>NW_024369151.1:4714966-5345907 GCF_014805655.1 Passer montanus
TGTACTGCATTAGTGCATAGCATATAAAGTGTTAGCTACTGTCTTCACATTTTGGTCAGACAAAATAATTCCTCTAGGTCTGAGATCAAGGACACCCTACAGCCTTAGGCCCTGAAAAGTATAAACAAAAGTGAATTGGGGGGAGCAAAATGAGGGTAAATTACTTCATTACCTGAAGCTACAATTGGAGAATTAACCCCTGATATGCAAAGGGACCAAACTTAAAATTGTCTGAAAAACTGGTGACCATTGTCCAGCTTGGGTGCAGCCTCTGGGAGGCTTCTGACTGCCCAAGGGGTGTCTGTTGAAGGCCTTTAATAAATACCTACTTTTATTCTCTTAATCTTGTCTAGCTTCTGTTCCAGGTAGCCACTCCAAGGCACCAGTGCAATGGGCAGGGCTCTGTGCCAAATCTGATGAAGATTTTTATGGAAGTAGTGTTTGCTGGCAATGAAAGATATTTACCTTGTCCCTGGCACTGCATTACACTGGACAAGGGGACAAGGGTCAGGCCTTTGGCCACAAGAAGCCTACAAGCTACTGACACCCTTTGCAACCAAATTTATAAAAACAAACTTTGGCACATTTGTATGAAAAAGAGGAGTTAGAAACCATCTTTTCACCTTAACCCAGATATTAGTTTTCCCTTTCATGGATCATTTTAGAGAATATCAGGATCTGTTTGATGACTCCAGCTGCCTCCTTGCAGAGGGCATTGCATCTTCCAAGCCATTCTTTAGCAGATGACTGTCCCAGCACATGGCAGGCTCTTTAGTCCTTTCATTAATGCAGACTGGGATATGGAGCACCTGAAACACTGTAGGTTTCACAGCCAGGCTAGTGATTTATGCTGAAAGTGCTTTAACAGTTCCCCAGTGGGCAGGGGGGACCTGGAAGGTATTTTCAGTCTCTGTGTTTGAGGCAAACCAAAGAAATACCATGCTATTTGTCTTTGAGTGCTCTTTTCTAATTGGAGTTTTTGGAGGCTTTTCTCCCCACCACCATCTATAAAATGCAGTTTTCCTTGAAACATGAAATGATGAGTCAATAAATCACTCAGCAAAATAAATATGCAGATCTTTTAGTTATGAATGTTGCCAGAAATGAACCTTTTGTAATTGATAATTAATGTCCCCAGGATCAATATCTGGCAGAAGAACCTATGGAGGAGCCTGAATCATCTACGACTACTCAAGAATGACTGATGCTTTGAAAACAAATCTGAGTAGCTGCCAAGGGTATAAATTACAGCTTTAGAGAAGGACCAAAGGGAAATGGGATCTGCTGGTGGCAGTCCCCAGCCAGTTGGAGTTCCATGAGCACTGACAGATCCCTTGGTCCTGTGGAGACAGACACAGAGGGAAGAGTGTTCCTCCAGCTTGGGACTGCATCACACACAGTTCAGAGAGGGGCCATCAGCAGTCCTGGGAGGGGCTGTAAATGAAATAATGAAGGCACAAAACCCACTGGGAGAGGACTGGGAGTGGGAGTTTGGGATCTGTTCCTGCATGTGTGGAATTGACTCCAGTCACCCAAGCAGTGCTTGCAGACAGAACTCCTCACTTGTTACACTGTGAATCCAGGGGCTGGGGGGCATGGTGTACAGAGCAGACAAAATAATCCAACCCTCCATTCAAGCTTTAAAACTTGGTGGCAAAGCCAGACCTCACTGCTGTCATTATCCTGTCCAGTATTTTTGATGGATTTCCATCCTCTGTGTGGGGACATAGATGTTAGATGCACTCTATGTCCATTATATGTCACCTCCACACTGATCCACATGCATTAAAAGGACAAATGTAAATAAACAAATTCAGACAGCCCAGGTTATGTGCTGAGAGACAGTTATCATAAAAAGACCAATAAGAAAGTGTAGAAGGATGTTTGACTGCTGGAATGGTTCTTGTTCCCTTTTCATTATTCTTAATAAAAGGAGATGGTTCCGAAAAATTGTGTTTCCTTGGTTATTTTTCCCAGGAGATGGTTTATAAAACACAGAATATATAACACACTGTGTTGTGAGAAAATACCTTATTAAGTGAAGATAGTTAGAAAGAAAGAGTAACACAAATGAATGGTAATATTTTTCCCTTTTACACTTAGTAAAAAGTGCAATAGTTCTTTATATGGATTTAATATCAGTTGCCCTATGAGTGGTGAGAAAAATAATCTTGCAGCCATGGTGTATTCAAGAATATCTCAAATACTTGTACTGGATCATTAGCAACCAAAAAGACACTGTAAGACTTTTGAGTAGGCAGCAATAGGATATCAATTGTGACATCTGGTAGTGAATAGAAGTAATTTCTTCTAGTTGTCCGAAGATGTGAGTCTCTAGAAAATCATAAAAGGCCACATTTAAAGTTGGTATCTGTGTATGAGCCATTGATTTCTGGTATTTAAGGACCAAGTTCAGCAAGGTGCTTCTACAAGAACTTGTATTTTACTGATTGCAAAGCACAGCCCCCAGAACAAGCCACCCCACCTCTGACCTGGCCCCAAGGTCAGGAGTGCTGCCCTTCCCTACTGCTGCCTGGAGTGGAGGGTGGGATTCAAGAGAAACCTGACCCAAAAGAGCAGCCTTTGCCTTGGGACCTTGGGCTGGGATCCAGCAGCAACCTTACTGAAAAGGTTACATTAATTATTTTATTTGGGATGATTTTCTACAGTGGAAACTGGCTCCTACATTTGGAGCCACAAATTTCCCAGTGCAGCCAGCCCATAGCTTCACTCATAATTTGTAATGTAGGTGGTGCCACCTGAGCCATGGCCTGAAGCACTGAGCAGAGCCATGAACAGCTGTGTTAGCCCTACAGTGCTGCTGGTCAGCATGAGGGCTCCACAACTCTCCAAAAAACTCCATTTTCAAGCCACTAAGCTGGAAATTCAAGTGGTCAAGACTTGTGCTGTAGCCAACACAGACGAGCTGACCCAGGCAATGCAGGTGAGCTCCTTCTCAGGGTTCTGGCTCTTTTACTGACTAAGCATGAAAAACATGGAATTAACCCCTTAATCCAGGCACACCAAGTGCCCCACATTAGCCAAGAATTCAGCAATAAAGCTTTGGGCAATAAGTAAAATCCAAACCACATTGCTGTCTGGGCCTGTGCTGGTGCAGTGTTTTTCCAGGAGGTGATTCCAGCCCAGGGGTCAGTGCCCAGGGGTGCAGCTGCTGCCTGAATGCAGCTGGCTCCATGAAAGGACAGCATCAGTTGGCACGAGGCTCAGCAGCAGCAGTGACACAGCTGCTGGTGCTGTTGTGGCCCAAAGAAAAGGTTTCTGTGTCAGAAAGGAGCGTTCTGGGGTGAGAAGCCCACCAGAGCACGACTCTTCCTGCTTACACACTCTCCTTCTCCCAGGACAGGCTCTGCCAGCCAGGGAATAAACCTGAACAGCAGTGATAAAGTTGTGTTGTCTCCACTGGTGCTCTATGACTCTTTATTCTTCAATAGAAGCCATCCTATTCATTACATTACTTTTCCCCCCCAAAGATTTGAGTCACCTTTGAAAGGAACCTTGCCCTTCTTGCTGTTATCAAAGCATCATCCAGACATGCCTGCAAAAAACAGCAACAAAACCTGTGGAGGAGAAGAATTTTATTTCTTTTTAAAGAAAAACGAAAAAAAAAAAAAAAAGTAGCAGCTAAAAACAACCAGAACTTTTATTTCTTGTCGAGTAACCATATTCCATGAGGCATGGCAAGCAGACCTTAAATTCTCACTCAACTCAAAGGCAAACCATTATTCTGTAATTTTGTATGTAAATAAGATGTATTAGGAAATCGCTCAAGCAATTAATTAAACAGCTGTTACAGAATAAGTGATAAAGGAAACAGGGGCATGAATATGTGGAATTTTCCTTGCACAGGCATCAGGATGCTTTTATTTATTTATTGCTCGTGTAAAAGAGCAGTGCAGGTCCTGCATACCTTGGTGTCAGCTCCGAGGTCCTCAGGAGGATGTAGCCCCAGGGTGTTGGATCCTGATTTCACTGGCACAGCATGGGGAATGGGGAATGAAGATGGTTCAAAAGGTGATGGGGTCTGTGGCTGTTGCTGACCACCAGCCTGCAGTGCTCTCATTGAAGAAGGGACTTGTTTAACTTCCAGAAAAAATCTTTTATCTTTGAGAGGAGCAGTGGCCTGGGAATGATGAGCTGACCCTAATCCAGAAGGGAACATCAGCCTTGCTGTCTTCACTTGCAGAGACACTTAAATTGTTTGAGCCCCTTCTGTGTGTTCCACGGGAAACAGCCTTGGGAGAGTGAAGCTCACCAGCCCTAGCACCAAAGGATGTCCAGGCCTTGGCCATAGCTGAGATCCAGCTGAAAAAATGGAAGGTATACATCAAGAGACAGACTTGGATTGAGGAGCAAGTGAGAGAGGTGAAAGGTTTGAAGAAAAACTGCACCATGGAGATGTGACTAAAACCACACACAAGGCCAGAAACTGATTAAAGACCTCAAGTCTTGCAGATCCTTGCAGGTGGAAAGTCATTTCACTCCCCTCCCAGGAGGCACTGGGATCAGTGGGGCAGGACCAGCCTCTCACAGGCTTTCCCTGGAGCTGGTGCGTTATCACCCTGATTTTTAAAGATTTACTAAGCCTTCTGATGTTTACATTCTTGTAGCAAACTTTCTCACACACTTTCTGTAAATTGTTTTGCATTCTTCTTCTATGGAGGAGGAGAAATTTGATGGAGTGTTGGTTTGTCCAGTGTCATTGGAGAGGTGACACTGTCACCCTCCAATCCACTGTCACTTTAGGAAATCTATAAATATTGGAGTCAGAAAATAAACTTCCCTTTTTACCTTGAGAACAGCAGCGTGTTCACGTCATGTTTCTTCGTGTCCTATAGTGACAGTGCATTTCTGGAATACATTTCTGAGCTCTAACAAGGAGAAATTGCAGTGCTTGTCCACAAAAGGGGAAAAAACACAGAGAAATGAAGCTCAATGCACATTTTCACTCTGCTTGTTCTGCTCATCTCCATATCTCTCATTCCTTGCATAGCATTTGGTCTGACTCCTGCTCTTGGAAACACCTGGGAGGTCTGAGGTACAGGTGTGCTGAGGTGTCTGCTCCTTTGTGACAGAGCCAAAGCAGCTGAGGGTGCTGGTTATGGTCCCCTGCTCCTGTATCATACTCCTGCTGTTCCTCACTGATGGGGAACAGCAGGATTTTCTACATGAAGGCGTGAATGTGTACACATGAGGTGAGTCTAAAACCTGTTTCAGACTCACCTCGTGTACACATTCACGCCTTTAGGTAGAAAATCACCGTCTTGTTTTCAACTGTTCTTGATTCCAGCAGCTTGGCCGTGTCTGCCCAACTTCTTCCACGTGCAGGGAGAGCAGCCTGAGCCAGTCCTGACTGCAGCTCTGTGGTGGCTGTGATCCAGCCCCAGACAAGGTCCACACTGCCCAGAACCCACCCAGCCTGTGAGGGTGGGACACACCAATGCCTTGGTGGCATTACAAGTTGGGAAAGGCTGGGAGCAAGCAGGGTTAAGGAATTCCTTCTCTGGGGTCTCTCAGAGCCTCCCACAGCCTCTGACTGCTCCCATCCCTGTGTGGGGATACCAGTGGGGTGGGACACAGGAACCCAGAGCATCCAAAGCAATTTGCACAGCCCTGGGAGCACGATGTGAGTGTGCTCCCAGCCTCATTAACCAGAGCTCACTGTCCCTGCAGAGGGAAGGATCAGAGCCTTGAAGAGATGAAGGATTGCTGTGGCTAGCCAAGGAGGTAATTTTAATTTGCAACATTCAGCTTCCAACTGTTCAACAACAGCAAGAGGTTAACAATGTGGAACTGGGGCTTGCTCAGAAGGGACATTTCCCTCCATCACTGTGCACATGGCCCTGTCACTCCTTAGGCAGCTCCTTTCTCCTGCTGTCCCATCCCAAGCTGAAGGGATCAGCAAAATAAACTGGGTTTGCTCCTGAGGTGTGTAGCAGACTTTTGTCACTCTGCTCTGACCTTGTGGCCAAAGAGTTCTCATTCTGTTGGAAGAGCCAGAGTTCTTTCTCCAGTCCCATGAGATTGTTCTTGGTTTCAACTCATCTTGTCTTGGGTGAGTTTTTAGATCTTACCTTTCAGACTCTGTCACTAAGAGAAGGACACTGGATATTAAATCAACCAGCAGGAGGACAAAGATAATTTTTTTTTCTGTCCACGCTAGACAATTATTCCAATGGCTGTCCTAGACATGGCAGATTTAATAACTGCAAATGAAGGACATTTATCTCTGAAACAACTGATTTGATAAAAAATGGTAAAATCAATGAATTCATTACTACACAGAGACAGTAATATTTGTAGGGGGAGGGGACGCAAGCTTGTGCTGTTATAAATTATTTCAGTCTGGAGGCATTTGGGTGTTCAGGGATGTGTTTCTGTGCAATGGGAACAGTTGTGTTTGGAATTGCAGGGCTCCCACATGCTCATCACCCCTGAGCAAAAAGTTCCTGAAGCACCTGTAATTCCTGACCATCCCTGACTGGCAGAGCTTGTGGGAAATCACATCCAGGAACGAGTCACTCAGCACTTCTTGTCTGCTGAGACAAGGAGCAAGCCTGGGTGAAGATTTCCCAGCTCCTCTGCTCTGCCCAGCACCAAAGCCTGGACTCACAAACTGCCAGTGGGCACAAAATGAACCCAGCACCAAACACGCTTTAACGGAGAGACTGATTTATCTGCCTCAGGAAGGGAGAGCCACAGCAGCAAGATATTCTCACAGAATGTCACTTTCAGGATACTAGTCAGTATTTCATTTCATAATAGGTTCAGCCTCAAAAATTTTCTATTCCTTCTTTACATCGTAGAGATGTAAAATATATTTGTTTCATTTGCAGAATATTTTTAATTATTATTGGAAAAGTCCTGCACAATATTTTGTTTCCACTTCTGCACCTGCTGTCTCTATGGGTTTCTATCCTTTATCCCCTATTCTCTCCTTTTTCCTTCCCAAATTTGCCACTCAAAAGAGAAGAAATGAAGGAGAAATAATTTCATTAAGTCAATGTTTCATTTAACTTTTCGCATGGTAGTGAAGGAAGCAAGAATAAAATTACTTGTTTCAACAATTCAGTATTATTAAAGAATTTTCTTTTTGACAGAACAGAAGAATCAGCCACTTCTTTTGGTGAATTTCATGGATTATCCAAGCTAGTGTAGATTCTAAAGACTTTTAGCTCCCATTGAACGTGAAAGGGCTTGCCCCAATTTAATTTACCATTATGTGAGGTTAGAAATATGTGCAGAAAGTGCCATATAATGTGATCTACCATCTCGAGACCTTCCAGCTGTTGGGCTGGACAGAAATTACTCAAAACATGCAGCACAATAAGTTCACTGGGTGTTCAGTACAAACAGACCCTGGGGGGATTTATGGCCATACCTTCTAACTCCTTTATTCTTCCAGAAAGCAGAGGTGGAAACCCCTCTGTATGTATTAGCAAAAGTCATTTAGTCCTTTGCTCATCACAGCCATGACACAGAGCTCCAGCTTGGCAGCTTCTCTCATCTTGTTTTGGTTTTGATCCTGATATTTCTGGATGGGGATTGGCAGGAGAAGCCAGCACAGGACGGGAGAGCTCCTAGAGTGCCACCCACAGGCTGGGGCCACCTGACACCACCTGAGGGCCTGTCCCATCACCCTGGGCAGAGAACCAACTGAGCCAATTCACTGCTGTGCTGAGGAACACAGAACTCAGATGCAACAGATAAATCTGAATATATCCACGCTGCACTCACCATTCATTTGCCCTAGAAATAACAGCCTCAGCAGAGCATGGGCTACTGGCAAGAACAGCAAAGCATCCGACATGATAAATAATGTTTACATCCAGAATCCAGATGTCATTTTCCATCCTGTAGCTTTGGAAATAATGGCCTGTTACTTCTTATTAAATCAAGGGTAATCCATTCACCTACAGGCCCAACGATAGCTGTCTCTGCTAATCTCCACTCAGGGAGCTATATTCATCAATGGGAGAAGCCTGTGTTTCTAGCAACAACTGGAAGCCAAATGATCTTCAGCAATGGAATTTCAAATATCAATTAGCAGTGCAAACATATGGATCTGTCAGCGCAATCCTGCCTGACACAAACCCCAGTTTTCCACCAGTAGTGTGACCTCCTGTGTGCTCAGGCATGCACACCCCAATATTATTCATTTCCTTCACAAACCTTTTCTATTTACCAGCAATAAAAAGCTCAGTGACTCTCTCCAGTGATGATTCACCCCGTGTCTACAGCACTTCAGCCAGTTTAATCCTCCTGTGGATGGAACTTTTTTCAAAATTGACCCTGCTTTGAGCTGGTTGGATGACAGGACCCAAACATCCGTTTCAACCCAATTTTTTCTAGGCTTCTATGAGGCAGTGGTGATAACAGCTGTGATTAAAATGCCATGACCTTGAAAAGCAATGGGAAGTTCACTTTGAACAACCTTTATGAAGTTTGGTTTATGTCCTGGGTGGGTTGAACCACTGACACCCTTGCTTTGACCTGGCCATAATGGCAATGTGCACCTGCCTTCCCTCCTCTTTCTGCCCAACTGTGAAAAAAAGGTTCTTTTCCTATAAAATAAAAATAAAAGGAAATTTAGAAAACAGAGATTAAATACACAAGTGTGCAACCAATTTATTTTGAGATATTTGCACACAGCAAGATCTGGTCACATCTACTTTCAGATTCTAGTCCTGCGCTTTGGGGCTTTTGGACTGTAATTGTGTTCAGTCTTCTATTTATACAGTGAATCTATAATGTAATTTCATGAGGTACTGAGATGCACTGAAAAACATATGAGCACTAAGTTGCTCTGCCTAATCCATATGAAACAGTGCTGGAAATCAGCCTGGCAAACGTGGCAAGAGAATGAGCGAGGATTTCATCTGGGGTCTGACACTAATCTAAAAAGGATTATCAAGGAGATAGCCTGAGATACAGAGCACTCGAACAGAGAGGACAAGGAATCCTATTGAAATGAATGCACTGGGTTGTGAGGGGCTTGTGAACAATTAGCACATGGCCTTCCCACTGACCACAGCAGCAGGAGCTCATCCCCCCCAGCCACTGCTCAAACCACATTTACTGCTCCAGTCACCAGATTCAAAGAGAGCTTAAGAGAAACAGATGATTTTCCAACATTAGCTTTTAATAGGGACAGCATGTCTGGCAGGATGAAACGAATGAAAAGCCTTGCTGTTCACAGTTGTAATCCACCCCCTGTCGTCTCGCTGTCATTTCTCCACAAGCTTCACCACTTGTTGCTTTGGAGAACTCACATGGAGACAAATCCACACCAGGGCACCCAGTGCTCCGTGTGTGGGTCCCAGCAGGAGGGTCCTGCTGAAGTTCACGCTGGGTGCCAGAGGTGGTGATGCATGTGGCCACCCTCCTCTGATATTAATATTTTGTTTTTCCTCTTCATATTGTGTTTTTCTTGAGAACAGATCTGTGAGCACCTGTCTGTGATGGAAAGCAAAGATCAGGCCAGTGAATTATTTAATTGCAGGCTTAATTTAAAACATGAGAATTGCTCTTTCTGAATCAAAAGAAATAACCAATTTCTCTTCTTTTGTGGCAGAAATCTAAGAATCTGCTGATTGCCTTAGTCTCATCTGCTTGTCTTCTCCTGACAAATTGAAGGTTTTGTGGATTTTGGCCTTTTGAACTACAGGATTTAGTTTCCAAATAGCAGAAAATGTTTTATGGATTGCAGCATGTGTAGAGCAGTGTTCCTGTGTCCCACGTGCCTGAAGCCAAGCGTTTAGCTGAGATGAAGGCTTCATGGGATGTTTCAGGAACAACCGAGCAAATCCATGCTAATGCCGTGAAAGAACTCTCATCCATCTTCTTACTGTTCCCTTTGGGGTTTGGCTACAAATAAATTATGCATGCCCTGAACTATTCCTAGGTTAGTGGGGTATCATTTAATGCATGAACAACATAAATGGAGCCCTTTGGAGGCTGACAGTGCTCCACATGCTCGTGTTCCCAAAAATCCTGAGCATCACTGCAAGCGCATCCACCTGGAGCACAGCTGCTCTACATGGATGGGGTGATTCCACCTGTGCACAGAGGAGGGGAAAACACAAAGACACCCTTGTTAGGCCATTCCATTCCCACTTAATTTTTGTTTTTCCTTCCCATTAAGGCTAATAAACTCATCAGCAGGGCAGTGCATTAACTGGAGCAACACTTTTCTGCCTTCCATGAGCCCAAATTCCTCTGCTGATGTCGTAGAGCAGTCCTGTTTCCACACATGAACACTCCCATATAACTGTTTTATCAGCATGGTCCAGTGCATGGTTGAGTTAGAAATTTGTGCTGGATGATGCAGAGCATTCCTTGCTTGAAGTAAAGTTGTCACAAAAGTATCAAAAACACCTTTTCCCTTTTTTTTGCATGCTGTACATACAACAAAAGCTGTTATGGACCCTGCAAGCATTTATTCATTATAAAGTCATATTTGATTCAGAATGGGTTCCAGTAGGTTAAATATCTCCAAAGCCAAAGTTCCCCCTTTCTGGAGTTCATGCATTTAGTTCACTCAGCTTTCTAAACATAAAAGTAATCATAACATAATAACACACCCAGGGGATCTGCAAACCTCACTGGGTTGTACTGAACCATCACCCGTCCCTTTCATCCACTGGAAGATTTGTGCAAAATAGAGAATATTGTGATAAAAGAGGACGGACCATAAAATAGAGGGCCAAGCCCTCAAGTTGTGTATCATAATAAAGGCAGAAACATCACCTAGATTTGGGCCAGCAGAGAATCTGGATCTTTGTACTTGAAATATACGTAAATATTTCAGAGCAATAAAAGTGAAATATGCTCTAGTTGTACTTTAAGGTGAGATTTCAGCAAACTTTATGTTTAAATTTCTTGGTTGATTAGCCCACAATGACTTCTAATCGCCTGGGAGAGTTTTTAAAAATCAAACTTGAATATACTCAAGACACAGAAACTGAGAAAGTTGTCTGCAGGTCATGGGGACTAACTTTTCTTTTTTAAGGAGAAAAAAAATCCTTGAGCTCACTTGCAAGCAGCTATTGCATCCAGTATTGAGGATCTGAAATGAGCAAAACCAGTTGTTTGAATGAAAGCTCAACACCTCATTTTCCACTCCTCTTGCAAAGGATGTGCAGTCCTGTGGAAAAAGATAGGTCAACATTATTATAAAAATGGGAGTGATAGATAAAAGGGATCTTTTGTGTTTATTTTATTTTTGAGCTGGCCCTTGCAGATGATGCTTTCTGTGTGTGTTTGAAGATGGGATGTGGATGGATCCTATCAGCCCTCACATGGGACAGAACTACTCAGTCAAACTCAGCTCAGCACTGGACATGACCACAACACTTATTTTTCCCTGTGATATGCCAATCCCATCCCTCACCCTGAGTTTCCCTGCAGCTGAAGTCCCTCATTTCTCCAAAGACCCAGCTATTCACGAGGCAGGTCAGGTTTTCAGAGGAGGAGAGATAATGCAGCCATTGCTGGGAAAGCTGCCTGCACCCCTGACCACCCAGCTGGAAAATGTAACTAATTTTATTCACTGGGGAGTGCTGGGAGGATTAATTGGATTTAGTGGCCACAATGTACTTTACATTGGTTGGGTGGAAGGAGACTGATAAGAGTTGAGGTACAAATTTCTCAGAGGTGCAAGGAAAAAGTGGCCAAGGAGGAGGGCAATTATTTAAAGAGTCAGTGAAGCAAGGAAAAGACAATTAGCATTGGTATCACCCTAATTCACAACAATTTGCAACAATGAGTCTGAGACACTCTTCCCATCAAGGCCAGAATACATAATTTCTTGACCTTATTATAAAATATAATTAAAAAAACATGAGCAAAAAAGCTGCATGTCCACATGGGTAAAACAGAAAAACTGAAGGACACACAAAGGAACTGAAGGACAACAGTGATTTGGGAGTCCTGGATCTGAAAGAAAATTACAGCAGGTCTATCAAGCCCAGGGTTTTTCAGTGGAGCCAAACAGGTGACAGAAAATTTGAACCACACAGCCTTCACTTTATTTTCTGTCCCTTGGGAGTCTCTCATTTGGACCTGGCCTGTTCTCCTGCATTGCACAGGGGCAAGATTCTTTTTTCCCACTTTCTTGTAGGTTATCTGAGATGTTAACCTCAAATGTCTCCAGCACTGCAGCATGGAACAGACAGGAAAGAAGCAGATGGAATACCAGGAGCAGCAGCATCAATACGCTCTGAGTAGATTACAAGCTGGAGTACAGCTGCCACTTCCCTGATCTTTTATCAACACATAATATTATTAATCACAGAGTTAGAGGAAAGATGCTCTGAAAGGAACAAGAGAACAGGCTTCTAATGGAATTGTGACTGGTTTATAGCACGGCTATTCTGTCTTCTTCTGTCCTTTTTTTTTTTTATATTGAGACCCTATTTTGTATAGAACAATTTTTTTAAGCAGCATGTGGAGCCAGGGTCTTAGGCCAGGTCAGTTTGCAGCACTACAGGTACACTTTGCTGACTGCACTAACTTTAAAAGGCTCCTCTAGGATTTTTTTTTTTTTTTGGGGGGAGGGGTAGTTTTTGGTGCTTGTGTTTAAGAGTCTCACGTGTCCAGGAAGCAATGGACAGATGAGTGGTAGATCTCTTTAACTGTGGGTGCTTTCCTCTCCTCAATTAGAAAAAAAACACAGCCTGTTCCAATGAACTCCTCAAGTCTGTTATAAAGCATGGTTTTCTCTTCATCTGTGAAATGTGCTGTTCTGAAATAAAGGATTTGCTATTAATGCTGAGGAAGATGTTCATCAGTGTTAAAGGGCAAGAGAACTTGGATAAAACCAACTTTACTCAGTTTCTTTCACAGGTGCATCTCAAAGTCCTTTATGAATCATATAAGTATTACTTTCAAAATTTATCCCAAAGGCCATTTTAAGCTACCCTAACCAACCATAGCCTAAAAATTTCAGAAAAGGCACTCCAGCCAACCAAAATATGCACAAATCAGTCACTAATTTTGGTGTGTCTGCAAAATGCACAGGGGCTGCACATCAAGCTGCTTGCTTTTTACAGCTGTGTGCAAAACACCCAGTGCACTGTAGGTGTTATTTATAAAACTATTGATTTTTATTATTTATCTCTGTGCCTGTCTTGTTCTGTGCCCGCCAGCTGATCGCTGTCAGATGTACTAGATTGTGCACATGGATTGGACTGGAGTTGATGGGATTAATTGATTTGATTACATTGAGTGAAATCAGTGGATTTCACATCAAATAGAATCAATAATCTGAATTACATTAGACAGGTGAGCAAACACTGGGCAGGATCATTGCTCTGGCTTTCCTGGGATGTTAAAATGGTTGAGATCAGTGGATTGGATTCATCTGTGCACGACACGGGGACTGGTTCCATTCGAGTCGCACTGGTGGCCTCAATAACTACAATTTCTTTTTAACTTGAGTTTGTACTGATCTTTATTATAATAATTATACCTAGCGGCAATCACCCTCTCTGGTACACACAAAAAAGTTCATTATATGACACAGAGATGAAGTGGCTCATTTTCCCCCTATTCTAATTTGGTAAATGGTGATTACAGAGGTAGGAGCTTAGCGAAACCCAATGAGCCTTGATACGTTAGTTAGATTTTTAACAAGTCATCTTTACTGAGACCTAACTGCATGGAGCCGAGTCAGATGACAAGTCCAAAGCTCTTGCCTGCTGCTGCTGTTGTTATTCTCTTGATTATCCTGCAGCATGTTGAACACTCCTGTGTGACAAGGGCAGCACCATGGCACAAGGCCACCTTTCTCTTGTCCTTAATCAGAAATGTTGAACTGTTCTCTAACCCCCGAGAGGGAAAAGAATTCATTAGGTTTCATCTCTTTTTTTCACTCCTGAATGCTAAGTGCCTCTTCCTTTTTCTCTCTCTTCCTGGGGGAAATGTGTGAGGAATTAATGTTTAGAAAAAAATATTAACTTTCCCAATTCCCACACCGGGCTGAATCCCATCATCTGCACAGAACTGCAGTCAAAGGTCGCTGTAACAGAGGGGTAGGGTGGTAGCAACATATCCTTTCAGCTCAGTGATCAAAACCAGAAGATTAGCCACCTCTTTCCCAGCTTAGTGACATAAAAACCACGGAATTGGCCTGCAAAAGGAAAAGGCAGACTGTGTTGACAAAGAGAAGATAGTTCAGTGGATCATGACTGAAGCTGTCATTTAAAAATAAAAGTACATTCATATTTTCCCACAAATAACACTCCCAGATCAGAGTGCAGAAGGCACAAGTTTTGACAGGAAATTAGGGAGGGTTAGAAGAAAGGATCAGAGCCAGAGGATGACTGCACCTCTGAATGTCTTCAAAGCCAGCTCAAATCTTCTGTATCTACCCCACATTTGTGTCCAGCAAGCATTTCTTGTCAAACTGATTAAAGTTTGCACTGAAAAAAATCTACATTATTGCCAGAAGAAGGCACTCCAGACTCTTGGTCCTTTTTGTCATCTTCTACTTTTTGGATTTTCTTTCTGCCTAAGAAATGAAACCAGAGCCTAAATCCACATCTGGCATCCCTGGAACAAAGCAGATTTCCCCCAGGGCTGGTGGTTTTGGAACCATCCCAGACAAAGGGTGGATATGAAAGTCCACCCTCCAGGACACCTGCCTTGCTCTTCTTCCTCCACTTGACTAGGTGGGTCATTTCTCCATGTTCTCATTGCTGAAACACACATGTAACACAGGACATTGTGGCAAAGGAGGGGTGGATATGAAAGTCCACCCTCCAGGAACCTGCCTTGCTCTTCTTCCTCCACCTGACTAGGTGGGTAATTTCTCCATGTTCTCATTGCTGAAACACACATGTAACACAGGACATTGTGGCAAAGGATGGAAGATAAAATACAATTATTAGGGAATACAGATAATACAAGTGTCTGCCCTTACATCTTTACTTCAGCTGGATACTTTTTACTTACAGCTGTAATTTGCAGCTGGAATGTCTTGTTCATTCACAGAATATTGAACTCATTTTAACTTGGGGAATCTGAAACTTTATTATGGGTGGTGTGTTTATGCACAACTGGACAAGGACATTTCCTGGTCTCCAGAAAGGAGGCTGGGATGAGCTATTAAAGGACAGGGAAAGATGTCAGGTTCAGAATATGAAACCCACAGCAGTATTCCACAATTTAGCTATTGACACAATGCTCTGCAACCTTACTGAATGCTGAGGGATTGGCTTGGTTTAGAAACACCTGAATGCAGAAAAGCTCCTATAATGCACAAAGAACAGGAAAGCTGCAGCATTTCGCTCAAAAGCACCTCCAAGTCCAAGCTGTAGCTCATCAGTGTTCTCCTCTGAGACCTCGTGCTTCCCATCCCCTCCCTGCAGCTCCGTTCCCCTCTCCCCCTCCCGTCTCCCCAGGAAGGCTGACTCTCATCTGTCTGCAGTTAGCAGAAACCAAAGTAACTGGACTTGCTGCTGGAACAAAAGAAATATGTGCTGTTAACTGTTCATTGAGCTGTGAGATGAACAAGCTGGGTGTTGAAAAGGAAATCCAAGCTAAGAGTACATTTCCAGTGTTAATAAAGCTTTTTCCTTTTGTTGTATATTTCCAAACGCTGATTCTAGAATGGCTGTCATCAGGTTTTTTTCCAGAATTAGACAACAGGACAAATTTAAGGTATCATGGAGTCATTTATCCTTGTTAAATGACAGCTCTCCGTGCTGCATTTGGAGATCTGGTTTGTCTTCCATCTTTTGTTACAAATTCTGCCATATCTGCAGCTGTCATTGTCTCGGTGATACAGACATTTCTGAGCCTGCCTCACCTCTGCTCCCCTTTAGACACAAAGGAATAGGCTGCACAGCAAGGTGTGAGTTTGTAGGAGCAGCAGCAAGGCTGCTTTCTAGTAAGGGGAAGATGGAGCAGTTCCTCTCCTGATTCTTGGAGGTACTTTGCTCTCTGAAAAGGTGACAAGAGGTCTGGGGACCCAGACTGGCTGCTCAGGATGGAGAAGACCTGACACAAGAGCAGCCACGAAGATGGGGGAATGGCACAAGGAGCTGGGTGTGAGATGGGAACAGAGAAAGACCCACACAGGTGACATTTCCCTTGGTTTTCCTCAGAATGTGGTGCCTTAGAGGAAATCCTATTTCTAGGGCCAGAGACACTCCTATAAAACCTGTGTTATCTGCTCCTTTGTGGAGGATTATCACAGGTGAGGCAGGTGGAGGTGTGAGCTCCTGCTCCCAGATGTTTTTGCTCTCTTCTCTGTGAGCAGATGCTGTGTGCAGGCTGCTCTCTGCTATTCTTGGCAGGAGGTAACTCCAATAAAATGTTGAACTCCACTTTTAGATGGAGGAGAGCTTGGGTTTGGTTTTTTAGGAGCATTATGTGCAGCAATTGCATAGCCTGCAATGATTTAGAGCTCATCTCTGTTACAGTCAAGCCCATTTGGCTTTTACTTTCATGAGCCACAATGGAGACCTCATGCTGCAGTGAGGTTTGTCTTGAATTTTGTTTCACTATCACAAAGCCATCATCATCTGGTTTTGCTTCTGAGTTTTATCTTTTGCCCAGGAGAGGAGTGTCATATATTATTCACATCACATTATGTTCACAACATTTGAGGTGCTGGACAAATGCATTATAAGAAAGCAGTCCCTGCTGTGAAGAGTTTACAACCCAGGCAGAAAAACCAGATGAAATTTAGAGGCAAAGAGATGTACTATGAAAAAATAAATTGAGATAAGGAAACACTCAAGGTGTCATGATTAACAGAAGTGCTGTTAATTCTTTTTTTTAATACTCCATTTTAATGGCAGAGACCGTAGAAAATTTTTCACAACTCCCCCTCCTTCTGGTGAGAGACAAAAGTTTCCTGTGAAGACATGAAACTGGGTTTACTGTCATTTGAATTGAATCTTGATTTTCAGAATTTCTTTTCATCTCTTGAAGACTCAGTTGCCAGAAGTGCTTTATTAAACCCTGTTTTTAAAAAGATCACATGTTCAATTTGTGGGTTTTTTTAAATTATTTGCCCAGAATTATACTCCCCCTATTAAAAAAAAAATGTTTTTCTCTTGCAATAATTCCACTTTGGTGCAGCACTGACACCAGGTACCATGTCATACATTCATCAAGGGCTTTTTCACTGCTTTGGGTTCATCCCCTGCTCTTCCTTCACAGCCTTTGTCAAAGTCCTTCCAAGCTCTGTTTTTTCACCAGAGGAGGTCTGTGCATCCTTTGGTTGCACACTGCAAACTTCTCATTGTCCCTTTCCTCTCTGCCCTCCAGTCCTGAGGGGCTTGCTGGCTCCTTTTCTGGCCCTGCTCCACACCACTCCTCCACCCACAGAAATAAAAGTCTGCTTGACACTGGCTCTTGGAGGATCTCCCATCTCGTGGAGACCACAAACCTCTGGCTTTTATCATAATCCTGCACATTTATCACCAAAGTCCTGAGCGGGCTGGTAGCTTTGTAGGTGGCAAATTGTCCATTTAATTAGGGGATTTTAGCTTGCTTCTCCTAGCAGGTCTTTTTCACAGCAGCTGACCTTCAGTGAGTCCTTGAATCATACAATTGCCTTTGTGCGACTACAGCAGTGAACATCCTTTTTTTTTTATTATTTTCCTCACTGCCTTTCAGTTCAGCAGCAACATCCTTGAGCTGTCCTGTGAAATCCTGACACAGGGAAGCACCAGCCTGTGTTTGCATCCAGGCAGGGGATGGCAAGGCCAAGTGCACAGTCACTTTGATGTGATTTTGAGGAGCAGGGATTACGTTGCCAGAGCTAACATGCTCTTTTCAGGCTGTTCATATTTCATTAAAGCCAAGCAGAGAGAGGTGGGGAAGCCACTGTCACAGCACTGGGAACAGAGCAGGGGGAGCTGGACAGGTGCTGGGTGTTCTGCTTAATGGGAAACTTCCTTCAGAGAAAAGCACATTCAGGGGGAGACAATGTCCTCTGGTGTCATTTTTTAGATCCTTTCCAATAAATCTTTTCAGTTGGTCAGAATGTTTCACTTTGACCAAGAAGGGATAACTTTTTCTGAGTTTAATGCTAAATTTAATTCTTTTCCAATGAAAGCTGTACTGTCCGCTAAGGCAACAGGGTTTGCCATGAGTGAGAGGAGCCCAAATGCTGCAGGGCCACTGCTCAGGAAACAACTGCTGTGAGTGGAGTTGGCAGCAGCTGAGAAAGCTCCTGACAGAGAGTGAGCCTTAAGGAAGCCAATTTCCAACTTATTTTAAGCTCATTCCAACTCTAAAAATTCCAGGTTGAGTTCAAATAAAGTGGAGTTTTGGTGTGTAAAAGTGCCTTTGGCTTTTTTGGTGTATCCACACTGAGGAAAATCAGTCCCTCCAGGATCTGGGTGGTTTCAGTCCCAGCACCAGCCTGCTCTGCCCTCAGGGCTCCCTCTGTGTGTTAGTGCTGGTTGTGTTTCTCAGGAGCTGGGGTTTGACAACAGATCCATCAGTGAAACCCAGTCTGGGTAAATCACTTCTGTGTTTTGTCCTCCCCAAAGCAGCGCAGCAGAGGAGTTTTGCTTTTTCAGGTTTCCCAGTGTCAGGGCAGGATATTGTTCATGTGCCAGTCTCCTGTCTGTTATCAGCAGCTCCATTTTCTGCCTCAACTGACCTGTGTTGGCAGGGCACAAAGTCTGGTCTGCCTTTGCTTTGGTTTTTTTACCACATTTCCAGATTTCCCTGTCCGCCAGCTCACTGAATTCTTGTTGATGTGGAAAAGGCTTCACAAGACTTGTTTTTCTCTCTGAGCTTTTAAATGTCTCCACTGTCACCTCTTGTTTTGGTTTTCAGACTTACTTCTCTAGGCTGTTTCCATGATTTATAGTTGATTGCTGTTGCCACTTTTTTACTGTAACATCTACTTGCAGATATAAAATCAGGTTTCACATCCACAAAAGATTTCTATTGGAGAAATGAAATCGCTATTGAAATGTAAAACCTGCTGGAATAAATCAGTGGGAGGGGGGGAAGTGATGAAGATATACAGTTTCATTTATATAAATATACTTAACAGAACAGGTGACATTCCAGGGAACCATCAGCAGATGGCAACTCCACCAGCTCAGGGGGAGCAAGCTCTGCTGCTTTAAGAATGAAGTTGCTATTTTTCTCCAGTGCATAAATCTATAGTTTATAGTTATTGCACGACAACCTGCCACTAATTAAATTATAAATGACATGACAAGGAAGAAACACCTTTAAAAATCACTGAATAACTTTTTGGGGACACTTTTAGTACATTTCATCTACGCTCCACTTTCTGAAGTACAGCGACATCTCGCAGTGTTTGTGTTTAAAGTAAATTGAACCAGTGAAGGATCTGACACATCTCCTTTCACGAGAAACTGGGGGAGCTCTGGGAGTCTCTGCCAGCAGCCTGGGCCCATTTCCCTGCTCAGGAGCTCTGGCCATAACACCTGCATCTGATTTAGCAGGCAGGGGGAACCTTCTGCCAGTGGGATGAGAGTTACTGCCCCTCATCATCCTCAGGCTGAGGAGAAACAGCCCTGTGCCTAATGAATGGGTGCTCCACCAAGGGGTGACATTTTAATCACTACACGTGGTTAATAACAACATTTGGGAATAATAAAATTTGGAAATAATAACTTGTGGAATAACAATTCCCTAGGCTAAGCCCAGCAAAGTTTCTTGTTCCCAGCCCTCCAGTGAGGCTCAGTGCCTGTGGCAGAGATAATCCACAACTCTGAAACATTCATCTCCCACCAGCTCTGAAACCTTGCTGTGTCCCCAGTGCCCATTCCAATGAGTTCCATGGGATGCCACAGGTGGCCCAGGTTTATTTTCCAGCTCCATGTTCCAGCTCGTTTGGAGCTCCATGGATGGTGCTGCAGGCAAGAAAACCACATGGCTTTGCCTGCCAGTGCCTCACTGGGACCCACGTGCCATCCCTGGGTGCCCACAGAGCCATGTGCCACCCTGCAGATAATTAGCTGATAAAGCAGGTTTATTGCCTCCTTTTTTCCACCAGAAAATGACATAAATCATAGCAGATTTTTCCTTTGATAACTTAATGCTGCAGATGTGAAGTGTTTGGGGATGAATAGGACTCAGTGTTTGTTAATGAGAGTTTAATGTCTTCATCTTCTGCATTAAACTCCAGTTAATTAATATTCATTCAATTAGAAAATGTAAAAAATAAATTATACAAAATTAAGCTTTACACAGGAAGCAAGTGACCTCATTTCTGCTGTTTTCAGGTGCTAATTAGATTATCTCCTTTCCTGTGAAGGGGGAGGCACCGAGTGCTGCCAGCAGTGAGGGGAGCCTTGCAGTTGGGCACAGACCTCATCTGGGAGTGCCTTTTTCTGGTCTGCCCTGAGCTGGTGGAGGCCAAAAACTACAGCCAGATGAAAGACAATTTCAGTTTTTGTGAGCTTTCTGGTCAGTGGAAAGCCTCTCCCTGCTGGAATGTTGATGTTATATGGAGCTGGATGCTGCTGGCAGAGAAGGATGTGTGCTGAGCTGGTGGCAAACTGGGAGTTGTATAAAGTCTTGATTCCAGTCTGGTCCTGCCTGCTGTCTTTGGCTGAGTCTTCCTCCCTTTGTTGATGCTTTATTTTTGTTTTCTTTATCCCTGCTCTAAACAGACTCTCTAAATTTGGACTCCTTTAGGAAATGATGTTCCTTTGGAGTTGAGAGTGTCTCAGCTTACAAAGAAGGGGCCCTCTGGGATGAAGAGGTGCTCTGACTTCAGCAAGGCTAAGGGCAGAATAAAACAAGCCAGCCTGAGCTGACTTTATGCAAACAGACCACAGGGGTCCTAAATAATCAGTATTGCTAGTTTATCTCATGTAACTTTGAAGCTGGCCTTGCTTTGAGTCAGGGGTGGTACCAGCTGACCCACAGAGGTCCTTGCAGCTTCAATTACTCCATAATATTATATTTCTTCTGCTTGCCTGTATCCTGAAGCCATGCTTGTCTTCTGTAGCAAAAATACTGTAAAAGGCAGTGAGAGCCAGCAGAAAACTCAGACTGCACAAAGACCTGCTGTGGATTACTGCACACTGTGCTGGGGTGGGAGGGGGAGCAGGGGATCAAAGGTTCTATGCTGGAATGTGTTTTATAGTGCATCATCCATCACTGTCCTCTTCATCTGCTACTTCCTAGCAGCCCTGAAGAGCAATTTGCTTTGAAAATGGGAGGGACAGGCATCTGTGTGAGTAAAACTCAGTTATATCTTATAAGTTTGTCAAAAGGAGAAAATGCCTTTGGATGAGATGGTTCAGTTAGGGAGGTTTGGGGGAGCTGGTTTTGTGTGTGTGCTGTTCAGAGCCAAAAGCAGTTCAGAGTATCAGTGACACCACTTGTGATGGCAGTTACCCCATGCATAGGACAAGGGGGTGCTAAAGTCACAAATATTTTAGAACAACTTTAAAAAATTTGCAACTCTACTGACACTGAGTCAGTGGGACCCAACTGTGTTATTTAGATGTCCCGTCCTGCAGAGAAATGGGATTATTATAGTGTGACACTCCTTATTTGACTCAGGCCATCACAAAGATATGATGATTTGCAAAGGAGGCACAAATGAACTCCAGTGTTACAGCCAGAGGCACCTTGGCAAAAAGGGGGATATTTCACGGAAGGGAGGTCAACGATGCTGCAAAGAAGAGTTTTCCTCTGCTGCCTGCTCCTGCTGTGGCCCTTCACAACAGAACACAATAACCACCACAGCTTGTCCTGTTGTGAATTCCTGTGA
Organism: Passer montanus; assembly: GCF_014805655.1. Lineage (NCBI taxonomy): Eukaryota > Metazoa > Chordata > Aves > Passeriformes > Passeridae > Passer > Passer montanus. The sequence goes on from NW_024369151.1 coordinate 4,736,718, forward strand.
AGTCTCACATCCCACTGCCTTTTTTCCATTCTACTGCTTCTGTATCTTTCTCCTGCTCTCCCTGCTACACCTCCTCATTAGCTAAAATGTCTTAATCTTCAGAACCTGTGCTTGGTTTCAAGCCAGATTCCTGCTTTCCTTGGCTCATTTCAGCTATCAAAATAGTTGGCACCAACTGTTTGGGCTGTGCTTACAGCCCCAGTTCAGGATGCTGCTTGTGAGAGATGTGGAGGTACTGATTTGTCTGCTGCAGGCAATGCTGGGAGCCAGGGGCTGCTCTCGTGGTTCACTGCAGTGCTTTTCATGCCCTGGTGTCGCTCTGACTTCTTAATTTACTGTGCCTTGCTAGGCTGTGAGGGAAGGAGGGAGGCACCCAAGTGTCAGGTTGATAGAGTTGGTTGGGTCAGATGAGATTCCCTGATCACAGTGCCCCTGTGTGACAAAGGACTTCTGCACATCCTTAACTTGTAACGTTTTGGGTCTGTTGGATTGATGAGATCTGGTTCTGTGTGCTCAAGTGCTCGGCTGGATTGACCTGCTGGTCTGGAGTGTGTGTTCCTCATTTCTCTGGACCTGGTGTCCTGGGTAATTAGCCTTGCTCCTGCTTGGAGACGAGTTCCAGGCACTTGGTGGATTGGCAAGGCTGTAACAAGACCCATCTCATTAGAGGGTTAAAAAACAGAGAGCAGCACCTAAGGTTATTGGATTAGCCTTTGGGCTATGGGCAGGATATTTCTCATCTTTCTTCTGTAACCAAGAAAAATGTCATTGTCCATACACAATCCCCAGGAAAAAAAATCCCCTTCTGGCTGAGGAGCAGGTAGAAGCCCTTGGGGGATCACAGACCTTACCCTGTATGTTCTGTTTGCCAGGAGAGCTTTTCCTCACTGAAGCAGTTCCTGCTTGAGTGCAGAGCTACCAAACCCATTGTGCTCTCCCCAGCCCAGGCTGTTTCTCCCTAACATTACCTCATCTTTCTTCTGTAACCAAGAAAACTGTCATTGTCCATACACAATCCCCAGAAAAAAAAAATCCCCTCCTGGCTGAGGAGCAGGTAGAAGCCCTTGGGGGATCACAGACCTTACCCTGTATGTTCTGTTTGCCAGGAGAGCTTTTCCTCACTGAAGCAGTTCCTGCTTGAGTGCAGAGCTACCAAACCCATTGTGCTCTCCCCAGCCCAGGCTGTTTCTCCCTAACATTACAGGTTTTCCTACCACATCATGCAGGCATTTGTTTTCTTCTGACACCTGGAAGAAATGGCTTTTGTGGGTCTGTCAAAAAAGGACACCAGTCTCAAATTCCCCATCCCAACCCACTTCAGAGTCAAGAGGTGTTTATAATTGACAAGATTAATCTCACCAGATATTTGAGGACTTTGCTCAAGTCTTTCATTTCACTGCTCACTCAGGCTGCTCAGGAAGATTAGAGTGAGTGCTGATGGCTTTGCAAACTGCTCCAGTGGACACTGAGTAAATATTTTAGAAAGCACAGCTGCAAAACACTCCTAATCCAGCCCTTTCAGTGACAAGCCTTGCCTAACCAGCTTGGTCCAAAAGGAAACACCAACCTCTTGACCACAAATCCTCCGTGTTATCCTTTTAAGAAGGACTCAGTGCATGCTCAGAATTCACAGCAGCATACCCTGATCTACTGGTGGGTTTTGTATTGTCCTTTGGGACAAAATTGGGAAAAATAAGGTCAGAAGATGGGCAAGGACCTGGACATCCATCCCCAGGCTTGGTGTCAGGTTGGAATTAATCCTGGCATGCTAAAGATGTCTACTCATTCAATTCACTGAAAATGCTTGGAGATACGCAGCTTGTTCTCACTGGTTATTGGAAATTTATTACAGAGTGACAGGCCTTGTCTTTAAAAATGAGCTGCATTTTTGCCCAAGAACCATGGAATTTAGAATAGACCAGTTTGGAGGGGGGTTGGGGGGAGGGGGTGGTGTGGTTTCAACATCTGGGTTATAAGTACAGAAAGGTTCCTGAGAGTACCACCAAAAGATTTGTCCAAAAGTAAATAATTAAATTTGTCCAAAAGCTTGGAATGTATTCAAAATTAAAAATCCTGCTTCTCAGACTGAAAACTTGATACATGTTCCATATATTTTAAAGGGCTGTACCATCCTCCAGTTAAGGTGTCCCTCCAATTCTGTCCATCTCGCAGGTGAAATGATGAGTTTGAGTCTGTCTCTGAGGTCTGAATCTGAGAGCACTGCTGAGTCAAGTGAGCAGGCTCCTGCTGTGCCAAGTCTCCCCAAGGCAGCTCTGCTTATTTCTTCTCACATCTATCACTTCCCCAAGCACACACACATTAAGATACTGAATAGCAAGAGGGGGTTTTCTTTTTTTTTTAATTTATTTCTGTTTCCTTGGCTTCTGTCCAGTCTGAAAAGTCCCACCAAAAAAATCAAAATAAGAGCTGTTGTGTCTGAACTGATTACAGGCTATCAGAGTTGATGTCCCTTTCAGATTCTGACCAGCCTTCAGAGATGGACAGGTCTGTTCTCCTGGCTGATGCTGATGGGTCACTCATCCCTACAGGAGCAAACAGAGGGAGGACAGCCTCTGGAGCATGCTTGCTTTTTTCCTTGGGTGATGGGGACATTTTCCAAATGGGATTTTATTACAGTGACAGTTCTGAGTGTGAATCACCCCATTTATGTGATATTTCCAGCAGCTCCACCAATTATGGCCACCTTTGCCACAAAGAACAAGGAAATTAAGAGCAGCTAATGGACTGACACAGCTTCGGGTGCCAAGGCAGGAGCGTGTGACAAAGCAGATCAGTCCCCGCCTGCCTCTTTTCTTATTTTCCTCACTGTCAGATATTTATTGTAATAGTTGAAAGGCAGCATTTAGCTGGCATAGCACTTTCTATTTAAGGTGCTGTGCAGAACAGGCCATTCCACAGATAAAGGGAAAAGTATGTTTGAGGACAATATTGGGACTGAAATGGAAATTGCCTTAAATTGGGTTGGCAAGCATCTTTATTATTCATTGGGATGATTTAAGTGCCTCTTTTAGAAAGGAGAAAAAAGTAAAGGTGTGTTCATGGGGGGAAATATTCTAAAACTGAAACTGTCCTCTGCTCAGTCATTAAATAAATTCATGACCCAGCAGTGCCTCAGGGAGTTTTCCATGCCCAGCCTCCAGGCCAGGCAGGCTGCAGGACTCTGGGGCCTTGCTCAGAGCAGGGATCAGCTTCTTCCAGGGCTGCTCAGACTCCTTTAGGAGAATAATTGGTGAATTGGAAGGCTGGCAATGGTCAAGGAGGGGATCCTGTACTTTGCCTTGACCTCTGTGTGCTCCATGGGGCAGGAGAGGGGTCTGGTGTAGGATGTCCTGTGTTTGTGGGGGACACAGCAGCCTTTCCCAAGACTTGCTATTGAGGATTCACTTCTGTGGAGTAATTAATAAGCTGTACAGGAAGCTGCTAAAAAGATGAGCAGCCCAGGATGGAGGATTCTGGATTATTAATCCCTCAACTCACTGCAGGCCTCCCAGGAGATGAACAAATCCTTTCCCTTTCCAGTCACTGCTGGTGCTCCCATGGTGGCTCCTTCAGGATTTTTGTAATATCAGAAAAAAACTATTACAGGGCTTTCTGCCATTTTCCATAATCTGGATTGTAGCATTTACCTGATGAGCCCACAAGAAGCCTTGCATAGTGTTGGACTCCTCAACACTGGCACTGTCTGCCTTTATTTAGTACCTAAGGCTCCTAAGGCACTTTTTGAGGTGTACATGGCAGAATTACACATCATTCCTTTGAACTGCAACCAGTTTGGAGCTGCAGACTATTGCAGGTGATGTGGGGTGTTGATTCCGTCCCAATATTCAGAGCAGAAAATGAGGAACCATGGTATGTAACTGCAGCTGAGCAAGGACTGTGCTTATCAGAGTGTAATTACCCTGATCTGTGACCTTGAGGGAGCTGAGGCTCTGATAAGAAGCCCCTGGGAAGGGTACTCTCCTGTCAGGCTGGGAACATGCACAGAGATGAGCTGCTGCTCTTATCTCAGTTTCTCCTTTATTTCTTACTCTGTTTTTTTCTCCTTATTTCTACAGAAAAAGCTTTGAGAGTTGGGGGTGGTTTTTGGGTTTTTTAGGGTTTTTCTTTTGCCTTTTGAGTGTCCTAGGCTGCAGACTGCAGAAAATCACATTCACATCCTTTTTCTGACAGGGCCTTGAATACTTCTGGGCTCCTCCATGATGCCCTGAGGGCAGCCTTGGTGTCCCAGTGTCACCTGTGGTGGTTCTGCTGTGACAAAACGTTCTGGCTCAGCTCTCCTGCAGCCCCAGCATCACTTGTTGGGCTGGCAGTGCTCAGGGGTCTGAGCACACCGTGTACCAACAGCACTGAAGGCAAAGCTGAGAGCATGGCTTCCCCTTGGGCACGTGGATCTCCACTCTGCTGAAAGGCCTTTAATGATTTCAGAGGGGATTAACTCTCCAAAAACCAAAGGAACACTTGCACTCCAGGCCATATCACCCAAATTGCCTTGTCAGCTGCCCAGGTCCCTCACAGCCACCTCCAGCTGCATCCCACCTCTCCTGTATCATTTCACATCTCAAATATTCCCTCCCATCACATGACACTTTCTGTCAGTCCCACGAGGAAAAGCTGACCAGTGCAGAGCAGAGTGTGTGGTACCTGTGGAGAGCAAAATATTTGGTGTAAAGGAGCAGTGTCCATGGTACAATCAGTTAAAGGGAATTATTTTAGGCTGCCTCTGGTCTGGTCACAAAGTCTGACTATTATCAGTGAATTAGGGGTGTGTTTTATCCTAAAACAGTTCAGTTTCTGAGCACCAAGTGAATTGAAGTGTAATAAAGAGGAAGTTTTGGTATTCAAAAAATGTTCTTTAAGACTCTTGGTCTTAAAATACTGCTGGTAGGTGCACACACACAAAAGAAACATGAAATTGCCTCAACCTGCAGAGCAAATTTTGGCAGGGCTCTGAACAGGCCCAGGCAGCCTGGTCTGCTTCTCTCTCAGCTGGTAGATAACACTCAGTGCACCCTCAGAATGGACAGAATTCATGGTTCATGTATGGTCCTTCCAATTGGGTCAAAAATAATTAAATATTTGCTGGGCCTAAACAAAATTAACTGTATAGTGTAGAGTCATGTGGAGAGCTAGAGAAGTGATAGGAAAAGTACTTGGAGGGTTCTTATAAATAAAAACATATGTGCCATATCAAAAGGGAATAGAAAATCTTCTATTGCAGCGTTGCTGGGGATGTTGTTTGTAAGCATGTGTCAGGTGAGTGCTTTTTAATTTGTGTCTGTAAATTGTTCATTATGGAATAAAAGGGTATGGAAAGTGTTGGACCTGTGACAGATCCAGATACCTCTGAATGTGAGGAAAAGTCAAGTCTGTGGTTTCAGTTCTGAAATGAGAGAATGTGGATGGGATCCTGGATCTTCCCCTCACTGGAACATATGGCGTTGCCCAAAAAAAAGCTCAACCTACTGGAAAAAGAACTAGCAAGTATATCACAAGAAGCTGTGCAGAAGTGCTTTGTGTGTGCATTTCTTCCAGCATCCCTGCCTGTGTGCAAACCACATGGGTACAATTCAGCTCCCAATAACCATGTCTGCTGCCCATCCATAAACCCACGGAGCCTGGATGCAGATGTAGCCTGCTCCCAGGGCTGGCTGCAGTGCCAGGAAGCAGATGTGCTCCTCGTAGGCTTCCTTGGCTCTTTAAATATCCAGAGCAAACGTGCTACTGCCCTGACATGGTTATTTCACTCTGTGCTGCTGCTTCTCTAAAATGCCAATAACAGTGCTGTGCCCTCTATCACTGGGATCATTTCCAGCAGGACAGCAATTTAATATCCCATTGGAGCAGCTCAACAAGGGATGTTCTAAGAAAGGAGAGGATAGGATTTTATTTTTTCTTAGCTTTATGCTCTTGTCTACCTGCCTTCAGTTACACTTGACCATCTCTACTTCCCAAATGCTAACATTGATTAGTTCCAGAAATCCACCCAGTTACAGAAAACTTCTGGAAAGTTGAAATTAGGCTTTCTCCCAGAAAATTGTGTTGTCTGTATTTGGAGCCCTCAGCTAAGGACCCTTCCTTTCTGTGGGCTTGTGCTCACAGGAACAAGCTCAGTGCTACTTCTTTGAGTGTTATTTATCAGTTTCAAGAGGTTCTCTTATTTGGGAGCCTCTGACAACATCTGTCCTTCCTCTGGGTCTGTCTGCAGGGCTTTGGGGATGGAGTCTTAGCAAGGCAACCCACACCTGAGGGTGCTGAGCCACTGCCACACTGAGATCAGTCCTGCAGCGTTGTGGTGGCTGCTCCCAGCTCCTGTGTCACAGCACAGATTGACAGTGTCCTGGTAAACCTCAAACCAAAACTGCAACTTTCATTTTGTTGCTAATTGTTTGGAATTCTTTGAACTCACGTCTGCGGATGGCACTTAAAACTGCCTCTGCTTGGTACACCTCATAAACAGATGGAGTGTTTGTTGACGTTTCTGTGACAGCTTGAAAACTTGTTTCCTACCTCTGAGCTGAGCCCTTTCTGCCTTGTCCTCCATCTGCCATCTCATTTTAAAACTAGCAGAACAACTCAAGTGAAGCAATTCCGACTTTTTCCATCTGTGCACAGTTAATTAAGAGGGTAATGAGAGCTCCGAATGAACAAGCCCTGCATTAATTCAAGATATGATTAAGGGAAACATCTAAAAATGAAAAATATATATGTGCCTCCATACATACATTTTTTAAAAGCCTTGAGCCCCTTTTGTCTGTCCCTGTGCTTGCCAACATTATGGTTAGGGATGATTAAAAAATAGGAAAGATGACTACAGAAAACTGAGCCTGTGTTCTGAACATGAAATCTGTGTATAAGCAGCTTGAAGGTGTAGAGATTGTTATAACTTGAATATGTGTGAAGAGGGGGCTTGATAGTTGGAGAATAAACTACTGTTTGTTTTTTGGGGGCTGGAAAGGTGAGGTACAGGACCAAGGCATGGAGAGAGTCACAATCCAAGGAGCTGCCCCAGCTGAAATTAAGACATATGGTTCTGTGATATTTGCTTTTGTGGTGATCCCTGTGTGCTCTCAGCCAGGCAATATGTGACTGCAGGAATGTACCTTGGGAAATTCTACAACAAGCCAACACTGTCTCAGCAGCTACTGAACTAGGAATTCCAGCCTAGGCTGGAAAATGGGGGATATTCCCTAATTTTGCTCTGATCAGACTAAGGAGCCAACAAGAAACCTCATTAGAGACCCAGATGATTGAATTGGACGGGGAGAGATGCAAAGTTTGGTCCTGCAAAGTTTAAACTGGGGAGGAAGTCAGCAGCTGGAGAAGGACAGGGCTGGGATAATGTGGGAGGGGATAAAGGACATGAAAAAGAAAGAGGCATGAAGACCTCAGAAGGAGAAAGAGGACGAGGCTGCAGAGCAAAGCAGCAGCTCTTCCCTCTTTACCTTGTGGCTCCCTCCAGGTTTACAGCTCACATTTTGCTTTACTGGAGCGGAAAAATGAGTGGCACTGAAGAGGCTGAGTGAATTCTTGTTTGGGTTCTTTTCCCCCCTTCTTGGTTTCTTGCAGCAGCAGGAAACACAGAAAATATTTCTAAACAAAGCTTGAAATTGGCTGTTTGCATTTTGCCTGTGAAATTTCCTGGGGCTCACAAATTGGACTCTCATCCCCGCGCTGCCAGGGAAGGCAGACGCATTAGCAGAGCTCGGTGGAGATCTTGGCTGCAGCCACCAGGAAGGAGCTGGGATTCACCTGCTAAAGGCTTTATTAATTAAAAAACAGCCTTTTCCTGGCTCCTGGAGGTGGCTGGTGAAGCCTGTTGCCTGACAGGTGCCATGAGAAGGGCCCTTTTCAGCCCACCCCAGGTGCTGCTTGCCAAGGAGGGGTGGCACAGCAGTAGGGGGTGGCAGACTGGGAAAGCTCGTGGCATTTTCACAGGGATCCCAAGGAGATTTCCCAAGGAGATTTCCCAAGGAGACAGCTGGAGTGAGGTGTCCCACGGCACATGACTGCACAGGGTGGGATGGGAGCTGTCAAAATATGTATCCTCTTATTTCTAAATGATTTCCAAAGCACTGTGGGAAACAGGGCTGGAAAGGAAATCAAGATATAATCCCCTGCCCCAAAGGAACATCAAAATTGTCACTTCTGTCAAGCATTTGTCTAATCTGTACTCAGAACCTCCCTGGGTAGGGATTTCACACCCTCCCTGGGCTATCTTTTCTGGAGTTTAACTACCCTTGCTGTTAGAAAGTCTACCTTAATATCTGGTCTGGATCTCCCTGGCTGTAATTTAAGCCCATTATTCCTTGTTCTACCTGACATAGAGACCAAATTTATTCTCCTCAGAGATGTGTGTGGAGTTCAGCCTGCCAGGGGGAGCAGGGGCACAAAGGCTCATTCTGAAAGGCACCAGTGACACGTTTGTGTGCCAGGACTCCCCTTGTCCCTCCAGATGTCCACAGCTGTGCCCCAGCACCAGAGCTGGGCTGGGTTTTGCATTGTTTTGCCACTGGCTGGGCAGTGTGAACCTGAATGGAGAAGGGAATTGGGGTATCATCAACCTGATGTTCAAATGTTAGTGGGTTAACACCCTCATAGCATCTGAACAACCAAATGGACAAAAAGTTTTTCCTAAAATCTGAAGAAAATTAAATTTTCCCCCAAGATGGCAATGTGTTTGAAGTTTCCATTAAAAATAATAAATAAATAGAATTCCCCACCTTTTTACCAGCTAAGTCTGAAACTCCTTGAAATAAGGGCTAGTAATGGAAGTGCTGACAGTATCTTAACTAAAGTAGCGTGAAAGGAGTGATATAATAGTTTATTTCAGGTAATGCCATGGTGATTTTTAATTTACATAATGTCAAAAATGCAATATGTGAACTTTCTGAAAGCAAAAAAGTGGTGATAAAAACATCTATTTATTCCTTCTGCCTCCTTGCAGAAATGAGAGAAAGAACAAAGCCACAAGGAAAAACCTCAAGGCCATGGTATTTACATGAGGCAGAGCTACACACAATGTACCCTGGGAGTGTTTGAAAGAGAAGCTGACCCCGTGTAGTTGCTCTTGTCTCAAATCATTTGCTAGTTTAATAGCTTACCATTTGCAAAATGATGTTTAGATTATTTTCACTTCCTAGCATTAAATATAGCTGGTGCTCAGTGAATGTGAGTGGGTTGTGGAGGACTCCCAGGTCCCAAAGTCAATGCTCCTGCCAGTTCAGCGTGCCCTGCCTGGGGATGCACAAAGTCTGACCCGAATGGAGGGGGCTGAGGGGTGCTGCAGTTTGGGGGTTTATAGATTTGGGGGATTTTTAGGCAATTAGTCAGCGTTCTGGTGGGATTTTTGAGAATAAGTGGTTTTCATTCCTGGAACAAGGCACCTAAGGGGTGTCCCCCCGCCCCCAGAGGTGCCACTGGGGTGAGCTCAGGCTCCAGAGCTGCTCTGTGTGCTCCTGAACAGGTTTCCCTGCCCATGGGAGGTTTTGCCCTGGGCTATCAGCCAAGTCAAGGGGGACTCAGTGATCCTGAGGGTCTTTTCTGATTAAAGGATTCTGTGTCACATGCATGGGTGTGTGTCAAGGGGCCACTTGTTCTGCTCCCTTGAGCCAGGGGCTCTTTGGAGGACCCTGCCCACCCTAATCCCAGCCTGAGATGATTCTGGAGTCCAGCAATAATCTGTAATCCATCCCAAATTCTGAAATATCTCCACTGGAGTTATAAAGAAGTGGCTGTGAAGACAGAAGGATCAACCTGCTCCTTCCCAAAGAAAATAAACAGCAGATCTGTAAAACAATTACTGCTCAAAGAGAGCCCAGTGTCCTCCAGAGGAGCTGTTTAACCAGAATTTTAGCAAATTTACAGTTATCTTTAACTAGTCCACTAAAATTCCAGTTTGGAGTAAGTGATACTGAGCCAGTCAGAGAATCTTCTGGGACTGGAGTCAACTTCTGTGATCACTTCTTTTAGCAGAGCCCCATCAGACACTGCTTGCCTGTAGATTAATTCATTAATTCTCTTTAGGAAATAAGGCTTAGAGAACATTGTGCTAATGTCTTTACATGGATAGAAAAGCCACAGAATATGAGGAAATGCAGGTGATGTGGGTGGCTGGCAGCTCATGAGAGCAATGCAGATTCTTCAGCTGCCCACCAAGCTCTCCAGGCAGAATTTTTGAAGATTTTCAGGCATGTCCAGTCCTTATCCTCTCCCTCCTCACAAAGGGGAAACTCCATCTTGAGTGATTAACACAGCCCAGTGTGACACAATAGAGCTTGCAGCCACTAAAGCAGCCTAGTGTGACAAAAAAATTCTGAGAGAAGTTAATAGAAATCCTGCATCATGAAACAATCCACAGAGGAAGAGAATCCCTTGTGACAATATTATACTTTCAATATCATTCATAAAAATAAACCAAATAAAAGTCAATTGTAAGGTCCAGGATACCATAAAATATGAGTTTGGTTAGAAACACTTAGAAGGAAAATTTGTTTTAAATATGTGTAATCACCTTGAAGCCTCACACATTTACAGTTTTAATCTAGCACATTAGTGAGATTAGTACATGGGGTTTTTTGCAATTAAACTGCATATTTTATCACTTCTTCTACTTTCATGCTATATAAACTTGCAGGAAATTACAGGCCTATAAATATTGCCAGAGCCCTTCCTCTGTGGGAGACAGAAGAACAGAGAGACAGAAGCAGTGTGGGTGGCTGGCTCCTTTCTTCCCCTAATTGTGCCCTTAATCAATAAACCCAAAATTTTGTAGAGGCAATTGTAGGATTAGGATACACACCCAGGGAAGCTCAGAGATCCCACGGGGAGCTCTGTGCCTGCAGCCTCCAGAGCTTTCCAGAGACTGGGCAGGACCAGCTCCTGTTTGGCTGGAGAGAAAAGGGAGAGGCAAAAGTGGAATTGGCACTTTCCCAATGGCAAACTGGCTAAATCCTCTCCTGTGGTTTGGAAAGACAGGTGTCTGCTAAGGAAGGCAGGAGCCTCCCCTGAAATGGAAAATGTAAAATCCCTCCTTCCGATTTGTTATAAATTGGAAATTAAGGCGCTCTCAGGCAGGAGGGAGCAGGAATAACAGTCCTTTATTAGGGAAGAAAATAAAAGGATAAAATAAACAATGTGATGAACTAAAACAACACTGGCAGCGTCAGAACACAACCTGACACCCTGTGGGTCAGGGTGTTGGTAGCAATCCCATTGGAATGGTGGCTGCAGCCCTCCTGGAGTGTCAGGTGTGGTTCTGCTGGAGCAGGGATCCTGGAGAAGGGTGCACTCTTCCTGTGAAGATCCAGTGGAAGAGGCAGCTGCTCCTCTGGGAAATCCAGTGGAGAAGCCATGCTGGTGTTCCAGAATCTCAGATTATATCCAGGTAGGAATGCTTGGCTCCTCCCCTGGGCTCACATCTCCCAATGGATGCTGTAGTTCTTATCAGCCATGCAGGGACATTCCACAGCCTGTTATCAGCAGATGTGTCCCCAGAGGGAGGAGTGGGTGTTGAAGAGATAAGGGAAACTTCCCAATGAACAGGAGACAGCTGCCATACAGATGACAAATAGAATCCAATCTGCTTGGCAATCCAGGACAGGTGTCAGGCTGTGTGACTGCCTGAGGAAGGAGAACTTTCTGCTCCTCAGCCCTTTATTTGCTATGTGTAAACACGTTCTTCCTCTTCACATGTCTGTTTCTCCCTGTCCTCCCATGCTGAACACTAGTTTATCCAGATCTATTCCCTGTTTCCACATTTTGCACTGCCCGTGAGCTTTCTGCCTTCCTCAGACATCCATTCCTTCTCATTGCTTGCTTTACCTCTGAGGTGGATCCTCGTGCTGCATGGACTGCTAGCACTCCCACCTGCAGCTGGTTTTGCTCCTTGAGGAAGCTTTGCTTTGGTCATACCAGCTGCTGCTCAGCTCTTCCCACTTGCACCACAGAGTAGGGGAATGTTTCCCATTTTGCATCAGAAACCAACATTTCAGAGGATGAAGGAGCCTCCCAAAATGAGCCTTTTTCTGGTCATTGACTCTCAGTGCTGTGCTGGACCACACCTGCCTGTGTGACAGGGAGGAGAGCAGCCTAAAACCCATCCACTGAGTTGATCTGTGGCTCCTGAACTCCAGACACCGTGTCAGAGCTGCCTTTCTCCTCACCCACAGTGCTTTCAGGCATGTCAGGGGGTTGGAGCAGTTCTGCCAAGTCATGTGCTGGAAAAAGGCAGATAATCCTCTCAGCAGAAAGGGATGCAAAGAAGAAAAGGGCAGATGCCAGTATTTCCAGAGATCAAGGTAGCTCTGTTGTAGGAAAACAAATAAGGGCTGAGCTTTAGGCAAGGTTTGAGTAGCTTTAGAGCCAGCCTGGATCTGATCCACTCAATCCAGTGCTGTTGATGCCTCCAGCATCGTAAACTCATCTCCTTAAATGTCACTTTGGAAGGTGAACAGATGGGAAGTGGAGCTAGAAATATATAATCACGTTAGATTTCTTTTATGAAAAATTCTCTTTTTTTGGAAAAAAAAAAACAAACTTCTTCCTTGCAAGCCTTCCTTGCATTCTCTTCTTCGCATTCCTTTCAAACCAACAGAGTCCTGAGCTGGTGCACATAAGCAGATTTTTGTCAGTTGGAGCCAACAGCTGAAAGAAAGACCCAGCTCAGGGAGTGCTGGGCATTTCACTGGGACACCAGGAATGCTCCACCAGGCTCAGGCAGCTGGAGCTCCAAGTCTTCTCCTGAGTGCAACCTCTGAGCAGTACCAGGCTTTGTGTGTGGCTGAATCAGCATCCTGGGGAGTGAGAAAGCACCAGAAACTGAAAGCAGAGGATTTCTCCATGAACCAAGGAAGATTTGCTGCAGAATCTCCAAAATCCTGGGCAGAAATGTCTCTGTGCATTTGTGTGAGCAGCCAGGAGGTGGCTGCCTCAGAGCTCATGGCAAAACCATTGCACATGGATGCTGAGTCTGCAGATTTTAGGGAAAAATGGGCAGAACACAGAGACTGAGAGGCCATGACCAAATTCCTTCATCTTACCAACCTACAGCTTATCAACAACTGGCAATTGCTTTGGGCTGCTAATGCTTCAACAAACCCTCAGCTGGATAGCCTGAAAAAGGAGAGTCTCCAAGACAAACCTGCTGAGCACAGCTCACAACCTGTGGGCTGACATGTCACCATTGAGTCAGGAATGGGAAGGATAGGCAACATATACTCCATCCATGACCAGAGGCTAATAATCCAATTTATTAGAACCCCATTCCTTTTTATACTCTATTCCGATACAAGTGGACCTGATTGGCCTTTAATCAACAAACCATCACCACTGGCTAATTAAAAAACCCCCTTTGGTAAACACCTTACTGTAAGCACCATGTAGCACATGTTAACATGATCACAGCTGCAGTGATTAAGGATTGTTTTGATTCTTTCTCTGAGCTTCTCACAGCTTTTCCCAGAACAATGCCTGGGAAAATATCCATTTCTCTCTCTCAGCATCCACACTGACACCAGGCCCACCTGCTGAATTAGGGAAAAGTGGAGAGAACAGGGAAAGCAGTGATGGATAATGAACAAACCATCCCTCCAGGCTCTGTCTTTGCACCATGGTTGCTCTGCCATAACAAGATTTGCTCTCCAAGTGCCTGCCTCCCCCTGAGCCAGGGGCCCAGCAGGTTCTCACTCACCCAGCCCCAGGGTCCTGTCTGCAAGATCTGCAAAGCCTTGGGACCAGGGAGGAGCAAGAGCCTCTGAGTTCCCCCTCCTGTGGGGCAGTCACTGCAGAGACAGGTGAAGATGCACCAGGTAGGTGCAAGACCAACATTCCTAAGTGGATTTTAGGTATTTAACTGACTCTTTTCTCTGGGACAAAGGCAGTCTTGCGTCCCACATGGCACTGCAAATCACTGGCAGCTCTGGGGACAACAGTGAAGCTCTGCAGTGACAGCTGTGGTGGCGATTTCCCTTCTACTTTCCCTTTTCACTTCTACTTCCCTTCTACCTACTGCTGGACATGCCAAAGGAGCTGCTGGGAAAACAAATTTCCAGCTTTCTACTCAGATATATAACAAAAAACCCCCCACCCCATCACAGCTTTACCTTCTTGTAAAGGTAAAGCCCCCCAGATCCACCAAGTCATGCCATTGAAGCTCCCAGGGGAGGGAATTGGAGGGGGGAATAAATAAATAACATCATGTGTAAAGTCCAGTGTCACTTGCAGTTTGAGAAGCACTCTCATGTCCCACAAACCTACTTGTGCTCAGAGAGCCTGGGTTTGTGGAGGGATTGGCTGGGGTGAAAGATTAGTGGTTTTTTTCTTTTTCCTCCTGATATGTGTCTCCAGAGAAATGAGTAAAACCTTCCAGATGAACGTGTCATAGAAGAAAGAACATATGCTGCACATGCATCTAAATAGCATTTATCTTACTTTTCACTGACGCAGTGGTGAAATATGTTCTCTTTGCTTTCAAATTTTAGGGACAAACAGATGGTAGAAAGCTTAGTTTTGGGTATTATGTCCATCAAAATAACCTGTATTGCAAGCACCTCTTACTATAATTGGGGATTTTAGCTGCAACAGAATCTGGACTCCAGGAAAAGTCCTTTGCAGAAGTAGTAAGTCAAAAAAAAGGGCTGAATGCTGTCCTAAATATATTTTTTTTCTGAAATATACAGTTTTGCAATGCTATAATTAGAAATACACTCACTTTTTTTATTCTTGCTTTTGATAAGGCTAAAGGCCAAAGAACACAGTTCCTTCTTTGATTCCCACCTCTCCCCCTTCCAAATGTGAACCCCCAAATGTGTTCAGTCCTCACTGTAGGAACTCATGAAAAGAGAAGTCTCCTAAGTTCCTTTTTCAAAAAGAAAAGCTCTACAGGCCCAAGATTTTCTCACCTATTTTATCAGTGTCTGGATATTCCCAAAACCTCTGGAATTCCCAGTGTAAAATGAGGTTGGAGGGAAGTTCTGCCCCAGGCACTGAGTGACTCCTGCTGTACCAGAGCTGTGGGAAAGGAGGGATTGGGGCAGGTCCTGGAAAACTGCAGCCAAGCCCTGCAAAACGAACCCAAACCTTTGCCTGAAGCACTGCAAAAAGGGAGAAATCAGCCCTGGAATTCAGTAAGCTGTGGAGGATGAAGGTTCTGTAAAATGTGCATATCCAGCATGGAGGGAACCTTGTCTGACAGGGAGGGAATGATTATCTACTGCAGGCATGTGAGTGTTCTCATTCTGCATTTATTATATATAGACAGGCAAATGCTGAAACATTCCAAAGCTGTCTTACACAGTTTTAGAGGATTTTGTTTGTGGGTTTTATTTCCCTCTGGGTTTTTTTTCTTCTTCTTTTTTTTTTTTTAATGCAATATTTTTTGTTGTGGGTTTTGTTTTGATTTTGGCTTTGATGTTCCTGTTCTGCTCTTCAGCACTTTTCCTGGTTCAGTGCCTCAGTTTCTAATCTCCAGGTCAGTGTGTGTTTTGCATGAATTTAATACCTGGTCAGCATTATCCTGTGTCCTGGAGGACTCTCTTACTTTGCCATTTCATTCTTGCAGAGCAGATCCAGGTTAGTTAATTGTACACAGGGAAATCATCCAACAATGTTTAGGGACTTAAAAAAAACAACTTGAGAGGAAAATGTATAATCCCTACCACCTTGTTGGAAGGGTGCCCAACAGAGCAGCAACATTTAAAAAGTCACTATTTGCCAGTAATGGATGGAGAGTGGCAAGAGGAGTTTGGTCTTTGTGTGCTTAGGAAAAGAAATATCTACCTCAAGGATGCTGAAAAATTATTATGGGAAACATACTTGGGACACAGCTCTCATTTTTAGAGATGTCAACCATTTTAGTCCCAAACTTACAATGTACAATCAAAATAATTCCTCTTATTTTTCCTTCAGGATTGTTTGCCTCAGAATTTAGAAAAAATCATTTAAAACTAGGTGATGGAAAGAGTTGCCTGCACACAGAGAGGGAACCAAACCATATTTTTGTACTTTGGTAAATAATTCCTTCATATAATGCAGACTGTGTCTCACATTTGGGCCCTGTCACACTGAAAGGTATGGCTCTGTTTTTATTTATCTCCATACAATGAAGTTAATGTTTGTTTAAATTAAAGCTGGGATCTCCTAGACCCATAAAATGTTTAAACATAAGCACGGTTACAAATTGTCTGGTGTGTATTTACCAGGGCCCCCTGCTGTGTGATGCAGAGTCACTTAATTGTGCTTGTTTGCATCTTCTCTTCCATAATGCTCCCAGCATTTTACCCACAGAGTAGGAGCCTATGGTTTGGCATAAGGAGATTATTTTTCTGTCTGTGCTGGAGTGGGTTAAAAAAAAGGTGAGTTTGATTTTTTCCCCATTTTTGTCAAAAGAAACATTTATTCTACTTTTTGTATAAATTAATACTGAAAATGTTTTGGTAGGGATTTTCTTTTTCCTGAAAAAAAATGAGGAATGGCCAGTTCTTATTATAAAGGGGAAAAAAATCACTTTCATCCATTTTTCCCTGCTGTGGTTCTGACATTGAGTAGCTGCTGTAACCTGGGTTGTAGTTCACAAGGGCCCACTGTAAGTCTGTCCTGTGCCACAGAAATTATACTCATTCCCTTTTTTTCTGAGAAAAGAACACTGGAAATTGGTGTATTCACTGCCTGTAAGTGCAACTTTTGCTGTGTTTTTATTCTCACTCCATCCAGTCTTTGAGCTAAGCAGAATTTTGTCTGAATACTTTTGGACAGGTTTTGCAAGAAGCACAAATTATTTGGTTATGTGTGAATGAAGTGTGGAATGGAGTGGAAACACCCCCATCAAAAGTTCGGGAGTGAAATGTGTCTGTCTAAGAGCTAATACAAACATTTCCCTACTGGCAAAGCAGATTTTAAATATAAAGAAAGTTATATGGTTCCTTTAAAGGATTCTTATCACTTTCCTAACTTAAAGCATGTTAAAAGCCCTTCCCCTTAACCATTCCAGCTGCATAACTTTGGCATGTCAGGGTTATCTATAATTCCTTCATTTCCTTCCAGAAGGGCTCCTACCTACACACCGCATCATGCATCTTTTATTACCACCTTAACATACTTATGAAATATTGATTATTCTTTCTAAATAGCTTTGCAAATGAAGCCATGTGATGTGGCACTCCCCTCAATTAGCAGCAGGTTCATTGTTTACTGAAGTGACCCCATGCTCTGAGTTGCTTCTGAAACTGAACCTTTCAAATAAGCTTTTGCCTATTTTCAGTTCTTGTGCCAATTTTTGCCTCCAGTTATATTCACACTGAGGAATTTGATTTTTTTTTTTTTTACCATTCTGTGAAGTTGCTCTCAAATTACACTGCACTAACTGGGGACAGAATGGGGTTAGTGGATCTGCTCTGTTTGTTTTTTCTGCACCATCAGAGTGCGAGGTAGGTTTACCTGAGACCTGCAGTACCTGGGCTGCTCTGGATTCATTCTGGAGAACTAAAGACACAGCAAGGTTAGTCCCCACTGACACCAAGCAGTGCTGAGTTTTGAATTGAGCACCCAGTGTGTAAATTAATACCTGGAATTGATTTAGCATGCCACTTGCTAATGAGAAAATAGAAATGCTGGTTTATAAAACAAAGAAACACAATTCAGGGCGAAGAATAAATGATAGGGAGTGCTTGTTGAAAGGTTCAGCTGCAGCCTCCTTCATAAGGCAAGTTTGTTGTTAAATTTAATGGGCTATAGGTGTTGATTGGTGGAGTCATAAAATGAACTGTTAATTTGCTATTCCAAGAGTGGAGAATCTATATTATGCAAATTGCTTTTAAAATTTCTGTTCCCAGCACAAGTACAGCAAGGTAAAGTGGCCCTTTCACACCACTGCTTTGAGGGCTCTTCCACATTGCCATCGCTGCTAAATCTTCATGCTTTGGAGTGCCTGGAGCTTTGATTGCCTCTGATCTGCACTGGCAGCTCCAAAGGGGCTCCCTTTGTCACCTGTGTTTGAGCACCCACCTGGGCGAGATTTCAAAGGACAGCCCCAGGAGGCAGTGATGCTCCTTGTGCTCACAGTGACCCCAGGGAGAGCAGCTGAGGTGCAGAGAGGATTCCTTCATTCATCTGCCTCACTCAAAGACCACGCTGGGAAGGTGGCAGCATTTACACTTCTTGAAGAATGAAATAAATCCTGCCAGATGTGGTGTTTCCAATGCAGCTGTGAAAACATCAGCTGTAGCAAACTCAAAGTGAGTTTCAGCTGTTGGCTGTGGATTCTGATAACCTGGTCAGACAGAGAAACAGATAAACTTTCCCAGGAATTGTTCTGGGGAGTTTTGAGAAGGCTGAGAGAAAGAATTAAAACAATCTCACAGCTGGTGCTTTGAACAGTTGTTTTCTCATAAGATGTTTATCAAAGGGTGTTTCCTTAATTAGCCAGTCATGTGAGGTGTGTTGATTAAAGGACCACTCAGGTCCACCTGTGTCAGAACAGTGTATAAAAAGGAATGGGCTCCTAACAAAATTAGTATTGGCCTCCTGAAGAGATCTGGAATGTGTGGGAATCCATAAAATCAGAGGGTTTTGGGAAAGCTGCAAAAGGCAGGCCTCAGAGGCAGCAGAACTGTGATTAGAGCTAAGCAGTAACCATGAGATTTGTCAGCAGAAAAATTATGTAAGAAGTAGAAAGTAAGGACCAATAGAACAATGGTCTGTGTGTTAATGCTTGTCTAGAATAACTGCCTAATCTGCAGAAAAGTATATCTAGCAAGAGATTAGGAAGTTCTAAGCTTGGTAATGGAGCTCTGTTTTGGGAAAGCTGCAAAAGGCAAGCCTCAGAGACAGCAGAACTGTGATTAGAGCTAAGCAGTAACCATGAGATTTGTCAGCAGAAAAATTATGTAAGAAGTAGAAAGTAAGGACCAATAGAACAATGGTCTGTGTGTTAATGCTTGTCTAGAGTAACTCCCTAAGCTGCAGGAAAGTATATCTAGCGAGATATTAGGAAGTTCTAAGCTTAGTAATGGAGCTCTGTGCATTGTGTTTTAATGCTTACAAGCAGGTATTGTATTCCAAATAAGCAAGCATTTTTTTTAACCAAAAGTATGTGTGCTTATAGGGATTGGATGGAACTACTGTCAATATGCTTTTGCTTTGTGTGATTGGTCAAAAAAATTAAAAGTAAGTTGTAACATTAAGTTCTTTGCTGCCTGGGATGTGAGCTGCTGGCATCTTCCCATTGTCATAACCATGTAATGAGACTGATGCTGGAAAATACAACAGCTCAAGACACATCTTTAGCAGTCCTGTCCCATTTGTGATTTGTACACAGCCCCGGGCCGACGATAAATGAATGTCACTCATTCATCCACTCCTGACTCAACGGTGACAGGTGGCATTAGTGAGCGTGGGGCGAGGGGTGGTGCTGGAGTGGTGCAACACCAGCCATGGCTGGGCTGTGGGTCTGTGAGGATGTGCCTCTCAGGGCAGTGCTGGAACATATCTGATGTGTTGTGTGAGTTGTCCTGGCCTTTTTGTGCCCCAGATGTGATGCTGGCAGCAACCACAGCACCACGAACCCCGAAACTCTGCCCACTCTGAGTGTCGCAATAGGACGGGAAATAAATGACACGCACCCACTGAAAGGTCTAAGATAAAAAGAGGGTAGTTTATTTCCAAACTCCAATATTTATAGACTTTCAAAAGTGACCATGGATTGGAGGATGAAGTTGTCACCTCTCCAGCCACACTGGTCAAACCAACAGTCCATCAAATTTCTCTTCTTCCAGAAAAGAATGCGAAACGATCATTCTTTACATGAAAAATGCACTAAAAACTCCATTACAAAAATGTAAACATCAGAAGGCTTAAAAGAACTTAGAAGAACAGGGCGACATGCGAGATCAGATTTGCTCCCACTCAAAGCAGGGATGTAATCTGCTGTTACATAGCCAGAGCTAATCTTGAGGCCATCTCCTGCTTTGTGGGAGTGGGAAAAGAGCATCCAGGTAAACACCTTGGCCTTTCTCAGCAGGTGCCCTGGTGATGCAAGGCAGTTCCTCGCTCTCTAATGGCCAAGTCCATACAGCAATTGCCCCTCATCCCACCAGTTCCTGGGACACTCGTGGCTGGCTCAGCAAAGACGAGCTGTGGGAGCACTCTCCTGTGGGACTGGGGAGGGGACAGAGAGCAGGGAGCTTGGCATTCACTGTCCTCCCCAAAATGAATATCAGACTCTCACACCCTTTAGCCACCATTCCAAGGCTCTCTGCAGACTCCCCTCTCACTTCACTGACCTCTTATGGAATGATGATGCTTACAGCTTTAACTATTTTCTTAAGAAATGTGAATATCTGGATTCTTCAGAGAGAAACTAGACACACCACTCTGGCTGCAGACTGGCTGCTTTCTAGTGCTTTCAGCTGGAAGTCATTGTAGGTTTGGAGTTTGCTGCATAGATGGAAACTTTTTCCAATATCCATAAAAAATAACTTCCAAGTGAGCAATATTTCTACCAAAATGACTAGTTTTTTGTTTGGTTTTTTTTGGTTTTTTTTTTTTTGTTTTTTCTTTTCAGTAAGTTAGAGCAATTTGTGCTGGATGTTGAGAGAATTCTGCCTTGATAATATTGACACTGAGGAGAGGTATAAACCTATTATACCTGTTGCCAATACCTTCTCATTTCTAATCAAAATAATGTCAAATAAGTAAGAGAATAGGAATGAAATAAGCCACTTCTTCCCATCTCATCTGTCCCTAAAAACCAAGCAAGAAAATGCAATGGCATGTCAGTTATTTGGAGCACTCAGCTCTGAGATCTTGCAAAACCCACCAGTGTTCTGCTGTGTTGTTTGTGTGTTTTTGTTATTGCTATTATCATACTCACAACTGTTAAATGAATCACTGGGAAGGGTTTGGCTGCACATTGAGCAGAAATCTCCCTCAGGCAAGAACAAGGGTTTATTTCTTTAACTTCAGAGACAAGAGAGGGAGAAAGGAATTTCTCCCATACATGTCCATCTTCACTGAGCCTTGCACATCTCTTTATTTAACCAACATCCATCCCCTGTGCACGTCTCTGCCTGTCTCACCTGCCCCCCTCAAACCCCTCGTGCACCTGGGGGTGAGGAACCTCTCCTGAAACACCTGAGGTGCTTCTGGGGGTGGGGCAGCACTGCCCAGGTGTGCCCTGGCACTGCCCCAGGTGTCCCTGGGCATCAGAGGAGCAGCTCAGGCTGCAGGAGCACCTCTGGCTCTCTCCCCCAGCCCCTGGGCTCTGCTGCCAGGTGTGTTGGCAGCCCCCAGCCTTGGCCCCACAGTTGGTGCTTTGTGTGAGGAGATGTGAATCTTGACTCCGTGGTTCAAAAGGCTGATTTATATTATGATATATATTATATTAAAATGATATACTGAAAAAAAATAGAGATATAAGGATTCTTCAGAAGGCTAGAAAGAACAGGAATGGAATGAATGACAAAGGCTCCTGACTCCCAGAGAGTTTGAGCCAGCTGACTGTGACTGGCCATTAATTAGAAACAACCAACATGTACCAAACCACAGATGCACCACAATGTCCAGACCACGTTCCACAGCCATCAGACAGTTAATTGTTTACATTTCTTTTCTGAGGCTTCTCAGCTAGAATAGGAGAAAAATCCTAGCAAAGGATTTTTCATAAAATATCATAGCTACATTGGCCCCTCACTTTCCAAGCAATCACTGCCTTGGGAAGCCCTTCCCCATGGGCAGCATCCCTGTCCAGCCCAGGCAGAGGGGGCTCATTTCCAGACAGATCTGGTATTCCTGCTTCTGTTGGAGGGGGCAGTCATGCTGGGGAAAGGAGGAAGCCCAGTGCTTCCAAAATACTTGAAATCTGGGAGTCCTAAGCATTTTTTTTCTTTTTTTATAAATTGCTGTTGGATATCTGAGCTGCAGGGAGGCTGCAGTCAGATCCCAGCTCTGTGCTGGGCAGAGCCACAGGCAAACCCCTCTTTGTCACCTTGTCCTTGTGCATGGGGATGAGTGCTCAGAGCAGAGAGGGGATGCTGGGGTGTGGTTTTCCCTGAAGAATGAGAGACCTAACGTGGCTGTAGGACACCAGGGTTCAGCCATCAGCAGCAGGTTGAACTGGAATATCCCAGACTTACTGGGAAAATATGCTAGTTGACACTCCATTGGTTAGTAAATACAGATTTTTTTTTTTTTTTGCCTCAAATAAGCATATCAGTGCTTGGTGGTATTTTTTATGTTGGTATATTACTATAGTAACAGTAGTATAGTGTTTATTCTATTTTAAATTAATCTCTGCATGAAACAGAGGAAGATAGCTGCTAGCTGGGTGATTTATTCTCAACAAAAAGAGAACTGGTTATGCTTTGCAAGGACAGCAGTGGTGCCAGGCATAAGACAGTCTGGGTGGTGCTGACTGCCCTGGTCCAGCACTGAGTGATCAGGGATGTGGTGCCTGGAGAAGTCCAGAGTGATTTTTGTGGTCACTAAACCAGAATTATCCACATGCCACACCATAGCTCTGAGGGTCTGTGAGCAGTTCAGGGTGTTTATTGTCCAAAGGTGATGACCTTTATTGGAAAAGCAGAAAAAAAAAACACATTTACCTGCCTAAAGTAGGAACCAGTCTCGAACCAGAGGACACAGTCTCAAGCTGCACAAAGGGAAATTTAGGTTGCATATTAGGAAAAAGTTTTTTCCAGAAAGGGTGATAAAGTTCTGGAATGGCCAAGGGGAGGTGGTGGAGTCACCATCCCTGGGTGTGTTTAACAAAGCCTGGATGTGGCACTGGGAGCCAGGATTTGGGTGAGGGGTTGGGGCTGGGTTGGACTCGAAGATCTTGAAGGTCTCTTCCAACCCGGTGATTCTGGGAATTCTGTGAATTCTGTTATTTCTGTGATTCCTGTGAATTCTGTGATTTCTGTGAACCAAGGTCACCTGTTCAGCTCCTTGCTCTCTTGACCTCACAGCTGTGCAGGTGCATGGGCAGGTCCCTCAGTGACAGAAAGGCTGTCCCCTGTCCCCTGTCCTGGGGCAGACAGGGAGCCAAGGACAGCTCTGGGAGCAGCACCAGTGCCCCAGCACACTCTGCTGAGAGCAAACCACTCTCATCTCACCCCACACTGCAAATATTTGCCTCCTTGTGACGTGGGGACAATCCCCAGCACAGGGAGCTCCGTGCAGCAGGGAAAAGGCATTAATGAAGCTCTGCTGGTGAGCACTGTTCACCTGCTCAGCCTGGCCTCCTACAGATAAACCAGACACACAAAATCACATCTTGCTGCTCTGCTTTGCTTGGAGAGAGCATTTTCCCTGCACCCCGGAGTGTTTGCATGCTTTCTGCCCCTAGTTGAGTTCCATGATGCTGAAAATATTCCTCACAGGGCTGGTGAGGTGGATCTGTGCAGTGTCACTGCCTGGCCTGGATATTTCCCCCTCCTTCACAGAGTCAGCTTGCTCTGGATGATCTTTGCACACACAGATTAAACTGTGAAGGAGCTGGAGAAGGCTGCCTGGTTTTTTTTTAATCAAATCCTAGATTAGCCAGGACTAGAGATGGAAGATCAGCCCAAAGAGCTGGATTAGCAGGTGCTCAGGAGATCTGAGTTTCACATCCAGTGTTGTGCAGTCACTGTGGCCACAGTCCCAGCCCAGTACTTAATGACATAAACAGTGCTAATAACTCTGGGTCACCTGTCTGGGAAAGACAGATAAGGAATTGAAAATTATGCACATAACCATAGGTAATCTACTACAGAATACTGTTGAGTTGAGACCTCAATTTTTATTTCATTCCACTTATGGTTTTGCCCTGATTGCACAGCAAATAAATTGCAAATTCAGAATTAAAGTGCCTGCTAATTCAAATTGATCAGCAGCATCCAGCACCCCACTCCTTACAGCTGTAAATGGATTCTGGTATCCACCCCGGGAAAGCAAATCTTTAGTGTTCTCTGCTGCATTGTCAAAAATAGGGGGGAAAAACTACTTTCAATGGCACCAAGAAAAAAAGAAAAGTTTGCAGAGGGAGGAGGTGATGATCTGCTTTGTTCTATCAGTCAATTATTTGTTAGCAGTTAATATCCACAGTCCTATTTCTGTCCTTGCAAACCAAACAGTAGCTTCAGCCTGAAAGTCACGCACAACTTTAAAAAATATAAAATGTTCTGTCCTGGCCTTTGCAATGAGCTGAACCTGCAGCAACTTCCACTGTGGAGCAAGGGGAGGAGCTGGGGCCAGCACCAGGACTGCAAGGCAGCCAATTCCCCCCACATCCTTTTTGTGATTAAATATTGGCAGGGGAGCACAGCATGGTGGGGAAAGGTTTATTTAAATTCTGACCTGGGAGGAAAATCAGTCCCAGCACCCAAGGGTGATCATTGGTAGACATAATTCTGTCTCCCCTCCTGTGGCAGGAAGGAATAAATAAAACAGAGGGAATAAATGAATATATTTAAGTGTTCTGATCTGCCTTTGGGGTAGTACCTCACGCCACTGGTCTCTGGGGTCAGTCCCTCCTGTGCAGCCACAAAATGCCCAAAAAGTCACATGGGACAGCCCAGGCTGCAGTGCCCCAGCCTTGGGTAGATTTCCCTGCAGGCATGCTGCATCTTTTTATCATTTTTATTCCTGAAATTGATGCAAATTGCTTCAGGCCAGGTGCAGTCACCTGCCAGCTCCTAAGTGAGCCTGGGTCCCGTGGGCTGGAACTGGGCTGTGGCAGACCAGTTTGGGTGTGACTCCTGAACCTGTGTCACAGCTGCCACCCACCACGCTGGGAGCTGCAGATGAGAAGTGCCCTTTGAGCAAAGTGAAAATAAAGAGAAAGCAGTGCTGTTCCTGTAGATTGCATTTCTCTCTGCTGCTAGCCATGTGACAGACAGCCTGTGTTTCTCTATTTGTACCTGGAACGCTCCAATTTCTCCTGATAGTCTTAAAACCTTATTTTTACTCTTTCTTTTGACACTTACATGCTGTGACTTGATTTGATAAATAAAACCTTCTGGTGCTGTTGTTCTGGTCTGAGATTAAACACTTGATACTCTGCATAAGGAAATGTTTTTGATGGGTGAATTTAATAGCAATTGGTTATAGGGGGATGAAGTAAATTGCAAGTGGTTCAATTCACAGGTGAGTTGTGGTACCTCACAGCCAAATCTGTGGATACAAAAAGACCCCTTGCTATGGATTGTCTCTGCTGAGCATCATGTTTCATGCTGGGTTTGATAATACGATGACATTTTATTTATAAGAATAGAACAAGCAAAGTTACTTTTCCAGTAACTCAGAAAAGGCACAAACTAATTTTTAAAATTTATGGTGGAAGATATTTTTTATGGCTCTGGAGCAACGAGAGCCATATCTGAGTCATCCTTCTTGCTGATTATGTCTAGATGGTGAATAATACTGCGGTATACTGTACAAATTTTACATCTTGACTTTCCTAACGCTTACATCTCAAAGTATTTAGGGCATGCTAGTTGGTGTGGTTATCTCCTTGGTGCAGATGTGACAGCTGAGGCATCTGAATAAGCATGTACAGCATCACTCCATGAGTCTGCAGCACACTAAGGGCAAAACTGCAGGATCAAACCCCTTCCCACTTCAGCTTTCTGCTTGAGCTCACCTTTATTCATGGTCTCAACCATTATCTGCATGGCAGTGGCCACTAGAGTCCCAAAAATGGACCCACCTCAAGGCATCCTTCATGTGGTCCTGTCTGGGCACAGTCTGTGACCCAAGAGGCTTCTGATGGTCGAGGAAAAGGGGACAAGGGGAAGCAGAGAAGTGATGCACTCAGTGCTGACAGCTTGGCACATAGTCCTGTGTTCTCATATCCAGTTCTGTGTTCTCACATCCCCAACACCAACTAAGACACCTAATTCCAGCCACTGGCATCCTTGTTTAATGTAAGAAGAGGAAAATTATTTCATGATGTGACTCTAACATCACATTTTCAACCCTTCATTTACCAAATGTCTCTGCATTACAGCTTGTGCTGCTCTTTGTGCTCTGACTCTGCAGCTCTTTCCATGCAGGATCTGCCCTGTCCTTCGGAGCCCCTTTGGAGAGGTGGAAATTATCCCTGGCCCAGCAGCCCAGGAGCAGCGTGCACACCCCATTTAAATCAGAGCTGAAGGTTAAATGCCACGCAGGCTGCATCACTGAGATAGAGGAAATTCCTCTGCAGGAGGAGCAGGGGCTTTTCTGATTCTGCAAAAAATGTGTCAGCATCAAAAACATGACACGTGAAGGGCAAGGCAACATTGATCATGAGAGCTCTGTGCTACAGTCAGCTCTCTCCTCCTGCCAGCCTGGATGGAGCTTACAGCTTTTATAAACATACACAGGCATATTTAAATAGCTACACAATTTTAAGGCTTGATTTGTTGCACTGTTGCTTTTGGTGTACCTTGCTGGTTCAGATCTTTAACACCCTTTGTGTTTGGGACTCCTTCAGGTATTGAATGTCACCCTGTTTATGATCAGTGCAACTGCACTGGTGCAGGTCATCTAATTTCTTAAATCAGCCTTAAAGTGGGATAACTGAGGATAAGGGGAAGGAGAGGTGGCATGTCCCCTTCCACAGGAGGAAGGAATAGGTGGGGGTACAAGGGGGACAAGGAGTGCCAGCTCTTGCTGAGATTTGGATCATTTTGCCTTGCACCTTTTGTGAGTTCCACAATGGACTTGGAAGAGTCTCCTTTTCATATTGATTTTCTTGGACTCAGTCCCCTGATTTTAAAACTACTGGAGTGCTAAAACACCTCCTGGCATTAAGGACAAAAGAACTCAGATGTTTCCATGAATGCCATTGATCAAAGATCACTTAAACCAACAGCATGACATTGTGTCACCCAACTTGCCCAAACTGCCCGTGTGCACCTGGGCCCTCTGTTTGCAGAGATGCTATTTAGAGAAATTCCTGTGATGTAAATGATGTGGGATGACTATAACTGTATAGATCTTGGCAGAAAGTTTTGGTTAAGAAAGCTCAGACTCAGTCAATTCCTGGAGATTTCAACACAAACATCAGCTCTCAGTGTGCAGCCGCCTCCTTGGCCTCCTGCCTGAACCCTGCACGGTTCTGTTCTGCTCCTGGACTTCTGCATTTATAAGCACTTTCTTTCTCCAGCCCTGAGAGTCCATCATGTTTTATTTACCCTTCTTTTAGCTCTACCTATGCATTTTTAGCTACACAAAAATCGATGGGCGCATTGCTAATTTTATCTGGAAAAAAAGGAAAATTTACTAGAGAATTAAATTGAGTAGGTCTTGAAGGCTGTTTTCAAGGGTTCTCTTTTTTTATTTATGAGGGAGAAATATTTAGATATCCAAACTAGCCTGCTTTTCTTTCTTTTTTGACAATCAATGGTTGGCACAAGCATGGATTTTAAACGTCTATGGACTTAATTATGCTACAAAGCCAAAATTTTTGCAGCTGTATGATTTATGCATTTTATAGCAAATGCAAAATTAAAAGATAGCTCAATTTTTAAAGCAATTAGGTAATAGAGTTCTGGAAAAAGTTTCTAATTCCTAGGCTGGCCACAGGGAATTTTCAAAGGCCCTGATTAGAGTTTCTAATGGGTGGGGAAAATCAAAACATTTTGGGACATCACTCTAGAGCAGAGACCCCTTGAGTGTGCTCTTAATGCTGCTCCAAATGCCCAGAGATGCTGGGAAGGTTGGAGCCTTGTTCTGTGCCTCATTTCTCCATTGGTAATGGAAGGTCTTCCATACTGACCCCATTTTCCAAGCAGTGGAAAGATCCCAGCATTGCTGAGTTTATATCTCAGCCTTTCCTTTCAGGTTCCTCTCCACCTTCACATCATTCTTCTCTGGTTACATCTGTGACATGGTATATTTCAAAAAAGATATTAATATATTTTTTTTCTCCTCTGTGTACCCAGAGAATAGTGAGGGAACACGCAGCATAAATTTAGAAAATAAGTAAATTAAATAAATATTCCAGAGCAATCAGTCTGCCATGGGAATCTTTCAAAAGCACAAGAAATATTCAAGGGAGAAATAACTCTCAGTCCATTTATTTGATTCACTTGTAATAAAAAGGAAAAAAATAATTCACTTGCTGTTAATTCTGAATGGAAATGTGCTTTGGAGCAGATCCTGAGGGATGCTGAGCCCTGAGAGTTGGGCTTTGGACACCTCCCTAGCACAAGAACTTCATCCTCCAGTGAATTCCATGGGGGCTGGAGGTCCTCAGCACCTGCCAGGATTGTGCTTTTATCAGGAGACTCTCAGCAGGGCCTGGGTGCTTATTTGGGAGGTGATATCATGGCATGGCAGTAACTAAATCTAGGAGTACCCCCTGGAAGGAGGTGCTTGCTTTAGATCTCACAGACATTGTCTTAATTGTGCATTAAATTAGGAGGAGCTGGGAGACAGCTCAGGCCCAGGCAGTGCAGCCTCTCTGGTGATGCTGAGCATTATCAACCCCAACCAACTGCTTTCAAAATAAGCTTCATGTTTTGTGCCATAAACTCTGCTGGGTTGTTACTCAGAGTGATCTGTTAATGTATCTCTGAGCTAGATATCCTTTATTTCCTTTCTTCCTTTTTTTTTCTTTTTTTTTTTTTTAGTGGATAATAATCATCTTGGAGAGGGCTTTTAAAAGGAGAAAAGGTTATTTCGCTGACATCAATTTTTGCATTAAAAGTGCACTTGGCTAACAGCCAAAATGTTTAATATCATTGCCATCTGTCCCAGCTGAATACAATTTTAGATTTATTGATTTTCTTTATTCTCTCTTTTTTTGTTTTGTTAATTTTGGCTCGAGACAAGGTTAAGACTCTAAAACAACAAAGCCTTTTTCCTCTGATGGCATCATAATCCTTGACTAAGTCTAAACTGCTTTTTGGTGTGTAGCTGGTGCCAGCTGTCAGGTCAGAAATGGGTTTTTTTGGAAGGGCTTTGTGTCTGGCTACCAATGGCCGTGTATTTCATGCACATGTCAGGAGGAAAAGGGAGTGCGGGGCAGGGTAACTGTGAATCCTCATTATGGTGGTTCATTAATGCATCAGGGGCTGCAGCCTGGGCTGGTTCCAAACCCATGTGGGGCTCTCCAGTCCCCCCTGGCCTGAGGTGAGGACAGCTCCAGGGCAGCTCAGGGGCACAGGGAGATCTCTGTGGGGATGCACAACTGACCACAGCTCCTGGGAGGAAGCAGTGACATTTCTGTGTGCAGCACAAGCTGTTCCTGGGGGATGTCGTGGATCTCTGGGAAGGAGCCCAACGGTGTCAACAGCAAAACTTGAGCTGGAAAGTTTCCCTCAGGGGCGTGTGGAGGCAGGGAAAGGTGGCATTTTCTGGGGAAGGAGGAAAGCAAAGAGGTAGAGCTGTGCTGAGCCCTGGGCTGATGGCAAGCTGGCAGCCCAGAGCTGCACACCTGCCCCGTGTAACCTGGCACCAATGGTCAGATTGCTGCTTTTCTCCATCACCTTTTCAGCAAATCTTCACCAAGGGACTCAGAGAGAGAGACAAAAACCTTCCTAAAGCACCGGGGTGAGCCATGTTCAGTCAAGGGTCTCTCCCTCTCACTTTATCCAAGCTCCCTGTCTGTTTTAGTGTCTCCTACTTTAGCAAGACCTGCAGCCTGAGTTCAGCCACACAAATTAATGGCAGCATTCCAAGGAGGTTGATTAGCTCCAGTTTTATTCACATAACCCTAAGGAAAATGCTCAGTGTGTTTGGGAGCTGTTGTTTGCAGAGTATTCCTCCTTCCCACCCCCACCACAGAACCTGCTTCCACAAGGACTCGTGTCACCCAGCTGATCCAGGAGCCCAAAAAACTCTGTACTGTGCTGTGTTACCTTTCTGTACTGCTCCATTATTGGTTTTTATGCCATTTTGGAACTAACTAAAACAGAAGCCAGACAAAATTAAAGGAATAAAAAGTATATTTATTGAAAGGCTTTCAGGTACATTTCAGGCAGATGAAGCCCCCCAGGGGCTACACAAAAAATGCATGACAAGTCACAAGGTTTTCACACTTTTATAAGTTTGCTCCATTTGCATATTGGGGGTTAATTAATTACAGCTTCAGCTAATGAAGTAATTTACCCCAAGTTTGCTTCTCCCAAAACTCACATTTGTTTCCATCTCTGAGGTAGTGAGGTGTCCTTGATTGCCAGGCCTGGAGAGGAATTGTTGTGTCTGCCCAAAATGGGAAAGCAGCAGCTCACACTATGTGTGAAGTTTGGAGTTACGTGTCTCCTACTTTAGCAAGACCTGCAGCCTGAGTTCAGCCACACAAATTAATGGCAGCATTCCAAGGAGGTTGATTAGCTCCAGTTTTATTCACATAAACCTAAGGAAAATGCTCAGTGTGTTTGGGAGCTGTTGTTTGCAGAGTATTCCTCCTTCCCATCCCCACCACAGAACCTGCTTCCACAAGGACTCGTGTCACCCAGCTGATCCAGGAGCCCAAAAAACTCTGTACTGTGCTGTGTTACCTTTCTGTACTGCTCCATTATTGGTTTTTATGCCTTTTTGGAATTACCTAAAAACAGAGGCCAGACAAAATTAAAGGAATAAAAAGTATTTATATTTATTGAAAGGCTTTCAGGTACATTTCAGGCAGATGAAGCCCCCCGGGGGCTACACCCAAAATGCATGACAAGTCACAAGGTTTTCACACTTTTATAAGTTTGCTCCATTTGCATATTGGGGGTTAATTAATTACAGCTTCAGCTAATGAAGTAATTTACCCCAAGTTTGCTTCCCCCAAAACTCACATTTGTTTCCATTTCTGAGGCAGTGAGGTCTCCTTGATTACCAGGTGTGGAGAGGAATTGTTGTGTCTGCCCAAAATGGGAAAGCAGCAGCTCACACTATGTGTGAAGTTTGGAGTTACACACTAAAGAATTGCAAGATTACACATATATAAAAAATATAAAAGCTAAAATCCTAAGGCATCAGTTTCACCTTATTATGGTTTGAGAACTTTTGTGGGGTTTTGTACACTGGGTAGGTGGTGCAGGTCACTCATGCACCTCTGACCTGGAAATAGCTAATTAATAATGACAGCTTCCCCAAATGATCCCACTTCCCTGGGTGAACACTCTGAGTCACTTTATACCCCATTGCCAACCATCTGTTTAGAGTCTGAAAATCACAGAGCCATGGAATCACAGAATCATTTAGGTGGGAAAAGACTTCTGAGGTCATTGAGTCCAGCTCTGTGAGTGATCACCCAGCCCAGAGCATTGAGTGCCACATCCAGGAGCTCCCTGGACACCTCCAGGGATGGGGACTGCACCTCAGCATAATTGTGTACAACACTAACAAACTTCTCAGCTGACCACTGACAAACCCATCCCCTGAGGCAAGAAACACATGGCACAGTTTTCCCAGACAGAACTGAGCTGGGCTTGTTTTTAGCCACTGCTGCAATAGGGGGATTTCTTTCTACAGTGTTTGTTTTCTATTTTTCCCCCCACAAAACATTTCCCCAGGCACAAATTATGTGTTAGGTTTTTTTCTGACTGTGATCCTTTAAACTTTGTGATTAGGAGCTCCTCCTCCAGCAAGGGAGGCACCTGCTGCTTCCAGTATCACTGTGAGCTGGCATTCAGTGAGTGAAGAGTCCACCCATGTCAGTGAAATCCAGCCTTTTATGCCCTCAAAATCACCCTCTTTAATCAGCCTGCAAACATTCCCCTGCTCTATCTTTGCTTTTGGTTCATCAAAGCTTTGAACGAGTGTCTCACAGGGGTGGAACACACAGAGCTCCTTCTGCCCTGCTTGCATTTTGGGATTGTATTTGTACAAATCCCAGTGGCAGGTCCTGCTCAGCTGGGAGCTGTCAGACCCCCTAAGGCAGTGTCATCCCCAAGCCCACCTGTCCAGGTCCCTCCTGCCCAGCTCAGCCCTGGTGTGAGGTAAGCCATGCTCTGCCCAGGGCTGAACTTGGCCCTTTATTTACAAATAATTTAAAGCAATTCTGTAAATGTTTTTGTGCCCAGAGGTCTGGGGCTGATTTACAGCTGTCTCAAACTGTGCAGACCCTTGATCCAGTGGTGTCATTCACAGTAATGAGATCTCTCAGCTGTCCAAACAGAGACATGTTTTAAATGTTAAAAATGTTCTGTGATCGATTTTCTCTGTTTATAGTAAACGCCTTGATTAGATTCCCTTGTAGGCACTTCAAAGGCAAACTCCCCCTCACAGTCTTCCCATATGATGAAATCTAGCTCTTTCTTTGCTCCACTTTTTATTTTTCCCTCTCTTAAACTAATTTAGTGCTTGAGAAAGGTGATTGATTGATGGCCTGGAGGACTGAGACTTTGTGAAGCAGCACCCAGGAACATTGTTCTGCTGCCTGAGCTCCAGGCAAATGAGAGATCCATGGAGGCAGAGGGGCAGGGGAGACAGGGATCCCCAGGGCTGCAGGGGGCACCCGAGCCTGCCATATCCTGGTCACAACGTGGAGGTGTTGAGTCTCTACTACAGCCACTCAAATGTCACCTCTGTTTTACATCAAGAGAACTGAGATTATGAGAGACCAGGTGATTTGCCAGAGATGAGAGAAATTGCAAAGCAGAGGTAGGAACAGACCAGGAGAAGCCCCAGATGGGCATTTTAATCACTTTAGGTTTTCCTTCCTTAAAATTCTATGAAAAGAAGAAAAAGAAAAGAAAAGAAAAGAAAAGAAAAGAAAAGAAAAGAAAAGAAAAGAAAAGAAAAGAAAAGAAAAGAAAAGAAAAGAAAAGGAGACAGGTTAAGGTATTTTTGTGAAGTCTGCTCTGAACTGGATTGAGACCATCAATTCATTTCACATCCATCACTACCCAGCCATTAAAGGCAATGGCTTTCTTTCTCCCTATTGACCTGGTCTGCAATCAGAGCAGAGACCTTGAAAGGTGAACAACTATTAACAGACCCCTGAGCCATCCAATCCCCTTTAAAGTCGTGTCCTTTTTTTGTTTTCTTTTTTTACTTTTTATGACATTTTAATGGAAATCACTCTGCTTTAATCCATGTGTCTCTATTGTTCAGGAGACCAAGGCTGCTTGATCTGCTCTGTGGAAGAGAGTGTGACATCAAAATATGTTGTATGAAAGGATCAGTCTAGCTGTCACTAATTAACCTTCCTTTTTTAATATTAGTTAATTTGCAACTTGCTCTTCTGAATCACACCTCTGTTAAGTCTAGATTCCCACCCTTCCTTCCCCATCTCACAAACTCTTCTTTCTCCTGAGCTCTTCCCCTGGCACATGTGGATATTCCATGTACAGTGCCATGATGTCATGGACATTTAAACAAATACCATGAGCCTGTGGTTCTCTGGAACATATCAGAGATATCTACAACATGCAGTGGCAGAGCCTCACAGGCAGAAATAAAATTTCATTCTATTTTTGTTCTCCAGAACTGGATGGTTAATTGAGGATGAGAGAAAATTTATCCCAGAACCACATTATATAGGAGAAGAGAATTTTCTTGTGGGAAGATGTGCTAATATTCCTTTGACTGAGAGTCCAGGGGTTAGAGTTGTGTTAGGCTCAGGGATTATTTCCTGCCAGAGATCAGATCCCATAGAGAGCTCGGAGCACTGTGCCTGATTTTCCTGTCATGGGCACCACATGCTCTGCCAACACCAGATTGATGTAGAGCCTCCATGAGAGGAGGATCAGGGTTTTCCACGGGCCAAAGTGTTACTATTACATTTCTGATTATCTGTGTTTTCCCCAGCTTCTTTGCAGCAACTTTGGGCTCAGACAGTCCTGCAGAATTGCCATTTTTCCCTGTTAGACAACAGATCTCCCAGCTGAGCTCTGAGGCTCTATCCCATCAGGGAATCTGTTTCTACTCATGTCTCTGATTACAGAAATCTGTCCATTTCTCTCATGGATGATGGCTGATATCTTTTATACCCTTAAAAACAAATACAGACATCACTGGTCCTCATTATTTAATTTTCAAGGACTATACATTAATTGTTGAATAAAGTTGTCAGGGGTGAATTAACAACTCATCTCCACTGTTGCAAACTTACAAATTAAGTTGAAAGGGACCTTAGATTTTGAAAATTGTTCCAGCATCAACTGTCTTCCAATTCAAACCTCTCTGCCCTGTCACAACCATTGATCTCTGCATTTCCTGTTTTGTTTGGATCATGTTTAACCCCAATTCGTGCCACCCAAGAGGCATCACAGATATGGGCACAGTGATGGACAGATCCAGATGGCAATTCCAGGCATGGAGAAGGGTTAGGAAGCACAGAGTTACCCCTGTCAGCCAGGAGCAAATCTTTGAAGAGGCTGGGCTAGTTAGGAAGAAGAGCAGGGTTAATGCAGGAATTAATCTGGGGTCATGAGGAAGCAGAAGGAGCTGCTGCACGTTTGAGTGAGTTTGTGCATGTGCCTGGCAGCACTGCCTGTGCTCTGCAAGAGCTCTGTGCAATATGTATTTTGGGCTCTGTCTTTTAAACCCATTAAGTGTGAGAAGCAGTAACACACTGCAGATAAATCGAGGAATTAACTCCTGCTGCACAACTTCCTGACATTAATTTGTGTGCTCAGTGAATGCTGGGCTGATGAATGGACATGAGCTGGCCATTCCTTATTTTAAGGAATTTTAATCACATGAAGGTAAGTGGCACAGTTTCTCCTGTGATACTCACACGTGGGTTTGAGGTGCCCTGGGCTAGCAGGGCTTCAGAAAACATTTACTCCACCTCTTGGAATTCGGGTTCTTTATTGGGACTGTCCACAGGGGAAGCAGTTCTGGCTAAGCTTTTGTCTGACAAAGATGATTCAGACCTTGGAAGCCAAGACAGTAGCAGTAACATCTGGAACCACATTGCAACCTCCTGTCTGGAAAGGAGCAAGTGCCTTCATCAGAATTTTGTTAACTTGTTCCGTGTTGTTTCTCTCCATATTTCTCCCCAGATGCATCTTCTCTCCTTGTTTCTTTGCATAAATATCATCCTAGCAATATCTCAGTTGTGGTTCACACACTGTGGCATGGACACATGCCAACATCACCAGCACCATCTTTGCAGATGGGGAAAAACAGAGACAAAATCATACTGGAGTTAGACAGTACCACTCAGCAAGGCCATGGGAGGTGGAGAAACAGAAAGACATCTTTGGTTTGCTATGACCAGGTGAAGGAGAGGTGAAGTAAATTCATTTTGACCAGAATAAAATCAGAATGGGTGAATTTCCTGGTGAGAGATTCAATATCTTTTCCCAGTGGTCAGGCATATTAAATAGGAATAGTGAGGCACAATATGAATTGAGTGCTGATAATTTTCCCTCAAGCCTGAGCACCACACACTTTGCTTACCTTGCTGCCCAGTCAGGAACATGAATGATCAGGGAAAGCACAGGAAGTGTGGCCAAATGGCAAGTATTCTGAGCTGTAGAACACTCTGTCACTCAGAGCTGGGCTGTGACACTGCCTGGGGCTGGCGTGGTGCCTGCAGGGCTGAGCACCCCCAGGATGTCACACTGTGCCTGCTCTGCCCAGGCAGGACGAAGGTTGGAGTTTACAGCTGGCACTGAAGCAGGAGAACAAGCTGACTTGTTGTAAGTGGAGAAAAAATATTGCTTTAAAGGGGATTGTGATACAGCCAGACTATCAGAAGGCACTGGCTGAGTGTAATATCAGCTCCATGGCTGGACCCTTCCACTGCCACTGCCAAAGTCTGTGGGACTGTGTGGGGGACACAGAGAGTGCTCCTGCATTCAGATACACCAGCTCACCTGAGAAAGTCCGTAACAGGTTTTTAATTGCTCTCATTAGACCACTGGGAAGGTCTGTCCATCCCTTTAGGGCAGAACTAGGGCACAGCAGCCCAGCCCAGCAGGGTCACAAGAGGACATTCGTGCCTTGTCCTGACATCCACGGAGTTTAACTGTGTGCACATTTCCTGAACCATGGGACAATTCAGTTTGACTGGAATTCTTGTGAGAACAGCCTTTCCTTGTGAGTGCTGGAGCAGGTCTCCCAGCCCTGGCTGCACCATGTCTTTTTAAGCATGACATCCTACAATCCAGGACAAGTGTGCTTCCAAGTGGCCTCCCAGCTGGGAAATGTCCATTTACAGGGGTATGTTATGAGCCAGACATCCTCTTCCAGTGGGAGCTATCTGCCTGAAATCATCCTGTCTGTGTGATGTACCTGTCCCACTCCAGCACAGTTACACAGTGCTCCTCTCTGCTATTTATTGTCTGTGACTGAATGCCTCACGTGTGGCTGGGCTGGAATTTGGGGTTTTGCTGATGACAGGAAACCACTATGCTTTTTTCTAGCATTTTATGTCTCTGCCTGCCTCCACAGCCTGTGCTGCCCTTTGCTTCACATCCCAGTCTGCTCCCTAAGGGTCACTGAGGCACGAGGAGAAGGCCAGGAATTTAATGCAATTTAAAATGTCTAATCAAAGTACGGAATTCACCCCGGCACAGAGACACAGGCTTCAGACTGCCGATACCTCATTCATGGTTATCTCTTAGGTCAAGATCCCTGCTAGCAGGGACAGCACTCAGAGAGCTCCTTGGGCCCTGCCTGTGCCACTGACCTCCCCTGTAGCCTGAGGCAAGTCACTTCTTCCTTTAAGATTCCTTTAGGATTGCTGCTTCCCCTTCCACCTTCCCTTCCTTTGCCTGAGCAGTGTGTGTGCTCAAGGCCAGGAATATTTCCAAGCAAGTTTATCTTGCCTGGAGCGACAGAGCCCTGATTTCATTGGGGGCCTGAGCTACTGCAGCAGAGAAGAAAGAGCCCATTCCCACCTCTGCGTCCACAAAGTGATTTGGCAGTAGGATGAAGTTAATGAGCAAGTGACACTGACTTGCTGTCCTTGTCATGGGAGAATGAGGGAGGAGATGTGTCTGCTTACCAGGGATGCTTTTCTGTTCCTGTACATCATTTCCAATCCTGGAATTTTGGAAATAAAGGGGGAAGAGTGTTGTCTGGAGTCCCAAGGTGTCCATCCAGCAGCAGAGGACCTGTCTGAGCAGCTTGCACTAGCAATTGGAGCAAGAGCAGGCATCAGAGGGTGCTGGGGAAGCAGGATTAATGGAACCCAAGGGGAGACAAGCTGCATCATTATGTGCTGATGACATGATCAGGGCTTTTCAACAACAGCATAGGTGTGTTCTTGGGGGGCTCTTCCTCTGGCTTGAGCACCAGCCATCACTCAATCATAAAACACTCTCAGGTGTTGGCAGGTGGAAAATAGAAATTCTTTAAGGGAAGATTGCAAGACAGTTTGAGCACTCTTTGAGGACAGTCACCACAGAGGGAGGTCATGCTAATTGCTGAAATCAAGGTGATCTGGAGAAGCATTGGCAGTCCTGTCCTACAGTCACCTTCAGCACAGCAAGATCCCAAAATCCTGCTCCCAGAGCATTGGACCATGTGCCAGCTCCTGCAGCCGTCTCTGAAAAGGATGCTTCAAGAGCACAGTGCATTATAAATTGATGCCCACGTGAACATGCATTCCCACTACCTGAGGTAATTATAAACCCTCTTCTGTTAAGAATTCCTGGCAAGACTCCTCCGTTTCCTTCCTTAAACCAAGTCCTCTAAGTCAGAGGACTTAGAGCACAGCAATGAAAAAAAAAAAGATTGTA
Organism: Passer montanus; assembly: GCF_014805655.1. Lineage (NCBI taxonomy): Eukaryota > Metazoa > Chordata > Aves > Passeriformes > Passeridae > Passer > Passer montanus. The sequence continues at coordinate 4,774,328 of NW_024369151.1, forward strand.
CTCAACCTCATTTCAGCAGCCATTCCTGAATTCACACTCTGTCCCCTCTAATGCTGTGAGGAAGATGATTACCAGATCATGTGATCAGTGGTAGTTACACATTTTAATAGACAGTGAAATGTGAACAGGAATTGTGCGAAGACACACCTATGGAATTACAAGGTTAAATACTGTGATAGCTGAGCCAAAACAACCCTGACAAAACCCAGACTTCTGACTTGCAACCCGTGACTGAAGCAATTCAGCAGACTGGAACAAGTCTAGGGTTTGGGGTTTGATTTTATTTAGGTTTTTTTATCATCTTGGAGCAGTACAATTTCTGAGTACAAGCCAGAGCAGTTGTCTGGAAGAGTGGCCACTCCTTTCCCTCCTTGGAAGCTAATGGCTCATCTACCAATTCAGCAGGAGTCAGGAGATAGTCATCTCACTGTAATATCTTTTGTCTTTCTCCACCGGCACCTCATTGATGGGCAATTTTTCTAAACAACAGCAAAATTGCAGTGCCTGCTTCTCTGTCAATAAATTCCATTATTTCACATGGAGCTTGGCTACCATAGCTAGAAAATGCTGAAGTGATTACATTGAGGAGCTACAGATCTGTGGCCTGAGCACTCTATAAATCTATGGACAAAGTTTGATAAAGCACATTGATACTTTATCTGACAGGAGCCTGTCTAGATTTATGGGGCTTAAAGCTGCTTGCACTGTCATCCTTGATTCAATTAATGCAAAAGCAGTTCCCATCTTCACAGTTTTTACTTGTTGGGCAAAATGTGAACTTGCCATTCTTCCCCCACTTTAATGAGTAAAATGTAAAGTGATGGAATCAGCCAAAGAATGAAAGCATGGCTCTGGAGTGGGGATGGTAATGCAATGGTGTGCTCCATGGAAAAGTGCTGGATCCGTGCAGGATTTGCTCCAGTCTTGGGGTGCCATCCGTTTTTCCCTTAGTCTTTTGTAGTCCTAATAATGAGCAGCAAAATCAGATTAAATTGGGGCATGTTTACAAAATATTGTACTTGACTTGATCTAACTTTTCAGGACTGAGTTTTTGAGAGACAGGGAAAAAGAGCAGGTTATACTTTGGGACAGCAGGGATGTGGCTTGTGGGAGAGGGTCTCTCATTACTAGAAAGGCTTGAAATGGGATCTTTGAGATCCATGCCATTATTTTGTGGCTCTACAGAAGTCTCTGTCTCCTTCAAACACCTGCAACAAAGCACTCCTGGCTTTATCTTGATTTGCTTTTTCATGCAGAAAGTGTCTCTCAAACACTTGCTGTTACATTGATATGTCAGACCCACTTCCACATCCTCTGAAGGGCCAAATTCCTGCTGGTGTGAGAACCTGTGAGTGTTTCCTGTGGGATGCACTCAAAGGAGGGCTGGAGCTCCCTGTGATACCTGAGCACTGGAACAAGCCCTGCTGTTGGTGTGCACTGCAGGTCTGTGTGCAGGGAATGTTCAGCTCTGGGGGAATCCAGCAAAGTGATTGACCTGCCGGACCAGGAATATTTGCTGTGATTTCTGCCCAAGAAGAGGGAGGTTTCCCAGCCATGCCTCGCTGCAGTTTGAGGATTGAAGTGACACTTGAGAAGTGCCGTGGCTTCACAGTGTCCCCCAGGCAGGGAGCAGCTCACCCCAGAGCATCTCTGCCATCCTGGGGACCTCACCTGCATCCCCTGGCATGGTGTAACTCCTCTGTGCTCCCTGGCAGGAAAGCAATTTACTGCAATTTACTATAAATCATCATAAAAGCCCTTCTCTTGTGACACACACAGTCAGAAACCCTAAAGATGACTGACAGGCTCTTCATAAATATTTATGACCTCTAAAAAAAGATTGAAAGAAAGAAAAGTTTAATTCTTCCCTTAGTGAAGTTTGAGAGTGGAGACTTCTCTGCAACAGCCAGGTCTGCCCTTGTGCTGGCACAGCAGAAGTGAACTCACCCTGCCCAGTGGAGCTGCTCTGCCCTGGGTCATCCCCAAAAGCAGGAGGGTGCAGAGAGCCCAGCCCTGCCAGCTTGGCCACGGTGACAGAGGGGTGTCCCCATGCCCAGTCCCACTGCTGCTGCACTCAGGCATCAAATCCAGATGAGACTTGGAGAGATTGGAAGTACAAGAGGCATTTAAAGTCCTAAAAAATTGCCCAAAGTAGGCAAAGCTGCTTTTCTAATGGCCTTAGCACAGGGCTGCTGCACTTAATAGTTCCTTTTTACCATGAGGAAGCAAATCATGACCCAAACAGGGTCCTTCAAGGCCAGGTCTCCCAAGAGAAATCAGCCCACAGGCATTTCAGCCCATTCATTAAAGCATCTGAGGCTGATTAGGATTTTATATCCATGTTATTTTGCTACTTTGACTTCTGCTCTTTCTCAGTTTATAAATATTGTGACATTTACTGCTGCTAGTTTGGGAGAATAGGTTAGAACCGACCAAAGTCTCGGTCCTTGTGCAGCAGAGTCAAGCCAGGAGAGGAAATTTGAATATGGAAAATTAAGCGAATATTCCTCAGATGAAACTGTCTCCCAATCATAAGTCATGTGATAATAAATTTCAGTTGAGTGACAACAATATTAACAAACTGAAAAAAAGATTGATGTGCATCACAGGTCCATGAATGCAAAATAAAAGGGAAAGGCTTGCTAGTCTGTGATAGGCAAAGTATAAATATGTATCACTTGGTTCTAAAGTGAGTTATGATTACATTTTCCTACTTGTACCTGAAATCTGTAGAGGTTATTCATCTTATCCCTGTATCAGCCATGACAGTTATGGCCCTGTGCTGCATACGGCACAGATACCTGCTCAGCAGATAAATCAGCAGCCATGAAGGGACCTGTTGTTATCAATTTGATCTCCAGAATAAATATACAAATATGAGTACAGCACTGTTGTCACTGAGAACAATTTCCCTTCTTCTCGCCGATACATTTTTAAGAGGTTGTTCCAAGAGCCACTTTCTGACAATGCCAGAGGGAAACAGAGGGGAGCAATGATCAGGCAGGAGGACTAGATTTATGGACTGTTGTCTCTTTTATTTAAAAAGGAAAAAAAAAAACCCAATCTCTTCATTCTAGCATCACTTGTCCTCAGAGGGCAGCGCTGGCTGTCTGCAGCGAGCCGGGGAGGGAAGAGGCTGTGGGGAGTTACGGTCAGTGAACATCTGTAAGAGGAAACCATTCCTGATGAGGCTGAGAGTGGTATTGCCTCTCCACTGGTGCTAAAGAGCTAAAGGTTTTATGATGCAGCAGAGACTGTAGTTTAATCCTGATTTACCACGGCAGTTCAGCCAGGAGGAGAGCTCAGCCAGGACTGAGCCAGGCAGCGCAGGAGCCGCCGGGACCCGCTGACCGCACACCCAGTGGGGAGCTGGGCAGGGCAGCCAGGGGAGATTTCTTCCTCTTTACTTGAAGTCAGATCACAGCGACAGGCACAAGGATTTGGGAACACTGGGACTGTGCCACTGCAGCACTGCCTGCAGCCTCCGAGGAGGGAGACATCGTGTTGGGATCTGAGTGCTGGGCAGGAGGGATGCTGTCCTGGAGGGATCTGTCCTCACTGGGCACTTTGGACAGGCCACTCATCCACATCCATCCATCCAACCATGGGGTTGACATGCCAGTCCATGGGTGACAGCCCCTCAGAGCCCCAGCTCCTGTCAGCTGTCCCTCCCTGCAGAATCACAGCAAGAGGGGATGTGGCAGCAGAGACACCAGTGCCTCCCAACATCAGCTGCTGGAATATCCTAGCAAAATGAGAAGGAATTCAAGCAGCTCCAGTGCTATAGAAGACATCTGCCCGTGTGCACTGACCTGAGCCCTGTGGTTTTTGGTCCCATGGTGAGCAATAAAGGCTTGCCCAGCTGGAAATGCTGATGGGTACTGGAGTTAAGATGTTGAATTCATGCTTTGCCTTCCTTGTTACAATCATTTTGTCAGGGACTGAAATGGTTCATGCCTTAAAGGTTGTTATGAAGGAGTTCTGCCCATTACAGCAAAAGCTGTGTCAAGAAGCTACAACCACAGAAGCCCACTCCTCCTTGAAGAGGCCTGACTGGAACCTTGGACTGTGACTTCAGCCACGTAGATACGATAAAGGGGACACTATTGTTCAATCATCTCAGGCTGAGGGAGGAGAATGCATCCCCAAGAAAGCCAAACCCAGCAGCTGTGCTGAGAATAATCTCTGGCTGGGTTTGAAATAGGGGAGACCACAGCCCACAGAGGCCAGGTTCACACAGACTGAGGGCAGGGGAGGAGGTTTTGGGTGCATGGTGTAACCTCTGGTCAGAGGCACTGAACACCCATCCTCCCTTACACAAAGCAGCCCAGCTGTGGAACCCCCAAACCCCCCAGCAACATCCACAGGACATTCACATGGGAAGCAGCTGAGGGGGTGCCATAATCCATAAAAAACCCCCCAAAGTGCTCCCCAGACTCATTCCTGGGGTCCTGCACCATAGGACTGCCACAAAGTGATGACACAAAGTGATGCAACAGACCCAGAGCCTGCTACAGGAGACAGTGTCCAACTGTCCCCCACCAAGGGGGAAGCTGGGCATGCCCACCTGGCCTGAGGGTACATTAATCCATTGGATTCCGTGCTTTTCAGGAGACCCTCACCACCAAGACCAGCTAGAGAGGATCATCAGGACACCAGTGGCATCCACAAACTGGTGACATTCTCTTTAATCTCTTTTCTATTTATTTCTCCTGCTTTTTCTCTTTCTCTCTCTCTCTCTTATTTACTCTCAAATAAAATCCATACTATTGACTTTGGCATATGGTCTCGTTTCTTTCTCCTGCTTTTTCTCTCTCTCCCTCTTGTATTTACTCTCAAATAAATCCATACTATTGACTTTGGCATATGGTCTCGTTTACACCTCAACTTGGGCAGAGGCATTGCCAGTCAAAAATTGGACTGTAACAGATGTGTTACAGGTGAGGGATGGAGCCTCTCCACAGTCACCTAAAAATCCCAGCATGATGAAAAGGCAGCCGTGGCTGCACAGCCAGTGCCTTGCCTGAATTTTATACATGAAACCAAGTACCCATGAAGATGATGACAACATGAAAAAGTTTCCATCCTCGACAGCTACATCCTGCCCTTGTACTTAGTTTCTAAGTCTGGGGGGAAGAACAGTGGTTCTATATAATTTCAATTTCCAGGTAAGGCTGGAATGCAATCTCCTGATGACTCTGCCTCGGTAGCCCAGGGAAAAGACTTCTGCCTGAATTGGTTTGGGTCTCTAAATACTGTCTCTTCTGGGAAGTCTTTTGTTTCTTAATTGGTACCGTTCATGCAGCTGCACCACAACTGTGCTGAAAGTCCCCAGCAAGGATAGAGCCCCAGATTTGCCAGGAGATAAAAAACATTGTTTCCAAATAAAGTATTACATGGATAGGTTTGATCCTACAAATCATAACCTCCAGGCTCCATCCTATCTCACAGAATTAATCACCTCCACTTCCCTGTCAGGCAGCTGTGTGCTGTTACTCAGGTACACTGTGACTCTGTGCACACCCAGGTTTTAAAGTCTTCTGACCTTTTCTCCTTGGTTTTCTCCAAGCTTGTGCCTTTGTTTTAACCAGCTGTACATATTTCTTCAGTAACAACATGGCTTTGATTTTGATTTCCCCAGGGAAAGCTCAGGCTTCACTCTGGGAAGTCAGAGGTTAATAAAGATGTGTTTGATTTGGAAATGAGAAGGCAGGAGGGAAATGCTGGCGAGCCTGAGTTGGGGGAAGCAGGAGACTTGATTGTGAAGATGCTGAGGATGTCACCTGCGAGGCACCTGAGATGCTGCACGCTGAGCGTGTTTCATGACACTCAGGGAGAGGAGATGAATCAGGTTGGGTTTTTTTCCCTAAACTATGATACTTTAATGAAAAACAACTTCTGTCCTTCTGGAAGAGCTATTCCTATTCTTGAACTGTGAAGCAGGAGGAGGGAGCAGGAAAATGCCATCTGAAATTGTTGAGCTAAATTCAGAGACGGCACATTCTGGCCAACAAGGAAGATGTAACCGTACATCACAGCATTCTGTTAATGAGGATTCATTTTTAGCCCAGCTCGTCTGTAATGAAAACCCCTAACATTTAATTTCCATAAAGACAGAATTAAGGCTGTCTTTAACCTCAGTGTTCCCTACATATTTGATTTTGGCTGTGGTGTAAATCTTCATGCTCAAATAGCAATGTAACAGCCTCCTCCCACCATAATAAGTGGATAATGCTGACTCATAATTCTCACTGTAATTCCAGACCAAAAATGTGTAGTTCCCATTGTTGGGAATACTGTCACTAAAGAGGTATCACTGCTTTAGTTAAATATTTGCAAAAAGAGAGGATTTGTTACACGCTGAGACTTCAGTGTTTGCAGGAAAGCAGTGGTAAAATAATATAGGTGGATACACTTGTTTTGTATATATAAAAATTAGAAAAATTCTATTTTCCCTTGAATTTATTTTCAACTCTATTAGTGCGTTATGCTACCATGGCCATTTGGGCACATATTTTGTGTTTTCCAGCACCAAAATATCATTGAAAATTTGGACTTTGGGCATTACAGTGGTCATTTTGCCATTACAGCTAAAGAAATCCACCACGAAACAAGATATGAAGGACAAATCTCATGTCCCTGTGACACTCGAGCATACTCCAAATCAACACTTTCACTCACCTGCAGAGCTGTTTTGCATCACTGTAAAAACTGCCCAAATTATCACAAACAACAGTGGCAGAGGCTGATATGCACTTTGCTATGAAGGAGTGAAGGTGAAAAACAACAAATTATTTGCTGTGTCTTCATTTCATCCCCTGCCAAATGAAGACACTTCCAGAGGAGGCTGGTGGGGGTTTCTTCCTGAAAGTCTGGAAGAGCTCAGAGGAGGTGGAAAATGCAAAGGAATCATAAAGTATCCTTTCAGTAAGGCTTCCTGGAGAAATTAGGAATCTTAATGTTAATTAGAGCTGTGTGAATAATTCATAATGGATCGCTCATTAAAAGAATGCTGCTCCTTCTTTCTGTTTGCAAATTGTCCATAAGCAGATTTCTCTGGATTGTGTTTTTTATTCAAACCTATTTGCTAAATTATTTTGGGGGAGTATTTGCTCTGTGCCTCATTGAGGAGGAGGGAGCTGGGCACATTGAATGGTGAGAATTCACCACGATCACCTCAGTTTTCACTGGATATATTGATCACCTGGAGGGTTTCTGCTGCTGACTGGATGTGTTAACATTTGGAGGACGGACTCCAGCACGAACACTGGATTACAGCTCCGTGTGCTCCCCCATCTGTATGTCACATCCACCCACTGTCTCTCTGTTCAGGACTTGCCTTTGCATAGAATTATTCAGAAATGTTTAAATCAGAATAATTATTCCTGAACAGCTCTCTCTGTGAGCACTTATCCTATAATAAGAGTGCTGTGTACCAGTTTAGTTTAATCTGCTTGAAAGTGAGCTAAACTAAACAGGAATAAGGAATGCCAACTGCAAAAGAAAAGATGTCACAGAATTGAAATTCACAGCCCATCTCTTGCTTTTTAACACAAAATCCTTTTTCTGGGTCAAAGAGGGGCTGAGGCAGGAGTGGGAGCACTCTGTAAATACCCTGCTCAAAGCACCCACTGTTAGGGAGGAGATGCTCAAAGAGACTTTGAGTATGACCCCAAACAGCTGGTCTTTGGTAATCCGAATTATTTCCCATGTGTACACAAACCCTTTGGCTCCAGCACTCCCTGCCTCGGGGGTGTGCAGCTCCCCAGTGCCCCGGGCACGGAGGGGTTAATGAGCCAGGGAGCCCCGAGGAGCAGGAGCAGGGTTGGGATCAGACACCAGACCCAAGCACCTCCAAACCCCCACCTCCATCCTCTGAATAAAATTATTCCTGCGTGGAAGAAAAGGAAAGAAATAGAAAGACTATCAAAAGCTTGGTGGGTAAATATTCCTTCTGCACTGCAAACCGTTGCTTACAGCTAGTATTTTTTGGGTAATGATCTGCTTTTAGATTTTCTCTGAGATGTATATTCCATCTCTTTGGCACTGTCTCAGCCTTATCTCTGCTCATTTTTTTTCGCTTTCTTAAATCTCTTTCTTTACCTTTAAAATGCTCTTTCCCCAAGCAGTTACAGATGTATTATTGCTGGTTTTGCTCTTAACATGCAGCTGAGCGGCTCGGGAGGCAGAGGGAGGATACTCGTGGCAAACTCCACATCCTGGATGAGCTGAAGGAGCTGCTGCAGCTGGGCTGACCCTCTACCTCGAGCACCACCAAGTGCAGTGGTGCTGCATCTGCCCGAGGGGGATGTGAAACCAGGGCAGAAGCTTGCAGCAGGACACCACTTTATAAAGGACACCAAAATAAATTAAAAAAAATAATAATAATAAATGAGGAAATTTATCCAAAAAAATCCTTAAAGTCAAAGGCATGGAATTTATCCAAAAAAATCCTTAAAGTCAAAGGCATGGATTTTATTTTCTTGGAGCAGCAGGAAGGGTCCCTGTGCAACCACAGGCAGGATTTGCACCAGTGCTCCAAGCAGTCACATTTCAGAGCAGGGTTTCATTTTCACAGGGGCATTTCTTGCCAAACTTCAGCTGCTAAAGTTTGGTACCTGCCTTGACCTGGTGATCTCAGGTTCATAGATGCCCAAAGGAGGGTGAGAGTCCTCCTCAGCTGGACACTTCAGCTGGGAGAGGTTGTTTGTGCTCTGCTGAAACAACAAATCTGAATTAGGTTCCTGGTGAGGCCAGCAGGAAAGTGGGTTGCAGCAGTCTTGACTGGGGTGAGAGTCACAAAGATATGGGGGATTGCAGGAGTTTGAATAAAATATGGTCTTAGAGACAAATTACATTTGAACTACCAAACCTGAGAGTAAGAAATTGCCAAGATATTTGAGGGCATTGGCAAATGGAGAGTTTTGCATTTCAGTGTGTGACAGGGCAGAGGTGCTCAGTGACAAAGAGGCCAGGCTGCTGTGACTGACAGCTGGGCTCCCACTGCCAGCAGTCCCTTCCCATCCCACCCCTGGCATCTCTAGCCTGGCCCCACCATCCTCTGTCACCCTCCAGTCATTCCTCGGGCAGCTTTGGCAGGACTTCCCCCAGCCCTGGCTGCCTTGGTCCTTCTGGCAGCTTTTGGGTTAACAACAGTTTAATTCAAAGCCCTTGGTGTGCCCCTGTGCCTCAGTTTCCCTTTGTTTCCATTCCTTCACGGTGCTGCTCCCTTTCCTCTCAGAGCACAGGCACTGACAGCACATTGCAAACCTGCTGAAGCACCAGGGTGATGCCTTTTTGGAATTACCTAAAAACAGAGGCCAGACAAAATTAAGGGAATAAAAAGCAATTATGTTTATTGAAGGGCCTTCAGGTACGTTTCAGGCAGATGAAGCCCCCCAGGGGCTACACCCAAAATGGACAACAGGTCACAGGTTCCACACTTTTATAAGTTTGGTCCATTTGCATATTGGGGGTTAATTAGTTAAAGCTCCAGGTAATGAAATCATTTACCCTAAGTTTGCTCCCCCCACCTCACTTTTGTTTCCATCCCTGGGGCCTGAAGCAGTGAGGTGTCCTTGATTGCCAGGCCTGGAGAGGAATTGTTGTGTCTGCCCAAAATGGGAAAGCAGCAGCTCACACTGTGTGTGGAGTTTGGAGTTATACACTAAAAAATTGCAGGAGTAATCAAATATATGAAAAAACATAAAACTAGAATCCTTAGGCACCAAGGGAAGGCTCAGCCCACCATCCAGGCAGAGGGAACATCCCACTTGGAGGCAGTGGATAAAAAGCCTCCTGAGAGAGCCCTTTCAGGAGCAGGGCCATGGCTCCCCCTCACTGCCACCCCCAAATCCCAGGGAGTTTAAAGGATGAAGTTGTGCAGTCACCTGCCAGCCTTCCCCAGGCCATAAAGCACAGAGGCAATGGCACCTCTGTCCCCGTGCTTCCCAGGAAGGGGATGTTAATGTACCCCATCTTTATTATCCTATCTGAAAAGATATTTCGTTTTACCAGTTTTTACTACACAATCTCAATAACTCCAACTTGTTTAAAGGCTCACTGCTCCAGGAAAATGCATTACATCTTGGCTTTTAAATCTGCCAGCTCCCATTTATTGGTATTAATAATAGATTGGGAAAGCTGTTCTTTTTATTTTGGCCCTCTGAATAATTTTTTTTTCCTTGGTAGCTCTAAAATCAAATATTTTAAAAAGAAATTGTCTTCAAGCAGCATTTCTGTATCCTATAGGTGGTCCCACTCTGTGTGCTGCTAAGGACTCATTTGCAGTGCTTAGGAAAGGGGAAAAGTGATGGCAAAAATATAGCAAAACTGTTTAATAATCATTTATGAGCCCAAAGTGTCCAGGGAAAAAGTTTTTAATAATAAATACCTAAATTAGTTTTCATTTAAAGTTTAGCCGTCTTTAATTTATAAATGCTATTTAGGCAGAGAAATGTTGATGAGGGCTGGAGAAATTACTTGCATAAGTGGAAATACAAAACTTTGGTGTTTCTACACAGTTCATTCTCTTCCTAACTCCACAGAGCTTTTTTTGAGCTGAGCTCACCCAGGGAATTGCTGCCTGCATGTTTATGTATTTACTGTAAAGCTACTGTGTTTTTTAAAACTTTTTTTTGCCAAGCCAGCATTGGCTTTTTAATCTTTCACTCGTTTCAGCATTACTGTAGTGGAGGAGGATATTAATGGCCAGGCCCTTCTCTCAGGAATGCTGGTGTAAAAGCAGAGTAAATGGGCTGAAGTCAGTGGAATTTCTCCATGTTTGAAGCATCCACACCCAGCCCTTGGTGCTCAGGGGATGTGGGAACCTGGGATCACCTCGAGTTTACCTTCGCCTCTCTCCTGCTGTGCTAATAAAAACGTGAGAGTGGAATTTTGGCCAATAATAATTCTTTTCCCTCTGCTGTCTGCTGTATAAATGCAATCCCTGCATTCTTATATTGAAGCTGGGAACCTCTAAGCAATTACTTCCCAGCACATTAGCATCCATGTGCTAAATGCTAAAGGGTTTATTCAGTGCATTGCAGGATCAGGTTATTGCTGAGTCTGTCCATCATGCCCAGAAATTACTGCTATAAGTGCTTTAAGAGCATGGCCAGCACAATGGAGATATAACCCAGCTGAAGGACTGCAGTGCTCCTATTTAGAGAAAGGGTGGGGGGGGGGAAAGCTGCCAAAGTGTTCAGATGCACAAAATCTCATCATCAAAAGCTCATCGCTGGAGGGACCAAAAAAAATTAAAAAAAAAAAAGAGACACAAACAACTTTATACTGAAATTGAGTGGAAATTGGAATAGTGAAGGAAATATGCTTTCTTTTTCAATTCCAGATGCTCATGCAGCCTTTTGCCTGGGATTAAGAGGTCACTTATTGCAGCCTTAAAGGATAAGGACTGGGCTGGATAGGAGAATCAGCAGCTGTTTATTCTGTAAATGTTTGAATATGAATCAGGTCTTCCTTTTCAGAGATTTGCTTATTACTTTTATTTACCGGGATAATATCAGAAGTCTAATTAATTCTCCCTACCTTTTTCAATCTTCAGTCTCTCAGTGCTTTAGCAAAGCTGGAACCCTTTAGAGCTTTCTATCTATTGACTGAAATATCCTTGTTTATAAGGATGGCTATGTCTTCATCTTTTCAGCTGAGATTGCCTTAAAATGTACTAGTGCAGAGCACAGAGATAATGCTGGGGGAATAATAATTTTTTTTTTTTTCTTTTTTTTTTTTTTTTTTTTTGCATTTAGTTATCAACTAGTGGTTTATTTCTGTAATTGTCTTTATCAGAGTCCTCGCTGCACAGTGGTTAATATTCAGGAATGGTTATTATCTTTCTCAAAATTTAGAAATAACAGCCTCACTGAGATGTCCTGAGGTCTGGGGCTATGAAGTGACTTCTCCAAAATCACCTAGGGGAGGATTTTAAGGCTGAGATTCAACAGACCTAAATGTGATGCTCAAAAATCAGTGTCCAGCCCCAAAGTGCCTCTGCAAACTTTTTCTGGGGTCAACTGCCACTCTCTGGAGGCATTTATGGAGGCAAATGCAGCCCTGAAAGGACAAATGAGCTCTCTCTGTGCTAATTCAACAAGGATTTTGTTTATTCTTGATTATTTCTGTGGCTGACACTTGTATTACTGGAGTTTGCTGTGTGTTCACAGCACTCTCTCTGCTGCTGAAGCTTTTGTTTGTGCAGTTGACCTGAATGTTTCCAGGTTTTAAAAGTTTTCAATTAATTCCTATTGACTCCTTTTAGATTTTAAGAAAAATTTCCTTCTCCTCCTTGTGACTCTGGTGCTCCCAAAATAGTTGTTCAGTAAAAATAGCTCTTAATAACCCTGTGGCCCAAAGAGGGGCCCAGCCATTTCCTAAACACAGCACGAGGTGTTCTCTCTTGATTACGCATTCGTTATTGATAATTATTAATTATATGCCGGTTATTACACCACTCTCTTGTTCTGTTGGCATGCTGTGCATTTCAGAGAGGCAGAAGCCATTCCGAGAGGAATGGGTGATATCTGCTGAGCACAATAATGAATAACTTTATGATAATGATGTATAACTACTTTGCCCTGAGCTCTGGAACACACAAAGACCTGACCAGGCTGGTTCTCACCTTGCTCTGCACAGGAGCCACTCTGCACTAGGGCTGGGACACTTCAGAGCCAAAAGAGGGAGGTGATAATTAGTTACCATTAATTAAAGGACGTTGCCTGGGCTTGGGCCTATTGGATTTTTGCAGTATGGTGCAACACTTGGATTTTTGCAGCATGATGTTACTCTTGGATTTTTGAGGGACTCCAAAGACATCCCTGGTCATGCCCAGCCACCTGGGCTTCCTTGAGCAAGGAAGATGTGAGTAAGAAATTCTTCCTTTGATGTGCAAGAAATGCAAAGCAGGAAAATCACGTCCCTTGCCTGGTGTCTGAAGTTGGATCATTACACAAAATTCACTTTTGAAAAGCTTGATCCTCCTTCTTCCATATCTCTTTGAGCACTCCAGTGGAGGAAACAACACAGAAACACAGCCTTGGCCACGGGGTTTTCTCCCCCTCCATCCATGCAGAGCACCAAGGGGAAGATCCAAACCTCCCACTGGCAGACACACTGTGGCCAAGGGAGTCCCTTGGGATTTACACCAACCCCCAAACTCTCCTCCCAACACTCTTTTGGCTCTGCCAAGCTGCTCTGTTTGGATTTCCAGCCTGGCTGTTATTTGAATGTGCAGTAAGTAGCCTCTTGCTGGCAAATATGAGATGCTGATAAGCTTCTGAAATCTATATTCCAGCCTTGAGATAACAAGACAACAAATTTTTTACATCCTAGGGAAAGAAAAAATGTGACAGGCTGTTAGGGGAAGAGATCAAGATATGTGCAAACACAAATCCCTGTCCCTCCATTCCTGACTCAGTCATTCCCTGGATGACATAATTGGGGTGAGGGGAGTGTCCTATTCCCTGAGAGGGGACAGAAGGCATGGAAGCACCAGGGCTGGAATTGATTTTCCTCTGCTGGAGCAATTACACTCCCCAAGTGGCAAAAAAAATAAATAAAAATAAATGAGTCATAAACACCCCATTTGAATCTTTAAATGAATATCGGATTTTAATTATAGAGGTTTAATTTTTAGAACGGAAAAGCTACTTTTGCACAATTACTGCGTGGAACTTTTAATTAACTTTCAAGAACTTTCTCTTACTTAAAAAAAAATCTAATTAATAATACTTAGGGAACTATTAGCATAAAATAAGTCACGGACGGGGTAGAGAACTATAAAGCATATATTGTAGAAAATCACTTGGAAGAAAGAATTGCTAATTCTAAAAAACAAAGGCAAAGTTTCCAGCTTTCCTAGTTCTGGCCTATAAAGAGCTCTTTTTTGCTGAATGAAAGCATGAGAAAGACATGGATATCATAGGATTTAGAACAGAAAATGTTTTTTATTTTATGTTAATCAGCTGCTGCAGAGACCTGGAAGAGTGGGAGAGGGGATCTCTTTCACCCAGCAGAGATTGCTTTATTTGGGGGAACATGATCCTGGTAGACCCTGGGGTGGTTCTAGGGAGATAGGGAGTGAAGGGGTAGAGTAATGGGGTTGGGAACCCTCTTGATTGCTCCCCAAAGAGCCTAAATCTAGCTGTGAAGGGAGGAGCTGAGCCTCACTGCTGGGCAGGAAAAGCAAGAGAAGAGGCTCTGAGCTCTTCTTGCCACCCACACGAGCTGGGAGGGTGGGGATGGAAGGCAGCTGCCAAATCAGCTGTACCAGCAACCTTCCCGAGGCAACCCACAGCCCTCCTGAAGGAAAGGGGCTGTGTTTATGCAAACTCAACCAGCAAGAGCAGGCTCAGAGCAGGAGGGGGGACGGTGCTGTGACGATCTGGTGCAGGAGGATATTACTGCAGGAGCCAAGAGGGAAATTAAGTCAGGGTACAAGGACACAGGGAGGGCAGCCTGTGGTAGAACTTGTTGCTTCAGTAATGGAACAACAGCGAATGAGAGTCGCTTCACAATAATATTTTTGCCCAGGTCTTGTTCCAGCTGAGTTTTAAATTAACCAGTGGATACAGCTGTCAGCATTTCCTTTATGAGATTGCTCCTGCACAAGAAATCCTCCACAGTCGAAGCAGCATGTTTGGAAATCTCTGTGTTTGAGCCTGGCCATCTCGTGCTCTGCCAACATTGCTTTGACTCAGCTAAATGTACACTGAATTAAACTGAGACCTCAACATCCTGGACACAGTGTCCTCTACGGCCAGCTCAGCCAGAGAGAGCTCCCACCCCAATATCCCTGCAGGGCATGAAGGAAGGATGCAAACCCGAAGATTTGAGTCATTCCTTTGCCTGGGGTGGGTAGGAATTGAGGTTTGCAGCCCCTTCTTTTAATGAGCTCTCTGGCCAGCATAGCTGAAAAGTAAATCAATGAGCAGGAACAAAGTACCTGGAACAGAAACAAAAAACTTTGGATGGGGACCTGCCTGAAGACCCCAAGGGCAGAAACATCCTGCTCTTTGCACTCTGCTTTTGCAGCAAACCCACAAGCTGTGCCCAGGCTGCTGCCAGCCAGGCTCTGAGAGCAGAGAACAGGATAAATCCTCCACCTTCCTCCTCCTCCTCTGGCAGCCCGAGGGCAGATCACTGACAGCCTGACACAGCCTATTGCTGTCACAGGGCTCAGGGGACCCTGGTCCTGTCACCTCCTGGGCATGACTGGGTTTCCTGAAGCAGAACTGGCCCAGCTGGCTGAACTGGACCACATCAATCCCAGTTTGGAGCAGGTCGTGTTTCAGGACCCTGTAGCCTTTGACTAAGGGTTGATTTTTTGTGATGCCTGCTGGGTGTTGTCACCCTCCCTCCTGTGACACAGCCCTCCTGCACTGACCATTCAGACAAAACTTCTCTTGTGGCACCCAGCACTCAGATCTCCCTTCTTTGCTTTCTTTGCTCCCCTGTTTCAGCAGGTCTGCCTGTGATGTCTGGCCATGCAGGGCTGTAGGATTCAGGATTTTGGCTGGAATTCTGTGCTCACGGCAGAGGAGCAGCATGTTCCCCAGTGAGCCAGGCATGCAGCAAGGCTTGGGGACTCACCCACAACCCCAACAGCCTGTCTGAAATAACTTTAAACCACTTGACCCAGGTTTTGCTGGCTGCTTTTTGGGATTTTTTCACTTACCTCCTCCCACAGGGGATGATTTGGAGCTCGCTCAGGTGAATCTGCACAGTTAGGAGGGGTGAGGGTGATGTGTGAATGCCCTACAGGAGACAAGGGGAAGAAATTTGGGAAGGCAAAGTGAGGAAAGCATAGACCTGAGCAAGTTCACACTTAAATCCTACCAAAAATGTGATCCAGAGCCCCTGGGAGCACAGGACACATGCTGGACTGCACTTATCTCACTCCTCTGACAGGCTGAGAACTCAGAGATGTGTTTTGCTCTGGAGCTATGAAAACATGTCACAAAATCTTCTACTTTCACATTCCAAGTAATTTTACTTTTACAAGGAAAAAGAAAAATCACCCCAAGCTCTTGAAAAACAACTGCCACAATAACAAGAAAGGGAAAAAAACCCACCAACACCCAACGAGATGCGATTCTCACATCCCTGCTAGGATGTTCCAAATATAACCACCAAACACGGTTCTTAAGCCTGTATTTATTACTACACAAATCTAGTTTAAAAACAGCTCTACAGGGGTTTGTGTTCAGCTGTAGCAAGAGAACAGAGTGAAAAGGACAGTTGTGCCAGCAGAACTGTAGGGCTGCACTGACCTCCAGTGGAATTGGGAGAAATACTCCGGTGGCAGAGGATTTTTCACAGCTCTCTGAAGCCAAAACTTGCCTTGTTTCGAGCTTTGTAGAGGCACCAAATTCATATAAGGATCAGGGAATTTATTACAGATTACTGTATACTTAGGATTAATACGTTAAAATACTGTAAGGGGATTTGTTTGGAAGAACGTTTCCAGCCTAAGTCTAGCCTCATCAAATTTAAACTTAAATATGCAAGTATTTAATAGAGCTTTCCAAAATCAATCAGCCTGAGGGGTTTTTTTAATTGATTGAGGAGGAATTTCAACTCCCCTTTTCCATTGCAGGAAATTGTTGAAGACGGTTCATTTCACTTTTCCTTTTGATTTGGTCACCTAATCACGGAACTCTAATGACAGCTGCTCCGTGACATTTCCTCTCAGCACCTAGGAGGAGTTTTCCAAGGTCAGACAGAGGTGATGGAACAACAGAGTGGCACTTCTCAATCTGCATGGGGATGATTGATGGCCCCATCAGATATCAGAGAGACACAGTGTCCTTTCATGTCCTGATCAAAGGAGAACATCCTCAGCCCCAGATATTCTCCAGAGTGCCTTCACTTAACAATCCCAAGGTCAGCTGAAGGAAAACTTTTTTGTGTGTGTGTGTGGCATCTTTTTTGTGGCTTTTTTTTTTTTTCTTTTTTTTTGTGGCATCTTTTCCTCTGGCAGTCCCCAGCCGTGGTGGCTCCACGTGGGCTGCCTTAGGAGCTGCACATCCTCGGGATGAAAAGGCTGACAGTGACACAAACAGCTCACACAGAAACAACTCCTCGGTGCTACGAGACAGCCTTTCCTGAGAGCCGTCCCTTTCCCCTGGAACAGCTAGAGGGCCCTTCCAAGTAGTTCAGGAATTTTCTCTGAAGAGCAATTAGAGAACTATTGTTCAAAGTGTGCTCAACAAGGAGGCAATGAAGACCTCGAAGGGAAGAGGCACAGCCTCTTGGCTTGATAAACCACTCCAGGAACAAGCAGGGGGGAGCTGAAAAGAGCAGGAAAACAACAGAAATTGAGACCGAGCTCTGGGGTTGGGGGTTTTTTGTGTGTGTATTTTTGGGGGGAGGAGTTATTTTGGTTTTGAAGGCAAGATTAAAATATTTCCATGCAGAACAATCAAATGCAGCGAAACAAAACGTTTTGACTTTGCATTATTAAACCTCACTTAACGAGTTCCTAAGCCCTTCATTCTAACCACCCTCCAAACACAGGCCAAGTTTGAAATTTGAATTGCAGTTGGACAAGCAGAAGGGTTTGATCTCCCAAAGAGCCTCCCAGGTCCTTCGTGGTGTTTGCTCTGCGCCCACGCTCATCCCCGTGTGTGACAAGAAGCAGCAGATCCAGGAGCACAAAGGTGGGGTGGCACCCACACCTTACACCCCACCAGGCCAGCAAGGCTCTGTTTGGGCTCCGAATCCCACCACTTAGCACTGGTTCCCCCTGAACAGAAACATTTTTAAAAATCCCACTCATTTTGCGTGCCCTGATAAGCCATAACTGGTCTGAACAAAGACATTGTGGCTCTTGGTTCCTGTTCTGCCACTGACACACAGATCCTGGGGATGTTCACAGACATGATCACACAAGGAAAAAAACAGTATTTCCTTGCTGGAGTGGCAGGAGCAGAGGTGTATTTGCTTGGTTTATATTTCAGAAGTGTGTTTTCTGATATTTTACAGCAAAAGGAGCAGACACAAACCTGCCTCAGGAAAACTGGTGGCACAGAAAATTCCAGCCCAAGGTTTGGCAAAATTATAATCAACTGCCAGCAGTGTTTTTGTAATGAGAGGTGTCAGGTGATTTCAATAAGTACAAATGCCATTCCTCTGCATAATTTACTGTGAATATGAATTAAGATATATGTCAAACTGTTTAAATGCCTAGTGATTTGGTTTTATGAAATACCCTGATCCACCTCTAGCAGAATCTTCCAGGGATTTTTTTTTATCCCACTCACAAGCAATAAAAAAATTTCAGTTGAGATTTATTGATATTAGTGCTATCACAGAGCAAGAGAGCAACACACAGCAGGTGGAGGGACAGTGTGCATGTAACACCCTGTGTGCTCACTGGGAGTTTTCCCTCAGCAGGCAGGATTTGTTGTTGCTACAGAATGAGTCCAGCTGTGACTTTTCACAGAAATCCTCCTCACACGGCCAGAGCAGCCTCAAACACCTTCTCTCCTTCTGGGTGTGAACCCAGCTGCACTGGAAAGGCCCTTGGCTCTGGGAAATCCCATGGAATCCTGTAAGAGGGAGATGCTCCTCAGTGTCTTTGGAAGCTGCCAGGTTTTAATGCCTGTGGTGTGTTACTTCCTTGGGAGTGCATGAACAATATCAGTTAGTGAAGCAAAGAAACAGGACCTTGAAAAAATAAAGGTGTTTTTTTTTAAGTGAAGGAAAATAACTAATTTATCTTCTAATGATGGTTCTGTGTGAAACTTTGGGGGTCCAGGTGCTGCCTCTTCCACCTGGGGCACGTGGACATACCAGGGATGTTGCTGTCAGGTGGAACCTCAAAGGCATCACCCAAATTCCACTCACTTCTCAGAATGGAAAAACATTTCTTGCTTTTGTAGCTTCTCCTTGCACTCTGATTGTAATGCAGCTAGTGCAGTGGGTTTATATAATCTATCATATCTTAATTAAAAGGTCGGCAGCTTTCCCTTGGACTTTGTTCATTTTGGTTTAGTGGCACCAAACTAAAGCAATTGGACATTATTGAAAAAACATGTCTTGATGGCACTGAACCAAGACTCCTGACAAATCAGTTGGCAGAAAGCTTCACAAGTGTGTCCATTCATCATGCTCTGCAATAGTTATTTGTTTCAAAATGTCAGAATTTTCCATAGATCAGAAGTTCCCGTTCCTTTCTGTCTCTATTGCAAAGTCCTTCAGCTGAGACCCCCCCTGCACTGAGCCTTGTAGAAATGCACAGATCAGCAAGACATGTCAGCTGCTACTGAAAGCATAAACAAAGTAATGGAAATTATCCTTAGAAAGCAGAAAAATATGGATGTAATGTTATAAAATTGTTTGCTGAGTGTGGAATGAGGTGAGCCCTCCAGCTCAAGTATAAAACATCTCAATTATACAAACCCCAGATTCATTATTCCCACTTTGATGCTGTACTGCTCACAAGCACAGTGCTGTGATTCCTCCTACCACGTGGCCTTACTCCTTAGTTTTTTATGGAAAACTACTTCTGGGGTAGAGATTTGGCCCATCAATTAGTGGTTGTGAAAATGTGGGAGAAGAGTAAATTAGAAAAATATTTTCTCTCTTGAAAAAGTCACATTTTTTAAATTTAAATATTTATTCATCTCATTTACTACTTTAAAACCCCAGTTGTTTATTTCCAAAACCCTCAATGCCACATCAGGGAGTAGAAATATTCTCCAGAAATTCATGGTCCTCCAATCCAAGGGTGGGATTTTTTTAAAGGAGTCTGTTGTTGAGGTTTCTGTGTCAATGTGGAGCTGGGGGATGCTGCTCCTACAGTCAGGCTGCACTACCAGGACAGTCCTGTGCCACCCTACTGAGCCATTCTGGGAGCTGGCAGAAGCATCCACAGCTGCAGTGACCTTTAGGCAAACAGCAAAAGCTATTTATAGGCAACAAATTTCACTTTCGGCCACATCAGAAGTTGAATTCTAAGGGTTAAATCACCCCATCAGAGAGCTAGAACAATATCCTGCCACGTATTCCCCATCAAGAGCAATCAGCACAGCTCTGAATTTTGTGGCTGTTTATAACAAAGTGTCCATAAGGAAGCTGCAGACCCAGGCAGGAACTTGAGATAACAAATGAATTGGAGCAAATCTCAGCAACAGCTCCTGGACAACTCGTGGACGGGGAGGAAACTAAATTAATCAGATAAATTATTTGCTCAACTCGGGTAGAAAATGTCAAACACTTCAAAACTAAGCTTTTGGCAGCAGGATTGCTGTTCCCGGATCTATTTAAGATTTCTGCCTTTTGCATTTGTCAACAGGGCTGGAAGTGAGTGTATTTCAGGGGGTTTGATGTGCCATGCTGGGCACGTAGGCAGAGCCCCTGGCTACCTGCAGTGAGGGTGCCAACCCCTGGAAAGCAAAATGCTGCTCCCTGGGCTGAGGGAAAACACTTCCCAGCAGCTCAGAACTAAGCCTGAGCACAATATTTCTGTCTGAACTGATTTTTCTCTAAAAGGCTTTGAATGCTGATTTTCCAAGGGGTGTTTCAATGAGATTTATCTGCTCTACAGAAATATTAACTCTGTGTTTGGAAATTCTGCACAAAATTAATTTTTCTCGCTGGAAGTTGGAGTGTTTTTATTCTGGAAGATTTCTACAGGGATAGCCCAGCTGTGCTCCCTTCCCTGTGGTCACAGTGCTGCCCAGCCAAGCCTTGGCATCCACAGTGGCACCTGGCAGAGCCTGGGTGTGCTCCCATCCCATCCCTGCCACAGCCCCAGGGGCCCTGTAGGACTGGGTGTCCATTCAGGAAGTTTTTCTGTTGGTGATTTCTATTTTCCTCCAGAGCCAAACCACACTCGCTATAAGCCAAGACAACAATGCTTTCACCTGGAATAACTGTGGTTTTTAGCCAAAAAAACCAAACCAAACAACCACAAAAATTCACACTGAGAAAAAACTCTCCAGAAAAACTTACTGTATTAACATGGATGCTATTAAAAAAAAAATTTTACAAAAGGAGAAACAACATTTATTAGGGTTATGTAGCTGCACACCTTGTTCCATCTCAAAGCTAATCTCCAGGTGTAAAATTTTCCCTTTTGCAGAGGATCAGAGTAACATTCCTGTGGCAGTCAAATCCCATCCTCCCTTGTGTCCAGGGTGAGCAAAGGACAGGACTCTTTATCCATGGGCTTGCAATCAAAAATGTCAAAGAAATATGCAAAAAATGGTAAGTTTGGCAGGACCCTAGTGTGTCTCACCAGTTTGTGTCACTGGAAATTTCATCCTTTAACTGAGGCTTGGTAACATCAAGTGTACATCAAGGTGGCCTTTGGTTTAGAGCACCAGTTTGAAGGAGACAGATGAGCCTATAAGGCTTTCATCCACAAGCTAAAACCAGTATTTGCTGATAATTTCTCCCAAGCCAGCAGCTGAGTAGGTGAGTGAGGAAACACCTGCCCACTGTCTCTTACTTCAGGAAACTGGCCACTGTGAGGTCCCAAAACAGCCTGGACCTTTTCTTAGAAAAAATGAGTGTATTTCAGGGGGGTGTCAAAGTGCTGCTGAAGGGGTTGCTTTGCTGAGTCAGAGTTTGATTCCCACCCAGTGGCAGGATCACAGATGATCTGGGGAAGGGACTGGCTGGACCATTGGTGGATGGATCCAGGTCCATCCTCACCCCGCAGGTGAGGACACCTGGTTAGCACCGCCAGGAGTGCCCATCCCACAGCCCCAGGACGCTGGGAGCCCTCTCCTTCCCCGGCTGAGTTCAGTGTTTATTGTGTTCCTAACCAAGTCTGTTATCAGCAGCTTTGGAGTTTGTTGCTATCTTAGACTAATCACAGTAATGAAGGCATTGAGCAGAGCCCTTCTCAGGTGGCATTTACCATTGTTTGCTGCAGATAACATAAAGCTTTCTGATTACAGTCGGCTTTTATCACTTCAGAGCAAATCTACTCCACTGAAATGTGCTAATAAAACCCACGGAAGCAACAAACTGGAAAGAAGTGTTACAGCAATAAAGGAACACGAGGGAAAATGTACAGCTTTTGCCACTGTTATCATTTTCAATTTATTAAGATCTAACCATTTTTGTAATATGGTGCTATTGCTGGGGGTTAATTTAATCTTCTCTAATACCAGGCTCCAGTCAGTTTCCAGTGTCAATTTAGATGTAATGCATATTTCTGCATTGCAATCAGAGAAACCCCCTCTGTGGCCCCATGACCATATGCTTTCAACAATCCAAGAGGAAATGTCCAGCACTTTACACATTCATTTATGAGATTAGCTCCAGCCTTTAAACACACCAATCCCAGACAGGATCTTGGGTGTTGTGGCTCTGAGGACAGAGTGGCTGCCACGGGGAAGCACTGAGAGCCATCCTCCTGTGCTCCCCTGGGAAAACCACCCCCAATTCTGCTGCCTCTCACTGCAGGGCCCCAAAGCCAGGGGAGGGAACTGCTGGGTTAAATCCTGAGGTCTTCATTCAGTCTTTGCTGAAGACAGCAGCCGGTTTGCATGTAAGGGTGATGTAAAACCCAGCAAAGATTTTAAATTGCCACTGGAGTGGCTAAAGAGAGCAGGCATGACTGCAACCTACATAAAGTATAGAAAGAGGAAAGCTGAATCCAAATATTTGGGCCTATGCAGGAGATGGACAATCTATGTCCTCCACATCTGCACACAGGATACGTGCAGAGATTGTATCTATAATCACACAAAATAAACAGTACCAAACTTTATGTCTCCTTTGCATGAAAGACACTGGCCTGACCAAGATTTCAATCCCTGTCTTTGCTCCCAAGTTACCTCTTGCAAATGAAGGACATCAAACCTCTCCCATACCCACCTCCCTGACTGATACCCGGCTCCATGCTGCCCTGCTCTCCTGTGATCTGTGGTGTTGTTTCCTTCTGAAACACTCAGCTCCTGCTTCTTCTCCTTTGCTGTGCTCCTGTGCAGCTAAAGCATTCATCTGACAGCAGGAGCAGGAGTGGAAAAGCAAGTTATTTGGACACACTTCCCTTCTTTGGAGCCTTGTAGGTCTCTGGATTGCCCTGGACATTGCTCAGCCTCTGTGATCAGACACTGCACATTCCTGGACCCATTTCCATCTGCTTGTCCATCTTGGGGCACACGTTTCCTGATCCATGGGAGCCTCCTGGCTGTTCTCCCAGCCTTCCCTTTGTTCCCTTCGTGGGAATGCTTTTAAGAAGGGAGAAGAAATAGGGATTAAAGAGGAGACAACAGATCTCACATTTCTGTATGCTCAGCCTGACATAGCTGACTCCCTCTGTCCTAACAGAGCAGATGGAGACACTGAATCTTCAAAAGATCCAGTGATTTGGCAAGGTCACTCAAGAGCAAAGGGGCAGAGATTGAATTTAAGCCTAAAACACATCCTTTTCCTCTCCCTCTGGTCTCTAATGAGAGCCCCAAGTGTGGAGCCAGGGGTGTCAGAGGTACAAAATGGAAAGGCAAAGTGTCTGCAGCATTCTGTCAAAACCCCTGCACAGAGATCACTCCCAGCTCAGGCACCTCTAAGAGAGGCCATGCAAGATCTAGCAGGCAATTAATGAGATTTCCAAGGCAATGAGTAAATTAGGTGCCAGCAGAGAGACTTCCAGCTTCCTACAGGGCTTGGGGTGAGTGAGAGGGGTGGGTGCAGCACTGTGACACAGCAGGGAGGGACAAAAGGTGAGCCAGTGCCTCCCTCACCCCCAGAGCTCCTGGCAGGGGCATCTCCAGACGTGCTGTGTAACCCCAGGAGAGGCTGCAGGGTGCTGGTGGTGTGGCTGGTGTGATAAGGAGTGGTGCTGTGCAGGGCTGGGCTGAGGTACAGTGAATAAAGAGAGGAGAAGACAGGTCGTTCTGAATCTCAGGGACTGGGGCTGGGGGGAGCAGGGAATGGCGGAGCCTTTGAGTGTTCTACCTGCCAGGCTGTGTGCCCTGTTCAGGGCAGGCTAAAAGACTGAATCAAGATTTCCTCCCAAACCCACTCCAGTATCTCTCCTGCATTTGCCTCAAGGCACCAGGCAGATCTCAGGGTCGTTCCTTACAGAACATCTTCATCCTCCCTGTCAGAGTGCTCAGGGCTGCAGGTGAGGCTGGGAGGGGTGGGCAGAAAATGATCCAGCAGCCCCCCAGAGGGATCCCCGGGTACAGAGACCATGGGCAGAAAGCCAGAGATGGAGCTGATAAACTCAGTTGTGTGCTCCAGAGTCCAGCTGGGCACAGAGGGCAGAACAGGCAGGGCATGTGTGTCCCCTCCCTTCAATTCCCCAGCTCAGGAGCTGCCTTGTGAGCAGCTAATGAGATTAATGCAAATGGGTACAGTGAGTTCTGCAACATATAGATGCCCTTCACACAATGACGGACACCTTCTGCTACCGTTTATTTTTCCAGCAATCATCAGTAGCACTAATAATAATTAAATCTCAGAGGCTGTAATGAATAATACATAGCAGCATTCTGGTAGCAAAACAAAAAACACCTTTAAAGATTTTCTCCTAAGCTAACATCAGTGCTTGTTTCTTGCAGTGATTTATTTTTTGTGATGTATTAAGCACCTTTAAAGTCTGCAGTATTGAAGCACAGATAGTACTGAGGCACAAAATAAACCCTAGACACAAAGAAAGGCAGGTGCCACTAAGCTGAGCATTTTTATTTGTGTGTAACTGGCAGAGAAGAGCAGTCACAGTGGATGCTGGAGCAAAGGACAGGAATGTGAGGGGCTGAGGGGACACTGAGCATAGCAGGGGTTGAATCCTGCTGTGTGACCTTGGGCACATCGATTAGGGAAGAAATCCATCTCTTCCCAAAGTCAGGCATTGAGCTGAGGCTAATCTGTGAGGCTACCCAAGCCAAGGAGAGGCAGGACTGGAGAGATCTGTGCCTTCCAGGAGGGGTTCAGTGGCTTTTGGTGGCCACGGTGATTTGGGCTGGTGTCACCTGTGCAGGTATCTCAAGGCATCAGGCAGATCCCAGTCACAGTCCTGCAAGTCAGAATCATTTTCCACGAGAGCATCCTCCGTTAGCAAAAGAGCAAATCCATGTTGCCTCCAACTGCTGAGTTTGCAGCGCTGCAGGAGAAAAATGGCCATGTCAAATGTGTCTATTTACTCTAGGGTGTAACAATCTGGTCACTCAGAGAGGCCTCCAAAGGGTCATCCCTTACAAAATGGGCTTGTAACACAGTGGTTACTCAAGGAGTGTCTGAAGAGGCAGGGACAGAGATGGTTCAGAAGAGCCCTGACAGCTCTGACACGACTTCACTGCCTCTGCAAACCCCAGACCCAAGTTCTCTTCTGGACTTAAGCAGCCAGGAGGCTTTGTGGAAGGTCAACCAAAAGAAAACCTCCATGTGAGCCTGGTCTGGAGAGCAGAGAAGGGGCTGATTTGCCTCTCTGATACCAGATCAGACAGCAGAATCGCCCACTAAAGGAGCAACTGGTTTAATCAGTTTAATCAGCTATCACAGGGATAAGCATGAGATAAACAGCCCCACACCACAGCTTGAATAACACAAAACCCCAGCAATGAGCTCAACAGCAACAACCCAACAGCACAGCAGAGAGCTCAGTATGAATAATCCAATACCATGGTGATTATCTTAGCATGAACACTGCGATACCACAGCAATTAGCCCGGCGTAAATAACCCCAAATCCTGGCAATCAGCATGGCATGAAAAATTGCATCCTGTACCAGCAGCCACGGCGCAGCAAAGGCAGAAGGAAGACAAGTGGAAGAGCACTGATATGAGTTTATTCCTGCACGGGTTTATCCAGCAGCACCTGCTGTGGAGCACTCTGTTTGTCCCTGTGCAGGCAGCAGCACCTGCAGCCCCCCACAAAATCAGGGGGTGGGCTGGGCACAGTGCTCTGGAGGAGCAAAAAAGGCTCATTCCCAGTGGAGGAAATGAGGTGGGCTTGGGGTATTTTTGAGCAGGTGGGATGAACCCAGGCCTGCAGCATTGTCCAGAGCTGCTGCTCTGATTCTGCTCCCAACAAAGTCAGTGCAGAGACAGGACAAGGGGGAATGGCTTCAAACTGAGAGAAGGTCTAGATTAGAGATTTGGAAATAATTTTTCCCTGTGGCAAGGCCCTGGCACAGGGTGCCCAGAGCAGCTGTGGCTGCCCCTGGATCCCTGGCAGTGCCCAAGGCCAGGCTGGATGGGTTTTGGAGCAGCCTGGGACAGTGGGAGGTGTCCCTGCCATGGCAGGGGTGGGATGAGGATGATCTTTAAGGTCCCTTCCACCCCAAATCATCCTGGGATCTCCCAGAGGCTGCAGCTCCTGCAGGGTGCAGGGGATGGGGCTGGAGCTCAGGAATTCCTCCTGGGGGTCCCTCTGGCAGCAGGGCCATGAATCCTCCTGCCAAATCCTCCTCCAGAGATGGACCTGGCAGTGTTACCACCCTGACTCCACTTAACACAGGAACACTGAATTTATATGTGAGTCACAAATACATCTTTTTATGCACTCTTAAAAAGCAGAAGCATAATTACAAAGGTCAATATATAATGTTTATTTCCTTTATAATAGACATTATAATTTTACTTTAGGGAAAAGCAACTGTATGCATAAAAATAAAGACAAATATTAAAGTCACCAAAATAATGGAACCAGATCACTCTACTAATCCTAAATTTAAATGCATTAACGATCTCTGTAACATTAAAGGTCTGATAAGCCAAATTAGGTTTCTTGTAAGCATAATTAATCTTCTTTTTCAATGAAGATATTACAAGGGAGTTAATTTGAATCCCAAAGGCATTTCTAAAATTGAATTATATAGATAAAGCAAATATTTGACCTTTTACTGATAATTGCTATAAAAAATCAACATGCAAATGAAGCTTATGAAAACCTCTCCTGAAAATGGTATTATTGGGGTAATAAAATCCTCTATAAGCAAAATGCCAATCATTTAATGTCTTAAAAGAGAGGTAACCCCTACCTTAACCTATAAATTGAGAGTATTAAATTACACTACTGAGGTCTGTGTTTATTAACAAATAATTAAATGGAATCAAACAGAAATTATTATGTCAAATGCAGGGATTATCTGGTTTTATTCATAGGTCATTAAATTTAAATGACTGCTGGTGTTGGCTCACCTCTTCTGAAATGATTTTTTAGTGTCATTAAATGATGGTGATATTTATTGATTTAAATTGCCCTCTGACTGGAAGGGGCTTTCTCATGGCACTGAATCAGGTTATCTTTGAAGAAAACTTCAGTGTGGAAACAGCATTCACTCCTCCACCACAAATTGCAAAATTCTCACACAGCTGGAGACTCACAGGACAAGTTTAGGATCAGGAGGGTGCCTCAGTCTCTTGTGGTGAGCATGGACCCCTCTGGCTGCTGGGACTGGCAGGACTGAACCACAGCTCATCCAACAAGTCACAAGGGCACCCAGGAAAAGCCTTTCTTTGCCAAGGTTTTGAATTAAAATGACTGTTTCCTTGTGTTTGTACAACACCAGCAGCCAGGTCTGTGCTCGTGGTCACACATCCCTGCATGGACTCAACAGTCCAACAGGATAAATCTGGGGTGAAATTAAACCTCAGGGTCACCCATAAAGCCAGCAAACTTCCTATTAGCCAGGAAATAAAGGAAAATCTTTCTCTTGTTTTGAGTTGCTCAATCCAGCCCAAATTTGAGGCCCACCAAAGCACTAGAACTGAATTAAAGCTCATTTTGTAACCCTTCTGCCTTTGTTTTCCTGCTAATTCAAGGATTTTGATCTCCAGAATGGTCAAGGAAGAACCTCAGTGAGGTTTGAATGCCCATCTCCAAACTTCTGGAGCTGCTCACAGCCAGAACTGGATTAAAATGACCAGGACATCATTTCCTTGTGTCTGCACAACACTAGCAGCCAGGGGTTGGTCTGTGCTCATGGTCACACATCCCTGCATGGACTCAACAGTCCAACAGGATAAATCTGGAGTGAAATTAAACCTCAGGGTCACCCATAAAGCCAGCAAACTTCCTATTAGCCAGGAAATAAAGGAAAATCTTTCTCTTGTTTTGAGTTGCTCAATCCAGCCCAAATTTGAGGCCCACCAAAGCACTAGAACTGAATTAAAGCTCATTTTGTAACCCTTCTGCCTTTGTTTTCCTGCTAATTCAAGGATTTTGATCTCCAGAATGGTCAAGGAAGAACCTCAGTGAGGTTTGAATGCCCATCTCCAAACTTCTGGAGCTGCTCACAGCCAGAACTGAGTTATCCAGCACGGCTTTGGTCTCAGTACAAGGTGTAAAACTCCTTCTGGCACACTCAGCACCAAGCAGGCCAGAGCTGGTGGAGTCCTTGGCTTGGCTCTCTGGCCATGCTGGGAAGCATTTCAGAGCCTGGGAGCCAACAATGCTCCCCAGTCCTTTAAGGTCTGGAAATATCTACCCAGAAATACATTATAACCTGGTTTTGTCCAGGTCTGGTTTTGACTTCAGTAGCACTGCTAGAAGATGATCTCCAGTAGCAATTGGACTCTGCTCAAGGTCAGCAGGACCCTGCAGAGAAGGATCACTGCTATATTGAGAGACTTCTCCCAGACAGCATTAACCAGTCTATTCTATCTCAAGCCCCTGGTCTTTAGATATAATTGCTTTATTAAATGTCACAAATGTTCATTTGACTTAGATGGTGTCTCTCTCTCTCTCTCTCAAAAAGGGAGGATCTTAATTTAGACACAGAAAATGGCCCATTTGCTGTCGAATTCAAAGCAAATACCCCATCTCTGACTCTAAACTCAGTCTCTTCTCTTGGAATGTTTGCAGTAAGGGACATTTAAATGGCCTGAAACAAAGTCATTTTCTTTGTCATTATTACACTGGAGTTTTCTATCTTTCTGATTAGATTAGAATTGAATCTGGTTGAAAGAAATTGAATTTGTACATTTCCCTAATCATACGATCTTCAAACACTGAACTTTCTAGTAGCAATTAGTCTGCCCTGATCAGAACGACCCTTCTGAGATGGGAATTGATGGGAACAAGGAATGAAAAGCTGTTGATGAAAGTGATGATCGATTGATAAACCATCACCTGCATAAACACTCTCATGCTCCTCTCAGGTGATTGCGTTTCTGGCATCTTCAGAGCTTCTCCAAAGCTGGTGGCTACTGAAAAACTGCTCTGTTCTTGTGGGAAAAAACTGCTCTGTGCTTGTGGGAAATTCACACCCTGCATTCTCGTGGTCATGGTCAGATGTGGAATTGCTGTGGCAGGGTATCCCTGCCTTGCACTTTGTTGGAGTTTGGTGTTTTCATCTGGCAGCAGGAAGCTGGTTTAGTGTGCTGGGGCTTGTAAATCCCCTCTGAGAGCAGCTGAGTGTCCCTGTGCCTAGTGTGCCTGTAGAAACTCCAGCCAGGGTTCTCTAAGCATTGAAACACACATTTGTTGTTACACTTTATTTTCTGGGCATAGAACAGAACCCTCTTTCCATCTGTTCCTGTTCACAAACTGGAAAAAACACCCCAACAATTTTGTACCCCACTGTGTGCCAGCTGACTGTCTTTTCTCAGTAGGAACCATTTTTAATTTCAGATTAGACAACCCAGCTCATGATGGCAAAGGGCAGCTCAGTGACATCTCCTCCAGCCAGAAGCAGGGTGTAAATGTGTGTGCACATGGGAGTGTGTCAACAGCACACAGGATCAAAATAGTGGCAAAAAAAGGTCCAAAGGCTGAGTGCCAGCTCTCAGCCTGTCACCCCTGTCAGCTGTGTGTGACCCCTCCTTGGTGGTCATCACTGAGAGCCTGAGGAGGGACAGGGGAGGGTTTGGGCAAAGCACAGGGGGAAAAGCACGGGGCTGTTACAGGTCAGGGGGTTATCAATGAGAAGCTGATCATGAGTATTCAAGGCAAAGGAGATGGGTTCTGACAGCCACCCAGAGATAAATGATTGCTGGAGTGGTGTTAAATGAATTTGGTTTTGACACAGATGTATTCACCCCTCTGTGAGCAGAGGATCACCTCGCTGGGGCTGGGGTTTGTCTTCAAGCCAGGAGTGGAGACAGTTTTAGTGACTGCTCAAATGGAATGTGTTTTTATATTGAGAAGGGTTGTTTCAAGGAAACATCTATCAAAAGAGAAAACAAAATTTCAGCAAGCAGAGGCACTGTTAGAGCAGAACCCGAGAGATGAAGTGCAGGATCGCTGTTAGGGGAAGACTGGAAATAAAATAGGACAACTCCAACTTTGAAACATTTGGCTTCATTACTCTTCATTACTCCTCAAACAATCAGAGCTGCCTCAAGTCATCTTCACACAGGGTTTTTTTCCCCCTGTTTTGAACATTATTCCACAGGGACACTCTGTGAACTAGCTCACGTTCGTGCTGCCTTTTAAGCTGACATATTGTAGGAAGGCTCCTGCAGTCCCCAGAAACCAGACACAGCCCTGTCTGGATGTTTGTCAGTGTGTAGTACAGCAGTAGCATTTAAAAAAAATAAATAGCTGTTCCAAATAAAATGAGCAGCTGGTGTTCATCTGTAATCAACAGAGAGAGAGAGAGGTATTCCAAGGGGGTGACTCACAGGAGATGTGTCTGAGATAAGGCTGCTCAATGGACTTGTCCTCATCTCAGGGGCTGTAGAGGGGCAAGGATGAGTAGCATAGTGGTGGATGGCAGTAGTCAGATAAAATTAATCCATTCAAAGTGGCTAATCCTTTCCAGATGGCTTGGGGGATGAATAGAATTCCACAAAATTGGAGTCTGAGCGAGGAATCAGTGAGCACTCTTTGGCTTTAGAGCTCATGGGGGCACAGGGGCGCTTGGAGCAGAGGAAGGTGGCCTTTGCAGAGCTCAGGGGACAGGACACATCTCTGCCCCCAGCACAGGCTGGCACAGCTCAGCTCTCACAGAACACACAGGCAGGGCCAGGAAATCCAGTCCTGGTGCCATTTGCACACCCTGAGCCCATCTGATGGATTCTACAGAGGGGCTGCAGCTCCTGCTCTGCCTGGGGCAGGAACCCAACATTTTACAGACACCAGGGGGAAATCCTGCTCTGCTTTCTGTGTGGTGGCCTTTTCCATGGGATCCCTTCTGCAGGGACAGTGGCCTTTGGAGGGAAGTGAAAGATGCCTGGTCCCTCATCACAGGCACAGAGACAGGTCCCAAATGATCTCCCTCTCAAGACAGCATTAGTGACATGCATTTTTAGCATCAAGCGGTGCCTTTGCAGAGGCTCCAGCTCAGAAGCTAATGAATAGTTGCTCAAGGAAGCTATTTTTGCCAGCTGTTGGCAGTAGTTATTTTGCTTTTAATTGTGCATTCACATGCCTGAGTCTGATAACAGTGGCTGCTGTGGAAAAATGCAGTTTCATGAATAATAAATGCTCCCTTGGAAAAAAACCTCCACTCTGTTTTAGATACCAGAAACCTCCTGATCCACTGTTGTCAGCTCTGCAAAGTCTGGTATTCACCAACACATTCAGCATCCTCCTGAATAATGATAATTCATCTGTGTTCACTTCACTAAACTATCATATTTTATGGAAGGAGTTAATTAAATAGTGATTTGCACTTCCGCTGAACATTAAACATTTAATGCAGATGCTCCAGTCATTGCCTGAGCTCTAAAGTAGGAAATGCCTTCAAAACTTCATATTTCCTTAAGAGGTTTAATGATGCTAGATCAGGCTATTTGCATACATACATACACAGGCATATTTTATACAGCATTTATTGCAAACAAACCCAGCTTTCTTCTTGCCATGTTCTCAAGAATACAGGGTGGGACACACAGATTGCAACTGAAGGGTCCTCTCTGGATGATTTGCCCCTGCCACCATCAAATTAATGGGCTCATTAATGAAAGATTTTCTAGGAAGGCATCAGAAAGAAACAGTTATCTACAGCAGGTTGTCTCTCCTATAATTTAGAATAAATTAATTGGTAATAAATTAAGAATGCTAAAAATTAATTCTCGTACAGCAGGAGTGGGGCTTATACGCATTGCCTTCAGCTGAAGAGTCAGGGTAAACTCTCTGCAAGTAAATCATTCTTGGGATGGGAGAGGAAAAGGAATTCATATTAATGTGCATTGGAGGGGATGACACAGAGGTGAAATGTAAGGCAGCCTTCGGGTGGGTGTGCAAGGAGGGCTTTTGTCCCTGAAATACGAATCCTCCCAGGAGGCAGGGACAGAAAATGAGGAATGCTGGGTGCTTTGCATCCCTCATGCTCCGGGGGGCCCTGAGGGGTCTCCCTGCTCTGCCCAGCAGGTCCCGGGGAGGGCTCTGCCCTCGGATGGATGTCACACCCTGCCTGGGATGTCCTCTCCAGGGCTGCCACCATGGGCTCTGTGAGCAAGCAGTGCAGAAATGAGCCCCGCTTTAACAAGACTTGGTGGTTTTTTCCCTGTTTTCCTCAAAATAAAATGAAATCGGAATAGTTTCTCGTTTGGGATGTAATGCATAAAAGTGAAATTTTTTATTTTAAGTCATGTTTTCAACTGAGGCAGAGGTGGGGAGAGAGTGGAGATGTTTCAACACATCTTCAAAAGCAAAGAAGTTTCATTCCCTGCACTCCCAGCAACAATTTGAGAAGAAAAAGGCAAAATTTCTCTTTAAGTTGTTCCATTAATAACATTGCATCTCCCAAGAGCCAAATTGCTTGGGTCTTTCCCTCCTCCCAAATTCACACAACTTCAGTTTGAAATATAAGAAGTTCTGATTTTTCATCCTACCCCAGGATTTTCAGATCTAAATTTCTTTCAGCCCTTATGCAATCATCTCCCTAAAAAAAAACCCCAAAAACAAAACAAAACAAAAAAAGCTTAAAGGAGTTTTTGCTGCATATAACAAATGCTCTTAGAGTACCAGTTATGCTTTAATGTACATTAGTTTTAGATCTCATTGCCCTTTTCCAACTAAGCCTGTGCTTAGAATTTTTTTAGGCTATGAAAAATTATTCACAGATATGTCAAGCATTAAGTTAGTAAATTAATATAGGTTTGAATTCAATTTGTTTTAGCAAACTACTGTTATAAAGAGCCCAGTGCAGCGTGAATTATTATCCAGATTTATGCTCAGCATCTGACAAAACGTTAAGCTACTTTTTGAAGTATCCACTAATTCTAAATAAAGGTGGAACTGTGCCATTCCCACATGGCAGCTCCCACTGCATCACGTTTTTAACCTGGTGCAGTTCCTGCCATTGACATCTCCCAACCCCAGGTGCTCCAGCAGGGGCAGGAGTGGGGACAGAGCTCTGGGAGCAGAGACAAGGCTCTCCCACTTCAGCACCACCTGAAGAGCAGGCAGCTGACAGAGGGTGTACAAGTATTTCAAACAGTGATGGCTGAGGTCCACCTCCTGTCCCAGAGGTGAAACTATAGAAGAGCTGGGTTGCTCTCCTGCTAATCATGGCAATTTAGGGGGTAGAAGACAATCCCCACAGCTGGCAGCTTCCATCCCTGCTTGAGAGCAGCAGGAGCAGAGCTGAGGATTTCCATGGGCTCCGTGCACAGGACCAGCTCTGCATCTCCAGGAAGGAGCAGGCAGCAGCACCTCACAACCCACACACCATTCACTGCCCCTCTGGTGGGGCCCAGCATCTGATTAAACTCTGCCCAGGCTGAGCTCCAGCCTCCCCTGGAAAGGAGCCACCAGCACATTGCACCAGCAAAGCAAGATTTACAAGGAGCAGATGAAATCAAGCCCTACAATACTTCATTATAATTAACAAAGCTGGAATTGCACTGGGTTTTGAGCTCTATATCAATGCTAAATATCTCATTACCAGTGTAAAATATTTATGTCTCATGGTCTTTATCAGAAATGCAGGCTCACAGTTAGTGTGTCCTGGGCCCGAAGATGGATTCTGAGGAGAAAATGAACAGCTTGGAATAAAAGGCTGGCAGCCCCACAGGATAAAATTCCTTACTGCACATGACCCCAGTGATGGAGGGAGAAATGAATGCCCAGCAAATGCACAGCCTGGGGCTGCAGAATTATGGGCTCTGTAGGCAAACCCTCTCCACTTTCCCCCCGTGTGTCTCCTCAGGGCCAGATCAATCCTGGGCTGTCACAGCTTATGGTGGTTTGTGCTTCGGCTTCATCAAGGGCTGGCAGGTGCTCCTGGGTCCAGCTCCAGGGCTGCTGGGAATTGCTGCTGCTCACTTGCCCATGGATCTGGAGACTTCCCTGCAGCCCAGCCTGATTTGGGGATTTCCAGGTCTTGAGAGTGGAAGATAGGGCTGATGGACTTTTTCATGGGGTCTGCATTGTCCAGGAGCTTTGGTAAGCTCCCCTAGGGTCTCCTTTTCTCTTCCCACTGGGAAGAAAGCACCTCTGCCAGCACAGCCTTCCTCTGGCCCCCTCAGCACCCCTGGGTGCTCCTTCCCAGCCAGAGCAAGGCTCCTGAGCCACCACAGCCACATGTAAAGGATCCAGAGAGGTGATTTTTTTGTTACTCATTTTAATCATTCCTCTGAAGAGCAAGGGTCAAGTCCTGGGCAAAGGCTGCAGCCCATTTTTGCTGGCTCAGCAGTGCTTCACTGGGAACTTGAATAATTTGTAGGTGTGAATCCTGTTGTGGAACTTGGAAGAGCTGCACCCCTGCCTACCACAGGCTGGCTCTCTGCCTCTGAGTGAGACCTGTAGGCTTGATTCCCTTCCCCTTCTGCAAGTGGAGGAAAGGGATGTCCTTGTCATTGTCCTTGTCCCCTGCCCGTGCCTGGCCTGTGGGTGTGGGCAGAGCAGACACATCTCCCTCCACTGGGACTTCTGGGCTCCACTCTGCTCGGAATAAACAATTTTCCCCTCTACTGCCTCTTGCTCCAGATCTATAACGAGTTCCCAGGCTCACTGCAGAGCTCATCCCTGAAGTTGAGCCCCTCAGAGTGCCAGCAGGAGCCCAGCTCTGGCACAGGAACAGGCACAGGAGCCTGCTCCACCCTACAGAGGATCAGTGCCAGGTTATTGCCACACTGCCCTGAGCCCTGCAGGTCACCCTGCACCTTCCCAGCTCCTTGGGCTTGCAGGAGGCTGCCTGGGAGAGGGCACACGCTGAGAATTGGGCAGGAAAAGGTGATAGAGGATTGCCATCATCTTTGATCCCAGAGTTGTGCTGTGAGGGATCCCAGCCTGGCTGGAGCAGGGCAGGGTAGATGGATTGCTTTGCTCACAGCAGCTCTCACAAGTGAGGTGCTGAACGGCTCAACTTGGCCACATTTAGTTTCCAAAAGCTGCCAACACCCTCGAAAAAATGGGGCAATTTTTAAAATTCCAATTAGGGGGTGAGCAGGCTTTGGCAGAGGGAAGCTGGGAGCACAGAGGCACAGTTTATACTTCGGACATTTATCTGGGAGATTAGCACCTCCTAGCAAACAGGTATTAACTAAAATCTGCCTGAATTATGCTTCTAATTACAATTTCATTTGTGGAGATGTTGTGTTTATTACAATAAGCTTCCTCTGTATTTATTGTATTATGTATTGGAGTGAGGCTTGGGCTGCTGAATGTATGTGCTGAATGTGAGGGCTTCTAAACATTGCAGTGATTGCAAAGCCCTTTATGCAGGGTGAGTAATTTTATTCAAACTTTGGAACCTTTCTCTTGCATTAAATGCAATAAAATCCTAGGTGTCTCCCTTCATTCTGATCTTTAGAAGTTTTACTCCATCACCTTTTCTTATTATTTTTGTCTCTCATTTTTAAATAATTGTTGCCCAAAATAACAATTCTATTTTTTTATCTCAATAATCTCTTTCTGTTGGAGGTACAATTAGTATTTGGATCACTCTGTGCTTTTGGTGGGTGACCAAAAGGTACTTTTCTTCATTGCTGTCTTTTGAGGTGGGCATTCCCCTCCATTTTCCCAGGTGCATCAATCCACACCCCTGGACTTGGTTGCTTTTCTTTTTTCAGTGATGGCAACTTCCAAAGTGACCTAAGGAACAGCTGTGTGCTCTAAGGATCCCATTGCAGATTTCATGCTGTAATATACTGAGTCTTTACACAAACACCCCAGGGCCAGGACAGCAATAAATTGTAGTCAGACCATTGTGCATTTAATGCTCTCATAAACGTATAAAGTTTGTCTCCAGAAAGCCATAATGCAGGAAAGCAGATTGAAGCCAGGAAGTGTCTCGTTAGCATGTGATGGAAATGTTAATCAGCAGTCTTTAGGAGGATGTAATTAGTTCCCCACACGGTGCTGTGTGAGGTTCCTGGGGGCAATCAGGCAGCAAAGGGCAGAGCAGTTGGAAGGGGAGGTGGGGAAAAGGTTGTTTAGCTGTGGGAGAGGGGCTCTTTGGTGCTCTCCTCCATTTAATGGTTGTTGGGGTTGGCCTGGGGCAAGGACCTACCTGAAACCTGGCCTTGGCTCATGGAACCAGGTAAGTTGTGGCACCATTTCTTTCTGCT
This sequence comes from Passer montanus, assembly GCF_014805655.1. Classification (NCBI taxonomy): domain Eukaryota; kingdom Metazoa; phylum Chordata; class Aves; order Passeriformes; family Passeridae; genus Passer; species Passer montanus. The sequence continues at coordinate 4,810,711 of NW_024369151.1, forward strand.
TCCAGGGGCACTCAGGCAGCAAAGCTGTCCAACACGTGCTGAGAAAAGAGCCACTCAGCTGGAAATCTCCTCAGGTTCTGCTGAGTACCTGCTCCTCCATCTTCTTCTCCTCCCTGCTGTTCTTACCTCTGCATTTTGGGGTTTGAGTGAGTTCTGCCCCATTCTCTGGGTCAGTCCCTGCTGCAGTTTGGGGAGTACAACCCAAACCCCTGGTGCTGCACAAATGGCAGTGATGATTTTCTGTGGTGCCTCGGAGGGCTGCCTGTGCCCCTGCAGGAGCCTGAGCTGGAAGTTGCCGTGTTTTTCTGCAAATGAGCTCCGTTTGTTTCCATTTCTAATGAAATCAAAGCCCCAACTTCTGTGCTGAAAATACAGTCGCTGTGTTTCACACATCTCTCTGCATGGAACCTCTTGTATTTTTCCAGTGCAAAAGTCTTTCCATCTGAATGGAAACTGAAGTTTGACTTTCACAGAATTCACAGAATCACTGGGTTGGAAGAGACCTTAAAGATCATTCAGTCCGACCCATACCCTAACACCTCAACTAAACCCTGGTACCCAGTGCCACATCCAGTCCTTTCTTAAACGCATCCAGGGATGAAATTTAGTCCCTTGGACTTTACAACTTTTGTTAGCTGGGCTGGATCCAAATTTCCTCTTTGTTGCTGTGAACTTTATTCCCTTGGACTTTACAACTTTTGTTAGCTGGGCTGGATCCAAATTTCCTCTTTGTTGCTGTGCTTTTCACCCTCTGCCTGAAGCCTCAGTGCTATAACAGAAAAAACAAAAGCCCCGCTCCCTGGGGATCTGTATTGATGATGACTCCTCCAACATCTGGGACTTTCCTACCCCAACAGATTTGCAAGCACAGAGAGACTTTCTTTTACTGGCTAATTCCGCAGGAAATAATAAAACATGCAAACCAGCGAGACTGTAAACCACCCCCATTAAACCTCATTATTGTCAATTTGTGCCTGGTACCTGCGGCTTGTCGGAAGTTCTCGCCTGTGGTTAACCAGAATTGTTGTTGTTTATGTGTTTATGAGCTCCAGCCCAGCATATGCTTAATGGCTCTGCTGCTCATCTCTGTCACTGTGGTTTTCCTCACTGTTTTTGGAAGCGCCTTGGCCACAGCAGGCACAAACTGTCCCTGCCCAGCAAGGGCTGCTGACCTTCTGGCAGAGGTGCCTTTGGTGGCAGGCTGTGAGCTTTTGTCCTCCTCTCTAGCACTGCTTTTGGCTGAAGAGCTGCAAGGAGCATTAAAATGGAGAGGAAAAGAGCTACAGCACCAAATCCTGTCTCAGAATGGCATCAAGGCCAGACCAAACAGAGGGGGCTGATAGATCCAAATATGAACTGGACAACAGGAAAAAATATTCCATTTGCAAGTTTTGCTATTGTCCCTATGGGAGAAGACAAATTTGAGAGTTTTTCTAATATTTCAGTACCTGAAATTATTTGACTGACTGTGGATGTAGGTAGGGTTTGATGTAGGGTTCAATGTAGGAACACATCCCTCAGGGATGGTTTGGGTGGACTGCAGATCCTGCTTCCTTAAGGTTATTTCCTGAAACCCCTGCTCAGCTGTCAGCTGCAGCTAGAGGTGTCTGACTGTGGATGTAGAACAAAATGTAAGAACACATCCTTCAGGGATGGTTTGTGAGGACTGCAGGTCCCATTTCCTTAAGGGTATTTCCTGAAACCCCTGCTCAGCTGTCAGCTGCATCTAGAGGTGTCTGGACTCCATGGCCTGGGGAGTTTATTTATTTCAGTCTCTGAGGAAGCTGGCATTTTTATACCATGGATAACAAGACTGGGCAAAATTGATGTTCTCAGCAAGTGTAGCCTCTGTAATAAGAGGGAAAAGTTCATGGTGGAGCTCTCCTGGAAGAAGTGGTGTGCCTGTGCAGGGAAGGAGCTGACGACACACAAGGCAGATCTGGGTGCTCAGGCCTGGGTGTAGGTGTGTGATTTCACAGCTCTGACAGTGGCGGCTCCAGCACAGGGGCTGTCTCTGAACTTTCCTCTTTACTGAGGCATCAGTGCCCTTTCCTGCTGCCCAGCCACAACTGTGAGGTCCCAAACCTCTGCTGGAGCCAGCCCTGCATGGTCAGTGCAACATCTGCTCTCTTAACCAGAAACCCAGAGTTCCTGCTCATGTTTTAAGCTGAATTAGTGAGAAATGCAAACTATTACTTCACTGTCTGCCTTTCTCTTATGGGGCTGGAGGAGTGTTACCTTTCCTGAGCTGGTGAGATAGATATATTCCATAACTCTTCAGGGAATTAATATTCATGTTATTAAGTTTAACATATTGCTCTCAGTTCCACATCTTTTTGGTTTAACAAGCAGTTGCAGACTCAAAATGATGAGCATGGTTGCAGATGCTGCACCTCTCTTTGGGGTCTGGGGATGTGAGTTTTACCAATTAAAGTGGAAATATGTTTGATCTGTGCAGTGGAAATATCAACAGGCAGATTTGCAGTGTGTAACATTAAAAATGCAATGGTGAGACCTCACCAGACACCAGTGTAACCCTCAGCTCAAGAGGCTCTCTGGGAGAGCTGGTTTTGCCCCCTTTGCATAATGTTTGTCCTTGGGGAGGGTTATGGTGGGGTCACAGCATCATTCCTTGCCTGGGCTGCAGGCAGACACCTTTCTCTGGGGACAGTGCAATGGGACTCCAGTGGGTCTCTGCAGAGCATCAGGTGCTAGTGGAAAAAAATTACAAAATTTCCAGCATCTCTGGCAAATATCTGAAGCCAATCCTGTTTTGGGGAGGTTGGTTTGGTTTGGTTTTTTCTCCAGTTCTTTTCCAAGCAAGAACATCTTAGGAGAAATATTCTGTACTTGTGGGACCCCAAAGTTCCAGCTCCCCCTATTACAGGATAGATGAGGATTTCTGTCAAAAAAACTCCCAAAAATCTCCCTCTTGGGCTTTCTTTCTGACCTTCCAATTCAACAGATGCCTCCATCCCTCCCAGCTGCAGCTGCCATGCAATCTGTGGCACTTGGGAATAGTCTTTACACCAGAGAAGTGGTGATTGGAAAAATCTCTCCCACATTTAGTTGGAAGATAGCACGGCTCAGGTGCTCCCTTTCTGCCAGTCCAGCTCCTCCTCTGGAGGACCACTTTGCCCAGCAAGATAGAAAAAATTTCCTCCATCACCTTCCTTCTATGAGGTTATTTTCCGACGTGTTTTTGCCTTTTTCCAATGCATTTTTATCTTTTACATCCTTTTGTCCCTGTGTGTTTTCAGGAGTGCAGTGCCAAGTTAAGCTCATCAGGGAAAGCTGCAGCAGCATCAGGTTACTATTTAGAATGGGCAGCAATAATCATGAGTAGATGTTTTGGATAAAGTGCAAAGGTTTTTAATGAGCAACTTATCAGGAACCAGCTTCTGGAACATTTGCTGGGATTTTTTACCATAATCCCAAGCAGTGCCTGGGTTTTTTTCTGATCTCTAGAAAATTCTCAGATTTGAAAGAACATTTGAGAGGCTATTTTTTATTTCAATTTTTTTAAAAATCAAACCTTTGCTTAAGCTCCCTGTATCCTCTGCAGTGATGGTGGGTTTTGTGTGGTGCTGAATTTCACAGCTAAAGCCCACTTTGCCTTTCTAAAATGTTTTCCCATCTGTGAGTTCTTGAGGCTCCTTCAGTGTCCAGGTGCCAGAGCTGCTGGGAGTTCTTCTGTGTCACTTTTGCTGACCTTGAACAACTTTGATGCTGAAGCTGATGGCCCCTTCCATCTCCCCACCCATCTGTATGCACTTCCATAGATAAAGAAATAACAAGCCTCCACACCATTAAATTCAGGCAGCTGATGCATTTCAAATGCAGAAAACAGAAGCAACGGAAAGTCTTGCTAATTTTTACACTAATTTACACCAGAGGGAATAAGAAGTCTCTTAAATCAGATGCTAATTTTGTTTACTTAACTTCCTAGTCAGCACAATGACCTTTCATCCACGAGTAGGAACAAATTAGTGCAGAAGTTCTTTGTGGGAGACAGGAGAACTTGCCTCAACCTGATACTGAATAATACCCAATTAAATGTACTTCTAAACAGCTCTGCCTTCCCTCCTAGAAGGAAGCTTCAGATAAAAGAACAAAATGATATGCCTTTTATTTGCCACTTTACAAAATCCCTCCACGTAATGCAAACAACCCTAACCCTAGTGTGCCTGATACAGGATTTGCAACGCTCTCGGTTTTTGGTAAGAGGATAAGAAGCTTATTACTGTTTATCAGGGGAGGATAAAAGATTCCCTGTTCCCCTTGCTAGGAGGGGAATGGATTTTCATGTTTATCAACAATCAGGGAAATGTGGGTGGGAGGGAGGTATTTGGGTAACAAAGCTGTAAACACACCAAAAAAAAAAAGAAATTTCTTTCTGGTAGGTGAAAAGAATGGAAGTTCTTCCTGTTTAGTAATGGGATAAGAGACACTGAGCACGCTCTTTGGTGAGATAATGAGCTTACATTCCAGTGGAACTGCTTTTTGGTGGCAATGCAGGGATGGAGAGGCCTCCTGAGGATTAGGAGGCAGCTGAGCAGCCACCTGGGGATCCCTGAGGGGAGCAGGGGGTGCTGGACTGGCCACGGTGGGCAGGGACCAAACCCTGCAGCTCCTCGTGCTTGGACTGAGGTTCCCCAAATGGGGAACTCGACAGTGAGTGACAGGGGCAGGAAAGGGAATGACAGGCAGAGTCCAGATGTGCCTTTGGTCCCCAGGGAGGTGGCGTGGAGCCAGCCAGGGGAAGATGCCCTGGACTTTGGGGTGTGCAGGCTTGAAAGGTACTTGAGAGAGAGAGAGGGAGGCACCCCAGCACCATCTCTGCTGCCCCCTCTGTCCACTCTCCAGGTGTACTCTCCTGGGAAAACCAAACTGTTTGTGCTCAGCCTGGGAGGTGGTGAAGAGGAAAAGCAGAACCCCACATTGTGCATTCCAAGGGATTCCTCTCCTCTCTCTGGAGGCAGCACTTCATGTCCTCAGCCCTGCTCTCTTTGTCAGGTTGATGTAAATTTAATATCCTTGGGTTATAATGACAGAAACCAAACAAGTGCTAGGTATTTGTCACAGTCAGTGAATGAGACAACGTGGCACCAGGCAGTGTTGGGTTCACTGGGCTGTGAAGGCAGCTGCCCACAACACCACCTTCAAGGGCTTGTTAGGGAGAAAACAGAGTGAATAAGCTGGTGGGAGGAGGAAGAGGAGGAAAGTGGAATTGGCAGCCCCAGCCCTGCTCAGTGCATCAGGTGCTGAGGTGCCACCGAGGCTGGGCGGGCATCAGGAGAGGTTCAAAGTTAAATCTAAACTCTAAATCTGCGGCTCAGATCTTGTTCAAAGCCCATTGTCTGACAGATGGAGGTGTGTTTTGGATATAAATGGCTCTGCTGCAGCTGGCATGGTGGAGGGGCGACCTCCCAGCCAGCCCCTGCACTGTCAGTGTCACACCATGCCCTGTCTCTGGCACCTGAACAACAGCAGAACCCAACTCCTCTCTCAGTTCTTTTTGGAAACCTCTCCCTGGGGGTCACAGCTGCTGTTCCATCCACCTCTGCCAGCTGGAGCATGTTCTGGGGGTCTCCTGCCCCCCCTGGGAGCTGGGAAGGGCCCAGGTGATGGAAGGAGCAGAGGGGTTTTTGAGGTGCCAAGATACAGCCCTGGGGCCAGCCTGGGCTGATAGTGACCCCATGGGGACAGGAATGGGGAATCTGTGAGGGTCAGAGGGTGGAAAGGCTGGATCTGTCCCCATGGGTGGTGTGTGGGCACCCAGCACTGCTGGGCAGAGGAAAGGAACCACTGGAGCCAAGTGCTGAGGAGATAGAGCAGCATCTCCCTCACTGGCAGCATTTTTCTTTCTTTTTGTTTTTTCCCTCTTTCCTGTGTTATTTATTTTCCTCATTCCTGCAGAGGGACTTCACCATGAGCAGGTCCATGGCTGCATCAGTGCAGTTCCTGCAGCTCTGGCTTGCTACACCTACAAATGCAAGGCATGTAGGATGATAATGTGAGGGTTTTTTTACCTGTTAATGCCACTGGAAAGGAAAAGAAGTTCTCCATCAGCACACAGACTTTGCTCCAAACACCTAGTGCTGTGCAGATGGGAGTGTCCCACCTGTCCCCAAAACCTTCTCATTTTCATGCTTTGTATGAATTTTACATCCTCACCATTCTGTGCCAGTGTGCCTGCCTCCAGATAAAACATCCCAGGAAACTTCAGAGACAAAATGTGGGAGAAAAGATATCTTTTCTTGACTTTTCTTTTCTTAATCAGTAGTTTGGTGGTTTTTTTGGTTTTGGCTTGGTTTGTTTTTTGTTTTGTTTTGTTTTTTGCTTTGAGCAATGACTTTCAAGGGAGCAATGGCTCTTCCTGAGGAAAAAGAAAAACAGACAGACTGCTATAATTTTTTTTTAAGTCAGTTTTCACATGCTTGTTAGTTTTTGGCAGCTTCACAGTCTGTCACTTAAATTAATTTTTCAGAAGTAGCAACTAATTGTCTTTGTTTTCTGGAGCCCCTGGGGCTCGGAGCTGAGTGCTCTGCAACCCGGAGCAACTCTCTTCTCCAACAAATTATGTTTAGGCTGACTTGTGACTTAAGCAGAAAGAAACTGCAGACATTTACCTCTGTTTATGTGAAATAAAACTGGGCTCGAAAGAACTGTGGTGAGGGGGAGTGAACATGCCCTTAAGGAGAGAATTGTGACCAAAATGTTGAGCAATGGTGAGCGGGATCTGGTGCTAAACTGATTTTGCTGTGTCCGGCTGCGTGGCTCCTCCCTGGTCCCAGATGGTGAATCCTGCTGCCAGGTGACCTGTCTGCCCCTCTGGAAGCTGCTCTCCCCTTGGAGGGAGGTTGGTTTGGGGCCAGCAGGAGCTAATCCTGTTGTATTCCTGCCTCCTTCCTCCTGGACGAGGAGCTTGGAGCCGTCTGTCAATCCCTGCACGGGTCACCGGGGTTCCTCCCGGGGGAAATGGTCACAGGCCAAGAAACCAGCCCAGCCCAGGACCAGCAGAGCCACGAGGCATGTGGCAGCCCTGAGTCCAAAGGAATAAATCCATCTTCCTGGCTCCCTCCTGCCCCCTCGCTCAGCCCTGGGGCCGGGGCTGCAGATGGGAAGGCCGCAGGACGCTCCTCGCGTCCAGATCCAGAGCCCAGCTCTCCTCAGATAAGGATTTCATGTTGGGCTCCTCTCCAGCTGGGTCCAGGCTGCAGATTCCTGCATGGCTTATCCTCCCCTTGACAAGCCCTCCAGCTCCGAGGATAAGCTCCAGGCTTATCCAAGTTATCGGCGGGATGCAGCTGCCAGGCCGGGCTGGCACGGCCGGGGCTGCTTTGGCCTCTCCAGGGCTGTGGAGTGGCACTGGCAATGCTCTGGGGCATGGCAGCACACCAGGCACGTCCCCGGTGCCAGGGCAAACTCACATGAGTTGTTTTCCCTGTGGGTGTTGCCCTGGGAAGTGGTTGGGGGGGGAAGTGGTGGGGGTGTGGGAGAGGCTCCTTGGATCGAGGTGGGAGCAGAGGAAAAGGGGGACATGTCTGCTCTGAGATCACCTCCCTGCTGTTGGATGACAGAGTTTTGAGGTGAAATTCCTCAAATCTTCAGGGTTTTGTCCCCACACTGAAAGATCACCTCCTTGCTGTTGCATGACAGTTTTGAGGTGAAATTCCTCAAATCTTCAGGGTTTTGTCCCCACACTGAGGTCTGAGGACTGTGGTGGGTCTGCCAGGGGCTTGGTAGAGGAGCAGGAGCACCCCAGGAACCTTCCAGCAAACCCTGCTCCACCCTAAATCCCAGCAACCCTGGCCCTGGGAGCTGCTGCCCCAGCCCAGACAGGGAGTGGGGGACACATCATATCACCTTTAATGGCAAATCAGAGCAGCATTTAGTGGTTTATTTGTTTTCCCCATCCACAAAGCCTTGTGAGGGCCGTGGTTCAGCTGAGCCTCTGTGCCTGAAGTGTGAGCAGCTGTGGGTCCAAACCTTCCACCCCAAATAAACCCCAAAGACCCTCCTCAGCCCAAGCTCCTGCCAGAGAGACTCCCCTGGCCTCCAGCAGCAGGGGAGTTCCCACAGCCCCTTTCCAGATGAATCTTTCCCTCTGGAGCTTAACTCCAGCAAAGGAATGATTTGCTCTTACAGCCTGTTAATGAATTTTTGAAATAAGGAATTAATTACCGTCTGTCTAAATTAGAGTTGTCCTATCCTTTGAGATCCATCTTTTTGATTCTAATTAATTTTAAAAATTACTTTTAGAGTCTTCAGTAGAGATTCTAATTTATTTTACTCTAATATTATTTCTCTGATAAGCAAGTTAATTTTTAGATCAGAATCCGCCTAATCTCAAATTTGTCACACAAACTCTGCTCTCTAAGATTCTGTTTACAGCTTCTTGGAGATGACAGATCTTGATGTACAAATCATTCTTTCTTCTTTTTTTCCTTTTTAACCACCTGAATGTGTGTGTTCAAAGGAGATTAATTGAAACCCTTCACTGTGCTGTGTTTAGGAAAGATCCTTAATATTTTAGAACCAAAACCAAATATTAGTTATAAAGCTTCTCTAATTGCCCTTTTTCATGGAGGAAAATGCATGTCTAATTTGGTTTTTTAAAAGAACATTTGCTTTATGGGTATTTGCCTGAGTTTGACAGTTATTTAACTGGCTGTTTTTATTAACTCGTGTTCTCAGCACCAAGTGCATTGGCAGCTGGGGAAAATTCAAATATCAATTTTATGTTCTTATCAAAGCTGCCATCCCACACACTGCAATAAACCCTGCAGCAAACTTCATTCTGGCTCCTGGCTTTGTCTTCATGGAGATTTGTCCTTGTCCTCTGTTGGTGGCAGAGCTGACCCCAACCCCATGGGGACAGGAATGGGGAATCTGTGAGGATCAGAGATCAGGGATGGGCAGGGGGTGGAAAGGGCTGGATCTGTCCCCATGGGTGGTGTGTGGGCACCCAGCACTGCTGGGCAGAGGAAAGGAACCACTGGAGCCAAGTGCTGAGGAGATACAGCAGCCTCTCCCTCACTGGAAACGTTTTTCTTTCTTTTTGATTTTTTCCCCTTCTTTCCTATTGTTATTTCTTTTCCTCATTCCTGTATTTGTGTTTTCTCTCTTCCCACGTTTGTTTTTTCTTTATATTATGATGAAAGTTTAAAAACACAGCAGCAAGGGATAGAGAAATTGGAGTCTTACAATGTCACCAAAAATCTTGCAAGCAAAGCCCCAGAGAGTCCTGGAAGTTTTCCTGGTGGCTTCAAGGGAACTTTGACTGTCCCACTGTGTCTCATGTGTGGAGAAGACCCCTGTGCTGAGTGTCCTGCTGAATTGATCTCTGGGGTTCTACACCCCTCCCTGAGGCCACTACAGAGAAGTTTTTGGCTCTGGCCTGAGCTGAAGGGCACCATGCATCATCTGCTCCATGTATCCTGCAAGAAACAAACTCCCCACATTTGTATTCAAGCTGTGAAAGAACCTCCCCAGTAATTTTGGACAATTTTATATTATAGTTTGTTTGGGTTCTTAAGCTCCTTCTATTTGTATTTTTTAATTCCCACCTGTGTGGGGGCTATGGATCTTGGATTCTAAGAATCCCAGATGCTTAGCAGATGGTTAGCTTGAAAAAATAATCAAAGAGGCAGCAAAATTGTGTTCATGAGCTCCTATTTATTTCAATCTGGTGTTTTGCCTCACAACAAGACTAATAAGCAATTACTCTTGCATCTCGAATGCTTATGCAGTGTAAATGCATCTGTCAACCAGATTCAACATCATCAATAAAGCTGCCAAAGCTGCTCATAATTCAATGATATATGCTTTGAGCATCTTTTTTGAATATAATTTAAAGATTGCAGTCCTATGATTCTGACATTATTTCCTGGGTGTTTAAAATACCTCCAGCTGGAAGGATCCATGCCTGCATCACATAATCACCTCTGCCTGTGTGGACCATTCAAACTCTGCCATTTGGCTTGTGTGAGGGTTTTACTTTTTGGCTGGGCTCTCACAGGGTTCCCACAAGGGCTGCTGGGGATGAGGGGCCTTTCTGGGATTTGGAGTATTTCTCCCTCCTTTCTCTCCTGGTGAAATTCAGCCCTGTGCAGAATTCCCTTGAAGTGCCCCAGGCCTGGCGTGCTGTGCATGGAGGGGATTTGTTAGCAGGGAAGGTGTGTTCTGCAGGGCCTGGGGAAATGCTGCTGTTTAAAGCATATTTTGCAGGCAAATGTTTTTAGGAAACAAGCTGATGTGATAAGTCTCTACCTGTATGGACACCTATCTGAAGGGCTTTTCTGGATTTCATCCCAGTTTGACAGAGTTGTCCTAAATTTATTTTTATTAATCACAGAGTGGTTTGGGTAGGAAGGACCTTAAAGCTCATCCCATTCCACCCCCTGGCATAGCAGGGACTCCTTCCCCTATCCCAGGGTAATCCAAGCCCTGTCCAACCTGGCCTTGGACACTCCCAGGGGTTCAGGGGCAGCCACAGCTTCTCTAGAAAATTAATGTATATGAACAACTCACCTGCAAGCTGGCACCTTCAAAGCCTTAGCTTTGAAATTATTTACAACTAGAATCCAGCACAGGCAGCTCCCAGGGTCAGTGTTGCTGGGATTTAGGATGGAGCAGAGTTTGCTGGAAGGTTCCTGGGGTTCTCCTGCAGCCCCTCCTGGGCTCTCCAGCTCCCTGAGGAGCTCAGGAGCCAATTCTTCACCAGGATGGACCCAGCTCCACTTTCCTCCTGTGCCTGCCCCCTGAAGGACAGAACCAAACTTTAGTCCCTGAAAATGGGGTTATTGTGCCTTGGCTGTTCCCCAGCTCTGTCCCAGGTGTCTGTGCTCAGGGCTGCTGTCAGGGTGCTCTCCACTCAGAGGATTTTGGGGTGTGTGTTCTCCAGCTTGGAGTGCAGCTGCTAATCAGGGGATGCTCACTGGAATTTGGCTCCCTCTTATCTCTGCTACCAAATCCATGCAGACTCTCTTGGCCATAGGCTTTTACTGCTGCTACAAGGAGGGATTAGCTGTTCCTTCCATCAGGATCACTTTTTGTGTGCCCAAGCCCTCTGTTCCCTGCACACACAGAGAATGCTAATGGGCTCTGCCTCTGTTTTCCAGCCACCCACTGGGGTGAGTTTCTCTTTCTCCTGGTTTACTTTGTGCCTTATGTCAGAGTTAATGGAATACAGATTTCTGAGCAAAGAGAGATCCCAGTGATTTTTTAAAACTTTTTTTTAAGTCTCTGCATGAATGAGAATCCAAGTCTATCAATGCAGGAAGCAATCCTGCAGTTTAATTTCTCTGCTCTCTCAACTGTGTCAACTCCTGAAGGGACAAAGGAAAAAAAAATAAAGAAAAAGAAAAGAGTTAAAACAACACCCTAGGAGTGCGAGTTCAAGGTTAGAAAAAGGAAGTGTTTTAAAACTGAGTCCTTGGAAAGGATTCATCTTCATTGCCAGCCCTGTGCAGCTTCCCCTTTCCTAGAGATTTAGGAGTGACCAAATGTTAATCTTTTCCCACATCAACAGAAAACCATTCTGGCTGAGGTTTGAGCTGAAGTGAGCATATTTTGTCCTAATGTCAATTCATTCCTCATCCCTCAAGAACAAGCCAGATTTGCTCTGACTGACCTTATGCTGGGTTTTGGGTTCCCCATGCCCAGATTCTCCAAATATTAAGTGCCAACTGAGGAAAGCTGGGAAGCAGTCAGCTGGACCATGTGCCCCCAGCAATGGGCTGGGTTTGGGGGTTGCTTTGAGTGATTCCCCATTTTGAAAACAGTTCCCATCACTGCTGATGAGTCCTCCTTTCTACCTGTCCTTGGGTCAAATCTGTCCTTTGGAGTCTTATTCAAATAAACTGAAAATCCAAGTCTGCCAGAGAACCCTCTGCCTTATTCTGTGAAAACTTTCCAAAATACCAGCCCCAAACCCTGAGTCTTGATGCTCACCATGGGGCTCAGGAGAAATTACAGGGCTGCTTTGGGTGCTGTATTTTACACATTGCATTCTTTTAATCCATTTCATGCTTTCCCAGCTAAGAAAAATTTTTTAAGACCATGGAACAAGTGAAAAGGTGAGGTTGGCTTCCCTGTCCCAGCCAGCTCTGCTCAGCTGAGCTCTCCACTGTTAAACCCAGCCTGGGTTTATGGCAAGGGGGGAAAAGATAGTGGAAAAATTTAAACTGCTTTATGAAGTATTTTACAGAAGAGTGCTGTGGTATGAGGGGTTTATTGGCACTGGTGAGCCACACAAGCCCATGCTAATAAAACCTTTAATGGACACCACATCACTCCAACCTCCTGAGCCAAATCCTGGTGCCCTCAGCCAGGTGACTGATCCCTGGGGATGGAGCCCAGCCATGTGCCCTGCAAAGGTCAGGGGTTTGGTGGGCTCAGCAGGCCCCCACCTGTAATCAGTGCAGCTGCAAAGCTTCGGGTTTGGGCTGGCTCATTTTTGGATGTGTGTTGTTTCCCTCACAAAATGGGGGTTCTTTGCTCTTGGCTTTGAGGCGGAAAGCCTAATTTCTGGGAAAATTCCATTTTCTAGAAATAACAAGTCCAGTGGGCTTGAAGGTTGCATCTGTGGGGGAGGAGCTGCAGCAAGGGTGGTGCCACACGGTCCCCAGGGTGGTGGTCATTCCATGCCAAGGGTGGCCACTGCTGCAGCAGGGGTGGCCCAGCCCTTTGAAAGGCAGAGGGTGAATTTAGGCCATACAATATTGGAATGGTTTGGGTTGGAAGGGAACTTAAATTTCATCTCATCCCATCCCTGCCATGGGCAGGGATATCATCCATTATCCCAGGGTGCTCCAAGCCTGGTCTTGGGCACTTCCAGGGATCCAGGGGCAGCCACAGCTGCTCTGGGCACCCTGTGCCAGGGCCTGCCCACCCTGAGGCCACAGAAGGTCTGGGGTGCTCCCATCCATGCAGGAGGTCATGGAGGGCACTGGTCAGGCTCTGCTCTGGGTCTCCCAGCAGTTTGTGACAGCTGACAAACTCCAGGAGAAGCTGCAAAATCCCTCCTGAGCAGTCAGGAAAGCCAGCCCAGCACAGAGACCTCAGGGCCCACGGGGAGCAGATCCTCAGAGAGCGCCTCTGGCTGCATAAAATGTTCCTGCTGTTTCTCAGTTTCCCCCTGTCACAGCTCAGTGCAAGTTCTGCACTTTCAGGAGGTTACCAGGCCAACACACTTCATACTGATCTTTCTCTCTGCATTATCATCAGCTGGAACTAAAAACAATCAAGGAGCGGGTGGGTGCACGCCTGCACTCAGGCAGATGGAAATACAAATATCCTTCCTGCTCTGCAGCCTGAATTCCATCAGGCAGATTGGCTTTGGGGTGGAAGTTAGCCCTGTTTCTGCTTAAAGTCACATTTTTCCTACAGAAGAGGCAGAAATGTCAGGTTTTGGGCCCGACACAAACCAATCAATGCTGGCCCCAGTTATCCTGAAATCTACTGATGGTGATGGAGTGAGATGGGAGTGGAAGATCAAGCACCGGACAATCTGTGCTGCATTTCCAGCCACCTGAGGCTTCAAAGTGGGCTCAGTAACTTGAGCTACAACACTCAGAGGCTTCAAAGTGGCCTGTGTGACATCTGCTGGGCTCAATAACTTGAACAGTGCTTTAAAACACCTCTGCTGTCCGTGTTTGCCATTGTTAGAAATTAATAGCTTTCTCCAAGTTATTTTAACTCATCATCCCACATGTGCCCTGCGTGTGTTGCTCTGTTAGGGACAGTGAAATTACAACAGCATGGTTCTGGTTTTCCTTAGCCACCACTACCTTGCTAGTTTTTTTTAATCTTTCCTGCCTGGAGGAGTTTTTGAACAAAGTAGCTTTTAAAATCACGACGTTTCTTTGATGCAATGGCTGGAGATAAGTTTATTGTGCTTTTACAAGATAGAAGTAAACACATTTCTTAAATATATTCCCATCTACAAAAAGAAAAATATCCTGCCGTGGCTTTAGGCAGGCAGAACATTGGTGGGGACTGTCAGAACCCCAGGCTGGATGGGAGGATGGTGGGTCTCTGTCTCTGTGTGCTCCATGCCTGGGGAAAGCAGAGAGAGCAGGGAGCAGCTGCCTGTGCTGGTGTCAGTTTGCCAAGCAGTGCCTTGGGACCGTGCTGTGCATTCCCAGCAGGTGAAATCAGAGCAAACAGGCTCAGACTGCACTGGGGGAAGCAGAGAGCTTTCCCTGCCATTCACCACCAGGTCTGTGCACGATGGAGTGTGGCATTCACATTCTCTGGAAAAATCCCTTCGCCCAGGATTTTTCTCCTGGAAAGCTGAGAGGCCTCAGAGAAAAGGAAAACAATTCTTATCTCATTTGCTTCTCCTGTGCTGTGCTCACATGTGGAATGTGTTTGGAGATTGTTTACCCACAGGTGATTGTTTCATTGGGTTCTGCTGTGAGTTGTTTTCACTCTTTGGCCAATCAGGGCCAAGCTGTGTCAGGACTCTGGAGAGAGTCACCAGTTTTCATTATTATCTTTTTAGCATTGAGTAAGTATCCTTTCTGTATTCTTTAGTATAGTTAGTATAGCATTCTTTAATATAATACACTATCATAAAATAATAAATTAGCCTTGTGAGAACATGGAGTCAGATTCATCATTCCCACCTTCATTGGGACATTCCCAGCAAATACAATAATGGAGTTACTTAATTTTGCTGGACATGCATGATTTGCTGTGGTGATTGGAGGGGGAGGCAGGTTGGGATTTTTCACATCTTTGACATCACTTTTCAAGGCTGCCAACATCCCTCACTGCCCCTCGTGTCCCTGCCTGTGCCTCGGACAGGGATGATCACACCAGGGCCAGGAGGGCATGGGGCAAACACCCCAAAAAGTGGTGCAGAGAGCCAGGCACAGGCTCTGGGTGAGGTCTGTGAGTCCTGCCACCCCCAGGTGTGGGAACAAAGCCTTCCCAAAGCTCCAGGACGCAGGGATGGGGCTGCTCCCATGATTCCCAGGCTCTGTGAAGAACCACCTCGCCTCCTCGAACCCACAGAAAGTTTCTTTATAAAGACACCACCTTTACATGCCATAAAGATGTTTCCCAGCCATCCAGGCCATGCTGGGAGTTGTGATGAGAGGCTCAGCCTCACCTTGCTCCTTCCCACAGCCCAAATTCCCCCTGGAATTGCTGAAGCTCTCACATCCCTGCCCGAGGGACACACTCCAGCTCGCTGAGAGCTCTCAGGCTTCTTTCACCCCTTTAGCTCTGCCCTGGTGGCTGCCAGGGTCCGTGGGTGGGTGGGCACATCCCTGGCACCAGCACGGGCTGCAGAGGAGGAGGATGAGGGGCTGAGCCTGAGCCCAGCCCTGGGATGGGATGGGATGGGATGGGATGGGATGGGATGGGATGGAACCCCACCCTGTGCTTCCTCACAAAACCCTTCTGGTTCCACGTGGAGTCCCTGGCTCTGGGAAAATACCATATTTCTTCTTGCTGAGCCAAGAGAAGATGTAAAGGGTGAGATGTGGCCTGGAGGCAGTTAAAATTTAAATTTTTCCACTTTTCTGAGCGCTAATACCGTGATCACACTGTCTAAATAATGTCCATGCTCTGGCTGCTGTATTACCTGTCGTAAGCATGATTTACTGCTGTAATAAATTAGCCCCTAAGCCAAAGAATCAAAAATAATTGGCTTTATATCTTGGTCCCCGTTTTATCCTGTTCCTTTTTCCTTTCCACCTGTCCTCTCTCTCCCTCTTACTCATTCTCTGACATTTTTTTCCCTTCTCAATTCCTGCTCAGGGGCCACTTTTCTGGTTCTTTTCCACTGCTCATGATCAGACGTGGTTTCTTGTCCTGTTTTCTCCTGCAGATGTTCCAAGCTCTGTCCAGGGGAGCAGCGTGGCCTGTGCTGGCTCTGTCCCACCCTGGGGGCTGCAGGAGGAGCCCCTGCCCAGGCAGGTGACACAGGTGCCCCAGCAGAGGTTGGTAAGGACATCACTGCCACAGCTGGATTTTAAATGGACTTTAAAAGGAGCCACAGGTGAGATTGCTCTGAAATCCTCAACAGCCTCCAAGCATGGAATGCTGCAGGGCAGAGCGCTGGAGTGGGTGGGCTGGGAATCTTCTGCACCTGGTTTCTTGTGTCTGTGTTCTGCTTTATGTCTTCAGCCTGAAGGGTTTGACACCACCCTTAGCAGCCTGTGCCCTCACTCTGTCACCTGCCAGTGTCACCTCCCACCGTGTCCCCAGATCATCCACTTCCAGCTGAGGAGTGCAGGTGTGGTGGATTAACAAGGGCACACCTGGCAGAAAGCTTCAGAGAATGGTGGCCTTTGGAGTTTGACTCAAAATGTTTGGCCCCACAGTGTTCCAAAGACAAAATAACAGGACCAGGAATGGCTGAGGCAGGATTTCTTTGTGCCTGGGAGCAGGAGTGGCCGTGTTTGTGTGGGTAGTGTGTGTGTGTCTGTGGGGACAGCAGGAGGGAGGGACAGGGTGATCCTCCTCCTCTGAGCAGAGGTGTTCCACCTGCTGTCTTAGGGCTCACACACAATCCCAGAATGATTTGGGGTGGGAGGGATCCTAAAGCCCATCTCGTTCCACCCCCTGCCATGGCAGGGACACCTTCCACCAGCCCAGGTTGCTCCAAGCCCCATCCCTGGGTGCTGCATCACCATCACTGCTGTCCCAGCCTGCAGCTCTGAGCCCAGCTACTCCCCAGCAGAGCTCACATGGGAACAACTTGACTGCTCTGAGCAATCCCAGTGAGAACAGCTTGAAAAAGTGGAGGCTGTTTTTTAATTTTCCTTTAAATAAATGGGCATTTTCTGGTTTTTGGGTTGGGTTTTTTTGGTTTGTTTTGTTTTTTTGGAGGATTTTTTTTTTAGCTGTTAATGTTCATTTTGCGTGTGGGCACGATGCCGTTCCTGTTTCTGAATGCACACAGTGGAGTGCAAAAATCAAGATTGCATCTCATGCATAATGCATGGCCCAGCAACCCGCTCAACAAATTACCCAAGTAGATTCCTCCGACAGGGCTGGGGGGAAGGAGGCGAAAAATATATTTGTAACAAGTATCTTTCTAAAGAAATGACAAGATAAACACATAAAAAATAGGCATGCAGAGATTTTTCTCCAGGGGGTCAATTCAGAAATTAAAGATAAAGATAAAGGGCTGGAGAGTGTGGAGCAGCAGGTTGGGGATGGGGCAGGGGCAGCTGCAGGTCCTGGAGCTCCTGGAGAACAGGGGGGAGCCCAAAGCTACCTGTGGATGTCTCTGAGGGCTTGATTTGGTGTTGGGAACTTATTAGAGGAGTGACTTCCCATGGAGAGAGGCAGGAAAAGGGATTTTTTTGGTTTATTTATCGCTTTCAGTGTGCTGGGTTTGCAGGGATGTGTTGTAGCTCTGTGCTGCTGTGTGACACTGGACTTTGTGCCACTTCTCTGGAAACAGAAGCCATAAAAATGCAGATTTTGTGTGTGGGATGTCATTTTAAGTATGGAGGATGGTGAGGAGGGGGACAGAAAGATGGGTCACCAAAACATTTTTTGTTTCTCAGGTGTCACCAGCCTGGGAGCAGCCTTGGCTTCCCCCACTGCTGCTTTGCAAGACAAGGATGAGGCCCCTGCTCATCCTTGGATTTTTCCAAGAGGAGTTTTCTGCAGAAGGTGCCAAAGGAAGGGAGCACATTCATTCCCTGTGGCCCTGCTAAGGCTGGATCATCCCCTGCAGGACAGGGAGCACCCAGTGCCCCATCCCTCAGGAGCCAGCACTGTGGTGAGCCCTGGGAGCTGAGCTGTGGGTCCAGGGTCTAACTCTGAGGTGGAGGAAAATGGCATTTTAGGAGCAGACAGGGGTTGGTTTGCTTTTCCTTCCCCCGGGAGGGTGAGGGTCCATCCCCACGGGCTGTGCAGGCAGCACAGAGGGGTTTGCTCGATGGGGCATCCTGATGTCTGCTCCTCTGCAAGCCAAACCTGTCCAGGCTGGAGGCCAAACTTGTTGAAAAGGATCAAAGGAAGGAATTTGCCTCCAGGGATGTAGAGAGGCAGCCCCAAAACTTCAGCAAGCACTTCGGGAGGGTGAGGGTCCATCCCCATGGGCTGTGCTGGATGGGGCACCCTGGTGTCTGCTCCTCTGCAAGCCAAACCTGTCCAGGCTGGAGGCCAAGCTTGTTGAAAAGGGTCAGAGGAAGGAATTTGCCTCCAGGGATGTAGAGGCAGCCCCAAAACTTCAGCAAGCACTGAACTGGTTCATCATTTCCCCCTGACAATAATGCCCAGGGCTCCTGGATCACTGTGATCTGAGCAGGGCACAACTTGAGACCGGGCTTGGTTGGGGATTTTTTCCCTAATTTCAGTAATAATTTAGGCTCCAAATCTCATCTTATTCATGTCGCTCACACTAATGAGCCCAGCCCAACCCGGCAGGGATGTTTGGGTTCGTTTCAGCTCCCTGCAGGCAGGAGCTGGGCAGGAGCTCAAGCCCAGCTGGGCTCGGCTCTGCCGGGTCCTGCAGCACCCTCGGAGCTGTGGGCACAGCCAGGCCAGCACAGCCTGCACTGGCCAGCAAATCCTGCTTGGGCTAGCAAATCCTGCTTGAGCTAGCACATCCTGCTTGGGCCAGCACATCCTGCTTGGGCCAGCAAATCCTGCTTGGGCTAGCAAATGTTGCTTGGGCTAGCAAATCCTGCCCTGGCCAGCACAACCTGACCTGGCCAGCACATCCTGCTTGGGCTAGCACATCCTTCTTGGGCCAGCACATCCTGCTTGGGCTACTACATCCTGCTTGGGCCAGCAAATCCTGCTTGGGCTAGCACACCCTGCTCGGGGTAGTAAATCCTGCTTGGACCAGCACAACCTACTCAGGGCCAGCACATCCTGCTTTGGCTAGCAACTCCTGCTTGGGCCAGCACATCCTGCCCAGGCTAGCACATCCTGCTCTTGCCATCTAGTGGCACAACCAGAGGCTGAGCCCCGCTCTGAGCAGCCAAGGGCCAGCTCAGGAGGGAAAAGGGGTAAGGAGCAGTGCATGGAGGGGGTTTGTGCTATTCAAACTGGGTTTTTCTGAGTTGTTACAGCTGTGAGAGGCCCTGCTATGTGGCATCCTCAGCGTGACATGGCTGTGCTTGGCTGTTCCCAGCATCCAGAGGCCAAAAACCCTCTGGCAGCAGCAGAAACAGGGCTGGAGGTGCAAATCCCCCTGCACGGCCACTGAGAGTGGCTCTTGGGGTTCAAGACCAGGAGCAGCTTGGGCTCACCAGCACTGGAGTGGTTGGATGTCATCCCACAGCACAGACTGGCCTCCCTGCAGGTTCCTGCTCTGCCCCAGTCCCTGCCCTGCCCGTGCTGGGACCCTCTGGGCTCCAAGGAGGGACCACAAGGGACCAGGGTCAGGTTTAAGCTCTTTGCACCTCGGGAATTTGGCACCAATTGAGCTACAGTGTTGCCACGTTCTTTTTTATATTTATTCTTTTTTATTGTCATTTAACTTGGGAGTGATGACAGGATTTGCTTTTTGTTAGTTCAGGAGTGTTTAAAATAAACCCAAAATGTCCAGAGGGCACCTTTGGCCAGGCTGGATGGGAGAAGTTCACCCAAATTGCTCCGTGGATCCGTGTGTAGGGTGGGGAGGGCTCTGCCCTCTCCCCAGATCTCCCTGATCCCACAGCAGCCCCAGGAAGCCCACCCCTCACACAGCACCCTGCAAACCTCCCAGTGAACGGGCAGCTTCGGTGGAGATTAAAATACCACAAGATCTGCTGTGGTTTTGTTTTTTAAAACACCTGAATGCATTTGCATTGATTTATTTTTAATACAGGACGACCTGTGAGCTTTGGGCATTGTTTGTGTTGGGTCCCTTTGGCAGAGTGGGTGTTCAGTGGGCACAGGCCCTGCTCTGCCCCCAGGCAGTAAATATTGCCTCTTCCCAGGGCTACTGCACGTGTTGCAGTGGGCCTAGAGAGCTGGGATAACCTCTGCCTTTGCCTTTTTAACTTTTTTCCCCCCACTTTATTTTTTTCCTTAATCTCAACTGGCCCTCAGCAGCCTCTCTGAGAAAGACCTCAGGCTGCTCCCTGCCTGTGAGCTGGGGAATGAGCAGGAGGTTCAAGGTCACAGGCAGCAGAGCAGCCTCCCAGTGCTCCTCCCTGAACCACTCTCTCAGCAATGTTTCCATTCACCTTGCCCACAGAAGGAAAGCACAGGCAGCAACTCACTAAGCAAATGAGCCCCTCCTATAATTCCATTTGCTTATGCGGCTTATTTTTCTCCTGCATAATTATTTTTAAAGGAAAATTTAATTTTGTTTAATGGGAACAAAGTTTAACACTTGGTAAGCTTTGTCTTCCACAGCCACCATCTGGTGAGCTTTTTTTTCCTGGATTTTTTTTTTCTAATTATTTTTAAACCAGCCCAGTAAATTGTGTGTGGTTAAGAGGCACTTCTCATTAAGATGAAATACTTTGATCTTGTAGGATCATCTGTTTTTAAAGATGTAATGATATCCTGCATCATTTTTTTTTTAAACCAATCTCCGTGGTGAGACCTGCCCAGGTGTGAACTGGGTGCAGCAATTAGAGTCTATCAGAAGAAAAAAGGGGTCAGGAGAAGATCTCTGAGAGGGCACAACAGGGACCATTAAGAAGTAAGTGGCAAATCATCTCAGGAAAGGGAAACATTTAACCTGGTTATTTATTTATTTTGAAGTGCAGATGGTGTGGGGGGAATAAAAGGCTGCAAGAAGACCAGGAGTCAGGGGAATGCTATATATAGCTGTACAGCTGTTTCCTTCAGGTGTGATAACTCAGAAACGCACGATGATTAATTTTGAAAGTTGAAATGTATAGCGGATTCTGATTACATCTGAGTGTCTATAATTTAGCTACTTAGTAAAATTAACTTGACGTTTTTAGTGAACTGTGAGGACAATAATGTGTGAAGAGACTGAAGAACAAGTTTGACTGCACGCTCTTCCCTTACCTCCCCCCGGTTTTCCCCAATTCGCGGAGTTTATTTTTAACTTTTCCCGTTTTCCCCAAATCCAGAGGAATGGGGCTGGCTCCCCCTGCTGGCTCCGGGCTGAGCCTCGGCCGGGATGTGACACCGGGAATTATTCATTCCCAAAAAGTCAGGGACAGGGGCTCCGCAGGGCACAGAGTATCTCCCAGACACCAGGAATTCATTCCAGCAAAACTCAGGCACACAGGATCTGCAGGGCACAAAGCATCTCCCAGACGCCAGGAATTCCTTCCTAAAAACTCAGGGAAACAAGGCTGCAGGCTGGGCACTGCAGGCACAGAGCACCCCACAGACAACAGGAATTAATTCCAGGAAAACTCAGGGACACAGGTCTAAGGCACAGAGCATCTCCCAGACACCAGGAATTAATTCCAGGAAATCTCAGGGACATGGGCTCTCTAGGGCACAGAGAACCTCCCAAAAACAAGGAATTCATTCTAGAAAAATGCAGGGACACAGGGTCTGCAGGCTGGGCACTGCAGGGCACAGAGCATCCCCCAGACATTGGGAATTATTCATTGGGCTCCGCAGGGCACAGAGCACACCCAGACACCAGGAATTCATTCCCAAAAATTCAGGGACAGGGGCTCTCTAGGGCACAGAGCACCTCCCCGACACCAGGAATTCATTCCAGGAAAACTCAGGGACATGGGCTCCGCAGGGCACAGAGCACACCCAGACACCAGGAATTCATTCCCAAAAATTCAGGGACAGGGGCTCTCTAGGGCACAGAGCACCTCCCCGACACCAGGAATTCATTCCAGGAAAACTCAGGGACATGGGCTCTGCAGGGCACAGAGAACCTCCCAAAAACGAGGAATTCATTCTAGAAAAATGCAGAGACACAGGGTCTGCAGGCTGGGCACTGCAGGGCACAGAGCATCCCCCAGACATTGGGAATTATTCATTCCCAAAAATTCAGGGACACAACACAACACCTCCAAAGGCTGTGGGACCCCCAGTAAATCCATTTGTGTGTTTCAGGGAAGGCCTGGGCTGGGAAATTAAACAGCAGGAGCCAGCAGGGACCATGGGAAGAGGCCCCCTGGAATTCAGGGACAGGGGCTCTGCAGGGCACAGAGCACCTCCCACAACACGACACCTCCAAAGGCTGTGGGACCCCCAGTAAATCCATTTGTGTGTTTCAGGGAAGGCCTGGGCTGGGAAATTAAACAGCAGGAGCCAGCAGGGACCATGGGAAGAGGCCCCCTGGAAGTGCAAGGGTTTAGGGTGGCTTTCTCCAAAAAAACCCCCATGCACAGGGGCTGTGGGGAAGGAGGGGATGGGAGAGACCACCCCCAGTGCAGACAATCTGTGAGGAAGGGCTGGGAGCTGCTCAGCCTGGAGAAGGGAATGTTCTGGGGTGATCCCATCGTGGCCTTTTCCGAACCAGAGAGGAGCAAAGAGAAAAGATGGGACAGAGACTCTTTACAAGGGCCTCAGTGACAGGACAAGGGGGGATGGCTTTGACTGAGAGACAGGAGGTTTACACTGGATATGAGGAAACTTTTCTTCCCTGTGAGGGTGGGAGGCCCTGGAAGCTGTGGAAGGGTCCCAGGCTGGGCTGGGAGCAGCCTGGGCAGTGGAAGGGCTCCGTGCCATGGCAGGGTGGGGTGGGATGGGATTTCAGGTCCTTTCCCCCCATGTGCTGTGCAGGGAACAGCCCCAGCTCTGGGGTGGGTGAAGTTCCAGCTCTCCCCACCCTCAAAGCACAAATTCAGAATTTTGCCATTACAAAAAGGCAAAATCCAAGGGCCAATATAACCCCAGTCCTGTATTGGGATCTCCCAGTGCCAGTGCTTGGATGCCAAGGGCAAATTTCCTTGTGCAATGGGGATGTCATCAGCTTGAGGGGGAAAAGCATCGTGTGTTGTGCAAAATCAGTTCAATAAAGTCATGCTAGCACCACAAACTCTGCTTTTGTAACCAAAAATCACTTCAAATTATGGTCTTGTTAATGCTAAACTGAACTATTTTCCCAGTTCACTTTGTGCCACTCAGGAAATAAATGATGTGATGTGGCTGCTTTGGTCAGTAATGCCTGAAGTCTGAGGTTTTAAACAAAATAACACAAACACATTTGTGATTATTTTTCATTTTAATTGTCTGATTTTAAGTAACATTTTCAGACACACCATCAATCTAAGTACCTAACACAAAGCCCAGCATCAGACAGCTTCCAGAAGAACCTTCCAGAGATGGTTAAAATGCTTTAAAATATTTAACATTTTTCACATTGCTACAAAACAATGAAAACTGGCAGAGGTTTTTTTTTTTAACCTACATTCTTTTAGCAGGAGAGAAACAGTGGAAGGTGGAACACATTCTTGATTCTTTCAGGACCTGTTTGACTACAACTACAAATAGTTTTACAACATGGCAAGTATAAATATAAATTTCAAATGTGCCAACTTTTAAAAAAATCTGGATTTTTCCTCAATACCTGCAGTACCTCGCTTCTTAATAAATATTAAAAACCATCTTTACATTACAGAAAATGTTAAATAAGTTATTTACCAAAAGGTGTCATTTTTTGTCCTTTTTTTTTTTTGGTCAAAGGCTGATTCCATTAAAATAGCTGAACAAACATTTTTTACATCAATAAATATTAAGGCAGCACAAAGCAAACACCACTCACAAAACCAGTCTCTGTTAGCAGAACTTTCTCCTTCAGAGAATCCTTTTTTTGCTGGTGTAGGAAGGTGATTTTTGATTCTCAGCTGGTGGAACCTGGTTAGAAAAGCAATAATTATAATTATTGTACAGTACTTCAATGCCCACAATTTATCCCAACCCCATCCTGCTGCACAAGGATGTGCAAAGAGGAGCTGCTGTGTTCATCAGATCTTCAAATTAAAGTGGTAAGATTTCTGTGAGCAGAAAGATTGTTTTATGTCATCACTTTGTAGCTCAGGTAGGCTGAGAACAGCACAGCAGCTGCAGAGGGAGATGCTGATGGGGAGGAGGGAGAAGGGATGCATGGAAAAGGTGAGAAGAAAATGTAAGGAGGGGCTGGAATTGTACAGTTATTCAGAGTGGAGGGGTGAGAGGGGAAGGCTGGGATTTCAGAATGCATTGCATCCTTCAGAAAAGTCTGAAAAAGAGAAATCAAATCTGAGCAGGGATTCCTGAAACACTCCCAGGGATTGAACTCCCTGCACCAGCAGAGAGCTGCTGCCAAAAGCTGCCCCTGTTGGGTGTGTGGTTAAAAAATAAAAAATAAAAAAAAAAAATAAAAGCACCACCAGTGCCTAACACAGGCTCCAGCTTTTAACAAGGGTGTCTCTGCAGCAGGCAGGTGATCAGGCTGTGAGCTCCTGGAAATGAACTGCTGGGAGATGATGACAGACATGAATATTAATCTAGAGAAAGCATCAGGAAGGAGAGGGTTTAGGTGTTTATGTGGTCAGTCATAAAACCCTTAATTCAGCCATCAAACACAGCAGGCTATTTATCACACTAAACTGCTGTCACCCAGGCTTGATTAGGTAGCAAACCTAAAGCAAATCAGACTAATTCTGCAAAATACTCCTGACACAGCACTGTGTGTTTCTGACTAGCAGAGACCAAGGAATTCAATACAAGCAAAAATTTTACTTACTTCCAGGTTTCCTCTAGCCTTCTTCAAGACATCATGTGTTAAAACCACTGGAAAGAAAGAGGAGATTAAAAAGAATACTGCAAGTCTTTCTGAATTCCCTGTATTTGTCTTACGACCAAACATGAAATAATGTCTGAGCAGAGGATTCCCTCAGGACTGCAGCTCCAGAGCAGTGCCCACCCCTGGAATGTCATTCCCTGCTGCTGGCCTGTGCTCCACAATCTGCTTTTCAAACCTAAGCATCCTGGAAGTGGTTTTTGAAGTTTTTCTGCCACGTGGAACAGGCAAAGCTCAGCACTGCGTGTACCCCCAGACCTGCACAGCCCCTGCCACACTCAGCCCTCCCTCCAAGTCATACAGGAAGATTTTCTGTTCCTTTTAAGGAGAGACAGTGCATGGTCTAACTCCAGTTTGATCCTTTAAGTATCCTGTTTGGGCTGGGGAGGGCAGTTAAGAGGGGGAGAAGAGGACAGGTGGCAAAAGGAGTCAGTTCAAGGACAAAGCAACCTCTCTGAGCCATGGGGAAATCAAAAAGCAGTGGCCTGCCCTGAAGGGTTCCAGGTTTTCTCCATTCATCCAGCCCAGTCTGTCTCTGTGGGGCCAGCAGGAGACCTGTGAATGGAGGAGGGGGTGTTTCCAAACACAAGTGGTATTTAGAAATGTCAAGTTAAAGATGTGAGTCTCTAATCTGTGTCAGTTCTGTAAGTACTGAAATGCACCACTCACAATCTCCAATTTGATATTCCGGTCTCAAAAATAAACAATTTAACCATAATAAAGATTTTTCATTACAACAATAAGAAGCCAACAACTCCAAGGGTAGAGCTGTCATGAGATAATTACACCCCTGGCAGATTACTGCAATTTGGCACTGCATTGTTCCATGCTCAGAGGTTCAGATGAGGTTTATAAGCAATGAGCTCTCTCACCAGAGAGAGCACAGAAGACTCTGAGCCACAAGAATGTTCCAGTCTCTGCCTCTAAATATATTTAGGAATGTTCAGCTACATAACAGAGGGAACCTGAATATCCTCACTGGAGCAGGCAGGTAACAGGATGTGTGCAGAATGAAGGCAGGCAAGGTCACCCACTGCAGTGCTTTTCCTTTCTTGCTAGCAAAAGGAGAAGGGAAAAAATCTCAAAACTGAGGGAAGCAGCCTGATAAAATCCAGTAGCTTCAGGAGGTCCCTCAGTTTTGCTGTAGGCTTGACCAGGAATTTGTGTACAGATGCAAATTAGAAACATTTCTGAAATTGCTCTTTTAAGACAAAGGCGACTCAACATCCATAATTCCCATAATCAATGAAACTTGCAGAAAATCACATCCAGGTCTCTTTGTGTGGCAGAGTGGTCACTGCTCAGAAGAGCTCTGCTAGTAAACTCATTTCACCTGGCAAACTAGATTTTTCTAAATCAAAACTCTTAAATTCAGCCAAAGATGAGAATTTGGAAGCTGTGCCACTGCTGGCACAGCTGCTGCTCTCCAAGCAGAGATTTGCATTACAGAGATTTCAAAAAATGCAGGTTTCAGTTTCTCAGCACCTCATTTAGAGGAGGCTGAATGCACAGAAAAAAAAGTGAGCAAATTTAGGGCAACAGGCACTGTTTGCTTTAGGGAAGTGTGGGTGGGTGAGATGGTTCAGGGATAACATTTTGGCTCTAAGGGTAAAATCTGTTGATTTATACCCAGCCTAGCTCTGAAATGACACTGGAACTGGACAAACCAGACCAGTCAATCTACCCCAGGGATATTATTTGGAAAGACATAATAGAATAGCTTGGATTTTAACATGACAACCCCAAACTGAGCTATTTGGCTCTACAACCTGAACAAAATATTATTTATGATTTAATACAAGTAATTTGTACACATATAATATAGCAATTTTGGAGGAAGTGACCAAACACCAGCCCATAAATGCTTGAAACAACAAAAATCTGCAGGCAGAAGATATATGGGCCTTAGATATAAAAATTACAGGCTATGGAGCAAAATAACATTTATCACTCTACATTCCATTTAACTGACTTGAGTAACATATAATATTACAGATATTTCTATAACTTTGTATGGTGAGGAAAATTTTCCAGTCTGGATTAATTAGTGATAACACAAGTGCCACTCCAGCAAGGACTAATGAGCCATTCAGTCCCATCACTTCAGAGGAGGCAAGAATGGATATTTTTAATTTTTCTTTTCTTTATAGAAGAAAATTAACTCCTCCTCCCACAATACACATATTGCTGTAGCAGGAAGGTAGAGGAGAGTTCCATTCAGATCTCTTCTGGTGGGTGATTAAAGTCTAAAGCAGCAGAGATGAATCTCTTCAAACAGACACCTGGCTTGACACAGCTAAAATACTCCCTATGTCCCACTTGTTTTCATGTTTCCAGATCATTTTCTAGTCATGGGTCACTAAGGGTAAATACAATTCCACAGCATGCCCTAATTTTTCTTTAAAAAAATACTCATAGCAAGCTTTTGTTTCCCTTATTCTGAGCTTGTTCTCCTGCACTTCTCAGTCTGGTGCAGAGCACTGACAGAGCTCCTTGCAGGGCAGTACCTCAGAAAATGTAAAAGCCCAACTCCACATTTATTAAGACTGAGGCAAAATCACAATTTTGACAATGTCAAAAACTTCATCTGAAAAGGTTCACAGCAAACAGAAACTTTGCCTCTGTCCAGAGCTGTTGTAAACTAGAAACAGGAGTATCCAAAATGGAATAACCCAAGTAGGAATTAGTGGCAGCTGCATGGATTGACACACTATCAGTTGTTTGTGTAAAACCATGAACAGCTTCCCATGAAATTCTCTACAGCCTTTTGTACTTTGGGCAACTTCCACCACTGGAATGAGGCTCAGCACAGCCTGAGCCTGTCTGTCAGAGCTGGAGCACACGAGGGAACACCAATTTTAAAGGTAACCACAGCCTACAGAAACAGCATCAGAATCATTATTAAAGCACACACTCACACTGGTCAATGATGACTTTCTCCATGTTCTCCTTCAGCTGGTTTGTGGAGTGCAGGCGTTTCACTGTGCTGTGCAACTTCTTCTCTTGCTCAGATAGTTTCTTACGTAACCTAAAGATTTCTGCTTTCATTCCTTCATCCTAAATTGAGAGAAGAAAGTAAGATATTAAACTACTGGCTAAAAGTACTTTCTACGTTGAGAATTGCTCAGTACTTTTGTGCAAGTACCCTCAAGCTTCCTTGGAGTACCAGTAACTCAAAAGAGGGAAGGACCACCACTGAGTCCTGTCCTTCCTCCTTCACATCCCCCACAACATGAGATTCTGTGACTCCAATTCTTAGCTGGAATTTAGTGCAAGTAATTTTTCAATTAGGCTGAGGAAAGTCTATTAGACTGGTGCCTATTTTTGCTCTAAACTAGAAAAGATAAGGAAGGCCAGTGCCAAGGGATCAGTGTCCTGTGTGCCAGGTTCAGAATTCCAGCCTTCTCCTTGTGTTCTGTCAATGGCTGATGCTGTTTTATCAGGGTTAAAAAGCACTGGGACAGTTTACCTGCAAAATTATGTGACAGTGTCATTATTAAGGTTCAGTTTTCACCAGCAATCCCAACAAAGTTGTGGTCAGTGACTTGTAAAACAGGACTGTGAGAAGCCCTGGCACATCTGCCAGTGTCACTGATTTGGGTCCTTGTGCAGATTTAAGCTTGGACTTTTTTTTCTTGTTGTGCCACTTTTTAAGTGATGAAACTTCTGGAATTTGCCCCCACTATTTATCTCTGCAGAAGAACTGATTACTCCCAACTCCTGTGGGGCTGCAGAGAAGGCACTGAATACTCAGAATATTTTAGAACCCAAACTTCAAGAGAAAGAGAGATTCTTGCATATTCTGCATTTAAGACATCAGGAGCAATCTAACATCCTTAAGATCAGGGGGTGTTGGGTAAGAAACTCCAGAAAAAGTTCTATTAGGCTCTAATTAGGAGCATCCTGGGAATTCAGACCCCCACACACACATTAAGATCAGCCTTGCAGAAGTGACTGATCCAAATCAAGGTTCAGATCAGTGACAGGAAAGCAGGAAAGCATCCCCCACATCCTGAAAGCCCCGTGTGGGTGAGAGATGTTCAATCCCTGCAATCCAGGCCAGCAGGGAGCTGTCTGCATGGATTACACACATGAGGATAAAAATGGAAGTACACTCTTGCCAAGGCATCCCAAATCTGCAGCTGAAACATCAGTGAATGTATCAGACAGCAAACTTCACTCCCACTGCTTTTGTGATTTTATATATTTAAGGACGCTAAAAAATATCATCAAAATGTTATGAAATTGTATAGAAAATGTTTGTTTTCCCAAAGTTTGAGGGTTTTGTCAGAAATATCCTGCTTCCCTTAATAAACACATACAAAAACCTCAGTGAAATCACTTTAGATTTATTTTAAAGCCAGGGTTTGAAACAGTTTCAATGCTGAGTGGTGGTATTCTGACAGCAGAGATATTTCATTCCTCATTTAGTTTACTTTTATGCATTTGCATAGTGCAATCCTTTTTAGTTAAAGTGTTATAAAACATGTCTTGGGGTTTTGTCACACTTTTACAAAATCTTCTTTTACCACTTTGGCATCAAGAACATAAAAGAAAATGTAGCTGAGATTACATCAAAGTTGCTGATGTTTCTCTTCTTACCAATACACACAGAATCAAATTGAATTTGGTTCAAGTAACAGGGAGCCCAAACCTTTTCCTGTTGAGGTGGAGCATCTGCCACTTTCCTGGGCTTGCTGGATCTCACATAACAGGATTAGATATTCCATTTTTGTTACAAAGTACCATACAACATGACCAGTACATACTCAGCCTTACACTAAATCCACGTGGCTGGAGACTGGGGCATGATTCTCCAAAATGACACATCTGTAACTGCTGTAAATTTTGGACATTCCCAGAGCCCAAAAAGCCACCCCAAACCCCCAGCTCAGCCCAGCTGAAGCCCCGCAGTACCTGAATGCCCTGAGCAGTACCATGAGCAGCTTTCAGGGGAAGAGAAACTCTCCAGAGAAGCTTCAGGGAACGTGCAGCCTCTTCCAAAATCTGCTGTACTGTGTGAGTGCTCGTGGAAAAGCCATGCAGGGATGCCTGTTCTGGTACCTGTATCACAGGATTAGAGATATTTTATATTTTATACTTAGACCATTATGAAAATGTAATCTTAATTAATGGGTTTAATCCAGCTGGTGTGATTTCATATTTAAGATAATGTACACAGCCATTGTGTGCCATAAAAACTAATCTGTTAGTTAACAAAGGCTGCTGAATTATGTATTGTCTGAGAATTTAGTGAGGGAGGGGATTTATCCTAATCAATAACCATGATTAACAATAGATTATATTTACTAGATTTGCTATGCCACATGGTAACACTTGGCAACACTCTTCTTTCTTCATTTGCATTTTGTGTCATGTTATTTGAAAGTCAATGATTACAGACATCAATTTAAGCAATACAGATGTTTCTTCCTTAGCAGACCCTTTAAACTGTTCCATTTAATGCTAAAATAACTATCAGGGTACACATAAAATGTTTTCCTCTGCTGACAGATGAGAAACCAAATGGAAGAAATTGCATAAATGTGAAATAAAGGAGGGAAAGAATGTGAGGGGAGCAAATGAATTACCAAAGCAATGGTGCTACAGAAGGGGGAAGGGTAATGAAAAAAAGGCATTTGCAGTTCCTGCCCCATGCAGGATACAATCTGAATATTTATTTAGCATTGTTATCAAACCAGAATCCTCCTGTCACATAAAATATCCCATTTGCTAAGTAGTCTGAAACTTCAGTGATGTAAGGCTTGATAGGAAACTGCAAATTGTGAAAGTTACTGCTTTTATCTTTACACCAACAAAACAAGTTAAAAACTTAGAGAGATCACTTTTTCAGTCATTATCAGTATGTTAACTAGGTCATTGGGAAATATATGATACTTCTGAGAGTCTTAAGTGTCATTCAGGCATCATTTGACTGCGTGAGCACACATGTGATATCACAAAAAGACTTTCAGAATTGTTGCAGACTGCACCTTCAACAGCTTCACTAATTATAACTGCAAAAATAAGTAGCACAAATTTATCCCTGCAGTTAAGACCTTCTGTTTTCTGAAGAGCAGTAAGCATGCTTTTTACAGCATTTATATTATCATAAAATCATAGGGGTGAAAAGGACCTTCATTAGACACTTAGTTTCCTTTCCCTCTCCAAGGCAGGAAAGCATTACATGGAATTTTTTAAACATTGGCATAATCCATCCTCAAAATTGCCTCCAGTCAGTGTCTCTGAGCACCCTCCATGCCAGTGGTTCATTATTTTTACCACTGGCTGCTGTTTTCCAAGCCTGATCCAGGCCCTTCCTGCTGGGGTTTAAGTTTCTTAGTTCCTTATTAGATGCCACAGATGTGCACTGATTGTTCCTTCCCTTTAATTGAAGCACGTAGGCAAATGTGTCTTTTCAAACCATCCCAAATATGCCATCATTAACTGTGTCCAAAAATTAATATTACATAAGAGAAAATTGGGAGAAGTAAACACTAACTAGTTCTCCTATTCTAGACAAAAAGGAATGAGGTTATTCCAGAAAAAATAAACATTTTATTGGTTAAGCAGCCTTAAGACTGCAGCAAGAACACCATGAGTACTAACACTGTCAGAGAATGAAGAAAGGATGACACTCTGAGCCCTAGAAGACAGTATTTGATCATCAATAAAATATTCAAGTTTTTGGACTAGCTTATGATATTGTTAAATGTTCAACTGATAACCAGAAAGTGGAAAAATATTAAAAAATCTTCCCTGAAATACGAATATAATATGAAACAAGACTCACCAGCATACATCAATCTTTAATGTACAGTTATAACCTGGTGTTACTAAAAGACTGAATTTATCTAAGGGGAGAACTTCATCAGCTCTGTATCACATTTCTTTTAATTGTCTCATATTTCCTGGGTTTATCTCAAGCCTTCATTATATGAAAATCCTAATTATTTTTACTCCTAGGTTACTTTTACACACCTCTAGTTTAAACCCTCTCTACAGCGTTTTAGATTTTTACCTGGGGTTTTCTGCTGCTGCTTTTGTTTGGTTTTTATCACTTCCAGCACAACAAACACTGATTTCCCTAGCAAAACCAAGCAGCTTTACCTCATTTAAAGCCAAAACTGAAAGTGAGATTGCTTAAAGGCCTAGAATTAACTACCTCTGAATCACACTGAGTCCATCTAGACGATGACTGTGCCAAGCTTGAGGCGTCCTGAGTTATTCAGTCAGTTCTTCCCTACACACCACTTTCCACCTCTGGGTAAAATCCACCCTCCTTTATAGGATTTCAGGGCTCACCTGTGGGAACCCAGAGCACCAGGAATATTTCTCTGTCTGCTCTGGGGTGCCCTGACCCCCAGGGGAGCACTGACTTTGACCCTCATTCATGGAGAATGAATGTTTCCTAGACTTCAAGATAGACTGGAATCCAGAAAAGTGTGAAATAGATTATAGAGAGTAGTGTAGGTGTGTCACTGGGTGAGAAATTTAGGTTTTGGGATCTTTAGTGTGTTGTGGATGGAAGCAAGTTGGAGGGCACAGGGTGTTGTCCTGAGTTTCTTCTTCATGCTTCTTCTTCCTTCTTCTTCATGGGTTTGGGTGGCATTTTGTAATTGGGCAGCAAAGTCTGCATTGTGGGCTCTTTGGGATCAGTCATTTGGTTAAAAGGGAAAATAATCTAGGTGTTGGTTCTTAATTGGATAGTTTAGTCTTAAAAGACCTTGTAACAAGACTCTTAGCCATTTTGTGCCTCGCTGCCAAACTCACAGTAGTGAGGCTGTTTTACTGATAAGAAATAATAAACACTTCAGTCCGAATATGAACTACCATCTCAAGTGCCTTCAATCCAGACCCAGACAAACTCACCTTTACTCCAGGCTCCTGCAGCTGGGTGCCAGTGACCCCTCTGAGAGCCATCTCCATGTCTGCCAGCACCTGCTGCCCCTCTGAGATGTGTTTCCTCAGGGCATCGTAGTCCTCGATGAGGCCCAGGACGTGCCGGCCGTTCCTGTCCGCCCACATGCGATGGCCGGGCACCAGGCGCGGGGTGCACGTCCTGCTGGAGGTGCTGCTGCACAGGGAGGCACTGTCCCCCTCACCCTTAGGGGCTGCCTGAGCACCTGGGACAGAAAAATCGGGTTGGTTTTTTATCCTCATACAAAAAAAAAATTAATTAATTTGTACTTGACTGCTGTTAAACAGGGCGAGGTGTACCTGGGTTCTCTGCTGAAATGCAGTTTCTGTTCTGCTGCTTCTGCAGCTCACCACTGTTCCTCCTGGCAGCAGGGCAGTTGCAGAGATTTTCTACATGTAAAAAGGGAGAAGGAAAGCTGTATTATTAGATTTAAAAAACCCTCCCATCTTTTCTACTCTTTTATTCCTGATGCTACACTTGGCCTCTGGAAGCAGGGAAAACCAGCTGATTTTTCTAGGATCATGCCATGGATCTTCCAGTATTTACCTACTTTTATACCTGAGCATCTATCCAAATTCTAGGTATCTCCCAAAATCAAAGCATAGTTAAAAAATCTAAAATACATTCTGATGAACACATATTATTAACAAATATAAGCTTCCTATTAACTCCACAAGAAATAGGACACTTGTCAGCTGTACCAGACTAAAGGTTGTCTCTATATTCCTCCTTCAGAACTTCCACATTCCCTACACACCTATGAGAAAAGCACACCTAAAAAACTTAGCTGCTGACATGGCAAGGACTCTTTCTGGTCCATGTGGTTTTCTCTGGATGTATGGAAAGCTGTTACTGTGCAGAGCACTTTAAGGAGGAAGATTCTTGTGCCCTCTGCATCCCATGTACATCAATACTGGAAAAATAACCTAACCCTGGGTGTAAACATTACACTTCCCTTTATTTGCTAAAACAGCATCACTTAACAGTGATTGAAATAAAGGTAAAATATACCTCAAGGGCAAAGAGGGGACAACTGATTTATCCAGAGCCCATTTAGTGCACTTATTGATCACTCCTGAGTAATACACACTCACCCTTAGCAAACACTATAGAGCTCAGCAGTGGAAAAAGAGCCCCCCAGGTAAGCAGAATTTATGGCAATTTACTGCAGGCATCCTCCCATCCCAGAGACTCTGCTTTGCTTGGATGCAAAGGAAGCACAGGCTGCTCTAGGACAGTGCAGTGTGCCCTTCACACCCAGCTCTAGCAGCAGAGGGATTTGAGGAGAGCTGCTGATGTTTGAGGCTGTAAGAGGCAGAGGTTCTGCAGCACCCAAAAGCACCCAGAGCACAGTACCATCCAGTCCTGCACAGGGCTCAGAGCCTGCCTTCAACACACAGTTGATATTAACAGCTGACACTGGGCCCCCTTCCTCTCTCTTCCCTTTGGAAAGCTGTTCTTCTAATTTTTCATGCAAAGATTTGTTGGTGTCCATGCTCCTCTCCAGCTGCACTCGCAGGCTCTGGATTTCAGCCAGCAGTTCGTGTAAATCAAGTGGATTTTTCTGATCTTTCTGGAATTCTTCTGAGGCATCACATCTGGAATCTGAGACAATTTCAAAAGAAATACAAACATCTCTAACAATTACAATAATATTATCCACCAGAACACTCAGCAAGTAAGTTATAGCCAGTGCTATCCTGAATGTTAAGACTTAACTACAAACAGCATTAAGATAATGGTTTGACAAAAAAAGCATGTCTTAATTGCTTCTACCCTTGAAAGATTTAGAGGGCTGAATTTTTTTTTTTTACTTTGTCCATAAAAGCTGCTACGTCTCATGCCAAAAGCTAAAAAATTAGATAAAAGTAGAATGAAGAGGATTTACAAAATGTGAAGTGCAGTAATGCAGCCTGGGGAAAGGAAAAGGAATGGGGAATATCAGAGTGTGGAGGAGGGATGGAGTAGAACTGGGAGTTTAATTTTACACACCAAAGGAAAAAGAAAACAGTGATCACCTGGCAACCAGAGGAACAAAACTGAACCTGAGAAAAGCAAGGGCTATGTTTGCTTTCTCACAGAAAGAGATCAGTACACAAACAACTCATGCATTCTTTCCTGCTGAAATCCAGCTGTTCAGGGTGTTCTCCAGACAGTGGGAAGGGGCTCAGCTGCATGAGGAGGGTGCCGCCACTCTCTAATGACATCAGGAGCTCTGCAAGGAGAACTTTGTCCATAAGAGCTGCTATGTCTCATGCCAAAAGCTAAAAAATTAGATAAAAGTAGAATGAAGAGGATTTACAAAATGTGAAGTGCAGTAATGCAGCCTGGGGAAAAGGAAAAGGAATGGGGAATATCAGAGTGTGGAGGAGGGATGGAGTAGAACTGGGAGTTTAATTTTACACACCAAAGGAAAAAGAAAACAGTGATCACCTGGCAACCAGAGGAACAAAACTGAACCTGAGAAAAGCAAGGGCTATGTTTGCTTTCTCACAGAAAGAGATCAGTACACAAACAACTCATGCATTCTTTCCTGCTGAAATCCAGCTGTTCAGGGTGTTCTCCAGACAGTGGGAAGGGGCTCAGCTGCATGAGGAGGGTGCCGCCACTCTCTAATGACATCAGGAGCTCTGCAAGGAGAATCCCTTCCACCCCTGAGCCAGCTCTGCCTCAAAGCCTGGAGCCTACAGGGCTCTTCTGCTGCAGCCAGGCAGCAAAACCAGTGGCAGCAGGGCATAACACTGAGCAGCAGGGAGAAAAAAAAATCAACTTTTAAGAACTTCCAGTGGGAAATTTGCTGGATGTGTAATGGCTTTTCAGCAATGAAAGCATCCCACTCTTTACCTCAGCACACCAACAGCTATGTGGTGGAACAACTTCATTCCAAGGGAAGAACTCTATAGTGAGCTACAGTCCTCCTCTCACTTTCATTGACAGCAAAGTGGACATGAAGTTATAAATTAACACCTCATTCAGCAAGCAGTGCCAACACTTCTGCCATCCCCAGGGAGAAGCCTCTCCCCCCACCCTCAGCCAAGAGAAAGCAGAAGCTACCTGGCTAAGCAGGACCTGCAAGGATGCAGCAGCAGGATTTTAGAAGACAAGTAAATATCTAAGATCCCCAGGAAACTCATCCAGCCTGAGCTACTAAATCTTCAATTCTGGTTTTTAGCTTAGCTAAAAAGCTAAAGGAATCTTGGGGCTGTCTGGTCAACATCTAACACACCTCAGGCTTGCAGTCACCTCAAGGAGAAAGCATCTGAGCAGCAGGCTGTCAGCTCTCTGCAGAGCAGACACAAGCAGGAGCTAAGAACAGTGCCCCAGGCCTCCTGGCCTTTGACAAGAGCATGTTCAGAGGGAAGAGGTGCAAGGGCAAAGGGCACAGAGCCAGCTGTGCATTTGTACCTGTCCCCTTCCTTCTTGCTTCTTCCAGCTTCTCATACACCTTGATCTCAGTCCGCAGCGACTGCAGCAGCTTCTCATTCTCAGAGATCTGATGCTGCTTTACATTAATGTCTGTTTGCAACCTGTTAAGTCCAAATAAACAGCCGAGTTAAATTCTGATTTTTTTTTTTTTTTAAAATCTAAAATCCATTCCTCTTTCCCTTCACAATTCTTCCCTTGCCTTTTGAATATATCCCTGCCCCTCATTAATATTAATGGCTGTGGCTGAACAGATGCCTGTCACCCTGACAACTTCTTCTCTAAATGAATGTTTAAGTGTGGACAGAATCAATACCTGTTCAGTTCATTGCGACTGCTGTAAATTTGACACGTCAGGTATCTGATTTCATCTTCCTTTTGGCAAATTTGTTTTTGCAACTTTTCGTTTTCTTTCTTCATGCATTCATGGTCCTCGTGAAGATGCTCAATGATTGCATTCTTCTTAGAAAGAGATTCTCTTAACTTTTCATTTTCCTTCTGTTTATCTGAAACAAGAAGAAACACAAGGTGTCTGCAATGCCCACAGTGAACTAAGGCTATGATTTTTAACCAAATCAGCTTTTTCAGAGACTATCCAGCTGCTACTCCATTATTGCTAATCCCAGCTTGAATGCTTATGGTTGAGCATGGAATTTCAGGGGTGCAAAGAATGGTAAAGTCAATTTAATGAGTGGACTGTGAATATTTTATTGTTTTCTGATCTGGGATGAGTTGCAGGCTACTTCTGTAAAGAACAGTTTACATTTTTACCTCTAGATCCTTTTGCTAGCATTGCATTCAGAACTTGATTTTGCTTCCTCAGGAAATGTATTTCAGAAGTCAGGGAATTATGCTGCTCTGAGCCATGGATAAAAATGTTTGCAGAACCTATAAATATATACATAAAAGATGATTTATGAGTCATCTCTAGGTCATTAAAGATTAAACTTTCCAGACAAGAACAATTTAAAAAATTGCAGAAAAACATGCTATAAAAGCTATTTCTCCCCTATATATTTTGAAGGTTATCACTACAGGCTAAAAGGCAGCTCAGGTTAATGCCAAATAATCCAAAGCCCTGTGCAGCACAAGTGCCTCTCATTGCTGGGCAGCCATTACTAAAATTGCAGAATTATCCCTGGCAGTCTTTACCTATCAGCTAAAATCCCAACAGGACAAAATGCAGGAGTATTTTGTGACATTGCTATGATTTGAAAAGAAAACTGTAGGAGGGTTTACCATGTACTTTAGTCTTGCTCTGCTCATACTCCATTGTATTTAGTGAGAGAACAATGGGATTCTACCAGCTAATCCACAGGGGTTAATGCAGGGAGGCTTGTAAACAGTCTGCTGAGAGATCTCTTACCACACAGGCAGGAGCATAAGGCTGGAGTCACTGTCCTGGCCTCAGATTACAAACTCAGAGCCCACTTATGATCACAGGGATGAAGATTTATCCCTCTTAAATCCGTGTTTCTAACGTTTACATAAATAAGCCAGTCTTGATCACTCATCAGCAGCCCTGGGGAGGAACAGGCCCCTCCAGAGCTCAGC
Source organism: Passer montanus (assembly GCF_014805655.1). NCBI lineage: Eukaryota > Metazoa > Chordata > Aves > Passeriformes > Passeridae > Passer > Passer montanus. The sequence continues at coordinate 4,848,261 of NW_024369151.1, forward strand.
TCACCCCGTGTCTCCTCTCCTCACATCTCTGAGGATGAGATCCCCTGTCCTCCAAGGGCTGATTTCCCTGCAGTGCCTCCACGAGAAGCTCTGGGTAACTGGCAGGAATTAAATGCCTTACTTTGACAAACATAAGGGTGATGAATCCTGCTCTGAGGATCTCACTGCACTACCAAGTGACTCTAAGTGTTAAATCCTGTACCCAGCCAGTTAAACCCCAGCCCAGGCAATCCTCAATGCACTGCTCTGGTCATTCCCAGTGATGTGCAGTGGTGCAGCACAGCCTGCAAAGTGCCACATCCCACCCTCAAGGTGCTGCCTCTGAAATGCAAGTCAAGTCATTGTAATTGCCCTTTGTAACCTTCTCATGGTCACTAAAACACTTCAGGACCCACCAGAATTAAAAGGATTTTTCAGCTGATTGGTTATCCCAGCTCTCCCACACTTTAAAGCCTGAGATAAGTACATGAGTGTCAACTATTTGGTTAATAGAGAAATAACCAGCTGGCAAAAAAAATTAGCTGAATGTATGAGGAGGATGCCTTTCAGCTCTGGCAGTTCAATTCAATTTGATGTGCTGCACTTCCTCTGAGTAATCTCATTTTATTGTAATCCCAATTGAAGCTTTTACCCACTACCTAACTGGGATGTAGTGTGCCATGATATGAACCTCTTGTCACTGCTGAAAGACTCAAAGGCTCTGGAAGCCTGGCACTAATGGCATTTTACTATCTATATGTTAAAGAGTTAAGGCAGCTATGTGAACTCAAAAGGCTTTCTCCTTTCAGACTGTAACAAAGCAATCCAAGTTGAAGTGGCAAAGCTTGATGGTCTCATCTTGATTCTAATTTAATTTATTGCCCATCACCCAGCTTTATCCTATTTGAAAAGTTATGCTATTGCAGTTCTACTGAAAGGCTTTAGAATATAACTATTGGTTATCTTACATAATAAGGGATAATGTAGAGCCAGTGGTAATAGGGCCACAATCCCACAATTTGACCCACTATTGAGACTGCTACTTCTGTGCAGAGCCCTGCTGACATCAATTACTCTCTCCACAGAGGCAAAGGTCCATCTAACCAGAGGAAAGTGGAGCATCAGGGCCCACAATTGCAATACACTTGAGTTTTCATTCTGTTTTGTGCTGAAAAAGTGAGTGCTAAGGAAGCATACCTTGAAGGTTTCAAAGGAAACACTGACTGAAAGAAAGGCACTATTGAAAATCACAGCAATGGGGAAGGAGATATTCACTTCCAGGGAAAGCAAAATAAAGGCATTCAAAAGCTGCAAAAAGTCTGAGTAGAAACATCAGCTACTTGTGGGTTAAAAAAAGCAAACAAACTCCCTTTTCATGTTAACTGCTGTTAAGAGCATTTGAAACCTAGGACACTCAAAATTAAACCTTTGATTTTATTTTGAAGCCTAACATTTGAAACTATTGAAGCAATTATTTTAGTTCCACTTGCACTGCAAGCCTCAGCTCTACAGGAATGATGTAGTCATTACCAGCATTTGAGCCATTTATAGGATACTGGAAGCCCAGAGGCATTTAAATACTTAAAGAATCTAAATATTAAAAATAACATGGCAAGAACAGTGGGCAGATGTGTGTATATACATTCATACAATATTTATCAGACAAGAATAAATCTGTGCAATAACTTCTGTTGAACAAACAATTCAATATCATGAATTTAGCAGGTTGCCATAAACAATTAAGTATGTAACAACTTGGCCTTGTGTTTTAAAGGAAAACAAACTAAGGACATTCACTTAAAAGCAAAAATGTTGAATGCAAGTCACAGAATGGTTTGGGTTGGAAGGCACCTTAAGGTTCAATTAGTTCCAACTCCCTGCCATGGCAGGGACAACTTCCACTGTCCCAGGCTGCTCCAAGCCCCATGCAGCCTGGCCTTGGCATTGCCAGGGATCCAGAGGCAGCCACAGCTGCTCTGGGCACCCTGTGCCAGGGCCTGCCCACCCTCCCAGGGAACAATTCCTTCCTGATATCCCATCTTAACCTGCCCTCCTTCAGCTTAAGGCCATTCCCACATGCCCTTGGGAATCCTCTCAGTTTCACTTCAGGATTTCTTTTTACACCAAAAGTCAAAGAAAGCTCATCTACCAGGAAAAAGGATCCTCACTAGCAAGAGAGCATGTGCATATCTGATAGCATGAAAGAGATCTTTGATACTGAGAGAAACAAGAACTGAAAGAACACAGTGACAAAAAGGAGCTGTTCTAACATGTAGCTGCTTTTTTCCTTTACTTTTCCAAATTTCTCCTGCACACATTGGTAGATGTGCTAAGGCAACAAGAAGACAGATGGAAAGCTTAAGACAGTTTATAAAGAAAATATACTTTCACTGCATTAATGGATGCCCTTGCCAGAATCTTTATGAAGCTGTAAAAGAGTTGGAAGTGTTTCAGTGTGGTTATTTCACAAGCACAGAATGCCTTTCCAGCAGTGTAAATACTTCACAAATGAAATGGATGCTTTTTATCCACCTTTCCATCACTGTAAATTATCCCTGAAAGCAAAATGCCATGTGCTGGTTGCCTCCATTTAAACAACAACAGAAATGGATCATGGGGATGATGTAAAACATAATGAATCTTATGTCAATACCAGTGGAACTGAGGAAAAGGAAAGTATGTCTGTATTTATTACCTGCTTCCAGTCAGAGTAATATTGCATATTAATCAATTTTCCTATGGGGGAAAAGGTGGGAAGGAGAGTGAAGCAAAGTGTACAAAAATACAGGGATGGGGTGCTTCAAAAGGTATTGCAAAAGCATCTTTAGTAAAGGCTGGCTACTTGTGAAAAGTTTTAAATCCACCTCATAGCTTGGCTTTCAGAGATGCTGAACACCAGAACAGAGAACAATGGCTCTAAACCTTTCCAGTGGCATTTGATCCCTCAGGCTCTCAGCAGAAAAGATGGATTCAGTTTCTCATTAAATGAATTCTTACCTTGATCTAGTTCCTTGTCTGTTACTTGTCTCTCAAGCTGCTTCCTCAGTCTCTCATTAGTTTTTATGGAGTATTCTAAACGCTGTCTCAGGATTCTAATTTCTTGTAGATGTTCCATTAATAACTCTAAATAAAGACAGAAACCACTTGTTATTTAGAGCAGATGATTGTATTCTTTTACACTATGTACTCTTGTCAAATCTAATGGGTGTTAATTCTAGAAGATGACACAGAGCTGTTAAAAATGGCAGATATTGAATATCTGACTCCACAGCACTCTTTTCCTATACAGTGCTCAAACCATGCATTCAGTGACAACTCCTACTCTGCATTCTAACTTAAAGACTTTAAGGCTTGAACTTTTTAACTTCAACTTTTTTTTTTCTTTTTTTAACTTTAACGCTCTTCAGATTTCTTCTTCCTACAAAAATGGAATAGATAACAGTTTTATCTAGTTAAACATTCCCTGTACTGAGGAAAGAATCCAAAGGTCTGCAATGCAGCTCCACATTCTGGCTCAACACACCACCAGCACACATTTTTCCTTACAACAATAGGAAGCTCCCAGAGCAACTCAGAGAGAAATTTGACTTTGACTAACACAATGCACTCCACAGTAAAGAAATCTGCTGTATCAAGTTTCATTACTGTACCTTTTCCTTCTTGCTTTGCTACTCTACAATTTTTCTTCCACTGGCTGCAAGTTTCATCCTTCCTCAGGAGCCGATCTGTTCTACCTGTCAGCGTGTGATGTGTCAGTTTATCCATGTCACACACTCCTGGTTTACTCTGCAATATTTCTCCCTGAACAGGATGTGCCAGCTCAGCTATTAAATTTTCATTGCTGCCGATAAAGTACTGCAAGCATCACTTGTGTTTAGTGGAACTATCCAGGTCAAACATGACACCACTTATTAATTATGCAGCACTTAACAATTCTCAAGGAAACACAACACTGGCTTCTATAAAATTGGAAAATCTCTCCTTTTTCACATAATAATCTCTTGACAATTGTCTATTTTCACCTTATAACTTGTCTGTTTAAAGAGTGTCTGGAGCAATGTAAAAGCTGCTAGCTTAAAACAACAAGGACACAAACAACACACTTTATGCTGCCTCAAACAGGGTAATTCAGATGGCTGCCATCTCTGTGTGCCTTATCACTGAAACTGCAATGATTATGCAAGGAACTGGAAAGCTGAGGCAGACAAACATTCTTCATTATTTCTTAATTAGTTCCCTTGTGTGTTATTTATCAGCTTTTCCCAATATCCAGCAAATCTTCCATGGGAAAAACATTACCTGGAGGAAACTTGCTTGGCAGAAGTGGCAGTGTGCTGTGCTGGCCTTCCAGGTCGTGCCTGTGCTCAGGTGAGCCAAGAGGAGACTTCTCTGACAAATCAAAATCAGATGAGCTGTGAAGAGCAGATGGCACAGGAGACTCATCCTGCAGATGCTGGTACATGGTGGCATTCTTCTCATTATTCCTTTTGTGACAAATAAAATGGTTTAAAATATAAAAGTTATTCTATGACTTTAGAAAGTGAACAGAGGATGCCAAGTTTAGACCAATTTACAGGTAAATTTATGCATCAGGGCATGAAAAACCATGCCACCAAGTCCACATCAGAGGCTGTATCAAGACTGATATTCAGAGCTGACTGAAGTCAGCAGGAACAATCAGTGGCCCTCCAGCCTACTTTGTATTTTGCAGCACCAGACAGTCACCTTTGTGTACAGGGGACCTCAAGCTGCCTTGAACAGGGAGCTGAGGATTTCTGTAGCACAGAAGAGTGCCAGGCTGGCAGAAAACCAACAAACACAGCACAACAACACCTGCTCTCTTCACCTTCAGCATCAAGGTGCTGTGACAATGAACTTCAGCACTGGAGTGACCCTGAGCCAGCCCCAAGGGCGTGGGGACACAGGGAGGGACTGTCCCCCCTGGCACCTGCAGCTGGATAATGCCTCAGCATGCACCACAGTGGATTGTGGACATGGTTATTTTTGTTCATGAAAAGAACAATCCTGGTGGCACAGTGTTTCTCTTTCAGTACCTCACCTGCTTGGTGAGAAATGGGGAAAAAAGCCTTAATCTGTTTTCAATGGGTGTTCTATTAACAAAATAGATATTAATAAGCAAAGCACTGCCAAACAGCTAAACATGCTACAAAACATGGAGTATCCTTATCAGCCTATGAAACAATCATATTTTTGCTAAATATTCAGTTGCACTCTTACCTTTGAGCTAATTCATAAAGTATAGTGACTTCTGTACCTATTGATTCTCCTGCAAAGCAGAAACAGCTGATTAAAAACACATACTGAGAATTACAATTTTTCCCCTCCACTCAGAACTACATTTTTTCCCCCTCCATCTTACTCTGTTTAAATACAGAGTAGTAAATTAAAGAGAAATTAGAGGAGTCAACAGATACTAGCACACTATGTATTAGTGTCAAATGCTGTACATGAGCAAAATCATTTATAGCCCAGCAACAAAGCAATAGCTTTGCACTGGAACTCACAAAAAAATTATCAGGGACCACAGATGCCAGATTTTACAGCCTTGGTGTTTTAATTAGCATACCTATTTGAAATAATTGTGCTACATGGCAAAAGGATTACAGGCGCATGTTTTTACTTCTTCAATAACATTTCTATAAAAACAATTCTGTTGCACTTGGATTTTTTGTGCTTGTTTTGGAATCAGGCTAACCAGTCATCCTTAATGAAGGAGCACACACAGGATTTTGCCTGCAACATTCTCTGTGGAATTGTGTGTGAGCACAAGCACAATTCAGTGCAAGAGATCTGGACCCAGACACTAATTTGAATAAAGAAATAAGAGCTTGGTTGTGTCACCTTGACTCCCCCTATTTTAAAATTTTTGTGCAATTAAGCAAAAGTGGCAGGGAAGAGTTGCACAGCTGAAATTTCAGGGGAATGAACTGAAGGTCAGGATGGAAATGCAGAGACAGACAGCTGCTCATGCTTCTTCTTTACAGTCAATTCTTAGTACACTGGATGTTCTTTACAACCCTACAAACATCATTTTGCTTTAATGTGTGATTCAATGCAGCACCATTGTGTTAGATATATTGAATTGTCTCAGTTGTCAGTGACTTTTCATAGTATATAGGATACCATCTGTTGGTTTAAAGGCATTTAATGTTTATTCACTACAGTCTTCTCATTTGCAATGCAAGGAATCTCTGTAGCCACCGAAATCGTTGAATACACTCAATCTTTTATTACCCTGCTGTGACACAAGGTTGTAATACCTTTTTCTCATATACAGCTGCTTTATATGAGCAATCAAAACTGCAACATCCTGCCACGAGCTGCAGTGAAAGGCAGAACACAGATCATGTTGTGGCTGGGCCCCAAACGGGGCTGAGCAAAAGCAGCTCCAGAGCCAGTTCCAGGAGGATGGCAGGGTCAGGTCCCCAGCTCAGGCACCTCAAGGGTTTTGCTCCTGCAGCTGACATCTGTGAAGAATTTCTGGCTGTTTGGGTCAGCAAGAGCAGCCCTTGTGACACCAGGAAAAGGTCTTGCTTGCTGTTCCTCCCAACAGCATCCCTTTTCCATCACGTTCCTGCTAACTTTCTCCAAACTACAGACTGAAGGGAGTATGCAGGTTATACTCTTCCTTCTAGTGCCAAGTGTCAATTGTGATGCTCATTTTCCAAAACATGGTTGTATTTCAGCTCTCTTATGAAAGGCAGTGTACATTTCTCCACCAGCCAGACTAGCAGGCAGCAAGATGCAGGTCCCTTAGGATAATCATGGATTAATTTAGGTTGGAAAGGACATCTTAGATCACTGAGTTCAGATCACTGAGTTCAACTTGTACCCCAGCACTGCCAGGCCCAGCACTAACTCATGTCCCCAGCTGGGCTGTTCCCTGAAACAGGAAACCCTGAAGCTATGTGCAACAAAACTTTTATATAACCCCTATTTTTTTGGACAGTTAAAATATGCTTGTGTTAATACCAAATAGCAGGTATCAATAAAGAGTACAGCTACAAAACCCAGTCAAGTAGCAATGGCCACAAAGTAAAACACAGGAAGTTTCACCTCAACATGAGGAAGATCTTCACATTGAGAGTGGAACAGGTGCCCAGGGATGGTGTGGAGTCTCCTTCTCTGCAGATATTCCACACCCACCTGGACATGTTCCTGTGGCATCGGCTCCAGGTGACCCTGGATGATCTCCAGAGCTCCCTTCCAATTCTGTGATTTGGATCATAAAAATCTTACCTTCCATCACAGTCCTCCCCATAAACCATCCTAAAGCAACCAACAGCAAGGAAGGCTTCCTTCCACCAACAAGCAAATAAAATCCTTCCCATTTTGAGGGCGTTCATCTATCTGACAAGATGCACAAAATATTGCTGCTCACCGTAGAGGAATTTCATTTCCAGTTTCTCAAACAGCAGCACACTTTGGTTCAGCTGCTCACGGAAGCCTTCAGCAACATCATAATCAACATCACTGGCCTGGAGCAGCTGCTCAAAGGCCTTCACCAGGCTGGTGAGGTGCTCGTGGTAGGTGGCACAGCCACAGCGGATCTCCTTGATTTGCTGGCATTGGAAGGACAGCTCCCGGACTTGGGAATGAACCAAGGAATCATATCTGAGAAAATGAAATTAGCTGTAAAGCTTGCTGGCCATAAATGACATTTAAGTATAAATAAAAAGGGAATTAAGCTTATATTCCTAAACTATAATTTTATGTGGCTCAATTTGGTTTTAAAATGCTTTTAACAGCCACAATGAGAGATGTATTGTCTCTGCCTGTTGACTTTGGTATTTAGAGATTATTCTCCTTCACTTAACTGCATCATTTATAAAATGGGCCAAAACTAATGGGATGAATTGATGGCCTGCTTGGAAAGAACATAGATAGCAGGAGAGGTGCCAAATTAAACTAAATAAGAGTGATACATGTAAATTGTTTCCAAGAATACACATATTTTTCCTGACTAGTTGGGGATTTTTTTTTTGTTTGGTCTTCTGTGGTTTTCTTAACTCCCTATGGAAGCAGACAACTGTCCCTTTTCTGAAACTTTATTTCCTGCCAAAACAGTTATTGGACTTTCTGAACTGCTGGTTTCACCCAGTCTGAAAATCCTCCACATCTCTGCATTGCAAGAAACAATGACAATCACTGTGGTGCCCAAACTACTGTACTGCACAAGCCAGGATATAAATTTCAACTCCGATCAACTGAATTTATTCATTGAATTTACACTTGCAAATGTAGGCATCCCCTTTGTACTGCCACTGTCTGTACCAGAGGTAGAATTCTTTCTCCACAATCATCCATTAGCAGGGAAAAAAGGAGAGAAGATGTTAAAAGATGCAGGGAATCAAACAAAATCTATGGTGATGTGGGTTGTTAAAGCATTTTTACTGTCATTTGTATAGGAAGAGATGCATAACTCATTTTGGGGTCTGTCATTTGTCACTCATGACATTGTCCTAGACAGTGGCCATAAAAACCTTACAGTGATCCACAGGGTCCCATCCCTTAATTTACAGCTAGATCTTTCTTTGTAAAATGGATGAGGTATATTTTCAAGGGGTGTAAATTTCTATGGACTCTGTAACACCACTGTATTTTACAAGAGTGAGCCTCAGACACACACAATAGTCCATGCTGGTGCTTTCTCACTGTCTCCAAATATTTCCACTCAAGCATTTGGAAGACAGGCACAAGGCTGAATGCCTTTCCTTGTTACAATTTCTGGTATTCTGCAGGCCCTCAGGACAATAACAATATTTAAAAGGGAGAAAAGGAGGGTGGATGTTAAAAAAGGCTCACTCTTACGATCCCCCATTGTATGTTTGCAATTTGTACATATGCAGCCAAAATGCTGCCCCAAGTCTCATACAAAATGCCAAGACTGGTATTTTCAGTCTCCCATAAATGATTTTCCAGCTTATGAGCTTATGCTATAAAATTTCATTCATTAATTCTATATTTATCTCCTCTCACATCCTTCACAGGAAGGCATTACAGCCCTCAACTGCAAAATAAATTGGAACTAGAGCGTGAACATCTTATGTTTACACATCAAGTCTGGGCACTCAAACAGAAGGGCCAGCACCAATCTGCCAGCCCATTGCCCACAAAAACATTTCTGTCTTAAATGGGGTGCTCCATTTCCCTACACTTGGCACTTGAAGATATCCTGAGTGATGCAGACTGGTGCTTTGATGACAGAGGTGAGCCTGTCCCACAGGTAACCTGAGATCTGAACTGGCTCCAGAGAAGATCTCCCACAGCAGAGAGAGTTGTGGGCCTGAGGTGTGGGAGAGACAGATGTGTCTGGCAGAGATAACAGAACGAATTTATCAGTTCTGTACTTAGGGGGTCTTCTAACAAAACATTTCAGTTCCTTTATGCTAATGTTAGTGAAATTTAGCCTTTACTGTAACAACACCTGTGAATAAAATTATCCTCATCTCACCTTGCTGTGCTATTTGGTATTGCTGTTTACCAAAGGGAACCTCAAAGAGCAGCAGTTTTACTCACTTGGATGGTGATGTTGCTCTCAGACTGCTCTGAAGATGATACATCTCATCAAGATGCACATTCACAACTTGCTCTTTGTCAACTTCTGCCTCACTGGCCAACAGCAGCTCCTTAAGGTTTTGTGCTGCCCATGCATCAGGTGCTTGCAGAGACTCAGAATCCCAGGTTTTGGTGTGGATCTCATAATCCAGCTGAGGGACACCAGAGGATGTCTGGACTCCTTCCATGGCTGTACCTTGCACTTGTGTGCCAAACCCTTCCACAGGCAGGCCTGCATCCCTCACCACTCCACTGGAAACACCACTGAACAAGAGCTGCTCAGAGCCCTGCAGCTGCAGCAGGAACATTCTGTACTTTTCAAGCTCAGACTGCATATTCTTAACTCTTTGTTTCAATTCTTCCATATCCTCTGTGGCTCCAGAGTCCTGGCGTGCATCAGTTCTTGCTCCACTCCCTTGGGGAGCATGCAGGCACTTGGAGTCTGAACGTGCAGGGGCTGAGTCAATGTCCTCGTGTCCCATGGGATAAAACCCTTCATCCACCTCTTTGAATGAACTCTGGATATTCCCATTGCTAATGCTATGATGATTTTGCATTTCTGGAAAACAGGAGGCTTGTGTGTGAATATCAGTATTTCTTTACCTGACATTCCGTTCTTAACTGCACTGGAATGAATTATTTCAATTCTATAAGAGCAGAATCAAAATGTAGGTAATTACAAGCTATACATTATTAGTTTGGGACTTTTGACCTCTCTCTGTGATTTGCCATTAATTCAATTTGCATGTCAAGTATTTCAAATCCTTTATTACCTTTCAAATAAACAACACTCAAAGTACAACCAACTTTCTCTTCCCAAATGCTTGAAAATTCATTTTGCTATATGCTCTCCTGAATCAGGCACTGATCAAGCCCAGACCTTTCCAGCCACAAAAATTATAACCTCAAACATGAGGCAAAGGAGACTCTGACTTCACATGGTTCCTCCTAAAGCTTCTAATTAAATATTCTTCTTCTCCCCACTTCAAAAATCTATACAAAATCAATTGGAGCATAAAGTCAGTGGAATTTTAAAAAGACTATCAACAAAAGTCAGATTTGAAAAGGAGGCTATAATAACTTCTTTTTAAAAGGTGTTCTAAACAAACCCCACTGAAGTCTTTGGTATTAAAGGTTTTACATTTGATATGAACATCACATCCCTCAGGTGACTTTGCCTTCCCTAAGTAATGCAATCACCTCAGATTCAGCCCAATAAAAGCCAAATACTCCTACAGATGATCCATATTTAGAGTTCTGTGCATGTTGAGGGCTGTAGGTGTAAGTAGCCAGCAAAATGATTATTTTCTAGTTACCAGTAAATTAAATTTTCCCCTTCTATTAGTTCTGAAAAAGATCACTTTGAATTAGAACTTCCCTTTTGGGAGCCAATTCATTGATCTTTCAGACAGGTTGCAATACTTTCAGATTGGTTTCCATGGAGAATTTGAATGTCCAGGTTCAAGCTGTAAATCACTACAAAAACTCAGGGGGAGCTGCTCTGTGTGAAAGCCCACGACCAGGAGAATAAAAGTAAATATTACCTAAGATCTGGAATAAAATGAAGCTGTGACTCTGGGATATCAACACTGCCCAGAGAAGCTGTGGCTGCCTCATCCCTGGAATGTTCAAGGCCAGGCTGGGCTTGGAGCAGCCTGGGGTAGTGGAGGTGGCCCTGCCCATGGCAGGGGTGGGATGGGATGAGCTTTAAGGTCCCTCCAACCCAAACCATTTTCTGATTTGACATCAGAGGATGTTCTCTGCACTCATTTTGTGTGGCACTCCAAAGGAAGGAAGTGGTTCCAGGAAAGTGCCTGGGTATGAATTCTGGAGGACACAAGAAGGGAGTGCAGCACTGCATTCATTAACTGCTGCAGCAGTAACACAGATGGCAAAAATCCCCAACACCAGGTGAAGTACACTCTGAAACCCTGATCCCATGCCTCATTCCAGATAACAAACAGAGAAAATAAAACCAGATCTTAACAAAGATATTCCAGATCAGAGCACGGCCTATGGGTTTTAATGCAAGAGTGCCCTTTAATTAAAAAGGAGAAGTAATGAGCTCCCTGTGCACGTGTCCACACCCCACAGGGTGCACTGAGCAGGCCAAAGGATTGCAATCCCAAAGGATTGCAGGATTGGCCATATCCTCTGCACTCTCCAGTGTTATCCAGGTTACTCCAGCCCTCCCAAAAAAGACTAATGGATGATGCACAGACATGGAACACACAGCACTAAGCCTATTTACATTTTCATTAAATGATTCCATTAGGTTTCAGCCTACTTGAATGCCTTCAAATAATTCAGATAAGCAAAATTCTATCATGCAGTTGCTTCATTCCAATAGTTCAGAACTAGATGGAGAAGCAGTAACAAACATTTAATTCAGAGAGGAGTTCAGAAGTGAGGTCATTAGCAACAGAGATCAGAGTCAGGCATACAACTCATTATTTTTACTGGAAACCAGACTCATAAATCCCTGTGGCCCTTCTGAAAGCACAACCCTGAAAGACCAACTTGGATTCTTGGAGCAATTAATCCATAGCAGCTAAGAAAACCAGATTTAAAATCCACAAATAACAGCAAGGGAGATGATTACCTGAAGCAATTTACAATTTTGTAGAACTCAGAAGAAACTGAAGTTTTTTAATTTCCTTTTTTTAAAAAAATTCTGTACCATATAAATGCTCTACCTTGACAGTTTTGCTGATTTTTGTCCTTCACATTTTCATTCTTGTCCTCTGTACCTGGATCAACATCTTGGAACTCCACCTGGGTCTCAGTATTATCCAGTTTGAGCAATGACACAACTGGAGAACAGTGAAGAAAGGTAAAAGACAAATCAGGAAGAGACTGAAAAAAATTTAAGTGGGGATAGTTAAAAAAAAAATCAAAACCAACCAAATCAATAAATAAAATAAAATTAAAAAAAAATCCCACACCTTATAAACACAAACCTGGTTCTCTGACAGTTTGGAACAGGAAAATCTTTACTGATAATATGAGTATCTTTAAATACTGGAACTAATTATAAGGGTAACCACTCAGAATTCATTGCAAAGGTTCCTACAACAAATGAAGATAAACATTTGTAGGTCCCCTTTGTAATGGAACAGTAAATCAATCTCTAGTGCATTTTTAAATGTTTTATGTTCAGCTTAGAGAAAAGGCTCAGAAGTTTCTCCAAAGTGAGCATTGATCACAAACCAATCTGCTGCAATCACTGCAGCAAGCCTCAGAACCAGCAAGTGTGCAGCACCACTGTTACCCAGGGAAAAGCCAGAGTGGAAAGGAAAGCACAGGACTGCAGCTTCTGATCCCTTTCAGGATCTAATTCAAAGCCCTGCCCTTCAGGATTCTCCATGGGTTTTGCACCTACCAGAATTAATTGCTCCAGTCCAATCAGCCAAAGTATTTATAACAAATTGTACCATACCTGTGCCTAGACAAACAATGTTATTCTTAACAACCCTCTCTGCAGCCTCTGGGTCTGACAATGCTCACCCACCACTTGTCTGAGTCTTATTTTTATATTTATTCTCCCTTACCTATCCTTCACACCCCTACTCAGTTTTTAATCTAACTGCTAAGTGCATTTTTATTTTTCTACCACCCCAAATCTTTATCTAATACCCATTGCTCTGTCTTACAATTTGTCATACTTTGCTGATCCCAGTCAACAACTGAGTTTAAATTAACCCAGCCACAGTGGGAACAGACACAGCTGACTTGACTGATCAGTGGAATATTGGAAAAGTTTAATTATCCAGCATAAACAAAATCAGGATTTTTATACTCTCTTGTCTCCATTACAGGCAGTTTTCATTAAGTTTGGCATCTTATTAAAGGAATTTTTTATTTGCCCAAACAGTGATATATGTGTGCACATGTAAGCAACCTGTGACCTGCCATTTATTACAGACCTTACACGTGTACACAGCATTTTTTGTCCCACAAAAAGCTGGTGTACATCTTTGTGGCAAACAGAAAAAAAGGTTTGCCTTTTTTCAAGGCAAGGTTTGCCTTTTTCAAGGTCTACACATATTTGTCTACTCAAGAAACTTGCAAGATGAAGCAGTATTGTAGCACATAAAGATGATCTGCATTTACTTTCTGCTGCAAGAGAAGCTGCCACTGTTGCAGGCAGGACCACGAGTCACCAGGTTTGTTCTTTATTTACCTCTCCCTGATGTGTTTCCCTGTGCAGGCTCCTCTGGAAGGTTTTCAGCTCCAGACTCATGCAGTAACTCTCCATTAGGCTGTACCTGAAATGGCTTGGTTTCTATTTCACAGGCTCTCAGTCCTTCAGGAGGTGCCCTGGAAGGATGCTGTGCTTCTGGAGCTGATTTCTGCAGCAAAGAGACATTTCCTAATGCTCTGCAGGGTCTCACAGGCACAGGCAGCCGTGACTTCTTGGGCAAGGAAGCAGAGCCAGCCTGAGAAAGGCACGGAAGAAAATGGGCAGCTAGTGACTCATATGTAACAGTCAAGTGTAGGAAGTACAAACAAACAGTCCAGGAAAAATAAAAATTCTCCTGTAAAATCAGGCAGCTGTCACATTAGTTTTGAAAATAAAATTGCATTACCCTTGCCTACATGAGAAGTAAACATTCAGAGAGGCAAAATACCCATTTCACTGGTACAATTTCCTGTAAGTCCCAGCTGTTCATGCATCTATAACTTTCCAGCTCCTGAAGCAGGACAGCAAATCCAGCAGTGCCTACCAAAGGCTTTTAACCACCAGGTGTATCAATTAGCTCTGGATTTGTGACTGCCTTAGGAAAATAGCTTCTCACCCAAACTGACCTCTCCAACTGCTACTTTATATCATTTATATCATAAATGTGTGCCAGCCCAGCAACTTTTTCCCTTAAAACCTTTTTTTCTTTTTTAATTTGAGGAACCTCCTCATTTTTCAACAACTCCTAAGCTTATTTTCTCTTCTTCCTTTAGTTCCACCCAACGTGTCCTACTTCCACACCTTTGAGAAAATCAGCATAACTTTGCATCAGCCACAGAGAAATCCCTTGTGAACAAAACCAGTTTCTTCACCCATCCACTCTATAAATTGCTTCTGAAGGATTCCCATTTCCTGCTGTAACAGACATTCCCTCACTGGAGCTGGGGGAAGCTGCATTTCTTAAGTCACTATATTTTTGCCTCTCATCTTTGGAAGACTGCATAAAATAAATGTTCCTTGTTTAAACCACACAGCATAAACCAGTGCTGTCTCCAAAAAGATAAAAGCATGCCATGTGTTGATGAGAGTTATGGAATTGTGTGTAATAATAATAAAAACCAATAATGGCATGTTCAGATAGATTTAGTTTATAATTTTGCTGTTCATTTGCTTCACCAGTGCTGTTAAGTCCCCTAATTTCTTTCACCACCCAATGTATTCTGAAATACCTTTCCACATTCACTTCTCAGCAATTACAGTCTTTACACAATTTAAAATCATAAAAAGCAAGTTCCATTTTCCAAATGCCATCCTCAATTCCTTTTGTACATATATGAGAACAGTATCCTTCACAGGCTGCAAAATAAATCCAGAACTTCCAGCTAACTAAACTGCTTTAATAACACCAAACCATTTCCAGCTGTCTCAGGGCTGTGGCACAGACACATTTGTCACCCAGATTACCCAAAGGCCACTTCAGCTGGCTACATCAAATTATTTATAAAAGCCATTCCAAAGCTAAAGATACAGTGCATTAGTCCAAACAAGAAAGCTTTTAAAGCAACTCATTCAAGGGCTGCATTGAGGGTGCCACTGATTAAACCAGAGAGGAATCTGGAAATGGTGAATAAGAACAGCAAACTGAAACTCAGGGAAAACAGGAACTTGAAAAGAAAATTGCAGAAAGAATCAGAAAATCATGGAATGGTTTGGGTTGGAAGGGACCTTAAAGCTCACCCCATTCCATCCCCTGCCATGGCAGGGACACCTCCCACTATCCCAGGATGCTCCCAACCCCAGTGTCCAGCCTGGCCTTGGACACTTCCAGGGATCCAGGGGAAGCCACAGCTGCTCTGAGCACCTGTGCCAGGGCCTCACCACCTTCACAGGGAAGAATTTTTTCCTAATATCCCATCTTCAATATCTCAATATCTTGCCCTCCTTCATCTTCAGGCCATTCCCCCTTGTCCTGTCACTTCATGCCCAGGACAAAGCCTTATCAACATCCCTTCATTTACAACCCCCTTCCTTCAGAAAAATGAACCCAACAGGAGCAAGCCAGAATAAAAATGAACCACTCCTAATTGCTACCTCTCAGAAATCTCTTGATCACTAAAGTTATGGAAACCACTCTTTGCAGAAGGTGCTACAACATTCCCTGTTAGCAGTGCACAAAATCAAAAGCAACACTCCCCTTTGTCTGCTCTGCAGGAGCAAAGATCTTCAAAGAGTTTTCAACTTCACTTCTATCACTGCTGCTGAAACAATACACAGAACTCTTTAGCAGACACTGTTTCCCCACTCTTTGTTTGGGATCACAGTCTGCCTGCAGACAGAAGCTTCAAAACTCACCTGGCCCCAGCACACCCTGCCTGCACCCCCAGAACAGACTCTGTGCACTCAGGTGCCAGACAAACACAACAAACTGCCCCCAAGCCACAGGGCACTCCTGGCCACACTGCTCAGGAAGCAAGACACAATGATAGGATGCTAAAAAAAGCCTAAAGTTAAGATTTGAGTTTGTGGAAGTGTCCCACTCTGGAGGGGCTTGACAGCTGGCCTGCAAGCAAAGCTGAGTTAATGGAAGAAATAACAATTGATGATTTTCGAGTGTATCCATAGCAAGGAAGAGGACAAGGCCATCAGCATGGAAACAGATTAGAAAAGATACAGAACATTTCTGTAAGCTGGGCTATGTGCATAAGTAGATGTGTATATGTGCCTTATTAAATTTCTGTAAAACTTTTGCCAATTATATTGATGTTAATTGCTTTGCACCAATGAATATAATAAATTACTGTGATGTAGTTAATGACTTAAGATCACGCTTTGTTAAGGGTATATAAGCTGGAGAACACACAGAGTAAAACCCTTTTTCTCCTTGGACCCATGTCTGACCTAATGCTGACATCCCACCAACCCCCACAGCCTGCTCCCAGATGTGATGCAAATCTGGAATTTTCTAGAACACCCTTGGACCTACGTCTGACCTAATGCTGACATCCCACCGACCCCCACAGCCTGCTCCCAGATGTGATGCAAATCTGGAATTTTCTAGAACACTTTTGCCATTTTAGACTTCATCAGTTCCAAATGCTCTAGTTGTGTACATTATGAACAAGAAACACAGACTCTCTTTTGCCAAAAGCTGTAATATTTACGAGTGTGTGGTCCCAGGGAGGATTGAAATTCAATTAATTAACGTTCTAAAGCATGCTGAAGTAGGAGATGAAAAGCTCTGAACATTAAGAACAATTATCTAAAATATATTTGGCTTACATCTCTTTTCCTAATATTAAAAATCATACAAAAGCAAGATTTAATATTAGAAGTGAAATATATTTTCCCCTTTTATACATCTATTCCCTGAGTACAAAAAAGAGAATAAACTTACTTCATTTGTTCTAGTAAAAGAAAGCCTTTCATGCTGTTCACCCTTCTTATACACATTTTCTTGCTGATGTTCTGCTTCTGCATTTAATCTTGAATATTTTGACTTTTCTTCTGAGGCTCCTTTTTTGCCTTCATGTTTGAATCTCATGACATTACTCTCTAAAGTCATTGTTTGCATAGCTGCATCTTTCAATTCCACTTTCAACAACTGACTCGCCTTATTAATCTGTGGCACTGCATCTGGATAAAGCTTCTCTTCCCCATCAAAAGTTGATTTCAATTCTACTCGCTGCTTTAAGAATTTAGTGACCTGCTTGAAATGTTTGAGTTGAGCTCTTAGTTGAATAATCATTTGCCTAAGATCTTTTTCATCCTTTTTCTCTATATCTTCACTTGAACATTCTTCCTCTGTCGTGTTCAGATGATCTAACAGTTCATTTACAAATTTCATTTGTTCTTGTCTGCTACACTCAGGAAAGAGGAGAGAAAAGACATGAATTTAGATTTTTATTTAAGCAAACAAAAACACCTTCCAAGAAACCCTTCTGCTGTGTTGTGACATATCTGAAATTCCCAGGAGGTTCTGTTTTTACTCACTAATGAATTACTCACTTAACAGAGTTTTTGGATCCTTTTCACAAGATGAATTATATCATAAATTGCCTCATCATGGCTTTTCTTCTATTTCACACAGAAATAGAAGAAATATGAATGGATTCTCAAAAAAGTTTACTCTCTACCTTAAAAGTTAATTTATACCAACACCACACCAGACTCTAGATCATATAATCATAGTTTAGCCCAAGCTGGAAAGAACCCACAAGGACCATCAAAGTGCAACTTCTGGCCCTGATGTTGATTTTTTGTACAAATCTACTCCTCCATGAATTTCTAATGGAACAGGGAAGATGAAAAGTGAGTAATCAGCCAAAAAGCCTACAAAACCAGCTCATTATAGACACCAAACTGCCCCGTGGATAACTAGCAGCTCACGGACAGCAATGTTTTAAGAGAAACTGAAGCCAAATAAGAGACATTTAAAGCACAAGCAAGCTCTGAAATTCTAGAGACAATTTCATGTGTCCAATAGAGAGCTGTTTGTGCCATTAAACATATAAACCAGAGTTTTAAACAACTGCATTTGTATCGTTTAGCATTTGAAATGGTAGAAGCTAACTAGGCTTTTTATGGCTTCCTCTGGCATCTAATGGCATTAGTGAGAATTCAGCTATGCAAAGCACAGGCTCATCACCCATCAGCCTGGTCATTTATACTTGAACACAGGAAAAATTACACACTAGAGTGGTAAAGATGACGGTGCTAGAATTACTCATTAGCCAACTTTTAAGTAAAGATAACAAATAAACAATGTTTTCTCTTCATTTCTAAGGGAGTACTATCTCCTCATTCACCACTAACTACTCCTGTGACAGCTAAGACAATTTATGCCTGTTGGGAGAGTTTTAAATAGTAATGTGAAAATACAGAATTGCCTGAGTGAAGCCAAGTGCAGCATGGTGAACACAGAAACCAGGGTTTAACTTGTGTAACTCCACTGGAGACTCTGCTCCCAGCACTGACAGGCACTGCAAAAGTCACAGAATTCTGCACAGAGTCAGTCCAGAGACCAGGAAAGCAACTAGAGAAGGAGAAGGAGCTACAGAACAAGGAAAAGAACATGAGAATGAGCTACAGCAAAGCTGTAACTCAGTGCTCAACCAGGAGATGAAGTGGTGTGAGCATGAAACTGGGGTAAATCAGTCAGGGTGGGTGGTTTTCCTTGCTTGGCATCGTCCAGTTCCTATGGAAATGAGCATTTCAGCTGGGAATTGATCAAATCCCAGTGTAACACACACACACACACTTGAATTCCACTGGTGCCAGCAGGGCTTGTATAGATTTAGGTCCACAAGTGTTTCCTCCTACATGAAAAGTGACCCAAGAACTGAGAACACAGCTCAGCCAGTCCTACACATGGTGGCACTGGAATAACCCATTAGTGCAGGACAGGGCCCCAGCTCCCTGAACTGAGAGCAGCAAAGCCCTGTCCAGGCAGCCCAGGTGTGCAGCAGCATCCATCCAAAATTATCCCTGTGAAAAGTCATCCTAACTCCAGTTCTTCCATCCTTAGATCCTTTCACATACTGTTTTTACAGTAGTAAAGTGCTGTCCCTTCCACCACACCACTTTTCACTGACCTGTGCTCTCAGATATTTTGGTTTTTCAAGAAAAATAGCAGCTACTGTCAACTAAGCCCTTTGACTCTGTTAGACCCCACCCTGGAAACAATCAGTCCCTGCAGTAAAGCTCCCTGGATCAGTAACTTTTCAGAGTTTCTTTCCTGCAATGGGTTTTTTTAAGGATTTCTACTGATAGTATGTTTCCTAATTACTTAATTGCATGATAGACTAAAATGGTTCTGAAGGTGCCTTGCCAATCTCTCAGGTAAATTAGACAGTGCCATTATCTAAATTCACTTTAGCAAAATTACCTTATTCTCTTCTCAAATAGAAATACTGTCAAAAGCAGTGCATATCCCTCATACTCACGTCGATTCCAGCACAGATGTTCTATTTTCTCTAAGAAGGGATGTGAGCAAGTTCTCTTCTGTTTCATGTTCACTCATTCCTGTTCTCAAGTGTTTGTCAGTTGTATCATGCTCAAATTGAGGCTTAATTGGACTCCTATAATGTCTGTCTTTGCAGAAACTCTCTGAATAGCCTGATGGAGTTATCTGTTTAAAAATTGCAAACATTGTCTTATTACACAGGTATGTAATGTTCTATTAAATTCAGGGCTCTAATCTTTCTGTAATCAGGTTCTGTAATTCCTGATGCTCTTTATCTACATTAAGAAGCACCCACAGACATTTTGCTGACTATTTATTAATAGAAAAACTAATTAACATCTATTTCATATGATTAATTCATAGGGATCAGTTGTTTAGTAAGGAGTAGGAAGATTTCCCTGAAGGTCTTTATCTAACAAGAGGTATGAAACTTCTGGAATGTTGCCTGCAGACTGCAGCTAACAATTTTATTAGCTCAGCTTTGAATCATTTATATTTACAGTACAGATTCTGTCCTGGGATCTCCAGATTCAAGCCCTGATGGCTGGGACAGAACAAAACTTGGAAGCATTTATAAGCTGCCAACTTTCTGTATAAAATACCATGGATGTTTCCCATGAAATTCCTACCCGGGATCTCCACACTCATTCAAACCCCAATTAAACAATCAAAATCTGCAGCAATGACATGAAAGTTCAATCTGGGCCCATCTGGGTACAATTCCCATCAGCAACAAGAGCCAAAAGAGCTTTTACAATACATCACTTACCTGTTTATCCACCTCACAAGGAAAATCCAAAGATACTTGAAGGCATACCTGGTAAACAGAGATGCACAGAAATTAGAGATTTCATAAAGCAAAATATCACCCTCCTTCAACATTACAAACCAGTTTGCAACCTGAGTTATTTTATGATTCCATGATGCTTTATCTTACATTGATTAGATAGAGACCAACAGGTTCCTGTTTGTATGAAAATGCAGTTTACCATTTATCATTTACCAAGCTATCAAGCATTTCAACCCTAAAGAAGGATCTACAGGATTTTTGTCTCAATCACAGCAAGTGAATCTCTCACAATTTGTACTCCAGGCCTGACTGCAATGGAGGCAGGAGATCAACCTGTGTGGATGGAAAGAAACACAATTTCAAGGGGCTCTGTCACCCCCACTCAGGATGACTATGAGTACTCAAACAGAAATCTTGAATGCAAAACCAGCCCAGAAACACAGGAAAAAGCTTCCAGAAGATCTTCAGGATAACAATTAGCTGAAAGTAAAATCAGAAACCCAGAAAAGTATGTTTTGTTTGCAAAAGACTTTATGCTCTAAGAAAATGAAGGCATTTTAAAGGCATGTAGAGAAGAGAGCACTGTCTCATAATGCTCCTACCTGACTGACCCTCTCACAAAACTGACTGTTCTGCACCTTCTTGTCATTGCCACCATCTTCAGGCTGCATCACAGGCTTCTCTGCTGTTTCAAGACACTACACAAAGTATGGAATGATGTGAAAATGTAGCACAAAAAAAATACTGTGATATGAAACGTGCATAAATAAGTCAGTGATATGTCTTAAAAGAAAAATAAAAAAGCCTGTAACACAAAGTAACAAACACTGAATTAGATTCCTTCAACAAGATCAAAGAAAATTAATATAAACCCCAGGAATTACTCATATCAAATAAAGAGAAACTTTATCTTATACATTTCTTCATTTTCATTTAACCCTTCCTCCTCAGAATTTATAGAACATATAAAAACCATTTAACCTCTCATGGCAAAGGAACTCTGTATCCTCAGTCGTGTCCCCATTCTGCCTATTTTATTTTCCAATTTCCAGAATTTATTTTTATTTGCTACACAATTTAGGCTCTGCTCCAGCATTCAAGAAATAGATGCTTTTAAAACTAAGCACATGTGGCTTGCTGTACACTAGAAAGATTTACTGTGCCACTGAAGGTTACAATCTGCTGTGTCTATGCCTACTTTTGCCCATTTGCAGCAAATGGTGCCAAATCATCTTTTACTCCCTGTTTCCCACAGAACCCAACCCACCTCACTGCCTGAGCAAAGAGGAGGAGGAGGATGAGGACTCAGCTTTTTTAGGGGCAGCACCCATGTCCCTGACATCAGCATCCCTGAGAGCAGGAGCAGATCCCCTTTGGTTTGCTGGATGCTGTTGAGCACTTCCAGGGATCCAGAGGCTGCTCTGGGCACCCTGTGCCAGGGCCTGCCCACCCTCCCAGAGAAAAATTTCTTCCTAATGTCCCACCTAAACCTGCACTCCTTCATCTTAAGGCCATTGCCTGTGTCCTGTCCCTCCAGGCCTTGTCCCCAGTCCCTCTGCAGCTCTCCTGGAGCCCCTTCAGGGCTCTGAGCTCTCCCTGGAGCTTCTCCTCTCCAGGTGAGCACACCCAGGTGTCCCAGCCTGGCTCCAGGCCTTGGAGCACCTCTGTGGCTCCTCTGGAAACTCTAATTATGCCAAGCCATGGGTAGGACACAGCCCTGACACAGAGATCCCAACCCTGGGACAGAGCTGGTTCTGCTTCCCCAGAACACTGGGAATTGAGTGGATGTGTGTGGTTTGATTTTGATTTTTTAATTGAGTATGCATTGAATGTATGCATATATAAATATATATATAGATAAAAAATATACATATATATGCACAAAATTAATGAGAAAAGCCCTTTTATCTCCCAAGCCTTTGCAGTATAAGCAAGTCTAATGGTTTTAGGTATGAATTTTAAAAGGCAGAAACTGGATGGTGCAGAGCATTAATATATTTGCCTTTTACAGCCAGAATTCTATATGGAAAACTGACTTCCAAGTCATGTTTGAATTACCTTGGTATTTTCACTCAGACTTGGTTTTGTAGGACAACACAGAGTAAAGACAATTTGAAAGCTGGTGAAAGACACAGAGGGGGTTAGGGTAGATAACAAGAGCATGCATTACAAAAAAAATTTTTGCTGTAATCATGGGATGCCAAAAGTCCAATAGTGTTAACTATTATTTTAAAAAAACCTATTTAGGTTGATTCTTCCCTGTGGAGGTTAAACACAAACCCTACATTTGTGTATAAAAAATAAACTTACTTGCACATGCAACTTACCCATGCAATGCAACTACCTTTTATGGGTCAACATTATTTAGTATCTGCTTTTCCCAGGCTAGTATTTGGTTGAATAAGTGAGGATTCATTAATGAAATTACTGCATAAAACCAACAGGTTGTAAATACACTGTGACAATAAATCACTGCAGGCTGAGCCTGATGCTATGGTCCTGTCTGAGAGGCTAACACATCCTGGACTCCAAGGAATATGACCTCATGTGCAACAAAATATTAAAAGAAAATAAGTGTCTTTAGGCCAGAAAGATAAGTCTACCAAAAAATAAGCTGCCTGTTTTCAAGTATTTCCGTGGAGACTGAAAACCAGGAGAATGTTTTTCCTAAATGAAGCACTGATGTGCTTGGTTTGCAAAGCTCCCCAGAGCCCTGAAGGCTGAAATCACTGAGGCTGCTCCTCTCTGAGAAGGCAGATGTTCAGAGGACAGCACAAAAACAACCTTTTCCTCTCCTCCTTCTCCCCCCCAGTATGAACAGGAAGGCAAGGAGCAGAGGACAAGGGGCTGTCAGAGCCTGCAGAGGCACCAACGTGCACATTCCTCTGATTTGTGCTCTGCTTTGGGAAGGAAAAGCAGGATGGGAGCATTTTAAGAACCTGAGGAAGATCCCATATCCAAATTCCTCTTACAACACAGATGTCAGTGTCACCCCAGCACTACCTGCCAACAAATTCTAGCTCAAAAAACACAAAAAAAAATCTTAAGGGGTTTTTGAGAGTGGTTGTTAATATGCAAAACACACTGTTGTCATACCCATAACCCAATATCCATTTATTGCCACACCTGATAAAAAGATAGCTTTTGAACTAAAAACTTTTAACTAAAGATCCTTTCATTTTTGAGCTCCATAGTACAACAGTCATTCTGGCATTGATTAAAATCCACATTTAACTTTCCTATTTCCTTTCCCAGAACGATGAGGTTTATTTATACTTTACAAGCCTCACTCTGTGTCATTTTACATCTGATTCTGCAGCTCCTTCAGTGAGCAGCCCTGTATGTAGCTGTCAAGTCGAGAGGGGCACACAGCATCCTGTCACGATAATCCTGGCACAGGACAGGAATTCCTTTGGAATTCACCGTGGCATCCACGGGGATGCAGAGCCCTCTGCAGGATGACGAGACAAATTGCTGAAAATGTTAATTACAGAGAGTGCAGGCACCCGGAGAGGGATCACCCAGCAGCTCTTCTCCCAAACCTCTCAGTGACACATAAATTCACCATTTCAATAAAACCACGGCACACCTAAAGGTCTGTTTCTAATTTAAAATATGCTTCGATTAAAGACAGCATGACTGTGTCTTAAAACTGAAGAAGCAAAAATATTTTGTGACTGTCCCAGTACACCTGCAGCACATCCAGGAAAAGACAGGAGCTTTTTTCCTGAGTTCTGCAGAAAAAAAAACATTAATTCCACAGTCCCAGTTCTTGAATCAGCCAGTCCTGCATAGAACTGATGCAAACTATTTCTAATCTTGTTCTTTTGAGTTTAATTCAGGAATTCAAGACACAAAGAACCAGCACCATCATCATTCCTTTTGTATTTTTTCCTTCCTCTTTAATACATTTTGCACAAGGATGGAACTGAAAGCAAAAGCCACAAAGGAACGTAAAGACAAACACTACCAGCCACATTTCAAGTAACATTTCCAAGC
Source organism: Passer montanus (assembly GCF_014805655.1). Classification (NCBI taxonomy): domain Eukaryota; kingdom Metazoa; phylum Chordata; class Aves; order Passeriformes; family Passeridae; genus Passer; species Passer montanus. The sequence continues at coordinate 4,872,753 of NW_024369151.1, forward strand.
TGGAAGGGTCACCCAGAACGTCCTGGACAACCTTCACCACTCCCACATGCATGGGGACCCAGCACCCAAAATGCTCCCAGTGCAAGGATTTTGCCAAGGGCTCTCCTTCCCCACAGCTGAGAACAGTCCCACCTTTGGGGAAATGAATGAAACACCCAGCAGGGATTATTTATTTCCTTGCACCTCTCAGCAAGCCACTACAGTGCTGGACCCTTTTTCAAGTACTTCTCTATTCTCTAGGAAGAAACAGCCACCTGTTCAGGTGACCTGAAGTTCTATTCCTTGGGTTTTGGCTACACTGAACCCTCCTATTCTGAAGAGATCTGAAGGAAACTCTTAAATAATTAGACACAGCCTGAGAATTACTATGCAATAACAAACAGACTTTCAGGAACAACTACAATGTTTTTTAAGATATTGCTTCCTTGTAATGTTAACTATTTCCCTCCCTTTCAATTGACAAAACAAATAGATCACAGACCCAATTAATATTTAAATTAATATGTTGCTTCCCTAAAATCAACTTGACACATCACTGAACACTTGCATTGAGCTGCTTCTCTGTCATGCTAACATGTTAAAGTTGTTTACATCATTAATTAAAAAAGTTATTATAAGGAATTAGCAACCTCAGCCCCAAGGGCTTTACACTCCTGCACTGATGGAAACGACTCCACAAGGCAGATCAGATGTGAGAGTCAGACTCACTACTTTAAAACAGAAAACCTACCTCTTTGTGGTTTAGTATTTCCAGTGCTTCCTTTCCTTGAGAATCCTTTGTACAACACCCAGACTGTCTTGCCTTAAGTTCTTGATTAATTGACTGCAGCTCTTTGACCATCAGCAGCAGGTCAGCAACCTAAATAACCAAAGGAAGAACAAGCAGAACTGGCAACATCCAAACCAGTGGGAAAACAAATGATGGCAGATAAATCTCCAGCTAAATGCAAACTGCACAGTTGGAAGCCTGGGTTTGTTTATCTGCTCCTGTGTTAATCTCCCTAGGTATGGAAACATGCTTCTGTATTTGTGAATTAGTGCTCTAGGTACCTTCATTTGGAACACTGTAGTTCACAGTCAGTTATTAAGTTTAGGTAACAAGTTTCACAACTCAGTAACAAGAACAAACCTGAGGGCATTCACACAAACAGCTGATTTGAGAAGAAACATTTAATGCAAGAAAAAACAGCATTACTGGAAAGCAGCAGCATTCAGGAACAAGCTGTTCTTCTCTCTCCAACCCCCTTTAAAAGCCACTCTCATTCTGAGCAGTTTCACAGACACACAATCTGACTGGAGTTCAAAACTCCCATGGCCACAAAGCCATGAAGCGTATCAAGAAGGTAATGTCTGGAGAAAAAAGTGAAATCTTTTTATCAGATCAATAAATATACTTGGAAAACTAGGTCAGCTTTCAGTCACACCCTTTTTCCAGTAAGAACTTACTTATAAATATCTTTTGCTAATATATTTTGTCCCTTAGCCTTCTGAAGGGAACATACTCAGAGATAAAAGCAGTGAAACCCCAGAATGGCACTGGGACACAATCTGGGTTTTTTTAGGGACACCTGTTCCAAGCAAGACAAACTTCCTTCCTTCAGACTCCCCACCTCCAGAGCATGAGCACCTGCCTACAATTCAGCTGTCCTGAGAAACAGAAAAACTTCACTTTTGCTCAGGCCCAACCAACCATACTCAGAATTATTCCTTGTCATGAACTTGAGCATGGATCAGACATCACTGTGCAGGATCAGGAGAAAGAGAAGTTTCTGAACTCCAATACTGATTCATTGTTTGGTCTGCATATTTCATCCCTGTGAATTTCAGTTCTCCTTACAGACAGTAGAGAACTCACCTCAGGGTTATTTTATAACATGCCCAATTTACCAAAAGATTTGCAAGTCCTGGGATGGAGTGTGCTATACACAATATAGACACCACACCTCCATGATTAATGAAGGTGAATAAAACACACATTGTGGGATGCTCAAGGCAAAACCTTTCTTTGGAGTTGATGTAGATGGTGCCTGAAACATGGCACTGAGTCAGGAATATAGAGTATAGACACCACACCTCCATGATTAATGAAGGTGAATAAAACACACATTGTGGGATGCTCAAGGCAAAACCTTTCTTTGGAGTTGATGTAGATGGTGCCTGAAACATGGCACTGAGTCAGAACCTTGAGTCCAGGTGTCCAACACCACAAAACCCTGGCTGCAAATCAGTCAGCTTCCAGCTGATTCTGAAGCCCAGGGATGTAACAAAGTCTAAAGAGCTCATGAAAGGTGGGTCACAGACCACACAGATGGGAGCTTCAAATCCTTTCAGAACTACCCAACTGTACCTAAATAAATGTTTCTGTGAGAGACACAGAAACTAGAAACAAAGCAGAATTAAGCCACTAGGAACAGTAAATAATGAAACAGATCAATACCTTTTTTTTAAGTTCTTCCAGAGACAGATGGTCTATCTGAAGGCTTAAATGGTCTTGTTCTCCCAAACAGATACTCATATAAGATGTTTGATCTCCACAGAAAGATAGAGTTTCATCTGCCAAAATAGCCAAGGCCAGACGTTATTTCAGAAACTCCATTTGCAGGAAAACACAGCACAGAATGCACAGGACATTTCCAATAAGAACCTTCCAGTAAGTCTGTGGGAGGCCAGTTAGAATGTTTCATTCCCAAAATAAGCTTTCTGTTTAATTGAAAAAAATTTGTCCTCATATTTCTTTGTGCTTCTGTCACACACACTTGCTGCATTTTCTGTGGCTGTATTTTCTGTGGTTATCAGCATGAGTTGTGAATGTAATTCTGAATTATAATTTACATATTTAGCATTACAATTAGAAATATTTTTTAGGAAGGATAAGTTAGGCATGAATAGTTATTTTATTTTAACAATAGTTTTATGAGCATGAACTCAAGGTCTCAAAGAAAAATGCCAGGTTAGACAAAGTTAATGAACTTATTTTGCTTTTGGGTCAAAAGAATGCAGTAATTGGATTGAAAATAGTTACTTATTCACTCCCTCTATAACTGCAGGAATTATTTATGTTTCAATAAACACCTGTTTATTTACAATATAAATGACAGTCAATTCTATAAATAAATCTCATTAGATAGGGAGAAAGCATAACTAAATTAGGACAAAGAAGAGACATGCAAATCCTACTCCCAGTTCTGACACTGATCCCGTGACTGCTGCAAGGACCCACAAGTCACAAATCATTACTAATTTTTCAGCCTTTATTCCCACCAGCCTCACCCTCAGCACAACAGCTCCTGAGAACCCTGGAGTATCCACAAGACCCTTTGGCCCACCCTGGTTGTTGATTATCTCTGGGCTTTTGAGGTTGGAAACTCTGAAACAGCTGAAGTTTACCTTTTGTCACTTATCAGAGCTGTCAAGTGATGCTAAAATTGAAAATCTAAGTTGAAAGGGGAAGTGAACAGGCTTTCCTGTTATTTATATATCCCCTATGGGATAAAACAGAAACATCTTGTACATATGCAGTAAACTATTTAATGATACCCACTTATATTATTCTTTTCTATATCTAAGAATATACTAAAAACACCTCCCAAGACATACAGCAAAAAAGCCAGAAGCTAAGCTATATTTAAGAGCTCTACTTTTTCTGAATTACTAAGTAACAAAACTTCTGGGTATTTTTTTCTTTCTCTGGAAATCCTTCTGTTAGGAGGAGGTTACCAGGGCTTCAGCCACAAGCTCTTTGGGAAATAATTACACCCCATGGTCAGAAAGTGACCCTATGGCCACCGAGTGATTCCAAGGCAGGAATCTCTGACTTTTGTGGAAAACAGTAAATTCTGTGGGTACAAAGCTGCAGGCAGCATGAAATGATCCCTGCAGTAGAACTGCCATGGAATTTCTAACATTTGCTGCATGGAAAGAGAGAATCAGTCCCTCTGTATGTGCCCTGATTGCTCCAAGGCATTCTGTTACAAATCCACCAAATCATCTCTATAAAAAGTCAAAAAGAAATCTTTTTGCACCTTTCAAAAAGAAATATTTTTACACCTTTTTTACTCTCAAATATTTTTTCTCCATGCCAGCAAACTGACTGTAATAAAACCACTTTTCTTTTGTGCAAGAGGAAGGCTGGGCTGGGCATGGGTACAAACCTTTGTGGTTTTTCATGTCCTTAATCTGATCTTGTAAAATCTTCTGGAGATTCCTGTTACCTAAAACATCTTCTTCCAGTTGTTTTCTCAACATGAAAATGTTGTTCAGTTCCACTTGCAAGCTATTTATACTGGAAAAAAAAAAGGGACAAATTAATCTCTGAGATTCAATTCAAAACATTTTGGTGTGCACTGGTGTTTTCTCCACTCAGGCTTGCACCCACTTCCCATTCCCCACGGCTGGGTTTCATCCCACACTTCCATCATTCTGATGCATAAGCACAAACAAATCCCTACATAGAAAGAGGAGATTAAATGTTTACACACACAGCATTTTCCTGCTCTTTTGGGCTCTGCTGCCTAAATCAGCTTCCCCATGACAGAGCCTCTTTCTGAGCAGTTCTTTTTAAGGAAAATCTAAATTACTATCTTCTAAAAACTGAGCCAGAAAAATATCATTATCACATAATGCTGATGGCTTTGTGTATTCCATTATGTGGTGACCATGGAAACTTTGTTCCCTTGCCACAGAGCTATACCAGATAATCTAATCCTGCACTTAGGAAAAATATCAAAAGATCCTGTTCCATTGAAAATAGGACCCAGACACAACTAACTGTTTTATTTCTTCATTTATCCACAGCCTGTATAAAGACCCCTTGAGTTCTAAATTGCCTCAAATGTCTCAGTTACCACAATGGAGCATAAATGTCCAAATGTAGAATTTATAATTTTGTCGAGGTGAATTAATTTTTTAAGCAACTTTGCTACTGAAGCTCTTCAGCATCAGCAGCCCCTCAGGCCCCAGAATCTGCTGCCCCTTGCTACATCTTCCCACACCCTTCAACTACACCAGCAGGGCAGTTCTGATCAATCTGTAAAAAGATTTAAGTGCTGAAAATAAAGCAACCTGAAACTGTAATAAAATGAAATAATATTGATTAAATTAAAAAAGAGGCTGTTACTGAACTCTTTGTATTATTTATTTTTGCTTTTACTTCACTTAGCATTTTAAGATAAATTAAGCTGCTGCAGGATTTCCAAGACACTGCACTAAATGACAGAAAATTCAGGGATCCTTAAAAAGATTTCAATCCACCTGATGGGAGACTGTACAGGAACACAGAGCACATTGTACTTGCATGAGAATAACAGAGTATTGTAGACGCACATTAATTAAAAGCTACATGTATGAAAAGCCTCTCAGTCTGTCTCCTGACAAGTGTGCTGTTGTCAGGGACTCCTGCATAAGAAACTACTGCTTTAACCAATTCTTCCTCATACAAGAGCTTCTTTAAGTGAGAGCTCTCTTAAATGCTCAGCAAAAACAGATTAAGAGTAAGACCAAACCAACACCTGACTAGAAGCCAGGTAAGCACATTTTCTCCTTTTCATGAGTTAAAGGTTTTATGAGAACAAGCACTGATTCCCCTCTTGGAGAAAGAAGGAATGTCTTGGTCCTGACACCCAGTAGCTCATTTTGAAAAATAACCACCCAGGTTGCTTAAAATAAATAATGCCTAAAAGAAGATGTCAGCAAGAAAACAGATGTGTGCCCAAAATCCATGTCACTGCTGATGGCAATTAAACCCAGCTTCCTCCTCTGTGTATCTGCAGGGCTTGTTTACCCATTCCCCAGAAGTTTGGGATTTAAGTCTTGATGTAGTTTCCAGCACATTTCAGCCCCCAAAACTGGGAGATGGAGGAATAAGAGCAGCTCCAAGCCCTAGCTCACTGTGCATCCTCTGCACTGACTGCTCCATGCATCCCAAAATCCCACATCAGGGATCAGGACTAATGATCCTGATCCTACAGAAGCTCATTGCAAAAGCCCAGTGATTACACCTGCAGCTCTGGGTTTCCTTATTTGAGAGGCATTCTAGGAACAGCCAGTTTCAGAGCACACTGCTTTGTTGTCATTGCTGTACAGAACGTGGAGCCCCTCCTTGCCCACAGAGCAGGAGCCACTGCCAGGTCCCACTCTTCACATGAAATCAGAAATCATCTCCATCAGCTATGGATTATTTTTCATTAGTATTTTTTGGTCCTGAGCTGTGGCCAAGCACAAGCTGGCATTGCTGCTAAGTGCTTAACCCACACACAAATCTCATCTAGGTTAGTGCTACTTCTCTTTATGGTTTCCAAACTATAGTGGTCTATAAAACAACTGCAAAATACAAATAAATGTTCCCCCAAAGTTGGCAGGTATAAGCCACTGCTTTCAGGAGCTGGCTCTCAAATGTTTTAAATATGTCATTAAAAATTTGCAATTATAACAGCAATTTTTTTATAAAACATTTAAATTTCATTTGTCTACAGACTAAACATTTTCTTTATCATAATGTCTCCTCCTCAACTGCCAAGCAATAACAGGATACAGAGTAGGCTGCAGATTTCTTTCTGAATTGTTGGGTTCTTTGATTTTAAAAGGTTAAAAACTACTTGCTCCTGCCACCCTTTTCAATGCTTTACACTGAAAGTGTACTATACAAACTATAAAAAACACTATACTATACAAACAAAAAAAAACTTCAATTACTCAGTTTTGTTTAACCTCCTCCCAAATCTTGCATATTTATATTCTCATCAAAATTCTCACAGTGTCACTTTAAAGATAAGCATTATCTGTATTTTAGGAGTAAAAAATGGCAAATTGTCCAGTACCCAAAAGTTCACTGCAATTTGGTTTTACAACAGATGCCAAAACACAAGACCTAAGCATGGAAAATCCAGCTGCTTACTTTGGTACCTAAATGGAAACAGGGCTCATTTGAGATTCCAATCTGAAAAGAAACATTTTCAGAAACATTTTAAGTAATTTAGATAATAGCAACTCACTTACATAAATATTTCTCTTTAGAGACTACTACAGAGAGCTTATAAACAACTGGCCAGAACAAACTAATCTCCAGTAAAGCTGCACATTTTTTCACAACTTCTGACTTTTGCCCTTTGAGTTCAGATTATCCTCCAAAGCAGAAGCACTTACCTATCTGACTCCTTGAAGGTCTTCACTAGAGTAGAATAAATATTCTGTTCTTTCCTTAAAGCAAGGATCAGCTTCTCATATTCAGCTTCTTTATTTTCCTAAATGAAAAGAACATACTGTGCTTACAATGTGATTTTCATGTCTGTTCCCATGTCTGTGCCCATGTGTCCTGAGGCATTTGTAAAGAAGCTGAAATCCCAGTTTTCTGCACAGGATCACCAATGCCCAACATGGATCTGAGAACCATTCACTGCCCTTAAATCCAGCTGTTATTGAAGGAGGAAAAGACTGTTTCACTGTGTACCTACCATGAGTGAATCACACCTCAACAGTGCTCCAGCATTTTTCTGACAGCCTCAGAAGTTTCCCCCATCCCCAACAAAAGCATCCTCACTCCCAAAGTTCCCACAACAGGAACAACCTGGCAGGCAGCTTTCCCAGAGGAGGGGAAGGGAGAGCAAACAAGCCAAAGCTCCAAGCACACATTTTAGAACAAGTCCTCTTTGTGTTCTGGATAAAATTGGCTTTTTTGGGGTGAGGAAATCCAGCAAATTCTGTTCCAGCTCTGAATAAGAAGGATTCTATTGAGCCCCAAATAAAGGATGAAGATATCAAACACTCCATAAGTCAGTTTTCTGCACACTACAAGCTGCTGCTTCACTCATGGTGTGAAGAAAAGAAAATGGTTTACCTGCAGTCTTGCTCACAGAAAGGATGGTATTATTATTATTATTATAAAAATAAACATAAACTCTTATGGTACATTCTCAGTAAGGATCCACTAATTTCCCCAGACTTTTTTCACTCCAAAACAACCAGACAGTCACTTTTTCAGCAGGAAGTAAAAAATGCAGCTATTTAATGGAGTATTTTCTTGCACTTACTATGTAGAAGTATCTAAAATATCAGTCATTTCCAAAGAGAAAATAACTAGGATATTATAGCAAATTTAGATGTATTGATATCAGCCAAAAATTCTGCCTCTGTTAAAGAATTTTTGGTTCTCTCAGTTTTCTATTTTGATGGAAAACTGAAAGGAGGAAGAAGGAAAGGTGCCACAGCTAAGGGGGAATTTCAGCTAAGGGAACTCTTAAGAGATGCTAAATCATTAGTGAACAGATCATTAACAAGGAAGAAACCTACACCCAGGAGTTTTAAGCAGCTGTTATTATTCCAACTGCAATTCCTAAGGAGGAAATTGCAACCAAAAAAAATTCAGCTACAATAGAATCTCGTTAATTCACACTAAAGATGCAAAGACTGCTAATTTGAACAATTCAGTGCTCTGCAAAGTAAACAGCACAAAAGCAAGGACAACCGGTGTTTACTTTTAATTATTTACACTCTTACTTCACAATATGCCAGCAAATATGTTAAATAATGTTTTGCAAGTGTAATCAAGCTGTGATCAGGTGACTCCAGTTAAGGCAACCTGCCTGGCAGGTCCTGCTGCAGCTTCTACCACTGATGCTCCAGAGTCTTTGAAGAGGTGACCCTGCCTTTGGACAGGCGCTCCATGTTCAGCTGCCATCATCTTCCTTGAGAAAGTCTCATTATTAAAGAAATGAAAAAGCTTTCTCCACCATTTCTGTGTACCAGTCTAATTACTTTAACTTTGCCTGATGCTTTTAGAACCTTGGCATACCAGGCTGCAGACAACACAAAAAGAGACAAGAAATGTACCTCCAAAAGCAGCTCATTTGTTCAATGATCTGCCCACCATGATGCACTGAGGGAGGCAGAGGGTGATTCAAAAATTTAACAGTACCTAAAGGCTGCATCTAAGAGACATTCCCAGGTTCTAGTGCAATTTAGACATTAAATGCTATTCTGTATCAAAGTGCAAAATCCTGAGCTTCACATCGAATTTATTATCTAGATGAGCAGAGGAAGAGCTCCCAGCAAAGCTGCTGACTGAGCATGGAGAAACACAAAAACAGATGGAGGTGGGTGATCCAGAGGCCAGTAATAAAATAATCTCATGAAAAAAAAGAAGTTTAAAAGTACATCTTGCAGCCTAAATTAAGGAGTCTTATCCATGTGCTGGAATCTAAGCCTTTCAAGAACAGACATTAAGCGAGAAATACATAGGTTGTAATTTAAGTTGGAAAAGTTTGATCACAAACACTGACCAATGTTATAGAAAGCAAAAGGAAAAAATTATTCTTTTTACTTAATTTAGTTATTTCACAGTCTGTTAAAAGTTCTAGTGAGCTCCTCCATATGTCTGATCCAAACCTTGCAATTATTACTGAAGACACTACAGAACTGTATCCTAATTAAAGCTCTTCCTGAAGCCCTGGCAGGGCACTGTCATTGCACAGAGTTAGGGAGCACAAATGAGGAAAGGAATGGCTGCTGCATGAATAAAGCAGTGCAACACACAAACCCTGTTCCACTTCCCTGTTCCTTTTAGCATTCACATGTTTGGTTCTCCATTTGTACCAAAATCTCAGTAACCTCATGAAATCCTCCCAACTCTTTCTGCCTAACAGGAGACACGAGCTGTTTCTTAATTCCAAATGTCACAGGCTATACACAAATTATTAAATTCTAAATTCAACTACCTAGGTAAAGGTTAGCAAAATCACGAGGAAATGTTCCTGATTTTTTCAGAATCTTTCATGAATAATAAGGATGAGGAGATGAGCATGAACATCCCTTTTTTTTGTACATTATTACTGTCATTTCTAAATAACGCGTAGGAGTGAATTATTTCAATCAACTCCCCGACGGTACACAAAACATAAGGCAGCTCTGTAACTTAAATAGACTGAAATGCTGTGGGAGTTAATGAAACATTAAACCTCTTGACACATGGTGTGAGGGAAAATGTGTTAGAGGAGATAGCTGCAAGACATCCAGGACCATATTGCAGTGAAGGATTTATATTCCCGTGAAAGGAGGCAATCTAATATGTTAAAGTCTATATTTAAGTCTGAAATACTATTCCTAAGCAGCAATAGTGGAAAACATAACTTATTTTCATTAAAGGTTCCTTAGACTGTAAGCAATGAAAGTAAGAGGTTTATACCCCCACAATAAATAACTTATTGGCAACGTCACAAGAATATCTGGTTGCCTCACTGAATGTTCTCCTGCTTCCAACAACCCTCAGGATCATTCCAAAATCTCTGAAGGTTAAAGGATAAATGACTCAGAGAAGGATATTAGCTATACCTCCTCACTGCTCCATTCATTCATCCATCACTAGAATTTGGTCATTTCTTCCAATTTCTAAATTCCTTGTCTGTAAAACACATTTAACTCTGAGACTTCCCCAAGTCAGAAGTTACTAGACTCCCCTAATTATCAATGCCCTCATTCACTCTCTCTAGACCATGACAATGGCTCAAAAATCCAAACTCCAAAAGTAGAACCTATAATTTATCTTTCCTGGCCTGGCTAAGGCACACAGCAGAGCTTTGGGTGTTGGTTACTTTAAAATTTATCATTATATTAAAATAAAGTACAACGATATGCTGAAAGAGAGAAAAGTTCAGTATCTCTCCAATCAATTTCATCAACTTTAAAAGATCAGTGAGGCTGAAGAGCCTGGTTTCTGTCCCCTCTGGTGGGGAGGATCCAGCTGTGGGTTTGTTGAGAGTCAGTGCAGCGCAGCAAAGCCATCCAAGAGCGCCAGGCAGCCAATGAGAGCAGAGCTCTGGATAATCTGTGTCCAAAAACTGCTGATTAATATGCCCAAGTGGGTCCTTACAGGAGATAGGTGACACAGAGGTTGAGCCGAGAGGACAATGGGCTGTGATTAGCTATTGTTCAGTCACTGAGTGCACGGCAGCAGAGAATGAGCTGTGATTAGCAGGTGGGTCTGGGTGATTGCCTGCACTGCCTGCCACTGCTCCTGCCCTGGTTATCCACCTGAACCGAGTGAGGGCAACACAGGCAAGGCAGTGTTTGATTTCCATTAATTCCCTGTGATTTTCCATCCTAGGTCCCTTTGTGACAGAAGTTAGGTGCATGCACTGCAGTTTGTTGTGCAGAAGTGGAATTTCCCCCCCAGCCTTTCCCAGACCATTTTCTGTGTCTGCACATTCACATGTACTGGGATAAAGCCTCACTGCTGCCCAGGCAAACAGGGCTGCAGCTCCTTTCCTTTGAGCTGGTCACACAACCAGGACTCCACATGTTCTTGTTTCTCCCATGGTTAATTACAGTGCCCATTACATTCATCATCTCACCACCAGACTGCTCAGAATGTGACCCAAAACTGCACTTCTGTTTCCTTTGCCATTGGCTCCCTTTATTTTGAACTCTTGAGAAAGTCTCGTTAATGACTGACATATTATCAAAGAAATGAAAAAGCTTTCTCCACCATTTCTGTGTACCAGTCTAATTATTTTAACTTTGCCTGATGCTTTTAGAAACCTTGACACACCAGGCTGCAAACAACACAAAAAGAGACAAGAAATGTACCTTCAAAAGCAGCTCATTTGTTCAATGATCTGTACACCATGATGCACTGATGGAGTCAGGCAGTGATTCAAAAATTTAACAGTACCTGACTTCTTTTTGCTGGAGCAGAATGGAGGGTAAAGAGAGAAGGAAGTACTTCTAAAATTAAAATTTTGACCTCTCACTTCAGGTACAAGTCTTTTCAATTCATGGCATCAAATAAAGTAATGGGCATATATTGCTCATCCTTTTTTAATATACATATTTCTCTATAAGTTCTTCTTTGCCTTAAAGCAGTTTTCTTCTTGCCCTGGACATGTTTTCACTCCTACCTGTATTTATCCTCACATTCCATTTATATCCTGTGGTCACCAGCTCTGTGCAATCTTTCCCCTTATCCATCCAAAGTACACAAACTCCTCTCTGCACCTCTCTCCAGAAAGGCAGATATCCTCCCACTCAGTGAATTATGTCTGCCTTAACCACCAAAAAACCCCTATCTCTTTATGGCAGGCAAAACATCTGAAAGCAGGGAATTGAGTGATGCCATATAAATTCATCAGAGCACAAAGCATGGTGAATTACAACATATATCAGTCCACAGCTGTGAAGCCAAAGTCAAAATTCTCCTCAATTTGAAGTTCAGGTACTTACCTGCAAATGATCAGCTATGCAAAACTCACCTCCAGCTCTCTGACTATCTTGATAATTGACTGTTGAGTCTGTGCAGCACATTTCTCCTCTACTAAACCCTCATTTTTCAGTTCAAGTTCTTCATTAGCTCTTAAAAGGTTCTTGCACTTATTCTGGAGCTCCTGCAGCTCTGCATCCTTTTCTTTAACTGTTCCATCAAGTCTCTAACAAAAAAAAAAAAAAGACAGTTTTACAAAATGTAATCTAATTTGAAACTGGAAAATACAAAACCTAACAAAATTCAGAAGAATATCCAAGGCTGACCTGGAACAGGTTACTTACACACCTTGAAAAAACAGCTCAATTTAAGACACCAGAAGCAAAACCAAAAGATACACAGAAGCTTTCCCCACCTGTGCAACCTTTTCAGTGTTAAAAAATGAAGTCAAGGCTTTGTCTCCAGGTACAGAGCAACCTCCACTCCTCTCTGCATTGCTGGCTGAATACCACCACTACTTTTTTTACTCTGTGAACACTGAGCAGGGGCCTGTTACCATTCAGGCAGGAACCTTCTCATACAGGACATTTGGGGCTCCCAGAAAAGAAGATAAAATATTCCAGTATCTATTCCTCAATTTCCACTTTGTGCACAATAAACTGAAAATCATGAGCACTTCAGAGCTTTTACAACAGTGACAATCCTACATAAGTATTAGTAAAGCTTTCTTCCCCCTCTGTCCATATGCTTCACAAAACCCTAACAAGAAATCCTGTTGAATGCCACACACTCTGTAATTACAGGTCTGTTCTGCAAACACAGTATTATGAGAAGTGAAGGATTATCTTCAAAATCAACAATAACTCCAACTACAAACGTGATTTTGGAATAATTCCCCATACAAAATCAAATGATAACTTTCCCTTTTTCATTTCAGAGTAAGTCTACCTACCTCAAGCAGCAGATCCTTGTGATTGACACTGTCTGTCAGCTGCCTTATAACAAGTTCTTGGCTCTGCAGCTTCTGATTGCTTTCACTCAAAAGAATATTGTAATGGTGTTCAACTGCTTTTTCTTTCTCAGACATTTCACCATGTAATTTCTCTAGTTGATTTCTTAGGTCCTACAAAAAAAATGAAACTGAATATGCAGCAAATCAACTTTAAAGAAAGTTTAAGACTAACAACCCACACTATCACTGAAGAATGTACTGAAGCCACTTTCTCTTGGCATCAATGAATATAATTAAAGAAAAAACAACTTTCAGATAAGATGTCAGTATTTTCTTCCATAAATCTAAGTTGTTGTTTAAATGCTTTTCATACAGAATGGCTGGTCTCCAAGGCTGTTGGGAATATTATGCACATAGATGTTGTCAGAATGAACATTCACTTCTGAGTCAATTTACTCCCTGGCTAGAAATAGGAGAAAATTGCTTACAGGTGATTCAGTTTGTCATTTGCCTTTTTTCTCATCACACCATGAAAATTGTTGCACACTGGTTACTTTGGCATCAAACAAAAGGTCAGAAATGTTAAAACTTTTTTCTTTTGACAAGAACAGAAACTTCAAATGACCAACCAGGTCAAGCTCAAGATCAGAAGGGATGAACAGAACTTGATCTTGACTCTGGCTCAGTTAATTACTTCCTGCAGCTCCAAGATTAGCTGCATTTCCTTCACATCTTAGATTCCCAGCAGAGAACTGTGGACACTCTGCTCCTAAACCACAAGAACAATCTCTTTCAACAGCTTCTACACAGCAGCAAGTCCCAAGGACCCCAAGATCTGTTAGGACCAACAGGAAATGCTGCAATGGAAGAGCAGCAGCTCCTGGGCTGCACCAACCACAATCCCAGCCCTCCTCTGCAGCCCCACAGATCTGTCCCACTCCAGCTGAAAATCCACCCCTGAAAGCACAGCAAGTTTCAATGTCTGGCCACCTGACAAAGACTTGGGTCCCAAGAAGTAACATCAAACAATTCCTATTCCTTACATTCTGCTAGGCACCAGGACAATCACTACATCTATGTGAATGTATGAGATTATTAGCATGGAATTTTTAGTCAGCTCATAGTTAGAGGGGAAAATATCTAAGAGCACAGGGCAGTAGGAAGATTTCCAACGTGGCTTCTCTGTCCTTCCACCTTCTCTCCCACCACCAATGTTTTGAGTCACTTCCAACATTTTTGCTGGTTGATTGGGAAGTTTAAACACTGTCAGCTGAAGGAGGAAATGCTTGCACAGACACCAGCCTCATTTTATAAACTTTTCCTCTGCCTCTACTGCACAGATTGTGTGGAAGGAAGAGAGGTAGAAACTTGTAACAAAGGAGCTGTACACAGCAATCCATGGGGTTTCAAAGGCTGGCCACCTGACAAAGCCTTGGGTCCCAAGAAGTAACATCAAGCAAATCCTATTCCTTACATTCTGCTAGGCACCAGGACAATCACTACATCTATGTGAATGTATGAGATTATTAGCATGGAATTTTTAGTCAGCTCATAGTTAGAGGGGAAAATATCTAAGAGCACAGGGCAGTAGGAAGATTTCCAACGTGGCTTCTCTGTCCTTCCACCTTCTCTCCCACCACCAATGTTTTGAGTCACTTCCAACATTTTTGCTGGTTGATTGGGAAGTTTAAACACTGTCAGCTGAAGGAGGAAATGCTTGCACAGACACCAGCCTCATTTTATAAACTTTTCCTCTGCCTCTACTGCACAGATTGTGTGGAAGGAAGAGAGGTAGAAACTTGTAACAAAGGAGCTGTTACCTAAAATTAAACAATTAAAACTTGCAAGAGACTTTATAGTATCTAAACTTCTGTTCAGACCCAAAGAACCAGGTAACACAGCCTACATCTTCAAATAAATGTTTGCTATTTATTCCCCAAAAGGGCCCATTTGTGAAGTACCATGAGCCCTTTAAATAGTTTGCACATATGGTAGTCACTTATAAACTTTATTTTTATCTCCGCTGGGATTTAAAATTTAATAGTTGTTTCTTATTCTAAGTCCAAAGAAATAGCACTAGTGACATTTTAATTGTAGTCTCTTTACAAACTGTTTTATGTCCTTTTCTTGACTTAATTACCTTGCTTCATGCAGGTTCACATCAAATCCTTAACATCACTTTATTACTTCAGTGTTTTATTTCTGTTTATTTTGCACATTAAATGCAAAATGTCATTTACAAAGCCTTTTGGTTTACTTTCTTCATTTTAACTTCATCTCCAGGATTCAGCTAAGAAACACCTAACAGCTCCCAAAACCCCCTCAAATGTTATTCAAAGAACGATTACACCCTGACCCTTAGTTCTACAAACTGATTTTTTTTCAGGAGCAAAAGAACCACTTGCTTGACTAAGAAAACTGAAGAACAGCAGAATCAGGTCCAAGTTTTGTCTAGATACCCAAACTCCCCAATATGTTCCTGTTTTTCCCTCACTGCTGCCTATAAATACAAACTGCAGTGGGAAGCAGTGCAAGCTCTGATCATTGCAAAGTCTTTTGGCTCCAAGTTGTGGAGCTCTTCGAGTGGGTCACGTTAAACCTATTCCCACACAGCACTGGAATTGGAAGCAAAGGTTCAAGAGCAGTGTTATCACATTTCCTGTGCTGCAAAGGTCACTCCTTGGCTTTTTGAAATGTCATTTTTATACTATCACATTACTGAGAGGCTTTAACTGACACATCACCTGGAATTAAACTTCAGGGGACTTCTCCTCTGGCCTGCAAGTTCAAGTGACCAACTCTGTGGCTCTTAGTAAAAACCATAAGCAGGTTGAAGACGACAAACATGCAGAGTTAGAAAGATGCTGCTGCAACAACTGTACTCATCTCAGTACCTGTTATCTCAGTCCTGGTGCACAGCACCTGTCAGGTGCAGAAACCAGGTTTCTGCCTTAAAACAGCAGAACTCTGTAATGGTCAGGTTCATGGGAAGAGCTGGACTGACAAGGGATGCAATTGTGGAAAAAGTAGAACAGCCTGGGTGAGATTTGCAATTTGCACATAACTTTGCCTCTACTATTTCTGCCCCCAGAACTCTCTAAATCCTTCCCAAGGCAAGCTAAAGGTGAAACTGAAAATTACCTTCTTTGCATGAGCTGGAATGCTATAACACACCAAACTATCCATCACTGTAGCAGTTGCTTGAACTCATTGACCACTCAAATTGTCTGGGAGAAAATCTATTGGTTTCTATACATTGACTTGCAAGGGTAATATAGTACCTACAGCTCTCAGAGCATAAACTTTGCAATTCTCTCTGCCAACCTTTTCCCCAAGAGACTTTCCTATGATTAATGATAGCTGAACTAAGAAAAATGAATGTGAAACACTCTAATATAGAAGACTGGAGCAGATGCCTCCCCCTCCTTGTCAGATGAAAACCAGTTTGGTGAATAATTAAGTTGTGAAGCTCCAAAACCTTCCTCTCAGGCTAAACTACAGCTAGGAAGACTAAATAATAAATTCTGCCTAATGAGTTATTATGCATTTCCCTAACCAACTGATCAAATATGAATATCTAGTAAATACACTTTAACTGTCTACATTTAGGCCTGGAGAGAGAATGGATATGTGAAGTGTTTAGTCATGTAAATTTGAACAAAACTCTCAAGGAAGAAGCATTCCATCCCTGCTACAAGCACAGTACCATAACAGCCATGAGCAACATCTAAGGGACGAGATGTTTATTCCTCACCAACAGTGTGCAAAAATAAGTCCAAAGTTTCTTGTTCCAAAGAGCTTTAAGCGATGTTTAACAGCAGCTTGATAGTGATGCTTAAAAAACAGCTTTTGGAAAGCACAGAACAGAAAGAGCTTTGAAAGCTCTTTTAGACACCTTTCAAAGCTGCCCACACTAAGGCAGGAACATGGTTCAAGAACATCTAAACCCATTAATCCAGGAAACTCCTAAAATTGGACCAAGTCTGTGATCTGGATGATCAGCTCATGTGTAACAATCGTATTTGATTCAGTTTCACCTTCTTCCCTTCCAGGACAGTAATGCCCAATTCATGTCCAGACACACTGGGTTTACAGCAGGTCCAGAAATACATTTTAGGGGGGTTGTTTGTTGGGGTGTTTGGGTTTTTTAATAATATGTGCAAAAATTAGCCTTACCCCAATTACAGTACATGGAAAGTCACTGCAAATTTCCCTGTGAATGAGTGAAGAGCTAGGGCAGCAGTTCATTACAGAGATTGAGGGCATTTTCTACAGTTTATACACTTTTTTTGCTAACTTTATTTCAACAAAATAGAAACACTGATGAATAGGCATCTTGGAGCATAAATAGAACTGAGTTTTTAAGGCTGTCTCATAAAAAGTTTGCAGCAGATCACCAAAGCAGTCTCCTATTTGTCAAAGAGCAAAATCTCACAGCATATTGTTTAACTCCCACATATCTACTACTTAATGGGCAACACTTCACAGGCAATGTGGTTCTATCCAATGTACTTGCAGCTCTGAAATTGAAGCAGCTGTTCTGCAAGGAGTAGGAAATAGGTTAGGGATATAATTTTTATAAGACTGCTCATCTTTTGGCAGGAATGCTTTTCCCCAAGGAACTCATCATTTACATGAAAAACTTGGACATAATGGAGTCAAACAGGGCTTCTGTAATCCAGCTAACTTCAAATCCCCTGGCAACTCCCTCCTCACTCCTATTTTTCCTGTACAGTTATATTCTAGCTGAGCTGAAAGATGAAAAAAAAATCTGAATAGAGAAGACAGTTAAATATAAAATACTTCAAATCAATAAATGTTCTTTGTGGCTGTTTTACTGACAGCAGCGATCTGTTCTCGCTCTCCTTAACCTCAACGCCCCAAAGAAATCTCAAAGCACACCAAAGATAGAGATTTTGTGATGGCAGCCAAACCACAGTTGACAATCAAACAAAAATGCGTTAAATTGGGAGTAGGAGGGGGAGAGGAACTTAATTTTTTTGTAGGTTAAGAGACCCCTCTGCTGGTGTTATGGAATAGTGCAGGAGCAGCAATTTCCACATCTCCCTGCTTTATTAAGGTCCTTATTTAATAATGGAACCAAAACATCTAGTGAATAAAGACAGGCTCATTAAATCTTTTATGTAATTTAATATAGCAGGAGACTAATCCCTAACTGAGGAGGATCAGTCTCTGGATGTAAGCAGGACTCTGCTCATTATGCAAATGCAGCCCTCCTGGAAGCAATGGTGAGAAGACTTTAACAAAATCCACATGACAAAGCATTCAGGTGAGAAGTGTTTTGTGTCAAAGCCTCAGCAGAAGGTGCATCCTTTTTTCAAATTAAGAAAAGGAGAAACTTGGTTATTCACTTTGTAGCATCAGCTGTGAGTGCTGGGAGTAGGAGAGCTCATCTGAATGTCCACAGCAAGGTAAAACCCTCAAGAGAATATGAAGCAGCAGAATTAATGAACAGCACCTCATTTTTATGTTAAACTGTGATCAATTAATCCTGTGCTTTGGGTCTTTTACAAGCAGAAGTTATTTAATATACAGGCTTTACAGTGACCCTGCTAGGAGAGCAGAGAGCAGGCTGAGGTTTGGCTCCAGGTCACAATTAGAAGAAAGTTTAAGTAGTGAAATTTAAGATAATCTATAGACATGCAACAAGAAAAACATGGCAGAAATGTAAAAAAACATCATCCTGATGTTCAGATTCTCCCATCAGAAAAACTGGATCAACAGTAACCATTCACCACTTTTAAAGGTTAATGGTTTTTTTCTAGGACCTATCAAAATTATATTTATAATATTATTCTGTGCAGATTATGTGCCAGAATTTTCCTCAATCTTCACACACAGCATTAGGCAGCATTTCCTTCCCAAAAGTTATTCAAATTAAAAACCTAATTTTGTTAGAAAAGGACCTGCTAAAGCACTGAATGATTTCTAGACTTTAGGAAATAAAGCAAAAATATGATAATAACATTAATGGTTTTGTCACTTCTGCTCTTCTGCAGCTGTGCTTCATCCAGCTCCTTCTCCATTTTCTCTCTTTCCAAATTGAGATCACTCAGCTCCTGCCCAGTGACTTTAATTATCCTCTGCAGCCTGCGGTTCTCAGCGTCCTTTGTGAGGTTCTCGGAGCGCAGCTCTGCCAGCAGGGTCTCCTTCTCCATCAGCAGAGCCTGATAATCTGCAGCACCCTGGAACACACAACAGCATTCAGGCTCCACAAGGGGGTTTGTGGGAGTCTTTACCCCCATTGCATCCCACAAGCCTGCCCCTCTTCCAAGTGTATCAGAATTGGGAACAGTGAAACAGTGAAATGACCCAACAAGGAAAGTGTAACACTGAAAACTTCCTCTAGTGATGTAACAAAACTTTCCAGGACATCCATTGCAGGCTGAGATGACAAAGAATGAGACAAAGGTTGACATGCAAAGGAGTCCACAGTGCAGACAAGGTCATGGCAGTATTATTGATTCACAGAGCTTCAATTACATCAAACTATTTCTGGAGTAGAGCCCAATTTCAATCTGGACTAGCCCAGGAAGTTACTGAGTCTTCCATGGAATCACGGAATTAAGGTTGGAAAAGACCTTTAAGATGGAGTCCAGCTGCCAACCCAGCACCAGCACAGTGTTCACCACCAACCCACATCCTCAATGCCACAGCTGCAGTGCAGGCTGAGGAAGTCTGAGATGACAAAGAATGAGACAAAGGTTGACATGCAAA
The DNA here is from genome assembly GCF_014805655.1 of Passer montanus. Lineage (NCBI taxonomy): Eukaryota > Metazoa > Chordata > Aves > Passeriformes > Passeridae > Passer > Passer montanus. The sequence goes on from NW_024369151.1 coordinate 4,892,627, forward strand.
GGAGTCCACAGTGCAGACAAGGTCATGGCAGTACTATTGATTCACAGAGCTTCAATTACATCAAACTATTTCTGGAGTAGAGCCCAATTTCAATCTGGACTAGCCCAGGAAGTTACTGAGTCTTTCATGGAATCACGGAATTAAGGTTGGAAAAGACCTTTAAGATGGAGTCCAGCTGCCAACCCAGCACCAGCACAGTGTTCACCACCAACCCACATCCTCAATGCCACAGCTGCACATTTTGGGATGGTGACTGAACCCTTCCCCTTGGCACAGATTTATTTTGTGTTCCACCACACTGCTGCAACTGGCCCTGGAGTCAGAGCAGAGGGCTCTGCAGCACCTTTTACTCACAGAGAGCTGCCCTCAGCCCAGGGCTGGAGCTAAGGAACAGAGTGCTGAGGAGCAGGACTCACTCTGCAGCGTGGGCTCTGTGGACAGCAGGGATCAGTTGCACACTTTAAACTCAGAACTTTTTTAAAAAGTCCCTTTCCTCCTTCTCACACAGGAAAAAAAAGCATTACTAAATCACATTTGCACAAATAACATTCCAGTATTTTATAAATAGTGGTTTCACATTTATTGTATAAATAAATCCAAGCAGGTGTCTCAAACCCAGTTCAACTCTGCTAATAGGAAGCCTCTGCTGGCACCATACTTTTGGGGGAAAAAACCTCAAGATTGATACAAGATAACCTCAGCTCCCCAGATATTTGTGTCTTTATTTTCAGCTTATTCTGATATTACACGTTTCTCCCTTAAAGATTCACAGTTGGTTTAGATGTTAAAAAAACCCAAAAAACAAGAAGGAGAAACAAGGTAAGTTATTTTAACATTCTGTTGCTCAAAAAATTTTATTTAGGATTTTTTTTTCAAAGTAATAAAAATTAAGAATTTTAAAACAACATTTTAAATTGATTTCCATTCCTCTGCTTTCGAAGATAGTAAGCACTGCCTGCTGTGTGGAATTACAGAGAAGGGAGAAGCAGGAATGGGGGAAATCACAACAAATTGCTTGTTCTTACCTTGAATTTTTGGACATGTGCCTTGTGAGTTGCCTCTCTTGCCTTAGCCAGTGAAGCATTTAACTCCTCAATTTCAGAAGCCAGCTCCTCATTCTTTAAATAAAGTGAAATGAATACTATGTAGGAAGAGTTATTTCCAAAGGATGGCAATGCAGTAACTTCTACCCCATCTCATTAAACATTCATCCAGCTACACAAAACACTTACAAGAACACCAAATACATCATAGTAAATCTTATATAAAGAAATTTTTGCTCTTACATACTCACTAGACTGCCTATCACTCAAGTGAAGTATTTCCCACTCTTCTACACAATCTGAATTTCAGCTGATGTTGACCTCTCTCATTTTAGCTGCCTTTGGCAGCTCCACTTACTCAACAACATAAAATACCCCTCGTATCTTCTAAGTGGTGCTCAGAGCTGATAAAAATCAGTATGCAGCTGAAAACATTTTTCTTTCAAGCTCTTAAGGGAGGAAGATACTTAACTGATACTTTCTCCTCTCTCCACCAGTCCAAGAGCCCAAATTGCAGACAAGCAGAACTGCTTGGAGAGGTGACAGCAGTGACAGGGACCCACTCAAAGCCTCCTCATGGTTACAGGGAGATCAGACTCTGCCACACACACACCCCACTCCGTGGTACCTCAACAAACCAGCAAGATCACAATGACCCTCACCTCTTTTTCCTTTGCTTTTAAGGCAACAGTTAGTCCTTGGATAGTTTTATCCCTTTTCAAACCATTCTTCTTTTCAACAGCAAGCTCATTTTCTCTCTCTTGTAGCTCTTCTTGCAGTGACTAAATTAGATTATGTGAAAGTTGCATTAACTTCCCACTAAGAGATACTGTAACTGCACATTAATAAGTACACTCCCTCAGAGTTCTTGGAGCTTATTACTCAGATTACCAACATAAAATACAGTCCCCAAAATGAGAGGCAGCATCTTAAAGAAATGCCTGGAATATTGTATAAGAAGGGAGCAGGCTACAAGCATCAGCTTCAATATTTGATGAGTGTGTCTATCAGCTTTACTGAAAATTGCTTCAAAAAACAGGAGGGGTCTTCTTCAGATAAAAGAGATTTTAACAGAGGACCTGCTCTGCTTCCCCTGGAGTCAAGGCCTCTGTGCCTATGAAAAGATAACAGAGGGAGCCCCACACACACTGTAAGGGGTCAAGGAAACAGAAGCAAAACTGGAACTTACCTGAATTTTTTTTTCAAAGGAACTTCTCTCATTTTTAAGCTCCATTCTAAGAGCCTATAAGAACAAAACAGTTGTTATGGCTACTTTCATTCATTCTTAACACAAATACCCTTATTAAGCATTAAAGTGAAGCAAAATGAGCTTAAAAACCCTGGGCATAAAATAAGCCAGTCAAAACTAAGAAGAAAAAAAAAGAAAATAGAACAAAAACCATCAAAACATGTTCTTCCATGCATGAGACAGAACAACAGCACTTGCTGAGTTAATAGAGGTGCACTTTTATGTGACATTTATCTTTGTCAGCAAGAAGCTTTTATCAAGAGAGATTTTAATTAGCACTTTTCCCTGGGGAGGTTACAGAATTATTTGTTTTAAAAAAGTAATCATATATAAAACCAGAGTTCTGCAAAGGTAGTCATCAGATTTTTTTTCTCCAATACTGCCCCCAAATGATCACATGCATTCTGCTCACCTGCAGTGAAATGATTAAAGATGATGCTGTTTTCACCTTGACACACAAATACTCTTGTGAAACCAGGGGTTTTTTTTCCTGGCACAGACTGATTTAATTGCAAGACTACCCAGAAGTGAAAACTTTTACTACCTCTAATCAACCCAATCATAAAAGATTTTTGACATCGACAGCAAAGTGTGCATGTACTGAGCTGAGCAACATTAAGTTCCAAAACAAAAGGGAAGAAAATTTCTCAGATGCCTGACAGCCTCCATAATTAACTTTCTTAATTCTGCCAGCTTTAATTTTGTCTTTGAATAACCAATAGGAAAAAAAATGAAGACACCAAGCCCTAGGACTTGTTTCTACATTCCAGCTTTCAGGAGCTTTGTCTTCCTATTTAGGAGCCAAGTGAAATAAAAGACTGATTCTTGTACCTTTTGTAACTTAAAGGGTAAACCTTTAAACCTGCACTTTATTTCATGAGTATTTTTTATGCCTACCTCCCTTACCACAGCTTTTTTTTTCAGCCCATAACAGCAGAGACACTTCCCAAGAACAAATTCTCAAGTCACATTCTTAACTTTTATAGCAGTTATGTCATCCAGTGAGGGATCTATTAACATCTAGGATTTTTCTAACATATATCTCTGTAAAGCCACTGCACTCTATCTACTCCACAGGCATCAAGTCAGTAGGAAACACAACCTCTCACTGAGGGAATGGATAAATAAGGATGAATATTTCCCACCAAGCCACAGCATAATCCATGAATGGTAAGGAACTGGAGAATGGAGGAGGAAATAATATTTTTAAAAGTTGGCTGATGTTACTCATATAGTGTCATGCATAAAACCTTTAAAATCCTACCCCCCCACGAGATTTATAACATATAATTCATCAGGCAGTTTCCTCACCTCTATCTCACTATCCTTTTCAAGCCTCAAGGCAATGGTAAGTTCTCTGATTTTTTCTGCTGGCAAGTTCCCATCAGAACATCCACTCTGAGACTTTTCCTTCTCAAGGTGTTGAATTAGAGCTTCTTTATTTTTCAGTGACATATTCAGTTGCTCTATAAGTCTAAAATTACAAGATTTTAAGTATTAATCTTGCACCATCTACCACCAATTCTCCAGTCATTGCAGTGAATCTTGCATATAACTCTCAGTGAAGACTCAAGACAATACCTGCAGAACTTAAGGATTTTCATAACCCTGGAAAACTGAAAATGGGCTGTAACTTTAACATAAGCAAACAGGGTTGAGCTATCTGCAAAGTGCTCATTCTTATTTTCCTCCAATACCACTTCAAATACCAACAGTTCAGTTTCAATATTTTACTTACATTGTCCTTTACAGCACACACAAAAACATTAATAATCTATTTCCTTTCTTAGCCCACACACCACATCCTCATGTGCCTTCAGCGTCTCTTGAGTAGTCAGTTTCATCTAAATTTGTATATAAGTGGTTCTCATTTCACAAAAAGAAAAAAAAAACATAGTAAAAACAAGTCAGGTCAGTGCTGTTGTCTTCTGTCAATACACATCTTCACACTCCCAGTATTCCAAAAACAAGAATGATGTTTTCTGGCAGACCTGAGTCTTGCACATGAAAACTTTGCAGCAAAAGATGCCATCACTGATTCCCCATGTTTTGTATCCTGGATTGTATTTCCAACAGTGTTTCTTTTCCCATTAAATTTACCAACCTGACCTATGAGCTTATGTTTCACACATCCTGGCCCTTTCAGGCTTTCAGGGAACTTTTAAAGATGACTTTGCTCCACAAAGCACTAAACTGGTTGCTGTGTTGCCATTCACTCCATGGGTGGCCAGTAACTCTCCTGTCCCAAGGGCAGGACCAAACTAATCAAACCCAAAGCTCTGCTGACTCTTCACACTTTAGCAATAAAGAATTCCAGCAGTCAGAAACATTACTGGCAACACTTCTGACCTGTCCTTCTCAGCTTCTGTAACCTTGTCCACATCCTTGGCAGGGGCATTGATAATTGAAGCAAGTTTCTGCTCAGCAGCAGTTCTCAGAGCTTTCTCCTTCTCTGTCATAGCAAGGGCTTTTCCCACCTCTTCTTGGGCAGCTTTAAGATTCTGAAATTAAAACATACAATCCTGATGCCTCTAAGAACTAAATGCTCATGAATTTTTTCACATACTGAAGTTTCGTCTACCCAACATATGTCAGGATGTTTAATTTAGGAACTTTTACCAAGTATTTCAAGTTCTTTGTAAATGCTTCTGAACTCTGTGTCTGCATTTTCAAGATTAATCCACTTTCTGTGGTATAGAAAGGAAAATGTGTTTCAAAGAAATAAAAAATACCCTAACTGATAGCAGAACAAGAAACAAAAGTGTCCCTATGCCATGGTTTTAGATTTAGCAATTATAAAATGGTTTTGTCACACTGTCCTCCCACTATCATAATAAATAGCTACACTTAAATGAAAGAGGTTAAAGAAGGGCTTTTTTGTTCAATAAAATTAATATTCCCAAGCTCGCTGTAGCTAATTGGAACTCTTTCCAACATCATTTATAATATTGTGCAGGAATTGATAAAGTATGAACCAGACATTTTTCTCTTGAACAGCAAAAGAAATGGAGATAACAGCCAGAGATTTCAGTCAACTTCCTCTGGGTGACATAACTCACAGATATGGAAAACACCAAAAACAAGACACACAAAACAACTTGGCAGATACTACATCAAATTTGATTCAGATCTTCATTTTCACACTGCAAGCTTCCCTGCTGTGCTCACCCAATGTAGTTTCCTATGAAATAAAAGCCTCCTTGTAGCCCAACAAGCCAATCCCCTCCTTGCCTTCACATCTAAACTAAAAAGCATCTCTTTGGGGGAGGGAGAGGAAAAGCTCCTTCACCAGTGAACTTCCCCACTCAACCCCTCTCCTGAAAAGCTGTTTTGCCAACATTTACCTGTCAATCAAGAACTCTGAAGGAAATTAATCTTTGTTAGCACTCCTAGGTCTATATAATTACATGGTGCTGTGTAAACCTGTGACTAAAACCACACTGCAGTGTTTGAATTCATAAGCAGAATAAAATTAATGTCAGAGGCCAACAATATCTTTGGGCTACAGAGAATACCCCATCCCCATGAGATCAGGAAATCTGCTCTTCAGCCTATCAGATCTGGAAAACACCAGCCTGACTGCCTGATCTGGGACAGAGGAAGCACTTTAAGAACTTCTCTACCAATTCAACAGCACAAAGAATGCTTTCAGAAATCCCAGCTCCACTAAAATGAATAAGTGGTCATGCAAATTCCTCCTTCTTCCTCCCTAAAGTCCCTTGACTTTACACTACAATTCCTCTGTAAAGTAACCAGAACTCAGCAATAAATACAGGGATAAACTGCCTCAAGCACACATAGTAAGAAATAAAAAAACATATTATGAAAACATAGGTTGAGCACAGTATCAGTTCTCAGACAACTGTACAAAGACAACAGTGATTCCTTATTATTCCTTCAGCTGTGGTCACTCACCTCTTCCAGAACGTTTATTCTGCCTGTCAGCATTTCCTCCATCTCCTGCATCCTCTTCTGTGCCTCCTTCCCATGCTGCACTTCAGCATCACCACCCTGGGCCAAGCTCTCAACTGCCTTACTGAAAGAAATAACACAGACATAAATCCCAGTGCATATCAATGTGGAACACATTTCAGGTGCCAGTGGCTGATGGATCATGCTCAAGCATCTTCCACCTTCTCTGTACCTACTTATCACTTTAAGGTTCAATACAAACATCTACAGACTACGCAGCAATTTGGGTGCTCTCTGTTAGTTCCACATAAAAGCCTTGGCACAGTGGATAAAGAAGCATTTTAGGGTATGATGAAAAAGTGAAATATTTCCTTTCTATTTCTAAAGCTTCCAAATACACTATAAAGCCTTCAGCAGAGCTGCGTTTTGCACAGCAAGCAGCACTGGAATACACTGAAGACATGGAGATCTCTCCATTTACCTTTTCAGTATTTGTTAACACCTTGGGAGAAAAGAACAGGTAGTGTCTCCTTGCTCAACACCAGATGACCACTTGCTCATGACTGCCAACTAAATTTTTCTTTCTAGCATGACCTCGTGCAAGATTCCCTTCAAAGCACAGCAACACCCTTTGAGCAACCTGGACAGATAAACAAAATCCATCTGCTCCTCAGGAAAACAAAGAAAATTCCACTGCAATTGAGGCCCATAGGGCAATCAACAGCTGCCAGCCTTGATTAGTTTTGAACCAGACATTTCTACATAAGTGCCCTTTAGATCCTCCAATACCTAAAGCATTAGGGAAAAACCACATAGAAACAGATCCTAAGTAATGGACATCAAGAAATAAACTGGTGCTTACTAGGCCTTGATGAGCAGCTTCTCCCTCTCCTGCAGTTCACGCTTCAGACTTTCTATCTCAACTTTCAGCTCAATGTTCTGTGACAAAAGAATGAAAATGTCTGGAAAGAACTGGAAGATCACCCATCCCAAAAGTCAGTGGCAGTGTGTAGATTACTTTTTGCTTGGACCAGCAAATACAAAGGATGATTGGGATAAGAATAGACATCTAGCTGTTAAAAGACATATTTTGCAAGGTTCAAGCCTTGCAGAAATATCAATAGCATTAAGGACCATTGCACTCAAGCAATAGAAATCCCCTGCACACACATTTAACTGTTCTAATAGGGAGTACTGCACTTCAGTATGGGAATTTCTAGGGTTTCAAAGCATATTTTTTCTTTAAGTACAGGATATATTATTTTCTTTTCAAAACCTGCTTTTATCAACTACAGAGGTTTTTAGTAATTTTAGATTTTATTTTTTTTTATAGCTTGAGGAAACCTCTTATGATGCAATTGTACAAAACTCCTTGGCCAGGAAGCTGACAAAAAACATTTCAACACATCAGCAATTACAAAAAAATCACCAGTGGAGAAGACCAGGCAGCAATATTCAGCTGCAACTGTGATCTACCCAAACAACAATTCATGTTCTTAACTACTGAAATATGCATCAAGAGAGACTCAAGTTTCCATCCCATTATGGAAAACAGACCTGAGGAAGGCACCTGTTCAGGTCACTTAAATTTAAGTTATTACTGAAAAGGATAAGGTCAGAATAAAATAATCACACCAAAATTTCCGATAACAGAAAAAGACTTAAAAGTCAAATGAAACAGACAAAAGCAAACAAAATAAAACAAACTCTTCAAAAAGAGACACAGTTGCAGGAAATGTTTCTAAATGCCTACGATTTTGTAGATTTCTTCAGTGGGACCATCAAACTTCTGCTGCATTCGCTCCTCCAGAAAATAAATACGAAGTTTCAGGTTGAAGTTTTCTTTTTTCAGATCAGTGATTTGCTGCGAAAGAAGAAAGATAATGAGAAAAAGGGGGAAAAGGAAAAATCCTAACCTCCAACAGTTTTGCTTTCACCAGTGCACGACCAGAATTCCACTGACACAGTTAAACTCACTCATACATGTGGGTGACACACATGTATGTCCAATTATGAAGGAGTTAATTAAACATATAATAGCCTTGTGCCCTTTGAACTATTCCCTAAAGTATCAAAATACTGACTGACTTGACACAATAATTCAGGAGAGATTTTTGAATCTAACAACATTAAGTAATTCTTCTAAATGATAGAACTTGAACAAAATACAAGATTAATACAATTTTCATGTTGAAACAGAAATATCTTCTAAGCAAAAGCCTCGGAAGGCAATTTCATTAACAGGACCCAGGTAACTTTATTCATAGCAAGAAAAGCCACAAGCACACAAGTGAGCCCAAACAAACACCAGTAAAACCTTTATCCCATCCCATAATTCATAGTGCAATTCTTTGGGGAAAAATTGCTTATCACTTTTAGCCTTCCTTGTAGAAGCATAACTTAGTTGATGGTTTCATTAAAGAAAGGAGTCTCCCTCTAAATTTTTTTAAGAGATGAAGCATAAAACATTCATTCAAATAAGACTTATGTCCCCTGCCAGATGCTTTCAGCAAATGGAAATCTAATATGTTACAGAGCTACTAATAAAATATTTATGTAGGCTTTTCCAGAACACTACAGTGCTATTTGTAAAAATTATTTGCAATACAATTTCCAAAATATTTGGCTTGTGAAACCCAAGATTACTTTCTGTAACTGCACTCAGAACCTGCATCTGCAAACAACTGTTCAGTTTAATAATCCCTGCCCAGAAAGCTGCCTTGTCATTATTCACAAAAGTAAAAATCATCTGAGCAATTGAAAATCCTACATAAACTTTGTGGCTCACTCCCACAACCTGAAGCAACCTGTCAGTAAATCATTCCCAGCATCCCTGCTCATTCAGAATAAGTCCAAGTGACAAAAACACTTTGAAGTTGTACCAGCTGAACTTCTAATTAGTCTCCCTACAGTCAATATATTTGAGTCAAAAGAAAAAAATAATTTCAAAAGAATTCAGCATTTCACAACTCTTGTTACAAGTATTACAGTGGCAACAGAGATAAACCAAAGTGCTTAAGGGTAATATTTTCAAAAGGCAAATGAAACAGACTGTGCAATCATAAACCAAGGAGTGAAACAAATGTCATCTCTGATGTTCAGTGTCTTGGATGAATGTTAGAGCACACAGACAATTTATAGGTTATTGCTTAATGAAAGAAAACATGTAAAATGTGAGAAAGCTCACACTGCAAAAAGATTTTAAAAGCAACCGTCTGAACTTATGCATTTGAAGACACAGTCTTAATTCCTTTGTGCATTTTGATTTCTGTATTTAAACAAAAGGAATGAAAACCAAGACAATTATATACATACTGCACAGAATACCCCACAGTATGAACAGCATGGCAGCAAATACAAGCTCAGATTAGCTCCTTTCCAAGTCTGCATGGAGCCAGTTTTGTTCAAAAGGGATCTGTCAGCAGTGGCTGTGGTTTCACAGCACAAGTTTCCAACTATAAAGGCTGTTTTAAATTTACAGAAAAACTCTAAGAGAGTTTGGTGAGACAAGAAAGAATCCCACAAATATTATTACCCAGCTCCCTTATTTGCTACCCCATCACCCTTTCTGCTCATGAACACCATTACCCACAACAAGGTCTCCTCAGAGATGCTTTTCACTTTGCCCATGCAATCATGTTTTCTATAATAGAATGGTTACCTCCATACTGCAACAAAGTGGGGCTCCATAAATAATTCAAAAACCTGCACCTCCAACATTACCCAGCTCAGCACCTTCTCCAGGTATAAACATTAAAGGACCTTTCCTACGTGGATCCACCTTTCAGCCCACTTAAGGATCATTACATCCATCCTGCTCTCTCTGAGCTACAGGGCCAGAGCCCATTCCTTTCATTACATCCTTCTTACAGCCTGTATGAATAACAGAGTTATAGAAATAAGTTTACTGGTGTTTTATGTATATTCTTCTTCCTTCATGGCAATGGATCTTTGAGCTTCATTACACTGCTGGCATCCATGCAAGTTCTCATCCCATGGGAAGTTTTACAGCTCAGTTTAATGTGAGGGGTCTGAGCATACCAGGATTCCAGACCTGTGGGGAGGCCCCTGCTCTGCATCACACAGGACAAACAGCAACAGATTGTTCCTTCTTTCTGCAACATTTTTTTCCCTGTGACCAGGAACCCTGCAGACAGTAAACCACTAGCAAAATGTATATTCTGGACTGAGGTCTTTGGCACACATCACAGTAAGAGACTTTAAGCACATACCAATGCCAAGGCAGTGTCTGTCTACCCCAGCCAACACACAGAAACAAAAGAGAAAGGGAAACAGACACAGACTGTTAAAAACATCCTTCACCAAAGGCCTTCCAAAACAAGCTTTAAATTCTGAGCAAAGAGCAGAGCTTTCTCCTCAGGAGTCATATAAGGCCACATGAAACTGAAAGAGTTTGTAAGAACCACTCATTTCAAACACAGCATTGCCACAAAAGGTAGCAGCAGCAGTGCACAGAAACAGCAGACTCTTGACACAGCCCAAAGGCAGCAGCCACAGCCTTTATCTGTAGCAATCATCTCAGAGATTTTAGATTGTCTTCCCCTCTACAGCTTCTTCACACAACAATAAATGCCTCAAAAGTTTTACATTCTAGTTCTTAATGGGGAAGTTGTCCTGCAACACAGCCCAATCAAATCAGCATTAAGCAGACATAAACAGCTGTCTTATTCAATTTAAAAAGGCAATACAGTTAACATATTTTTAAAATCTAATGTTTTCCTTTATATTCTACTAAGTGCCAAAATACTTTTATCTCCAGAATTGTCACAATGATACTAGACTTCACAACACAAGCATTCCAAGCACACTGATACTAAAAGGCATTATACTGTAGTCAATGAATTAAAAAGCCAAATCCCACACTAACCTAAATGAAAATAAACTTGATGCTTCCCTGAAATAAATCAGCAACAGATGTGCAAACCAAGTTCTGATGTTTCTGGTGAGCTGCAGGAACTTCTGAGCAGAGGGTGCCAATTTTGTTTCACAACTTCAGCACAGCAGTTGGCTGCTCTGAACAACAAACTCCTGCCTCAGATTTTGAAAGCAACACTTAAGAAATGGAGGTTCAAAGCATGGACAGGGACATTCACCTGGTCACACCTCCAAAAGATGTGTATCCACTGAAACAAACTAAGAGTCAACACTTCAGCCAGCATGCTGGAAATATCTTGGCCATAAATCTGTCACTGAGTCTTACATTAAAAGTTCTGCTTACATTTTCATAGTCTTTCATGGTCCGAGCTCGAGCTGGTGAGACTGTGTCTTCTGCCACATCTGGTACCACTAGACATTTAAAAAGACGTAACAAGTTCAGACAGCAGAAACTCTCTAAGTAGGGTTTCAATTTGGCAAAGGTCTACACTAACCTAAACATAACAAAACCTTTAGGGAAGTGAGAGAGGCACTGCTTGGCCCTGTTTACATTACATGTCAGTATCCACATTCCATTCTGATCACGCTAAGCCGTCTATCACTTAAAACTCCCAAATTCCATCACCCGCTTAAATTATGATGTACACTGGAATCAGGCTATGTGAGGTGCGCTGTCAAGAATAAATCCTCGGAGCAGGATCTGGATGATGCACAGCGTGCAGCTTCCCTAACCCTGAGCAGAATGTGCCCTCGCTGGATATTCCGAGTATTTTAAGTACACGCCGCACAAAACCGCTGATCATCTTATATAAGGCTGAAAGCCGTGATGACCACAGGCAGCGAGCACACAGCAGTGACGGCAGCAGCTGCTGGCGCTTAAAAACTCTTAAATTACGTTAAAAAGAGCATCACTTGAAAGGTTTGGGGTTTTTTGGCGTGAGTTGGAGGTTTTTTCCGCAGGTTTGCGGACCAGCGCGAAGCACCGAGCCGGGGCAGGGATGTGCGGGCTCCGGCCGCGATCCAGCCTCACCTTGTCCGCCGGGCGGGCCGGGCTGGGGGTCCCCGCGGGAGATGTCCGGCAGCTGGAGGACGCTGGGGAAGAAGGAGGAGAGCGCTGAGAGCGCAGCGCCCGCGGGCTCGCCCCCCTGAGCCCGTCCGCGGCCGGCGGGCCCGGCCCCGCCACACGCACCCGCGCATCCCGCCCGCAGCTCCCCCGTACCTGCCCTCGAGCGCCAGCGGCAGCGTCGGGTCCTCCCCCGGCAGCGAATCCATGGATCGGCCGCGCGGCTCCCGCGGCGCCCGCCGCCTTTGTGCGCGGATTTGGCGGCTTCCCTGGAATTCAAACGCCCGCAATCGCTTCCGCCATCTTTGCGTGCAGCGCGCTGAAGCCGCCGAAGCCGCCGCGGGGCGAGCGGAGGGCGGGCACAATGGGGAGTGAATGGGGGCCGCCCTGTTTGATGAGGGCAGCGCGCCGAGCTGCGCGGGCGGCGGCCATGTTGGGTGAGGGCAGAGCGGGGCGGGTGCCGGCCGGCGCCATCTCGAGTGAGGGAAGGAGCCCGGGCTGACAGCCCGAGGGGACGGGGCGCCTGAGGTGGCACAAGGGGGAACAGGGCGATCCCCGGGCCCTGCTCCAAAAGTATCCCCGTTTGGAAGAGGCTTAGGAAGGCAGGCACCAGGCTCCGGCTCCGGCCGAGCCTGGCAGAGCCACTGGAGCTGATGTTTACCATGTTCCCCGCAGGGCAAAGCTGTCGTAGGGCTTGGCGAAAGAAATAAACACGCGTTAGTTCCACATTCTGGTCACCGCTCATCGCAACGGGCAGGGGTGCAGGCAGCTGCTGTCATCATCCGTGTAGGCGGATTTTGAATGATCTGAGAGGTTTGGGGTTTTTTGGTGGGTTTTTTTTTTTTTTTTTTTTTTTTTTTTTTACAAAAGTGTGTCGACTCTCCCACTTTTTGTGGGAGAAAATGCAACTGCACTGGACATTTCTGATAAATGCTGAACTGGATTAAATGCTGCTGTTGTGGCCCCTCCTTCACGGGGCACGGCCAGGGTAAAAACGCCGGGCACAGGTGGAGCTCCAGACCCCTCCTTGCTGTGCGTCCTTGCCTCCCTTTAATTCATTTAGAACCCGTGTGCAGGATTGAAATGCCTCCCTGCAATATTTATTTACATCCTCACAGATTCACAGAATTATTTAGGCTGGAAAAGACCTCTGAGGTATGGAATCCAACCTTTGACCAACCCCTGCCTTGTCAGCCAGCCCAGTGCGCTGAGTGCCATGTCCTGTCACTCCTTGGACACCTCCAAGGACAGTGACTCTGTCACCTCTCTAGCCGGCTCCTTCCTAATGTCTAATCACCCATTTTGTGAAGAATTTTCTTCTGATGTCCAATCTGAACCTCACTCCTACAGCTTGAAGCTGTTCCCTATTGTTCCTTAGGAGCAGAGCTGACCCCCCCGGCTGTCCCCTCCTGTCAGGAGTTGTGCAGAGCCACAAGATCCCCTCTCAGCCTCCTTTTCTCCAGGCTGAGCTCCTTTCCAGCTCCCTCTGCTTGTGCTCCAGACCCTTCCCCAGCTCCATTCCCTTCCCTGGACCTGCTCCAGTCCCTCAAGGTCTTTCTGTCACAGATTCACAGAATTATTTAGGCTGGAAAAGACCTCTGAGGTATGGAATCCAACCTTTGACCAACCCCTGCCTTGTCAGCCAGCCCAGTGCGCTGAGTGCCATGTCCTGTCACTCCTTGGACACCTCCAAGGACAGTGACTCTGTCACCTCTCTAGCCAGCCCCTTCCTAATGTCTTAACACCCATTTTGTGAAGAAATTTCTCCTGATGTCCAACCTGAACCTCACCCCTACAGCTTGAAGCTGTTCCCTATTGTTCCTTAGGAGCAGAGCTGACCCCCCCGGCTGTCCCCTCCTGTCAGGAGTTGTGCAGAGCCACAAGATCCCCTCTCAGCCTCCTTTTCTCCAGGCTGAGCTCCTTTCCAGCTCCCTCTGCTTGTGCTCCAGACCCTTCCCCAGCTCCATTCCCTTCCCTGGACCTGCTCCAGTCCCTCAAGGTCTTTCTGGTCACAAGGGACCCAGAACTGGGCACAGCACTCGAGGAGCCTCACCTGTGCTCAGCACAGGGGACAATCACTGCCCTGACCTGTGGCCACGCTATTGCTGGTACAATCCAGGAGCCATTGGCCTTCTTGCCCACCTGGGCACATGTTCAGCCACTGCCAACCAGCATTCCCAGGTCATTTTCTACTGGGCTGCCTTCCAGCCACTCTGCCCCCAGAGTGCATCGAGCATCAGGTGGTGCCTCATGCTGGGACTTGTTCTTACCATTCTCTGTAACACAAGGAAGCACAGGAGTAACCCTGTGCATTAGGTTTGGTTTCCTCTTTTGGATTTGGTTTCCTCTTTGGTACCAGCTCAGGTCAGGTTTCACTCACTTTCCTCAAGGCTGTCTCAAGGGGACTCTTACCCAGCCAGGAATTAGGCCACGGAGAAGGGCTGACCACAGGCCATGAATTCCGTGAGTTTATTATTCCCAGTTGGCCTGGTGCCCTGTGAACTCCATTTCCTCCATGTACCTGCACTGTTTAAATTGACACTCACCTGTCAAATGCCCCAGACTGGTGGGAGCAGCCGCTGCAGCTCTGGATGTGTATGGTCATGGTGGGCTTCCCATGCCTGCTTAATTCTTTCAGCTTTATGGGTACAAGTGCATGATGGAGCTGTAGCAGTCCCAAACTGCCAGAAGTGTCTGACACTACTTAGCAGAAATAAAGCTCTTAAGCCCATCTCCTGTCCAATTGGACATGCCTCATGCTTTGCATTTGGGGTCTGATGACCCCAAGGATGTTTAGTCCCTTCAACTCCCCCATGAGAGACCTCAAGAGACACTGGTCACCTTATATGACTGAAACCCTTTTGCAGTGGCCTCTGCCAAGCTGAAATTAAGTTCACAAAATCAGGTCTGCCATATGGCACCAGGATCCGATCAGCCAGGCTGAAATGTGAGTTTTCCTCCTTTACAGATCATCATAAAATGACTAAGTCCACTCACTATCATTATTGAAATGATAATACCAATTTGTTTAATCTTGTTTAAGGTTTCTGTGAGGTTTTACATATTTGATGTGGGTCTTTAAATCAGCCACAAGTAAATCACTCTGCACACACAGCATATGAGTCTGCAGAGTCACAGCCCATGTGCAACACACTGTAGTCAAAAGGAAATCAGCAGGGCCCTCCTTGTGAAGTTCATTACTTCATGAAGTGGCTGTCTGATGGACAAATATAAGGATATATAGAGATACATCCCTGTCTGTCTTTCCTGGAAGTGTTCAGGGCCAAGCTGGCTTGGAGCAACTTGGTCTAGTGGAAGGTGTCCCTGCCCATGGCAGGAGGGGAAATGAGATGATCTTTTAGGTTCTTTCCAACCCAAACCATTCTGTGGTCCTATGATTCTATGTATACACACAGGCAGGATGGAAAATTTCCCTGGGAAATTTACTGCACTGTCCCATGTTTTACGAGCTGCAGTAGCACCAGGAAGCTGCAAGGGGCAGAAGGGGCTGGGAAATGTGTTGTTTAGAAACACTTAACAACTTGCCTTCGGATAATCTGCTTAATGTTGTTTAACCTTAAATTCATTAGTAGCACATTTGGGGAGATTACACTAAAGCCTCATGCCAGGAAGCCTTGTTGGAGCTTTCCTCCTTCTCAAGGCAGCCTGAGATCCTTCCCACCTCAGGCAGAGTCCTAAAGGGAGGCTGGGAAAGGAGGGCAGTGGTGGGGCTGAGCTGAGCAGGACGGGAGCCAGCTGCTGGCTGTGCTGGCACAAGGAGGGCTGATGTCACCACCAGCTGAACACGGGTCCCCCTCACCCTCCTGTCCTCACCCCCTGCTCCGGGGACCTGGTTCAGACTCAGCACTGCCTCCTCCTCACACAGCTCACAGCAAGATTCTTCCCAAGTTAAGTCATGCACGATCCAACTGCTCTGCTAATGCAAATCAGGTCTCAATAAACTCCCTCGAATTTCAGCAGTGTGGCCCTTCCTTACACAGCTCTGGCTCAAATGCCTGAATGAACACTTAAAACCATGTGCTCGCTCAGTGTATGAAGCCTTACCTCTCCAAGTTCTTTGCTTAATAAGGGCTGAAGAGTCACACACAGCTTTCACCAAAAAAAAAGAGCCTTTAGCAGTTGTATTTGCAAACAAAATCAGTTTCCTAACTCTGCCAAGAGAGAAGGAAATGCAAGTTTTCCACGGGCCCCTCTGCAAACACTCCCAGAACTGATGCCACAGATGTGCATTTCAGAGTTTCTGTAACAAAAATGGCCTTTGAAAGACATCTGTGGTCATGAAGAAAAATCTGATACAATATCCTCATCCCATTTCCAGCTTTGCTCTGAGGGTTTCCCTGTTAGTGATTCACATCTCTGACAAAATGTGTCCATGTGAATGATACAGAAAACAGTGGGAAAACAGTCATTGCCTGTGGAGCTCCCAAACACAGCTGAGGGCTGGGATGGTTCATAGCAGACACAGGAGATCAGAGGGCTCATTTTTTAGCTGGATTTTCCGACACAGAATGTCAACTGTGCTTATGAATATCTGTGATAGAAAACATTTTTGTGCCTTGGTTCTCATCTTGAATACAGGGGCATAATGAAGGAATAATTCTCTTGGAACAAATGTTATTACTGGGATGAGATTGGATTCAATCCTTTCTGTCACTGGGAAGACTCCTGCTGAAATTCAATGAACAAAACACAAATGCAAAAATCCAAGTGGCATAGATACAAATTATATACATTTATTTTTATTCATTTTAAATAACATTCTTCTGTATAAATTCTGACATATATTCAAATCATACACTTTTTTTTCTTTTTAGAAATGCATTTGTAAGCATAGCATAAGCTTGGGAGATGCCGTATTTGGATGTAGAGTGAGACTGATGGGTTTCAGATGGGAGCAAGTACAACTTTTAAGGCCCACATTTTTCTTATTTTAATCCATTCCTGTGACACATAAAGAGCAGAGTCCTGTGGGAGCTCACTCTAAAACTTCACTCTAAAGAGAAAACTATTTTTATATCCCTTATTTAAAGGAGACTGTGCAAACTTTCTGCCACATTTATATTGCCTGTAACACTGAAGAGGATGATGCTGCACAGCAGTGGTTAACTGGCCCAGGATACCTGAAGGATGCTGGATATATCGCCTCCTCTTTCCTAAATGCCTGCTAAGTTTGCTCAGCCTGGTCCAAGGGAATTTTATCATTCCAGTGGCTGACATCTCCTGACAGCTCCCCAGGGCTAGTGCTCCTCATAGCTATTTCCAGCTACAGTGGTCCACGAGGTTGGAGATATCTCTCCTCATTAGCCCAACCACTTTTCTGCATGTCTGTTGCACTCCCAGTGCTCCCCCAAGCTGGGAGCCCTGCAGGCTGCCCCGAGCCCTGCCCCACCCCAGCTCTGTGCCCTTCATCTGCTCCTTCTGTCCCTCTGCCTTTACTGCCAGGCTGGGCTCACCCCAGCCAGGCCAGCTGGGCCCTCACCCTGCCAAGGACAGTGCCTGGAGCTGCTTTCCCACATCCACCAGCTCTGTCACACCCCCTCTGCTCTGAGCTGCTGTCCCCTGCCATGAGTGCCCTTCTCTGTGACAGCCCAGCCCCGCAGCTGGGCAGCATTCCCAGGCACAAGGTGCTACACGTGTACCTGGATGGCCACCTCAGCCCCACAAGTCACCAAGATGCCCTCCCCTGGCCTCGCTGGCTGCTCAGCTGGGCATCAAGACAGCCCTGAGAGTCCACTTCTGGTTCTCCTGCCCTTACCCACCCTCAGGACAAACCTCAGCACGTGCGGAGCCTCAGACAAGCGATGACACGCAGCATGGTGCTGGTGGCACCAGTACCTGGCACAAGCGTTTGAGCTCTGCCACCCCTCCAGGTACAACCCAGCCCAAGGTGACTGGAGACAGAACCAGCTCAGCCTCTTCCTCCCCTCCTGTGGTGCCAGGGGAACTGATAAGAGCACGAGCAATCTGATCTCACATCACCAAAGGCAAACAAGAAGCTGTTTATTCTTTCCCTGCTGAGGTATTGATCTCCTTTTATTACTGTTGCTCCTGTGTGCCCAGGCCTGGGTGGCAGGAGGTGTCATTCTGCCATTTGACAAGCACGGTGCCAGTGCCACATCCTCACTGTGCTCCCTGTTCAGGAACATCCTGTGCCTTCCAAATCTGGGCAGCCAGGTCCCCCCTGTCCAACCAAGCTTCCCATCACATTTCCAGGCTGTCTCCATCCCTTCATCCAGCTGTGCAATCCATAGGCAGCAGCTGTCCCACCCTGCAGGGCATCCTGACTCCTCCTCCTCCCAAACACAAAGCCTTTGGATTACTTTGGAGGTCAGAAGCAGCCCAGGTGCCAACACCTCCTGTGCTGTGGCAGGCAGGGACCAGGAGGGCTCAGCACCTGAGCCCACGCTCTGCTTGAGCAGATGGTCCCTACTTCTACAGAGAGACAAAATCCAAGCCTGTTCCTGTTACAAAGCAGCCCACAGCAAATTTAAGGAAGAGGTGTTTTGTGGCAGAGATTAAAAAATCTGCTAAAGTATTTTAGAAACATTAAAGTGAACAACCTGTCCTTTGATTTGCTTGCTAGCATCAGTCTCAGAAGCCAGCACTTCCTAAATTACCTTTCCTCACCCATGAAGTGACCAAGTGCAATTCTATTGCTAGATCAGCAATAATTACAACTTCCAGGAAATTTTCTGGTTTGGCACCACCCTGCTCTTTAAAAGTTTGATGCGTAACTCAAAGATTAGCAATATCCAGCTTTTCTCCTCCAGTCCTCCCCTGTTTTATAGCTAAAAGTAACACTGTTCTGAATGACATGAGCCAGATTTGTTACCTGAATATGGGACCTCACCCTGGCCCACTGCAGGCAACGGGAGCTTTTCCATCAGCTTTTTTCTATCAGCTTGGGTCTATATGCAATTCCATATTCTGCCCTCACCATTTCCCTTGGTCATCCTCAACAATTTTCATTCTGATTTGCCATGCCTCAGGAGCTTTTCCATCAGTTTTATTCCATTAGCTTTTTTCCATCACCTTGGGCCTATATGCAATTCCATATTCTGCCCTCACCATTTCCCTTGGTCATCCTCAACAATTTTCATTCTGATTTGCCATGCCTCAAATTTAAATCAGACAGCAAGTTATTCCAGGCAGAAATGGCATCTTTGAGCATGTGTTTGAATCACCTATTTCCCCCCTGCCAAGTTTCCAGATATAAGAGAAACCTCCTCACAGCACCAAAAAACAAATAAATAACCAACATGTTCTTTCTACCATTTCTCATCTGGAGAAACATTCACGTTTTCCTGGCTCAGAGGATACATCCACCAGCTTCTGCATCACCATTGCCCCACACACACAGCAACGCAGCTGCAGCTCTGAGGCTGAGCAACAGTGGGGGGAAATATTTGTTTCCTGCCCTGTTTCCATGCAGTAGTTTGATTTCCAGGGTGGGACAGGTGGCACAGGGAGCACAGCCCCTGCCCTGAGGCACACACTGCAGGTACCAACCCAGGAGCTCCATGTGTGACCTCCCTGTGCCACCTGTGAGTGGTTCTCTCTGCTGACAGCCCACCAGCCTCTCACCAAAACCAGGGGAATCTGTAAAACCTGTTCCCTGCAGTGTTTTTTTAACAGCTGATTCCCCATCACCACCTTGTGCTACTTTAAGTGCTGAAAGCATCTGTGCCCTTTTACCTTCTGAGCCTCGAAGCGCACATCGGGTCCTGCGAGCTCTTCATCCCAAAGCTGTTTCCACCCAAATCCAGGAGACCTTTGGCCCTCAGGAGGCATGGGGGCTGAGCTCAGCTCTCCAGCACATCCCCCCAGCCATGGCAGCTCAGCATGGCAGTGGGATCCCTCCACACGATGAGCACCCACTTGGGAGAACCTCAGCGAAGGAGCCCAGGCTCTCAGAGTGTTTGTGACAGTGTATTTGCATTTTGTAGAGAGAATGAAAAGCAAGGAATACATTGGTGCATCCAATTTTTGGACACCTACTCAGCCTTAGTCATGGCAACACTGGTATTCACTCTGTATTTGAAGGAATGGCAAAATTTGACAGATACAAGTAGGGAGCACTCACATTTTCTCTAAAAAAGAAGTTATTCAATGACAGTGGAAGAAAAGCTTTAAGCAGTTGGTGTTTGCCAGAGGCCCAGCTCCAACAATATTGCCATCTCATTTACAGTATTTTAAACAATCCTCATGATTTTTTTCTTTTTTAAACAACGTCACTAACCGCTGTACAATTAAAACCTAGAGGATAAAACATGACCTGGGGAGTGGGGGAGGTCGGGGAGGGGCTCATGGTTTTGTTTTTGGGGATTTTTTGGTTGGTCAGTTGGTTGCTTGTCTTTTTTACAAATAATTACAAATACAATTCCAAGAAGATATATTACATTTTATATACAGAACACACCATTTCTATCAGGGTAGGGTATTAAGCCTGGCTTTTATTTTTACATGGCAACCCTGAGATGTCTTGTCGTCTTCCCTTGCACAGAAACTATACAAGTTCATTAACTCCTTCTAGAAAAAAATGGATTGCTATGTCTTAATAGCATCATCACCCTGTATAAATATTCAGAAAGGGAAGAGCTTAGTCTCTTCCCTAACTCAAGTGTTCTTAGGACTTTTTTCCCATTTCCCTGCTTAATGGGAACAGATAATGGTGACTTTTTCAGTGTGCAACTCACTCCTCCTACTTGCCTTTTGGTAGTACAGTGAACAATTACTTCCCTTTCTTTTTGTTCTCCTTTTCAAATAAGTTTTTGTCAGGAATGAAGATGATGCCTTTCCAAAGATCTGTTTCCTGAAATTCCACTGTTAATTCATGAGCTACTTCTCAAACTAAAGGATGAAGACACAAGGGTTGGGTTGGCTGGAAACCAAGTAGCTTCTGACTCCTCATCGGGTTCTGCTCTCTCCACCCCACCACCTCTTCATAAAAAAAGTTTCAATTCAGCACAATCCAGTTTGTAACAACAGTGAATTCTATGGATCTTTATGGAGAACACTGAATGCATTTCACCACACTACCTGAAATTCAGGGGTACTGCACTGTCTTCTGTTCACCTGCAAGCTACAGCACGCCTTGCACCAGAGAGCATCTGAAGAGCAAATTCCTCTGCGTGGAGCCTTGGCACGGATCCTGACACCCCTTCCACAAGCCCTGCCACTTTTTGAGAAGCAAACTTTGGAATAGCTGGATGACTTCTAAGCTTTATAATTATGCATGGGAGTCGTCAGCGTGAGCTGTCCATTGGGGGCCACCTCATTGCCATCATCTTCCAGCAGCCCCGACACGTCAGCGTTGGGAATGCTGTCGTGGTAGCTGCTGAAACTGATGTTGTCCTCTTTGAGTTCAATGGTCCAAAAGGGAGCGTTAAGTTTTCGGTTCTGATACTCACGGTACATGTAGACAGCACCCACAAAGCCCATTAGTAGGACCACAACAATGATGATCACTGTCAAAATAATGATGTTAAACTGAGTCCATGAAACATCTGCGAAAGCAGAGGTGCTGTTGTCAGAGGAGCTTATAGGAAATATTGTCTGTAGAGTTGTCGGTGACAAAGTACTGTTTAGCACTGCCGTGGAAAAGGATGTGGCCTTGGTGGTATTTGGAGCTGAAGTTGTAAACTCCCTTGGTTCTGGGCCAAGAGTGGCTTCTACAAAACAAATTAAAAAATGATCAATAAGAAAATCTGCTGAGCTGAAAATCAAACACAAACATAAGAGATTTGACATTTATATCACAGTTATTATGGCAATTAAGGCTGCACTGCTAAACTGGTATTTTTTCAAAGCAGTTTAAAAAATGTCTGTCCAGGGTTGTGTGGGGGTTTTTTAAATATAATTCTGTGTGCTAAGTGTCCACGGACTACAGGACTGCTCTGACAAGTCTGGTGCTGAGGGACAGGTGCAGCAGTCACGACTCAGGGTTCAATACAGGAGCTCATGATGACAGCAAGTCCCAGTCCAGCTCCTGTTCAGACCAGGAAAATGAGGCTTTACCAAGCTCAGCAAGTTTGGACTCTGAACCAACGCATCCCTTGGTGTCTGTGTGGGCTGCACACTCACACACAGCAACTCCAGCAGCTTAAACCCTTCACAACCAGTGCACCAGATGTAGGACTGTGTTCTCAGTATTATTATTTCTGCCCTACTTGTACAAACAAGAAGATCAAAACTGAAAAAATGAACTAGTGGGTTCAGTGTTCACACCACTTTAGGTAAAAGGGCAAAATAACCTCAGTTCTGCTTTTGAATGAAGTCACACACAAGCCACATGGAGATCCCCAGTCCACACAGCCATAAGCAGGAGATCACCAAATCACAACAAAAAAAGACTGTGGATGTCCTTCAGAAGCTTTTGAACCCAGCAGAGGCCAGCTGGGATCCTGGTTTGGCTTCAGCTGCTGGCATAGGTGCCCACAGGAAAGATCAGAACATGGGAACTACCAGACTGTGCTCTGGCTTTTCCTAAATAGCCAAGAGCCTCGCTTGCTTCCAACAGCCATGGGATAAACTTCCTTCTCAGTTCAGGAGTCAGGTTAACCTTGAGATCTCAGAAGTGGGATGTGAATTCATTATGCCTGCATCAAACCTGCTGAGCTACAGGCCTCAGACAGCACCAGAAATCTGTAGTATTAAGCTCACAAATGTAGCTAATAAAGCATTTCCTCACATGAATAACCTGATCTATTTTAGATTCTCAAGTTCAGGCAACAGGAACACTCCACAAACTGAAGCCTCAATCAGCCAGAATGTTCTCTGCACCTATTGCTCCACAGGACTCTCTGCATCCTCTTTCCCACTCTCTTCCTGCCAACAGAAAAGCAACTTCATTTTAAATCCGTGTACAGCTGCAGCAATTACAGCTGATGGTGCCATGCTGTACAGATCCAGCTTCCAGCTCTCCTGAACATCTACTAATTATGACTGAGGAGGAGAGTCACTTCCGAAGGACTAATTTTGCACTAAGCTGCATCTCCAATGGCAACAGGAGCTGGAAATATTCAGCACATGTCCTGCCACGGGCCCTCAGGGGAACTCCCACAAGTTAACTTTGGGCTGTCACATTTCCAGTTCAGGCAGAGAAAGAAATTCCTCTGGAAGGGGCACCACACACCTGACTGAGGTTCTGCTCAGAGTCCCCTCCCTGCAGCAGCTCCTCTGTTCCCTACAGCTCCTGCCTCAGGCTGTTAAGGACACAGGATGCTGAATGCCAGAAGGCATTTCTCTATGGCATGACAGGCAAAATTTTGCAATAGGAAGCAACATGACAGGAGCAAGAAGTTCCTGGAAAACCTCTGGCTTTGGGAAAAGGGCATGAGGAATTCAGTCATCCTTTCCAAATTCCTTCACCAACACTCAATCCCTGGCAAAGCTGTAAGTAGGGAAAAAAACAGAACCGAGACAATGGCTGATTCACCAGCAAGGAAACAGCACTTTTCTGGGCTTTATGTGTGAGTCAGCATCAGCTCAGGGCTGGCACGGAGGCCTGGGGTGAAGACATTTCCTGGCGCTGCCAGGAACGTCATGGTGAAGTGCCGGCTCTGGCCCCGGGCCGTGACACGGCGCTGCCTGTTCCGCTCCCTGTTCCGCTCCCGGGGCCCTGCCAGCCCTCCAGATGTCCCAGAGCAGCTCCTTGAGAGCAGCAGCTGCTCACTCAATGGGCTGCTTTGGCAGCTTTGACGGGAGCCTCAGATCCAGCTGCTTGATTGAAGCGCCGGCTCGGCAGAGCTGCTGCTGCCTCCTGCAGTGGAGAGCTCTGGCAGGAGGCCAGTGCCCGGTCCCGGGGAGGCTGCGGTGCTTGGCTGGGTGGCACAGAGCCACAGTGCACCAGTGGGAGTCCCTGCTGTGCCACCCCACAGCAGCAGGAGCACCAACTGCTCTGGGGCTGAAAACACTCACTCTGGACCTTTGAATATCCTCACTATCTGCTTTGAAAGCACCAGAGTCCTGGTCAGGCTTAAGACTCTGGATGGCCCCTGTGGATACATGAGCTTTGCCCAGGCTGTACAGAACCTGCTGGCTCATTTCACCTGTGACCACTGAAACACAGCCTGGGTGATGATTTCACTCCAGAAGCCACTCAAATGCACAGGTGATTTATGAAAATCTTAACCTAAAACAAGTTAATGCTCAGTAACTTCAGCATGTCAGTTTTTACACAATTTTTGTTTAAGGAACTGGAAAGAAGCTGGACATCTTTTTAAATGCTCAATATAAAAGGGAAAACATAAGTGTGAGGGAGAGAGGAAAGCTCAAGAAGCATGTCCCAGCCCCCTTGAAAGGGAACAGGCTTTCCCCACATCAGGAACTGGCTACAACAATGCCTTCAAAATAAAACAGAATGGTGAAAACTGCAAGTACCCAAGCAAAGCCATACATACAGATTTTAATGGAGCAAGGTCATGTGGATCCTTGCACAAAGCCAGAGCTGTGCAGGGGTAGGTAATGGATGAGCTGATGCAAAAGTGCCATTTCCAGCCCTGTTACAGCTAATGAGCATGCAACTTTGTTGTAGTGATCATCTCCCTGAGCAGGGAAGGACTCTGTGATTACACACCCAGTGAGCAGCACACGAGTGAAAACCACATTAGCTCCTGATGGAAGATCTGAATTGGATCTCTGTCCATGACAAGGACAAATTTGTGCCTAAATACTTCCCTGAACTCTGGGTTTTTTCATCTCATACATCACACTGATAATGTTTCCATGCATGGTATGGACATCCACCATGAAAACCAACCTCCAGAAAACCACTGAAGGAGCAACTCCAGAACCATTTTCTCTCATTCTACATTAAATACACTACAAATGGACTGGGTTTTTTCTAGCTTGGTCACTAGCAGTGCCTGCCAGGGTCTGGAATCAGGGTGGTCACAGAGCTGACTCTAAACCACCTTTCAAGGCCAGCAGGCACCAACAACTGTGTGCTGGAATTGGAGGTGGGGGAGTCTCTGTCCCCCTGGATGTGTTCAAAAAAAGCCTGGATGTGGCACTCAGTGCCATGGTTTAATTGATGAGGAGGTGTTAGGTCATAGGTTGGACTTGATGATCCTTAAGGTCTTTTCCAACCTAGTTCATTCTTTGATTCTGTTACAAAGATCTGGTTTTCTTCTCTGCACCAGAGGCCAGACGAACCTAAACTAACAAAAACAATTAACACCATTCCCTCTCCAACCTTTGGCCAGCTGCACAGTGAGCCTTGACACTGACTTGAGCAGCACTTTTTACCTTTCCTGGTGCAGTTGGTGCCCTCGGAGTCCCTGCTGTAGCCCTCCTCACACAGCTCACAGTGGAAGCCCGTGGTGTGGTAGAGGCAGCCGATGCACTCGCCGCTGTCGGGCCGGCACACGCTGGGGGACAGCGCGGGGTCCACGTTCCCGTTGCACTCACACCTCGTGCAGATGCTGTCTGAGTTGTAGTAGCCCTTGTCACACTGGTTGCAGTTGAGGCCAGTGTACCCTGGTTTGCACTTGTCACACCTCGGGATGCTCTCGCCAGGCTCTGGAGAACACAGAAAGCAAAGCAGGGATGGGCCACAGCCCCTGGCAGAGACACCCGTGCTGTGGGGTTTGTTCTGTGGGAACTGACCACAAGGCACCCTGACAAAAATCAGTGGCCACCAAGTATTGACAATCTCAAATTCTGAGCTGAAAACACAACATTTGACTTCAACATCTTCTCTTTAGTAGGGGAAAAAACAGCTTTGAGGAGTTCTGATGCCTTGTACCAACCTCACAGAGCAAACTCAGCACGTTGCTAAGGAAATAGATTATTATTCCTGAACATTTCCATCTCAAACAGGCAATTTCAGAGAACAGCTGGAACTATATTGGGGATGCTTGCAATCCAAAGGAACTTTTGGGCCTATACAAAGCCAGAAGCAGCTTGCTTGCAAAACTGATTAGGGAAATATCCAAAAAAGTCTCAGATATGACTATTACAGCTCTGACTTGTCTCAGTTATGTTGGGGAATCTCTGCATGGAGTCCCATGGAGATGTTCAGAAGCAGGCTCAGAAGTATGGAGGGCTACATGGCACTGCTGAGCACCTCCTGCCCCCCTCCTGGCTGCCACGAGCTCAGCAGCTTCTCTGCAAAACTCTGCAGGCTGTTCAGAGCAGACTGCAGCAACACACTGAGAGCTGGAACCAGACTTTAAGATCCCTTCCAAGCCAAACCATTTTGTGATTCTGATCCCTCCCCTGCACAGCTGCTCTCACAGGAGGCAACACAAGCACCAGGGACCCATCACAGCAGGTGCTGCTTCCAGTGCCCACAAACAGGAGCTCCACAGGCTATAAAACACCTTGGGCTGACACACTCTGAGGGGCAATTTAACTGAGGAGAGCAGCCTTCATTATGAGGAATTAGACCAAAAGAAGAGCCTCACGTAAGTGGCAGGTGCCAGTGGATGCCACAGTGGAGCAGGGGCAGTGCTGGCAGCCGTGGGCAGGCTGGGTGCTCCGATAGAAACCCTCCTTGCAGAGCTCACAGTGCTTCCCCTCCGTGTTCTCCTGGCAGTCCAGGCAGGTGCCTGAGGAGCAGAGAGGAGAACAAGCAAACATTCAGCAGCAGGAACTGGAGCAGAACATTTAGAGCAAGAATCCACGTGGAACACACTCAATTATCAGAGCTCACAGGTGGTTTTGGATGCCCTCTGGCCAAAACATGATCCTGGCCTCTTATGACCTTCTGATGCTCATCCCCTCGTTCCACACATACACAGATAATGGGAAAAAGCAGGTGGCCCCAGCAGAGGCCCCACAGCTCACCACTAAAAGGTCACTGCAGGTAAACACAAGTTATCAGTGTTAAAATTCTCCTCAAGTAAAGCAGTTTTAGTTTGCATTTATACCAGCAGTGAGATGGAACACTGGTGCTGAAAGTCCCCCACTCTCATGAGGGGTCCCTGAGGTTTATACCTTTAGTTTTTTCTGTGCAGCCTCTTCCTGTCCACCTGGGCTGGTGCTCAGGGGTGAGGACATGCCACTGTCCTGCTTTGGGGGCAGGCAGCTCCATCTTACCAGTGTGGCTCCAGCTCCTGCACCCCAGGACAAGGCAGCAGCAGTCAGTGACCTTCCCAGAGAAGCAGAGAAGGGGGGGCTCACGGGAGGCACCTGCCCTTCCTGGGGAAGCCCCTGAATCAGAAACTCGACGTGCCGTGGCTTCACAGATGCCGTCTCCTAATGGCCTCCAAATTGCATTTTGATACCACTGTGACCCAGAAGAAAAATCTCCTTAGTTACAAAAGCACAGCCTCTATATAAAGCCCATCCATCACCAGAACATGCTGTAATTCAGCTGGCTCCTTGGTGAGGTGGCAGGGAGCTGAGGGAAGATTGGATTAAATCCCATGTACCAGAGTCTGCAAAGGCAACAGCCCTTTCTACAAACTGGGGTGGCCCAGAGCAGTGGGAGAGCAGGGACAGATCCACTGAGCTGACCCAGCAGTGCTGCTGGGGGATGGGCAAGTCTCATATCAACATCAACCACAGGAAAAAATCCTGACTGAGGTTTGTGCTGACTGTTATAAAGACCACAGCAGATTTTCTTATTAATATCAGAACAGTTTGGCTCCCTCACAAGCCCGACACGGCTGCTGCTCCTCAATTCCCACAGTGATGACTCCACAGCCAAGCATCCCCCGGCAGCCTGGCATGTCCTTGCAGCCAGCCCTGCTGCCAAGGGCAGGAAGCAAACCCAGGAAGTGGCTGATTCACCCACCCAGCAGGGCCCTGCCAGCACCCCTCGTTCAGCGTCACCTCCCACACACTGTTTGCTCTTCCCTCAGCAGCCTGTCAGGCACGAGCCAGTGGTTTTTGTGGGAGAGATGTCAGGTTTAGAAGGGAAAATTATCTGCTATGCTTGGTTTCTCCAGCTGCAAACCTGGATCAATTGTTTCAGTGGGATGGGTGTCTTGGACAGGGAAGTTCATCTGCCTGGTCACAGCAAGGCTGCCTTGGACAGTGCTCCCCAGGCACTGACAGGGGCATAAATCTGGAATCACACCTGTGTGGCCTTGGTCACCTCAGCACCAATGTCTTTCCCATCAGCAGAAATCACCCACATCCATCTCACCAGCCCTGCAAATGGCTGTTTCCCTGAGTCAGCAGGCTGCTCAGCCAGGCAGAGCAGGCACAGGCATGCAATCAGGTATCACTGTGGAGAGCCTTAATAATTAATAGCACTTCTCATCCTGATAATGCCCTCGGGAAGGATCAGACCTCACAGGACCCCAACTGGGAAGCACCAGCCCACCTCAGTGCAGACAAACCACGGAGTACAAGGGTCGTGGCAGAGGAAGTGCTGTCAGCTGGGGAGCTCCTGCTGCCCAAGTTATTTATTTATGCCCAGTAATTTTAAGTATTCCTCCTGGCCAGAGTGATGCCAAGCAGGAGCTGACTGCAGAGCCAGCAGAGGGAGCCCAAAGTATAGCATTAATGGGAAAAAACTTTGAAAATTGGACAAAGGCTACACAGAATTGATGTAAAGCTGGGGAGGTCACACAGAGTGCAGTCTCTAGAGCAGGCATCCGATCTAATTCTTAATCAACTTCTCTGTTCTGGTTTTGTTTGGTTCCCTCAGCCACAGCAGCATAAAGTTTCTGTCAAATCAACAACAGGTCATTAAGCAAAATGAGGGGTTTTCATTGCAATGCTGTGGGCAGCACTGGGCAATCCCAGCAGGGACAGCAGCCCCATCCCAGGAGCAAGGTCTGTGCTGGGTTTTCTTTGATAAACTGAGAGCAGGAGGAACACTGAGGGGAAAAAAAGGAAGAGCAGATTATCCTCCTCCTTCACAAAACCCACACACCCAGCTCCAAATCAGTCAGACAGCTGATGTGTGCACAGCTTTAGTGACAGCCTTGTATCCCTCAGTGCTGCTAGGACATAAGCACACAGAGTCCAGCATGGGAGTGAATGCAGTAATTCATCCTCAAGGGAACGCAGGAATTCACCCCCAGGGAACACAGACCCAATGCCCACGGACCAGGGCATTCCTCTGCTGCAAACACACAGCCCTTGAGGGAACACACGGGCACAAACTGCCCAGAAATACCTGATTTCATGAGCTCTGCCTCTCCACCAACAAATTCTGCAACACTACTTTTAATTATTACCCCTTTCTAAGCTCCTGGATGAATATTACAGAACTGCCTTTCAGCCTGAAGTTTTGAGGAGAATTTGGAATCTGAAGTGAGTGCTGTGGCTGAAGTGGGGGTTGTGCAGGCAGCCCCAGAACAGTGCCCCTCCAGGATCCCTCCTTCCAGGTGAGATGGCAACTCATTAGGCTCCCCCTGCCCTCCCATAAGCTGTTCAAGCACAGGTGCCTCAACATTTACATTCCATCAATATCTGAGTGAGAGAGAGTCAAAGAAATAATCAAGGAAAATTAACAAGGGCGATTTATAAGAAGTGGGCAGTATTAATTAGATGCTGGCAGTTTTTAGCAGCTCTAATCCTGTTATCTGTGGCAGCAAGTCCCCTTACGTCAGTGCCAGCACAGGGTATGTTTCCAGGTAAACAGCAGCTAAACAAAAGGTCTTTAAAAGCCCATGTTGTGTGTTTGTGTAAGTGCAGAGAACAATAGAGCCCCAGTTTTTGATACAGGCTGCTGAGTTAGGGCTCTGCACTGCAGCCTGGGCTAAAGCACACAGCCTTCACTGCCCTCCTTCAAAGGAGACCAATGCCAACCTTGCATTTCCATTTCAGCTTTAAGACAAAGATTTTGGGTACACAAGGCAAAAAGATGTAGATGAAGGGGATAAGAGCAGAGTGTGCTGAATGAGAACAGAGAAACCAGAGACAGAGGGGGCAGGTGAGCACCCCCATGGTGACAAGAGGACATCATCACCTGTGGAGCTGTCGCAGGTGTGGGAGAGGTTGTTGCACTGGCAGGGCTCACACGTGGTCTCGTTGAACCTGAAGTAGCCCTCGCTGCACCGGTCACACTTCAGGTCCGTGACACCAGCTTTGCACTGGCACTGCCCAGAGCTGCAGAGGGAAAAACAAACGGTGAGATCAGGCTCTGCTGGGGGGCATCCAAGGTACAAACCTGCAGGCAGAATTTTAGACTCCCTTTTGTCCTTTCTGCTGGAAGCAGGACATGAAACCCAGGGGC
This sequence comes from Passer montanus, assembly GCF_014805655.1. Taxonomy (NCBI): domain Eukaryota; kingdom Metazoa; phylum Chordata; class Aves; order Passeriformes; family Passeridae; genus Passer; species Passer montanus. Next base: position 4,922,950 of record NW_024369151.1, read on the forward strand.
AACCATTTCCAAAAAGTGATGGGGACTTCAAGAAAGGATGAGTGTCTGCCAAGCCAGTTGCCCTGACAGCAATTTCAGCTGGGCACCAGAAATCATTGCTCATTCCAGAAAGCCTTGGCCCAGAGCCATTCCCTTGCATCAGCCCCAGCAGATGCTCCCACAGCCCCTCTGGAGTCCCTGCTCCACCTGCACCAGCCCTGGCTCCTGCAGGACACTGGCACACCCATGGTCACTGTGCCTGAACCATCCCAGAGCACCCACGTGGGTCACCCTCTCCCCTCCACATAGTGCTAGCAGCACCTCCCAGATTTTTGTGTGAGCAGACAATTGCCTGCTCACCACCTGCTCTGCTGGCTCCCCTGGGAGCTGGGGCAGCAGCTCATGTGTCCTGCTTGGCTCCAGCCAGGGCAGGTGTCAGCCACCTGCACTCCCTCCTCTTCTCCTCCATGATCCCATTTATCCTTTCCCCATCTCCATGGACACTTGGGCAAGGCCCCTCTCCCCAGCTGAATTCTACCCAGTAAAGCCAGGGAGACAAGAGAGGGTTTTCCTGTCCCCAGCAGAGGCTTCCACTCCAGCTGACCCAGACAGGAGCTGCTTACTTGGGCACAGTGTGACTGCAGGGAGGGTGGAGCTCTGCACTGTGAACACAGAGGGCATTGCTGGTGGCTGCCATGAGCAAACAAATACCAGGAGCTATAAAAACCAAAGGTTACCCTCATTCCTTTGGTTTTCTGTGCCACTCTCTCCACACAGAGGCTTCCAACGCTTTGCTTTCATAACAGACTCATACACTGGCAGCATTTAGCTCAACTCCCAGAGGAATCACAGGAATGGATAAATGCTCCTTCCCATCCAGCCTGGGCACAGCCACTGCTGGAGGTGGCTCATCCCACCTGCACACTGGGACAGCCAAGCCAAGGCACAGAGAGCACCCAGTGCCTCTGCACATCCTGACAGCCCTGGGGGACCTGCAGGAACCAGGACAGCAACCCAAATAAACAGCACTGGTGCCCTCCAGGTGATGGATTTACCTGCACTGGGGGTGATACAGACAGAGCCACAGACAGCCCTTCCATGCTGCATCACCCTCTGAGCTCTCCCCTGTGTGACCTCCACCCTGTTCAAACACCTTTTAAACACCTTTGAAATGCCTTTTCAAATCAGCATTTCAGGGCTCACTGTGCCTGCACAAAGCTCATCCATTGTTCCCTCTCTCCTCCTGGAAAGACTGAGCAAGACACAATTTGCTCCTAAAAGCCTCCAGAAAAATCTGCTGATTAAAACTAATAGATGTTTGATGCACTGTTGATGTGTTGTTTTTAACTAAAACGCAGTAGATTGTGATGTTTTGGGCAAGACATTGCTTCTGTTAGAAATTAGCATAATTCAGTATTTCTGTTTGTTTGCTTACCAAAGGAAAAGGAACTACTCACCAAAATATGGCCCTCAGCCCAAGGGGCTACACAATTAAATACCTGCAGAATCTGAAATCTCAAGCATATTTAATGGCCTGATTACAAGAAGAAGAAAGAAATATGATGTTTCCTTGCTCTCCAGGCCATTATCTGGAAGTGCAGCGGGCAGATGCAGAATTCAAAGGCATGCTGGTAAGCAGCTCAGTATGTTTGGCTGGTAAGCAGCTCAGAATGTTTGACTTTTAAAGAGCTTTTCACAAGACCCAACATTAATCCAAACGTTGTCACAGTGTTTAAAATAAGCGCAAACAAAAAGCAGCTTTTTATTATTTGCTCCTGACTGCTACTGCTATTCCTGTAAGAGGGCAGGGACAGGCAGGGAAAAGCATGTGCTACGGGGAGGAAAATCTGATGTTTAGCCTGAAAACACATCTTTTTGACATGTAGCATATGAGCAGGGTTTTGTAGGATCAAGCATTTGAGCTGCATCATCTTCACCCTGGAGTTCTGAGAGCTCTGCTTGACTCCCTCGTGTCCCTGCTCCAGCCTTTCTCTCAATGACACCCTCCTCTTCCTCCCTGCTTCCACACAGACTCCCATTTCATTTCTTTCAAGGAGGTTTATTTCCCCAATGACCCTGCTGGAGCTCAATTCAGCATTTTGGGGCACAGTTCCTTGATTTTACTCGTTAGTTTAGAAATAACAGGAAAGAAAGCTTAAAAAAGAAAGGAAAAAAAAAAAGGACTGTTTGGAAAGTTTGGTTTGAATGGCTCTTGAACAGACCTTTTCTCAACATGTTACACATGGCACAGAGCCAAGTCCTGCATGTGCAAGAATTAAATCACTCAGCAAATATAAAGCTTTGCCTGTGGTCATTGCTTCCACAGAATAAAGCCCCCTTACAACACTCCTTTTTATAGCTCCAGCCCAGCAAAGTCTGTCAGACACTTTTTAAAGCAAAGGTCAATGATATAAATGCATTGAAACCACCAAAAAAAAATCCTGTTAACAGACCAATTGTGCCCATAAAAATCCAGAAATTTGAAAGAAAAGACCCACAGTTTAATACTTACACAGTGAGAACTGAACTGGATTTTGAGTATCAGCCAAGAATTTCTTTTTTGGGGGGAAGTGGGGAGAACGAGGGGGATGGGAAGAGGGAAACGTTTTGATGCAGCAACATCAATTACTCAACTCCACTTCAGATGATGATTAACCCCTCTGAAGCCAGCCAACGTTCAGCTCTCACAAAGAATTGATACAAATATGTGTTGGGATAGAACCAGACTTCCAGTAATCAAAATCTCCTGCCAGCATTGGTTTCCACCAGGTTTTTATGAATACACTCACTCTGGAGACCGTGTAGGTGGTGTGTATCACCATCACATCATCCATCAGCCTTACAGATGTTTCCTACTGATTAAAACCATCACCAGCACACGAGGCACTGGCAAAAGGAGCAGGCAGGGATTGCTGGTCAGGGCACAGCCACATCCAAGGCTTGGATCCAGCATGGAATGATGTGACCCCCCTGGGGATGAGGGCAACACAGCAGGTTTGGGAACCCCCCAGGGCAGGAGCTGGTTCATCCCTCAGGGTCCCTGCTCTGCCTCAGGACACAGCCACCCCAGGCAGCAGCATTCCCACAGCCATGGGCACAGCAGTGTAAATAAAATATTGGGGTAAGGAAAAGCCTACACCCCAAAATATGTCTGCAAAAAGCCTGCCCAGTTTCATTTCCAGTCCCCACAGCTCCCTTCCACTCCTCTCAAGGGGGAAGAGCCACAGGATCCTGTCACTTGCCAAGAGATTTGTGCCACTGGTGGCAACCAAATGCTCTCTGAGGTGGGATTTTACACAGCACTGCAGCTTTACAGGTACAGAAGTCAAGGGGACACAGCAGAGACACCCCAGCCCTCCCCTGGATACTGGCAAAGAGGAGGACTGCAGCCAGTTTTGACCCCACCTGGGAGTGTCTCAGGAGCAGGGCACAGAGAATGGAGCACCCCTGAAGCCCAGAGCATCCTGCAGATGATTTCCTGCCAGGTCTGGTGCCTGGGGGAGGACACAGTGAGGGGCTGGGCTTGGGAGCTCGGGCAATGCCCTCACTTTGCACAGACTGCACAGCAATTCAAGGCCTCGTCACAAGGGGAAAAAAGCATAAAAGTATCTGTGATTGAGACAGACCACAATGTGCAGCCACATCTGCAAGGGGTCTCCACTCCCCCTCCACAGAAACATCTTGATTTTAGCAGGGACATGACAGGCACAAGATGGATGGGAGGATGAAGGACCATGGCCTTAGGGGCTGTTGGGAGACAAGCTGTGCACAGTTAATGGTCTAACAGAAAACCCTCAGCAAGCTCCAATCCTTCCTATTCTTCCTTTCTTTTTTTTTTTTTTTCCCCCAAGGAGGAAGAATGGAGAAATTAATTTTGAATATATTCCCAGACACCAGAAAAGCCTGGATGCCCCAGTCAGAGCCCAGGGACTCCCTGGCCATGTCAGACCCAGCCAGAACAGCACAGCACCAAACTCCTGTGCCTTTATTTTCAAAACATATGAGATTGGCAAGATTTTGAGGCAGAGAAGGAGGGAGCTTCCATGGGTCTCAAATCAGGGCATGCCCTGCAGATGAGCCATGCAAAACCTACAACAAGAGTTTTCCCAAATCCATTTACTGTTTTCCCCTTGAAGCACAGAGCACACACCCACACACTGCCCTAAGAAAGAGCAAAGTGAGAGCTATACCAGCCCTGCCCTGGACATCTCCAGCATCACCTGTCCCCTTGGGAAGCCCCAGTGACAGCAATGGCCATCAGCAATCCCAGCAGGGCATGGGTGTCCCTGGAATAGCCACAATTCACAGCCACAATTCACAGCACTCCGTGGGAACGAGGGAAATCGTGTTGAACCACGAGCATCTTTAAAACAATCCCCATGAAAAGGCTTTGTCACACTTTGATGGGATAAGACAAAAGGATTCTGTACAAGATTAGGAGGATTCAGAAGAGATGTCTCCAAAAATGGTGTGTTCCTCCAGGGAGCTGGGCTCCTTTAGTGCTGATTTTCTGTGGTTTCTGACAGCAGCCAGGGCAGAAATCTCTCCTACACCTTCCTGGGCAACGTGGAAAAGTTCACATTTGAAAGCCAAATGCTCCAAGACACTTTGGTGGGAAAGCAATGCTGTTAACACTCAGAATCACAGAATCACTCAGGTGGAAAAGGCCTCCACAATCACTGAGTCCAACCTTTGACTGATGATCACCAGAGCACTGAGTGCCATGTCCAGTCTGCTGAACCCCTTCAGGGATGGGGACCCCACCACCTCCCTGGGCAGCCCCTTCCAATGCTTCACAACCCTTTCCATGACAAAATTCTTCCTGATGTCCAACCTGGTGCAGCTTGAGGCTACATCCTCTCCTCCTGAGGATACCAAGAACCCTCCCAGCCCACATGCTGCCTTTTCTGTCAGTCAGTTATTGAATATCAGCACATGAGAGAGGAGAGCAGGAAAAAGCCCCACACTGGGTTTCTCCTCCCCACTCCCTCAGCTCAGCCCAAAGCTGCTGGTGGCAGAGGTGGGAGAGTCAGTGGGGTCAGGGCCAAGCCCTGCACGGGCTCTGAGCCCCTTTGTGGAGGGCACAAGAAGCAGAGCTTTATGGGGGCCAACACTGGCCCATTGTGTGCCACATTCCTGCTCCGTGCTGGGGCACGGCAGCTGTTTTGTAGGGCAGCAGCAGGGACACTTCACAGCTCTGAAAGGCCACTCTGTAAATGTCAAAGGGCCACCTTGTCTGGCCACCGCCGCCTCCGCAGCCCCAGCTCCCCCAGGAGCCAGGGAAAGCCAGGAATCTCCAGGCTGGGCTCTGGAAAGCCAGGAATCTCCAGGCTGGGCTCTGGAAAGCCAGGAATTTCCAGCAGGACTCTGGAAAGCCAGGAATCTCCAAGCAGGGCTGTCCCCTCCAGCTGAGGTGCCCTTGAAGGAAGGGAGGGAGGGAGCAATGGAAAGTCTGACCCTGGAGAGGGAGGCTGGCTGGGGTCTCCTGCACAGTTCCAGGAGTGGGTTCCTCACCCACAGCAAAGTCTCAGCCTCAGCTGGGGGGTGCTGGTTTCCCAGAGTAACCTCTGGGGATCATGTGCAGGGATGGCCAGGGACCCTCAGTGCAGAGAAGGACACATCAGTGGGGGTGCCAGGGAGATGGGGCTGGTCCCCTGGAAAGCCAGGAATCTCCAGCAGGACTCTGGAAAGCCAGGAATCTCCAAGCAGGGCTGTCCCCTCCAGCTGAGGTGCCCTTGAAGGAAGGGAGGGAGGGAGCAATGGAAAGTCTGACCCTGGAGAGGGAGGCTGGCTGGGGTCTCCTGCACAGTTCCATGAGTTCCTCACTCACACAAAGTCTCAGCCTCAGCTGGGGGGTGCTGGTTTCCCAGAGTAACCTCTGGGGATCATGTGCAGGGATGGCCAGGGACCCTCAGTGCAGAGAAGGACACATCAGTGGGGGTGCCAGGGAGATGGGGCTGGTCCCCACTGAACACATCCACTGTGCCAAAGGGTCCCTCCATCCCCCAGAGCTCTGCTCAGACAGCAGAGGGGAGTGGGTTCCTCACCCACAGCAAAGTCTCAGCCTCAGCTGGGGGGTGCTGGTTTCCCAGAGTAACCTCTGGGGATCATGTGCAGGGATGGCCAGGGACCCTCAGTGCAGAGAAGGACACATCAGTGGGGGTGCCAGGGAGATGGGGCTGGTCCCCACTGAACACATCCACTGTGCCAAAGGGTCCCTCCATCCCCCAGAGCTCTGCTCAGACAGCAGAGGAAGATTCAGGATACAAGCAGTGCCTGAAGTACAGGCTGGGCACTACCCCCCAACCAGAATTTAGCCACAAAAGCTTAAACAGTTCAGCCCATATTTCTTTTTGAGGGCAGTCAGTGTTTGCCAGAGCAGCAAAGTTGGCAACAGACAAGACAGGAATGGCAAAGCCTGCTCGAAAATCCACAAAATAACAGGATTTCTGAGAAGCCATAATTACCAGAGGGGAGATGATAACAATCCACCTTTCCCTGCTGCTGTGTCCAGTCACTCATTCATTTCCCATTCCTGCCTGCAACTGAATAAAAATGGGTTCAGGTGCCTTTACCTTCCTGTGGGGGAGAGAGGAGGAGGAGAGCTAATCAGATGTAAAGGATGTGAGAGGCTGGAATAGAGGAGAGATTTAGATAATTAAACCATGCAGAAAAATAGGCTTTAACAGGGTATTCTTCTGCTTTTCTGACGTCCACATGTAATAATTTCCGCTACAAAACAAGATCTGTTCTCTGCACAGTGATGCTGACAAGGCATTACTGGGAGATAATGAGCCACCAGTTGTGCTCATCCGATCTATAAAAGGGAGAGCAGTCTTTTTAAAGAGAAAAAGGGGGTTTGTCTGGTTTTGGGGGGGCTTTAAAGCACAAGTCCTTGTGGATTTCAGCTCCCGAGGTCACATCTCCAAAGGGGAGCAGTGCCTGATGTGTTTACTGGACTGCTAAAATACAGCAGAATGGAAAGACGGATCCCACGCAAAAGAGAGACATTTCAGAAGTGTGATGACACTCTGCAGGCAGAAAATGAAGACTTTATCTATGCAAAACAAGAACTCCATCACTTCCCCCAAATAACCTCCAGGGTTTGGGATGGCCAGCAGCCCTGCAGGCTGGTGAAGCTCCACAAAAACCTTGAATTACAATGGACCTGCATTTCCTGACCACCGAAAAAACCCCACCAAACCCTGCCTCACATGAGGTTCAAGGAGTGTCCACACCAGGCTGCCCCCCACAGTCTCTTTGCACCTTCCCACATCCCACCAGCTCCCCAGTCCCAGTGTGTGGCTGTCCCTGCCCAGCTGCCCAAGGTCCCTCAGAACCCCCAGCCCTCATTCAAAGGCCTCAACACAGCACTTTGTCCAGCACTGCTGACCCTACCCTCAGCAGCCAGGCTCTTGCAAATCCCCACGAGCTGGGGTCACAAGATCAGCCTCTCCACACAGAATCCCACCACAAAGGCAGCACACAGGGATGGCCACTGCCCTCCCTGCCTGGCCTGGCAGCATCCCTGCTCCAGGGGACAGCCATGTCCAGATGCTCCCAGGGACACTCTGCCTTCACTCCTTTAACATGAACACAAAACCTGAGGTGCCCGTGAGGGGGAAAAACATCTCTGAATTAACATTTGATCATTTATATGTACTTATCTTTCCCCCCACTTTTTTTCCACTGGAAATGAGTGACAGAAGCTCTCTCTCACATGACTTATGCCAAGCCTGCAGCACAAGCCGTGCAGGAATCAGGATCACAGGGCTGGCTGCAGCCAGCAAGAAGGAAAGGCTGCTGGATCAGCAAAGAAGCAGAACACTGCACCCTTGGGCATGGGGTTTCAGCCCACAGCAACCAAAGGAGACCAGACATCACCTTCAAGCTGTCTGCTGGAGCTTCTGCTTCCCACTTCCCTTCTACTTGTGGGGAAACTGAGGCACAGGCAAAGGGAGCAACTTAAATTGATCCACAGACCCCACTTTAACAGGCATCTGTTTCCTCTAGTGGCAGCATATGTGTATGATTAGTTTAGAGCTTTTTAAGGGAACTGGAAAAACCTAACCCAGTTTAGATGGTTAGCCTGGGTTCAGGTAAACCATGTGGGAAAGTTGTGTCAGGGGGTTTAGGCTGGATACCAGGAAAAGGTTCCTCCCCCAGTGGGTGTTTGAGTTCCCCAGGGAATAGTCCCAGTCCCAAGACTGCCATAGCTCCAGGAATGTTTGGGCAACACTCTCAGGCACAGGGTGGGATTGTTGGGGTGTCTGTGCAGGGTGAGCAGCTGGACTGGGTGATCCTTACGGGTCCCTTCCAGCTCAGAATATTCTGTGATTCTGTGATCCTTAAAACCCCCAGCAGCCACAGCTCTCCTCTTGCTCCCTGGCACAGGTACTGCTGCACCACTTTTCTTCCCTAGAACCAGGACAAGTCCAAAAAACAAAACCTCCCAGGGAAACAGGGAATTGAGGGCTGGACCCTTCTCCAGGCAGCAGCATCTCCTAGCAGCATCTCTGCTTCACAGCTCCAGTCCCTGTTCACATCCCAAACCCACAGCAGCTCCCACGCAGGGCCAGCTGCTCGTGGGCTAAACATGCTGCCCCCACAGCTTCAGGAAAGGAAGAGCCACACACACCCAAGTGCTGGGCCAGGAAAAGTTGGGATAAACACCTCAAAGGAGGTAAATCCAGGTCAGCCCTCCTGCAGATGAGCTGGGTCACACTGGGCTGCCCTGGGCCAGTGTCTGCAGTGCCACGTGGGGATGGGCAGAGCTGCCAGCAAGGTAAAAATAAACAAACCAAAACTGCAGAGTCATCTGCCATCTCCTGTCCCCAGGAGGGGGATGCTGCCTCGTCCAGGCTGGTGCTGCTGCAGCCCTGGTCCTTCACACCCCCCAGCCAGAGGCCAGGTTTACATGGAGAATTCTCTCAGTGTGTATTTGAAGAGCTGAGCCTGCACAGCTCCTCACACCAGGGCATGAGGGCTGCAGAGCTCAAGGCCTCCTCAAACAGAACTCCTTCCCTCAGCCTGCTCATCCCAGGGCTGTGTGCTGGCTCACACTGCCCTGGCTCAGCTGGGGACACAGGTGGCACTTTGGGCAAAGCTGCACAGGGTCCAGAGGGCCAGAAACACCGTGAGGAGCCCCTCTGCTCCCACTGTCCCTGCCCTGGGACTGGAGACCACCAACCCCAGCCCACTCCTGCTGCCTCTGCCTTGGCTCCCTGCCCAGCCTTAGGGAGCCAGAGGTGAGAGTTCAGGCACAGGACTGCTGCTCACATGAAGGAAAAACGGGAAAAGAATTGCACAGGGGAGGTGTGGGCTGGCCAGCCTGCCCTTCTCCAGCAGCACTGATCACTCACTCCCCACCAGGCTGGGAGGTTCTGCTTTCCTCAGAGGACACAGCACAGCCTTCAACTCCACAGCTCCAAAAGATGGTGAGAGATGCAGCTGGTGCTGGGCTGGGGCTACATCCCCATGGGCTGAGGCCACTGCCAGGCACTGTCCCCACGTGTCACTGTCCCCAGAGCAGGAACACAGCCCTTCCAGCCCAGCCCCTGCACCCACATGAGTCACCGTCCTCATTCTGCACCACTCTGACCTTGACCATGGCCCTTGAAACTTCAGCTTCTTTCTCCACCCTTCCTCCATGGACTGTGAACACTTCCAGGCCACAGCTATCTTTAGCAAGCAGCTGCACCGCATCCAGCCCAAAGAAATGTGCTTTTTTCTGAGGTTTCTAGGCGTTAACCACAGCAGGGACCATTCCCTCCCCTCCCCAAGATGTGTCAGCCCTCTCTGAGCAGCCCAAGACTCCATCCAGCCCCTCAGCAAGCTCCAGCCTGAGCCACACACAGCTTTTCATCTAACAAAAAAACCACCCAAACCAGAGCACAGAAATGCTCTGCCATCCCACAGGGATCTGTGTGGATCTTCCTAGATAATCAAATTTAAACCACCACCAAAACAGACCTTTGATTAGCAGCCATGGAGCCCATTCATAGCGACAGCATGTCAGGTCAATGTTCACTCCCAAAATCAACTCTGTGCCTCAGGAAAGGGGTTTTTTTAATTTTTGTTTGATGGTCTGCATTTGAGGTCTAGTTAACAAACAGAGGACTTGGGTTGCCATCTGGCCAGCCCAAGAGCGTGCTGAGAAATAATACCAATAATCATCATATGGTGCTGCTTTAAAAGGCACTTTTACAAAAGCCTGGGTGAGCTGACTGAAACCTAAGAGGGATCTTAGTGTGCCCTGAGGGCTCGGCCTTTGGGCACTCTGCCCCTCCAATCAGCCACCCTTAAAAAGGGTCAGAGTCCAAAATCTCTGCTGCTGTTTCACCCAGAGCCCCACTGGAACAGCCATGGCTCTCCTCTGAAGCCTCACACAGGAATTCGCTTGTGCAAGTCCAGCTGGGCTGGTGCTTTATTAAATAAATAAATTGTACAACTTACAGGATTTTCCATGTCAACAAAACAGTAGCTGGTTGCTGGTATTGGGCAATGCCTGCGTGCCTCATCCCTGAGCAGAGATTGCCTGAGGGACACTACTGCTCCTGCAGGGACTGCTCACAGCCACCCAGGGCTCCCAGCATGGGAGCCAAAAATCCCTTGCTGCATTCACACCCACTTCCCTGCAATGGGCCCTCCCACCCATCAGGCCAGACCCCACTGCAGGGATGCCCCATAGCCCTGGTGCCTGCCCCAGCCATGCCAGCTGCAGACAGGCAGGAGCTGTGCCCAGCCCTGGTGCCCACTGTGACACAACAGCAGCAAGGGGAGCACCTGCCCTGCTGGCCTTTGTGTCCCACTCCATTTTCCCACACTCAGCACCACGCCAGGCTGCCCATCTCGCAGCCCTTCTGATGCCCCCAGCCCTGTAACACAGACAACTGACCTATTTTTCTCTTTTTAAACACCCAGAGGTCATCTCTGTCTGCAGCAAACCCCTCTGAGCTGGGAAGGGAAACAGAGTGATCTCTGTTAGCAACATCCCCCCTCCCCAAATCTCCCTCCACGTCTTGCCCTGTGCTGTCTCTTGTGAATGGCTGAGAATGAGCATCTCCCCCATCCCTGCAGGCTGTGAAATGGTGCTGAGAAGAGGCTGGGGAGGTCCCTGCTGTTTCTGGCTCCACACAGATGGCCCCAACTCCACCTCATTCTCCTTCACAACTCAGAGCATCTCACCCAAAGCTCCCAAGGGCGTTCCTCGGCTCGCCCCATGCAGTGAGACATGGGGAGACACCAGACATGTCTGTGCTTCACCCACTGCCCAGTAACTCAGAGCTGGAGCAACAATGTTCCCCTCCAGTTAACCCAGTTGCTCTAGCAGCACTTTCTCTCCTCTCCCAGTTCCCAAAGATAAGATGTGCCCATCTCTCTTTCTGCCCAATTCATTATTCCAATAAATCTGACCAAAATCCCACTTTCAATTCTGTGGCATACCCTGATGCTTCCAGGCACATCTTCCTATACCTAGAACAGCCACCAAAAAAAAAAAAAGTGATAAAACTTCATACTTTCCACCCTCAAGAATCACCTCTTTTAGTAAGAAGGTCGCTCTCCTCAACTGGAGAGCTACTTTTAGGTTCCGAATTTCAGAGCTTATGCAAGCAGAAAAATGCAGCACTGAAACAAAAAGGAAGGACATCAACAGAGTGTTTGGGCGTTTGGGAGAAGATAATCTATAAAATAATTACAGGCAGCATGTCCCTGCAGAGCATTTTTACTCTGACTCAGCTCCTGTCCTGGCAGGGAACTGCAGGTGTTCCACACACGCTGAGCCCAGACCCAGCCCTAGAAGACAATAAGGCAGCAGGAGCTTGGGAAGGCTGGAAGTTGCTGCAGGGTGGTTGTTGGGGTCTCCTCCAAGGAGAGACTTTGAAACTTGCAGTCCCCATGAGCACAAGGTGGAGAGCCAGGGGGTCAGGCTGCTGCTCATCTGATCTTGCAGCAACAGAGATCCCCTCGGCTCAGCCACTGTCTCTAATGGTTGACAGATCACTGCTTGGAAAATCATTGCGTGCCAGCTTTTACAAGGCAAGATGTGAGGGTGGGTGAGGTGAAATGAAGAGGAACACATTCATTATACAAGAGCTCCAAGCATCAGCTCTGGTGCCTGTAAACACCAGGCAAGGCAGGAGCTGACTCTGCTGTTGGGCCGCCGCTTCCACCGCAGTGCTCAGCGAGGGCAGAGCACAAAGCTTTGCCTGCCTCTGCCATAAAACCAACCCTTTGGAAAACAAACCCCTCCAAAGCCCCCGTGCTCCACCCCAGCCTCTGCTCCCCTCCCAGCTCAGGAGTGAGGGCAGCCCTGCCCAACAGGGACTCAGAGATGCACAAGGCATTAGGAGAGGTTCTGCCTCCATGCGAGTCCCAGACACAAGTCAGCTCCCCTGGGGGCTGCCAGGGCTTTTGCCACAACCACGGGTATTTTTATAATTCAGCTCTTGAAAGAGGAAGAATAATATTCATTAATTTTTATAAGACCAGCTTCCCTCCTGCTTATTTTTTTTCCCAGCACAGACAACAAGACCCACTCTTACCCAAAACCCAAACCACACCAAATCCCGACGCCTTGCGCGCAGAACCCGCGTGGCACGCGGCACTACTCACTGGTCACACTGCTCACTGGTGGCTCCAGCAGGGCTGCAGCTGCAGGGCTGGCACTGCTGGCCACCCTGCTGGGGGAAGAAGCCGTGGGCACAGCTGTGGCAGCTCGGCCCCGCGTAGCCGGCCAGGCACAGGCACTGCCCCGTCGTGCGGTTGCATCCGGCGCTGCCCACCGAGCTGCAGTTGCACAGGTCTCCTGCAAGGGAAGAGAAACAGAGGCATGGAATCACAGAACTGCAGAATGGTTTGGGTTGGAAGGGGCTGTAAAGCCTATCTCATTCCAGCTCCCCTGCTGTGGGCTGGGACAGCTTCCAGGCTGCTCCAAGACACGTCCAACCTGGCCTTGGACACTTCCAGGGATGCAGCAACCACAGCTTCTCTGTGGTGCCAGGGCATCACCACTCTCTCTGCATACTCCCATCATCACTTTAAGGATGATTTTTGCTTTAAGATGTTGAGATGATGGACAAAAACCACAATGGGAGCACTCTGGGGTTTGAAACACCACCACAGCTCATGCTTGAAATCTCTCCAATGAAGAGCTACAAGATTATGGGTATAACTACCTAAAATATGTAGCTGTGCACAATGTCTTTATGTATATACACACACCTATCCACCCTCTGACTCCACTTCTGACAAGCAATAAGTGTGTAATATCAGGATAAAGTCAGCAACAGGCTGCAAAGTCATTAATTCTAAGAGCCTCCACTCCACAGCACTGGAACAGCCCTGGTACCACAGAACATAGACTGACATGACAAACTCAGTATCTCCCACTTCTGAGGAAGGGATACAGAATCCCCTGAAAATCTGCCCTCAAAGGAGCACCAAGTGCATGAAAACTGTACTTTAAAAGCTGTGGTAGAGCTGGAGGCAGGACAGAGACCTCCACCTAAAAGAGACCACCCTCAGTGCTGTGGTGAGAGGGGACAGCTCTGGGGACCCAAACATGGTCTTTGGGGACACTGTATTTCCAGGAGTGCTGGAAAGCATGCACTGAACAGCTGCTTTTTTAGGAGAGAAGCAAATCTTTTGATCAAGTGATGAATTCCCAGTCTCTCCACACATTATTTCTTGTAATACTTTAAAGCCCCAAAAGCACTGAAGAGAACAACTTCTCCCTGGCAATTTGTTTCTGCCAAGAGCTTTATCTCTGTTCTTTCACAGCAAAATATTTAGTGCCTTAATAATTTAAAGTCTTCTTCTGCCAAGACTGAATTATAAACAAGGATTATTTGCAGAAATAGTGCATAAAGCATCAGGGGCTTTACACAACTGCTGGTGTTTGTTATTGCCTGAGACGAGCCAGTATTCAGGGCACTTTAGGGAGAGGGGAGAGGCCAGGTCCCCATCCCAAGAAAACTTGACTTAAAGCTCTTTTCCTTGTCATCCATGTTCTTCTAACATACAAAGAAATGTGAGTTATTTAGCTTTATTACTCCACCATAGGATACCCACAGAATCCATGTTGTCCCTATACACCTGTGAAATAACACCCAAATTTTCTTCAATCCAAACTATCAGATAGGACAAACACCTCAAGATCCGCAATTACCCACTTCAACAGCCACTTCACATAATGAACTAAATTCCCAGCTCAATTATCCAAGCAGAACCATATTGATTTGGGCACTTGGGTTTCTCCCTTCCATCAGAGCAGAAACCACAAAAGCTTGTTGAGCAAAAACCCTCTGGAGTTTGTCAAACACGCATCAAACCAAATTTCCCTTTCAGAACTCAACATGTGGTGCCATTGGACCTGCCAGACTTGATCAAGGAAAGAAAACAAGCATTGTGTCCATTCTAATGGCATGGGAGGCACTGACAGGGCAGGTCCCACACAGGGGGACGAGCAGCTCCATGTGGAGACCACCCCTGTGCTCCAGGAGCATCGAAGCCAGAGCCACCTCCTGACACTCCAGATGGATGGCTGGATGGAGAGGGCAGGAGTGGGGCAGTGCTTCAGGCAGTCCCCATCAGCACTGCCCCATCACTTGTGCTCCAGCAGGATGGCAGCACTTTGAACTTGAATCTGACCTTGTAGCACCCATTGCTTTCCATCCAACGCTCCTGTGCATCAAAATTGCCCCAGTTCAGGTCAGGCTCTGCCTTAGCTGACAAATTCAACAGCAATGCAGACAGACACCACTGCAATGTCAGTGCCCCAGGAGAGTGAGAAATGCTGCAATAATCCAAAATAACACTGGCAAAACACTTTTTGCTTGGGAGGCTGGTGAAGCCTGGTTCTGCTAGTGATGGGGACAGGAGCTGAGCCTGTCTGCTGTGAAATCACCCCAAGTGTGTGGTAAGGCACAACTCAACAGATCCAGAAGTTGTGTCCCAAAAAGGTCGATTCCTTGAAGACCCAACCTCCCCCAACCACCCCAGAGACCTTTGGGAAGGGATGGTGGTCCCAGGTAGAGGAACAGCATCCCACATGGTCCCTGCCCACCCAAAACGCATCCAGCCCTGCTCACACATGGATACAGCCCCAAAACACCCTGGAGCTGTGTGGGTTGGGCAGTGGAGGAGATTCAGACAGCAGCACCGGAATCTGAACTCCATCAAGATCAAGGGCTACCCAAGGATGTACCAGGCCAGGAAAACCTGAGGGCTAACACAAAGGACACTTTGTTGTCCCCACCGCAGCCGGGTGGCAGAAGGCATGAACGGTCCTCAGCCAGAACAGGAACTGATAACGAACATCTGCCCTGGCCCTGGAACACAGCAGAGAGGATGAGCCCTACAGAAGAAAATGAGGGAACATTGTCCTGGCTTCTGGCCAGAGCCTGGGTTTTAGGAGCCTTTATTCAGTTTTCTCAGGCCAATGTTTTGCTTTTGAAGATAACCTTCAAAAATACCTCGCTGAGAGCTTTTGTGAAGGCAAAGGAATGAAGAGGGTGGATGAACCCAGGGCTGTGCCACTCCAGACTGCACAGTCATGGTTGGAGGGTTGTGTTGAGGCTGGGATAACACCATCAGCAAGGGAGCCAAGGGCAAAGACTCTCAGGGATGAGGCACTGGTCCAAGCTCTGACTCTTCTCAGTTTCCTGTCCTGACTCATCCTTGCTCTGCCTCAGTTTCCCCATCTCAGGGTGTTCCCCTGCCCCCCAGGGCCTCCAAGCCCTGCTCGTCTCTGCCTGTTCCCCATTGCTAAACCATCAAGGTTCCCTTCCTTCCCCACAAAGCTCAAAGCTACATGTTTATCACAGATAAAACCCACCACCTTTGCCCGTGAAGGGACTGACAGGCTTTAATTAATTAACAGCATAAGGATGTTCTGAGGTCCAAGAATAGAGGCACCATAAAAAAAACCAAACATGTTTCCATTCAGGAACAATATTTCACCTTCACTGGTTGTTACTTAGAGGAAGGTGGAGTGGAAGGAAAGGTTCCTCATTTGGGAAGCAAGGGGCATGCTGCTGTGTGGAGACAGATTTAACACCCAATTTCAGTTAGCCCCAACCTAAAATCAATTCATTTTTAGTGTGCAAAAGCCCTAAGTTACCAATAAACTGGAGAATAGCTGTTTTATGTTGTATTAGATCCACACCATGGCTGTAGATAGCACTGAGACAACCAAGAACCTCCAGGTCTGAGGGTGCCCTGTGACCCCTCAGTGTGGTCACCTCAAACTCTGTGCCAGGTCCCCTGTCCACCCCTAATAAAGATCTCAGCATCCAAATCCCATCCTAATGCAAACCCCAACTCTGCAAATCCCAGCAACATCCCAGCCTGTGCCAGATCCATCAAGACCCCACATCCCTTCATCTCCCATCTCCTCCTAGTGCTTAAACAGGGTTTGCTCTGATGTAAAAATCCTTCCTCTAATTATTTTTTTCACATCCTTTCAGCTTTGCAGTGTTTTAAGTTTTCACACATTCTATAAGCGTGATTCCTCCTCCCTTCCAAACCACTTAATGAATGAATAATTTAGAAAACAGGTGAAATATTTACAAAGGGTAAAGAAGCCAACACTGTGAAAGGCACGAAGGTCTCTGTGAAACCACATTAGCTGGGGACATCCTGAACCAGTGCAGATCCTGAATGAACTCACCTGGGAGCCAGCCTGGAAAACCCAAGGTGCACATTTTTGGTTATAAGCACATGCAGCTGGAAGAACAAGCTGTGGAGGCCCACAGGTGCTATTTATTGTCCTGCTGCAAAAGCATCCCCAAGGAGATAGACATTTTCTATTCTCCAGACTAGATGAAGAGGAAAAAAACCAAAAATATTTCTAACCTGGAGGTACTGTTGGGTTTTTGGGAGCCAGAGGTTCAGCCCCAGTTTGGCACCTGCAGCTCTGAAGCCAACACAGCCCAGTAAGAACCTCACCTCCCAAATATTCCCCAGGTATCCCAAAGGATTTAAACCACTGCACTCAACAGCATCCTGTCCCTGGAAAGGCTTTGTTTTTATATTAATTTAGCAGTTTTCCCTCTTCCCCAGATTTCATTTCCAAATTCAAGCCCTACTTTCTCTTCCATTTCCCCTTCTCAATCCCTCTGCAGGCACCACTCCTGACAAGACAGGAATAAAGGGATCAGGCAGCAGGTTTAAAAATCTATCCAAAGTCATTTCCTTTCCCCTTGTAATTAAATTGTAGAACTCATTGTCAGGGGATGTTCTGGCTGCCAGAAATACCTAGGGCTTCAAAGCAGGACTGGAAAAGCTCACAGAGGACAGGTCCACTAGTGGCTGTTAAACACAGGGATCTGGAGGAAGCATCCTGATGGGAAAGGCCTGGAACTCTGTCCAGAAAAGTCAGGATCATGTGTCCTCTTGGCATCTTCTGGCCTTTCTTGGGTGGGTGAAGCTTTGCTCTGAGCCAGCCTGGCAGTTCTATTTTCTCCTCGTTTGCACTGCTCAGAGATGGCAGCAGCTCCAGCTCTTCCCCCAAACACACCAATCCCCTTTAAAGAGTCAGGCACTGCTCTTTGCACTGGGAATTTCTCCTCATTACAGCCAAAGGCACAGCTGTGCTGCACCACTGCTCTGTCTTTGCCCTTGCCTCACAACAGGCTTTTTCCCTTCCTCCTGAGAAGACATTTCATCCCCTCAGTGCAATGCACTGGTGTGCCAAACCTCCCCAGCAGTGGGATGAGGGTCAGCACAGTGCTGTTCCAGCATGGCACAGTGGCAGTAGGCATGAGCCAGCTGTTGAAAGGGAAGGTTCCATCCTACCCAGCTCTTGTCAAACAATTCCCTGAGCTCCAGCCCATCTCTTCCACATCTCTGATGCACCATGTCAGAGTGGTCCAGTCTAGCCCTGGACTGGAATTGGGGTTCAGCTCCATCACTCCTCACTTGGATGCAACTCCACTGATGCTCTGAGTCCAGGAGTTGTTATCCCAGTGCAAGGATGCTTTGGCCTCCAACCTTTCCCCACAGCTGCAGCAGATGTGAGAGGGCACAGCCTGGCTGAGCTGGGGAACATCTGCCATGGGCTAAGAGCTCCTGCAAGAGCAGGCCAGAGAGGAGCTGATGCACTGCAGCTTCCCAAAGAGAGCAGTTCTGCCAAGTCCCAGGGCTCATCCCCACCCAGACAGCACTCAGCACAAAGTAAGAGTCAACTCTTGCGTCACCAAGGTGCACTGGAGTGCTCAGACCTGTAATTTACTCTCACTTGAGGCTACAATGCAAAGCCAAAGTGGTAGGAAGAGTATCTCTGCCTATCCCCCCAAAAAATTTATATACACATAGGAGTCTCTTCTGTTATTTTGCATTCACTTTATTACTGAGTGCACCACATTCTGGGCACTCACAGCCTCCATCAAGCTCCAGGCTCTGCAGACTCAGGTGCTGATGGTGAAGAGAACTTCATTCACATTAATGCTGTTAAGAGTGTTAGTTACTTGTGTTGTTCCATAAAAGGCTTTCACAGGTCAACAAGGGGGAAAAGACAACAATTTCTCAATTCATATACATCACTTGTAATGTCATTAGAAGATTAAACCCATCTGTTGAGGAATATTGTATCAGATCAAATCTCTCACTTATCACTTGGAAATCAGCACAAAGCCAAGGTCCCAACTTTGGGGTCACCAGCAGCTGCACAAGCACTTTTGATCACCTAAAGCAGACAGGTTTGGGGCTTCAGCCAAACTCCAGCTCAGCCTCAACTGTGCCAGACCCTGCCTTCCCAAAGGGATGGAGATCACTCCCCACCAGAGCTCACAGCCCTCCTGCCTCCCAGCCACGAGCAAACCAGCTCCCTGGGACCCTCCCCAAAGGCAGAGGCTGCTCCCTCCCTGCGACTGCTTATTTTTATTCCTTCTCTGCACCTGCAATGCAACCTGCAGGCGTGTGGTTTCTGAGGAGTTCCTGAAAGCTCCTGCACACAGAGCAATTTTGTTGCTTTTTTCCTCCTTTTTGATGCTAAACAAGTCAGCAACCTGTGCAGAGAGCTTTGAACCTGCTCGTTCCCCAGTAAACCTGCATCAAAAGTCAGACTCACAGGTGTAAAGCTGTCTTGGGAGACTAAAGGATAAAGGCCTGTAAACATCAGGGAAAAAAAAAAAAAGAAAAATATGGATTCTGATTAACTCAGTAATCCTCCTGCACTGGAAGATCCCCAGCTCACAGCTCTGCTGGAGCACAACACCTGAGGGGCTCCCATGGATGGGACAAGGAGATGTCAGGAGAAGCAGGAGGGGTCCGTGAGTCATTAAGATCCAGGTAATAGGGCAGAAAAGCTGTGCAGGGGGGATTACACAGCTGCAGCTGAGGAATTATTCATTCCTATATAACAATAAGTTTCCACAGGCAGACAAACCCTCCGGGGTCTCTTACGAAGCAGACTGTGCACAAAGAGGAATGTGGCCCTAAAATGTTTATGATACAAGAAACTACAGTAACTTCAAACAGACCAAATACATACTTGAGGATTAAAACCTCCACAGTTTAAAAAAAAAAAAATGAATCCAAGCCTTTTAATTAATTTAAAAATAGTTTTGTTGGCGTTCTACTTGAGTTGATTAAATTTTCACCACTAATATTTCCACAAACGTCTACAACCATATAAATATTCCATGTTTCTGTTTGAAAATCTCTGTATTTTTTACCACCCAGTGTGTGACACAGCCAGCCCAACTCTGGGTTTAGAGATAAACAGGGTGAAAACTAACTTTGGCAAACACCTCCCCACCAGCACACAGAACCCTGGCAGCTCAAACCTTCCTGACAGATACACTTGCATGGCACCTCTCAGGAAACTGAATTGTTTTGTCAGCAAAATGCTTTCACTGGAAGATCAAGACACTTCACACGGGATGGGGCTGGGAATTTATGAGCAGATTCCAATTTTAGTCTCTATCGACCATGGCCCAGCAGAGAAAGGGATTATGAAGAGCTGCATGAATAATATGAACTATAATCATCTGCTGAAGGCTCTGCGTGCTCTGATTCCTGCAAAAAGTAATTAAACTCACAAACTTTGCTCGGTGCTTTGGGGAGTTGCAACTAATGAATGAACACGTTAATTTATGGGAGATTTAAGGCTCGTCAGAGAAAACCCTGAGCAGGAACCATCCCTCCAACTGTTTGTGTTTGGGCTGTAAAGTTGTGCTGCGTGAATAACCAGCAAGAAAACAGAGATGAGCTGGGGGATGAGCTCAGGTGACAACTCTTGATCACTCCTACCCTTCTCAGCAGGGCCCCAGACTCCTCTGGGCAAGACCAGGGACAACAGGGTCAAGCCTTTTGTTTGAGTCACTGCTGGGTTTGCTGCTCCTGCTCATTGCTGAGAAGCAAAACTTTCTGTTTTGCTGCTGCTGGCAGATCCCAGGCAGGAGCAGGTGCAGCAGCACAGCCCAGGTTCCTGGCCACCCCACACTCCCAGGGATGCAGCAGAGCAGGGACTTTGTCCAGCCTGCAAGGAATGGATGTGCCCAGAGACAGGAGCTGCACATTTGTCTACAATGAAGCTACTCCAAACCAAAATCCATTGCTGCAAGGCATGCAGCCTTCCAGAGCCTTCTCCCCTCCAGACCTTGCCTGCAGACACAACAGATCCTCCTCTCCCAAGTCCCTGCAATCAACTCCTGATGCTCCCAGTGTCAGCTTCAGGGACAGGGATGGATGTGACCTGCAACCCCTCCTTCCAGAGCCAGCCTGGGGCTGAGCTCCCATGGAATACCCAACCCGAGAGCTCCATGGGTGCTGCTGAGCAGGGTTTGTCATCCCAGCCATGGCTCACACTGCCTGGGAGAAGAGAAGGGAATGGCCAAGTCCAGGCTGCTGGAAAGCCATTTTATGCTGAGTACACAGAGTAGGTGGTAACACATCTGTTCAGTGCCATCAGCTGCTGAGGGGATGGGAGTGGTGAGAACAGTGACAGCCTCTCTCCCCCATGCAGGTACATCATGTACAAGCTGCAGGGCTGGGGTGCCTTGGGAGGTTTCCCAGGGAGGTATCACACACACGCACTGTAAAATGCAGCAATTTGTTTGTTGTGAAGTCATAACTCCATTTCTTTACACCAGGTGTAGCCACAGTGTAAGCAGGTCCTCACTGGTGTATGGAGGGAGCTGCAGCTTGGCCTCACTGACCTTGGGCAGAGCTACCAAAGCTCAGCCCAACCTGGGATGAATGTGGCAAGAAGTCATCCTTCCTTTCTCCCTCATTTACAGCACTCTTACACTGGGAGGGAAGACAGAACAAAAGCAAGGAGAAGCCAACAGCAACAGCACAACCCATAATTCAATATAAAAATACTTGGAAGTGCATCCTCCCCCAGCAGAAGCAGAGGACTGCTCAGCATCTCCTGGAAGCAGCAGCTGCTCCTGGGTGGCTGCCACAGCCCCCCACCCTGCCCTGGGCACACACAGCCTCTGGGGATGGCCTTCACCTGGAGGGGCAGCACAAGCACCAGGCGCAGGTTTCTCTCCAAGCATGCAGGACTGATTTTTGAACTGCTCTAATCATTGCCCAGGCCGAGAGATGCACTGAAAGGGAGACTCTGGGCACCCACAAGAGGTAGGAGATGGACCAAGGAGGGGCTCACAGTGCTGTGAGATGAAATGCTCTCCACACAGGGAAGGGGCCCAACGTTCATGGCTTGGCACACAGACAGCAAGAGGCATTTTTACAATTTTTTTAACTTTTTTTTTAATGAGAAAGAAAAGGAAGACTTGCTTTAGAAGGTTTCAGGCTATTTTATGTCTAAGCCTGTGGTGAAAATCTGGAATGAAAACTTTCATCAGTAACTCCAGCAGGTGCCCAGGGCAGTTCCTTTCAAGATTCAACTCCTCCAGTAGAGCAGCAAAGGGACAGACCCTTAACAAAGGAACCTTTTATCCACAGTGTTAATAAACACTAACTGAAAGTGTTAATAAAAAGAAGCTTTCCAGAGCCTGAGCTATGACCCCAGTTTGTCTCAGCTCTTTGCATTTTCAAGCTTGGCGATGAAGCAAAGCCCCAACGAATCCCAGGATTCATTCCCAATACACATTCCTAATTCTCCTCTACTCTAAACAAACATATTTAAATGCAGACTTTTATTCATCACAAACAGCAAAGTATCTTTGTTCCTCTCTCCCTCACTTTAAAGGCCATGCAGAGGAAGGGAGACAAGAGAAGAAAACTCTTTGACAGCATGCAGCCAGCGAGTCCCGCTCCTCTCACTGCTCCCGAGCTTGGTTCCAAGTTTAATAAAGGTGTTTTGTCTCCTTGCTTAATAAGTGGAATTACCATAGCAGAAAGCCCAGCGGGGGAAAGGGATAGCACAGAGCATGAGTAATCACAACTGGTTTCGGGCAGGTTTTGCCATTTGGGTCCTGTTTCAAGGTTATGATGACATAGTGCTATGGGCTGGTTTGGAGTTACCATAACTCCTGCCAGACAAGGAGTTGTAAGTTACAACCTGCTGCAAGCAGGGAGAGCTGCTGGGACAGAGCAAGGAAAATGTCATCTGAGGTGGGAAGAGAAGTTTCCTGCTCCTTACATTTTATTCTCTTATTTTATAATGCAGCCTTGCACTTGCCCTGCTATACTTTGCACAGGACACAGTGATGCCCTTACCTCCAGCTCACAATGAGTGACTTAAATTCCCACATTCAGAACTTGTTTCACACCTTTGTTCTCACCCAGCACCTGCCAAACTGGGTCCTAGATACTGTAGCTAGACAAAATTTGCTGGCAAATCCATGGAAGAGAAGCCAAGCTTTCAAAGAGGGAACTGATATGGGTCAGGACACGTCACGGAAAAAGACACCTGGATGGAGAAAGTCATCACTTATCACTGGAAACAGGGACTGCAGCAGATCCAGTATCATTTGCTGAGGGGAGCAGCCAGCACGGTGCAGCTCAGCTGTACTCCAAAACTTCCTCCAGCAACTGCAGCCATGGCATGAATTTAAAGAGCAGGGGCAGAGCCCACCTGCTTTGAGGGCAGCTGCCAGCCCCTGCCTCCCCCTCAGCTCTGCTTGGAGCCCCCAAGCCCTGCAGTCAGGGCAGAACATCAGCTTTTCACTCCCCTCTCCTTAGCCACTGTGGATGGACACTGCAGCTCCATCCTGTCCCAGCTCCTGCCTTGGCCATGAGGTATTTGTTACCTGTGTTTATTTCCAGCAACAGCTCTCCTACCAAAGGGAAATGTTTCCATTAAACAGCACAAGTCCAGCAACCACAAACAGTAACTTAAAGCTTAAGCCAATTGTCTGAAACCTCCACAATAAATAGCAGGTCACTCAGGGAAGTACAACAGACAACAGCCCTATCCCACAAAACACCCAAATCCTCTGTAAATCGGCAAAACCCTTAAAAGTGTGACGGGAAGGATGGAGGCAGCCAGGCACAAGGGTTTCAGGCTCCCTGTGCAGCACTCCCCATCTCACCCACAGCTCAGGCAGCGAGCTGAGACCAAGTCTGAGCCAAGATGCTGAAAGCAAAGTAGTGATTTGCAGAGCCAGGGCTGAGCCCTCCAGCATCACCAGGGGGGAATTACCCTCAGCAACAGCAGCACACTCAGTCTGGGGCTGGCAAAACCAAGCCTGATCCCAAGCCAAAGAAATGCTCAAAACCACAGAGCTTCCTCTGCAGCCAATGGGTCAGCTACGAGAGGTTTGTTGACATTTCTATCTTGACCATTTCCTCATTTTTGAGGGCTTCATAATGACTGTTTTGGTATTGCAGGAGGAGGGGCAGTGTCTCCTCTTCCACCATCTCTGCTGTCAGAAAGAAACAAGGTGAAAGGAGGATCTGAGTCCCACCTGCAAAGAGGCATCCAAAATCCTATCAAACCAGGGAGCTGCCACAGCCCTAAGGCTCTACTCTGACAGGGCCAATACTGCATCCAATGAAAATATAAATGTACCACCTGGAATTACAGATACACAGGTGGGGGAGATGCCAGCTCTGACGCAAAGTTCATGTACAAAGCTCATGTACATCCTGACAGTGGGCACAGGGGATCCTCTCAGAGGGACCACAAAACCATGGGTGGCGAAGCAGAGAGGAGAGCATAAATTCCCCAGTCCCTGAACTTGAACTCAAGTTCACACATCCACACACCCCCTGGAAAGCTTGTAAGGGGTCTATAAACCAAAAATCAGGGAGAGCCACTGCTCCAGGAATCCCCTGACACCAAACTGAGCTGCTGGGGGGGAAGGCTCTCTCCTGTCATTCCATCCATCCCAAACACAGCTCGCTGCCTTCCGCAGGGAAGTCAGTACCACCCCTGCAACTGTCGCTTCAGAGACTGGTCCATTTGTTGTTTATCTTTCATTTTAAATGGATTAGACATGTACAAAAGCCTCCCTTAAAAAGGAACAAGCAAGATGTGAAAAGGATGGGAAGATCCAACTGCCAGGTGTCAGCACTAATCCACGTCAAAGGGCACGCTGTCAACAACTCACTGTAAACTTCTAGGAGGAAGAAAACGCTCAGAATAAAACAGTTAAGACCAGATAAATGTTTGCCATTCATTATCTGGAGTCAAACTTGGATTTCTCAACAAGACAAAGCAAGCACATTAATAAGAGAACATCTTCTCCAGGGAGCTCCATGCCAGGCGTGCAGCCTGCCCTTGAAGGCAGCAAGGCTGGGGGCAGGTGAAGGCTCTGTTTGCCTTTCTCCAATAACAGGTATTTAGTTTTCTACGTCACTTTGCTTTATCATAGCCTGAAACCTGGCCAAGCACCCAGCTCCACCTCCCCATCTGCTCCCTGTGCCAGCTGGCCCTGTGGCCCAGGGGATGCTGAGCCAGCCACGCAGCCCAACAGCTCCCCAGACCCAAACTGGGGCACCCCAGCCCTGCTGGGAATGGGGGGGCACTGCTGGAAAACCCCACAGGGCAGATCTCAACGTGACATGGATGTGCACAGGGAGGGAGGGAGTGCTGGGAGCTGGAAAACATGGCAAATTCCCCCCAGATCCTTCCTCAAGTACTGGGACTGGGAAAAAAACCCACTGGCCATGGCAGGGAAGGGCAGAGCACAAAGCTGGGGAGGCTCCAGCAGAGACATCACCTGTGCTGGCAGCAAGTGAGCAAACACCCAGCCCTGGCAGGAGCCAACAGGTCAGCGTGCTCCATTCCAACTCCAACCACCTTCCAGCTTGGACAAAGCACTGGAGCACATCCTCCCTGGGCTCTCCTGGGGCTCCTGTTGCACCCAGCCCAGCTCCCCACAGGCCAGGCTGCAGTTTGGGGTGGGAAGGGCTGCATGGCAATCCCTCCTCCCACCCCACAGGCACTGCCAGCTGGGGCACTGTGCAAGCTCCCTGTCCCTTCCCCAGCCAGGAATGCTCCCAGCCTCTGGCACTGTGAAGGTGTGGGTGCCTCTGCCCCATTAGTCACCCCTCTGCCATCGAGATGTGTTTTGGGGAGATAGCTGGCTTTGTAGGGAAAAAATCCCAAATTCCTGCATGCGCCCTCAGAGCCCAGCATGGTGCATTCATCCTGGTTTTTCCCCCACATGACTGCTCAAGAGAGCATGTCTATTTTGGGGCAGAGAAAGAACACCCTAAAACCCAGTCTATAATGTTTGCTTTGGGATAAAAGGCAAGAGCTTTAGCTAGCAGAAATATATATATATATACACATATACCTATACTTTTTTTTTTTTAATAGAGTGAATGTAAATGGAATCATTGAAGTTTTTGTAGCCCAAGGAGCTTTGAAAAATTTGGAGGGAAGGAACAGAACATCGAGTTTAAACTGCTTTCAATGAAAGCCCATTAAAGGAAAAGGAAACTTTTGCAGAAAGATATATGTTTTGCTGATTTTGACAAAAAGGACTGTTCAGAGGAGGGGAAGGACAGCTTTCATTTGAAGGTTTTGAGCATTGCTTTTGCACCTTTACAGCACTGCTCATGAAAGCATCCTCACAAACCTGTTATTGCTGGAACACAGCAAGCCCAGGGAGAAGGCAGATCTGACCACGTGCAGGGTGAGGGCAGAGCTTTGGAGACAACCCTTGGCTATGCCATGAAAATGAGCAGTTATTACAAAAGGTAGGAGAAAAAAATATCTATTAAAAAAATCATCAACTTCCTTCCCTTCCCTAGGCCCCTGGGAAGGGGAAATGCTGATCCTCCAGCTCACAGATGGTTCTCCTGGAACAAGCTCCTGGTTTCCACCCGCCAGCCACATCTAGTGCTGGGGGTGGATTTTGGAGGAGGCATGAAGGACACCAGCCTCCCTCCTGCACGTCAGCACCACTGAGGCAGTGGGTATTTCCTGGGATGGAACACCAGCTTTGCCCACAGATCCCTCCCCAGCCACGACCACATCTCGCACTGCAGGAGAGGAAGCTGTGGGTTGAGCACACACATCCCTGGCAATTAAAGTCATCTTCTTAATATCAACCAGTCCCAGCCATCCTGTGACAAGGCACAGAAAATATTCATTACATCCCTGACATTTCAGACTGGTGTTCTTCTCATTCAGGTGTTGCTGGACCCGAGTTCCATTCGGTGACAGTCACAGTCTCATTCAGCAATTGTACAAAAGGATTGAGCATCACCTAAAAGGTTGTTTTTCCACCGTGTATCTTCTCAAAATTTCCCACAACTGCGCACACAGGGATGAATTTAGAGTAATGTCACCAACAAAGTGCTCAAATTAATAGCAATGAAGTGTAAGTGCTCCATGTGGCAGGCAGAGCCCTGCTGGGGAAAACGACCTGTGAAAGCTGAAAAAGCAGCCCACCATGAGACCACTGGGAGGAAAAAAAAAGGCAACAAAACAAACAGTCCATTTCAATCTCCTTTTCATAAAGAGCCAAAATGAACCCAGGAACACATCAGAGAATAATCATTTAGCACAGATCAAACAGGAGCACTAGCATATTAAAAATACACGCAGCATTAATCAGCTACACAGAGTTATGTGCCATCATTTCCATAAATAATACAGGATCAAAGCAGCCCAAGCAGCACTATCAGTTAATATAGTCAGCCAGTCAGTCAAAATAGAGTAAAGCTGCCTGAAAACTGTGGCTGTATAATTTGCCAGGAATAAAGCAGATTCATCTGAGAAGTGGCATGACCAGTTAAACGGGTAAAGGTTACCAGGAGCCTCGTCATTAGAGGGAGGTGATGCCACAAGGGAGAAAAAAATAAAAAAAAAGAATGAAAGGTTAATGCAGCCTCAACAAATTATTTAAAAAATACCCAAACAACTTGGGGAATATCAATGTCTAGTTGTAACCCCTAGAAGGACCAAGGTGTGGGGGACAGGTGGGAGGGCTGACCCTGCTGGGAGCATCCCCGGTGGCTGGAGCAGGGGTGAGCCATGGGGTGCAGCCCACCAGAGCCCCTTCTCCAGGCTTGGGGCAGTGCCAAGGGGCTCCCTTTGCCCAGGAGAAAAACTCCCTGCTGCAAAAACCATCCTGCCTGCTCAGGGTGAGGGCTCAGCACCAACAGCCTTTAAACACCCACCCATCCATGCATAGAAAATGCCTGTGTCATTAGGCCTTTTGCTGAAAGGCTGCAGAGCCATTTAGCTGCCCAATTTTTAAAACAGGCGTGTGGAGCAGAGCTATAAATAGCAGGGATGCTTGCCTCGTCATGTTTCTGGGGGCTTATTTATAAGAACAGGGGGCAACTGAATTTAAAATGGTTAAAAAAGAAGTGTCTTGGCTTCTCTGCTTTAATACCAAGTTGCCAGAAGAAAAAAAAAAAAAACCTTCAAGGCTTTTTGCTTTTTTCTTTTTCCAGGCAAAAAGCAAACGCCCATCGCTCATGCTCAGACTCTGAATCGGTTACATTTACAAGGCAAATTTTAATTCATACAGCAGGTGTTCAGAAATACATTAAAAAAAAAAAAAGAAAAATCCTCCTTTAAGCAGCACAAGACCAAACTGAGGCTTTGCATTAGTTCATGCAGCTCCGGGGAAGCTCCTCATTCACTGAAACAGGACCCGTGTGTGTGAATGAGGAGCGGAGACCTCCAAAATCACTTCCAGAGCCGGGGCAGGGGAGAAAGCCCCGAAGGGCTGGAGCAGAGCTCTGCCAAACCCGGGGGCTGGCACCCCGACCCTGCTGCACCTTGGGGACACAGGGTGAGGGGAATTGTGCATGGGAAGATCCAGATGAGCAGCAGGCAGAGGAGGAACTCAGCCTCCAACAAAAGAGCCGCTTTGGGCAGCTCAATCGCTCGGCAGCGTTCAGAGGGTCTGTTCTTCACAGGCAGCAAGGGAAAATCCCGGGAAACCAGGCGGACCCAGCAGCCCCCTCCCTGCCTTCATGGAATCAAGAGAAAACAAGAGGAGACAGCCAAGCTGCTGCCAGGACAGCAGGCAGCTGGGATGCAGAAGCTGGACCATGCGCCCTGCATCCCTCCACGCAGGGATGGGAGTCAGTGACCCTGGCAGGACAGGGGACAGCCTGCCCTGCTCCTCCAGGAGTGGCAGCTGCAGCGAGCCAGCACCAGCACCACCGGGAAGCTTCCTATTGAACAGGGGGGAAAATGCTCTGCCAGACAAATGAGGTTCAATTATTCCAAGTCTAGAATGTCTTGTTGGAAATGCTTCCAGACTGACAAGCTTTAATCCAATAAAAGACCCTTCCAGACAAGCCCTGCTGTGATTTTGGGAGCATTTCCCCCTGGCAGGGACCCAGCAGCCCCCAACCCCTCACTGGGGATGGATTTAGCCCCAGGCACAACAATTTTACAGGGCAGCCTCAAGGCACAGGACACTCACTGAGCTCACTGGAAGCTTGAGCAGAAGCAAAGCAAGAACAACCATTCCATTTCAGTCTGATACAACCCAAAAGTCAAAACAAATTTTTTAAAAAGCAAATAATTTCCTGTGAACCAGAAATCTGGGTTGTAGCCAGTTTAATGAGACTCAATTGCAAGTGGTTCTGTTCTCCTGGGGTGCTGGAGACACACGACTCCCCAAGGCAGGGCAGATGGCGGGATTGCAATCTAGCCTTTAGCTCATAAAATATATTAATATCCCCAACCAATTATAAAGTGCCAGACTCTGCCCCTCCGGGCCCACTCCCACCCAGCAATGCCTCTCTGCACAAGGCAGCCCTGTTGAGCTCAGACATGCAGCACCTGCCAGGGCAACACAGCCTGTGGCTTTCCAGGACTTCGAAAGCAAGTCCAAGCCCTCGCTCCATCCTCATCCAAGAGTCAGTGAAGTCTCAGGTGCAGTCAAGGTGCTGTACAAAAATCCAGCTCCCCAACATTTTTTTGTTTGATTTTTTTAAGTGCTCGTCAGCGGTAAAGCAGAAGGAGCCTTCCCTTCCAGCCAGACGGCTGTAAAAGGATCCCAGCCTTCAGCACCCGGCCTTGGCACAGGTTTATTCCCAAAGCTGGCAGATGCATCACACCACCACGAAGAGCTCTGCTGCTTCTTGGAAGCACCAGGCAGCACCTCAGATCAGCAGCACTCCCTGACAGTCAGCTGGCATTAGCTCCACAAATGTCACCAGCTCGCAGAGCCTCAGCCCTGGGTATTCATAGGGCTCTCGTCAAAACCCTCTGGAGTCTTTCCCCTGACTTCAGCAGAACTTTGCATCCAGCACCTCAGCTCCTCAGGAACAGCTTGTTCTGTGTTCCTGTGCCCACAGCTGTGGGGCATGGGATGTGTTGGATGTCCCTGTCCTCACAATGCCCACCATCATTGCCATAGGCTCAATGCCCATCAGTGCCACCCAGGTGGGCAGACCCCAGGATCCCAGCCACCTGCAGGGCCACACTGGAGTGGCACAAGGACCACAGTCCCCTCAGGGATGGGGTCACACCTCGGTGCAGCCCTTGACACCATCGCTCCCTGACTACAGCAGTCCTGTCCCTGTGGCACAGCCAGGCAGGGTCAGGGTGCCCCAGGGGTAGCAGGCATCACCACCAGGAAGATGCTCCAAGGGCAGAACCAGCCACTGTCCAGGAAGCCCATCCCACACTTACCCACACATTTCCCAGCTGTCTGGACAGGCACAACCTTTGTACCCTGGACAAATGCTAGTCTGTGTCACAAGAGTTTTTCTGGTGACACTCCAGTACCGTCCCACCTGTCCCAGCCACCCTCGCAGGGCCAGGAGCAAAGGGACTGGGACATTGCCACCACACAGCCTCAGACAAACCACTTGTTTCAGTGCTCCAGCACCTTTGCCTCCCCACAGGCTGGTGTTTGGGTATGACCAACAGCAGCCAGGTAAATAACATCACCTCACAGAGGTGGTGCCATTTTCCAAGTGGCACCTCAGTGGTGATATGTCTGAATCTTAGCTACTGTTAAAAATAAAAACAAAAAGCAAAATCCCAGCAGAGAGAAGCTAACAAACAAGACCCTCAATTCTCTACAGATCCTCCAAGAAATATCCTGATTTTCATGAGCATTGCTAAGTCCCAGAATCTCAATCTTGAGTCAGGACAGTTGGATGCATCTGATTCAAGAATGATTCAGATGGGAACGTGGAGGCAGGCAGGAAGGCAAGGGAGTGACATTTTCTGCTCTGGGTAACATGTCTTTATTTAAAGCTCAAAGATACAAACTTATTATTTCATTGAAAAAAAAGGCACTCTCTGCTCTGGCTGCTCCCGTGCTGATCCTGAGGAACAAGACCATCCTCCTTATCCTCAGCTTTCACATCCATGCCTTCATTTCCATTTCTTTAAATAAATTTAAATCCTGCTAGCACCTTGAACACAAGTTATCTCTGTAACCACATGGAACACAATCCTGAGCCCTCAAACAAGCAAGGCTTAAGCTGCCTTCCCAAGTAATGAGCAGGAGGAAAGCTCCAGCTCACCCTCCCTGGCTGCTCCTGCTTGTCCCCCACAGGGTCAGAGGCAGAGCAGGGGGACCCATACACAGATGGGAAGACTTCTTCCAAAGGATCTAATGGCTGCATGAGAGGAGAGGAGGAGTCACCCAGAGCTACAAAAGGGATGATGGCACAAGATCCTGAAACTACCTTCAACAGCTCGGCTGTTTCTGTCCTAGCAGGATTTGAGAGCTCCCAACCCCTCGAGGGGCACAGGCCCAGTGTGGCAGGGTCTGGCTGCTGATGGCTCCATGGCCTGGACCAGTTTTTCCTCTACAACACTCTAAGTGCTGTGGGGACCCCCCAAACCTGTCCTCACCACACCTTCTGCCAGAAAGGGATGTACAGACCTTTCTCCACATGCCCTGCTCAAAAGCAAAACCCTCCACCTCTCCAGCTGGATGAAGCCAGCACTCACCAGTCCCCTCCCCAACCTGTCACCTCACCTGTGCCCAGCCATCACCCAGGTCATCCCAACGCCCCCAGGGATTTGCCAGGCTCCTCTTCACAAGCTAAACCCATCAGCTAATCCCACACAAAGCTGCAGCCACCCCCATGGAGGGGCTCTGGCTGCACCTCCTCCATCGAGCAGCAGCACCCCAGCCCGAGGTGGCCCCACGCTGTCGGCTGGGGACCCATCAGTCACTGACTCAGCTTTCACACATTTCTGTGTGACACCTTCCGTGGTTAATGCTCCAAGCCACCTGCATTTCCGGCCCTGTGGCTGCAGCAGAAATTGCTCCTTGTCCCCTCCTGCGTGGTGCAGAGGTGAGGAGTCAGACCCAAAGTCACCTCTGGGAGCTG
Organism: Passer montanus; assembly: GCF_014805655.1. Classification (NCBI taxonomy): domain Eukaryota; kingdom Metazoa; phylum Chordata; class Aves; order Passeriformes; family Passeridae; genus Passer; species Passer montanus. Next base: position 4,954,570 of record NW_024369151.1, read on the forward strand.
GTGACCCAGGAAGGCAGCTGAGGCATGACAGAACACTGCAGAGGAGAGAAGTAAAGACACCATACCCGGGTTTGGGTGCAGCTCTCCTGCTGACCCAGCACAGCAAGGCTGTGAGAGGATATTGGGTTTTTCAGCCCACCCACCTGCTCTGCATGCGGCTGGAGGAGAGTCAGAACAAAATGTCCTTCAAAGACACCCATGTTACTCAACACTGCCCTAAGAACCATGTGGAAATGAGCATTTTTGTTTTGTAGGCAGGGAAAGTCCTACCAGGACCATGCTGGCCACAGCACCTGCATCTCTGCTCCAACACAAGCATCCACCCGAGCAGCAGCAATTCCCAAGCCAGATTCCACAGCAAAGCTCAAGCTCCTGCTTAAAATGAGACTGCTGGGGATAAAAGGAAGAGGCAGAGTCTCTGTGGTGGGTGCTGAAGGCTTTGGTGATAAGGCGGGGGACACGTTAAGCTTGTCTCCACAAACATAAGGATTAGCAATTTACTTCCCTTAGAAACAAAATCCAGGATTTTAACATGATCACAGGCTTGGAAAGAAAAATAAACATCATGAAACCGGGAAAAGGAGGAGGACAAGAACAGAGCAAGCAGGCAGCTCGAGGAAAACTGAAGTGCTTCCTAAATCAGAATGAGAAATGCACCAAAGTCAGAATTGAAATCTTGGTAGCTCTGAACACCACTGGCCCTGAGGCCTCTCACACCAACCTCTTATCAGTGATAATGCTACGAACATTAAGGGAAGCCTTTCTAATAATGTGCATGAGAAAAGGCCCATTTGATTAATGCAACAGAGCACATAATGCATTAATTACCTACTGAGTTGGAAAAGTGATGTTGAAAACATGCTTGAGTTAAAGCAAACGGAGGGTTTCAGCTAAGCCCATTATGTCCACTGGCTTTGCTGTGGCTTTGGTGCTTAACAGCCTTTGAGAGCAAACCTCTGCACAACTCACAGCAGATGGGGCAGCACAGAAAACCCCACAAAACCCACAGAGAGCAGCTCCCACACAGAGCACGGCTGTATCATCCACCCCCAACACCAGCCCAGGCTCCCCCATCACACAGGGGGTGCTGCCAAGCCCAGCAGCTGCTCCTGATGCTGTCCGAGGTGCCCTAAACCCACCCAGCCCTGGAGCACACCCGAAATCCCCCCTCAGCCAGGGCTCATCTCCACCTGTCACACTCAGGACTGACAACCTCCTTCTTGCAGAAGACATGATCTGCCCGTGTGCTCCTGCCCTGGCCATCACCACCACAGTGGAAAGGCACCAGAGAGCAATTTTGTGATTAAGTGGCTGTAGCCATTAATAATTAGCACGTTAAAACTTCAAAGGGTGCTGCTGGCCTCCAGAATACAGACTCAGCACACGCAGGGGTGGCATGGGGAGTGCTCATCCTCAATGCTCCCTTCTCCTAAGGGAAAAACGAAGCACAGGGGTGAGGGCAGCCCATGGGAGCACAGGGATTAGACACAAAATTCCCCAGACTTCCATCCCTGACAGCTCCAATGGCAGAAGACAGAGGATGTTATGTAAGCATCCTCCATCTGGGAGCATCCCAAAGCCACTGCTAAACCAGCCACCTCATGCACTTGTCACTCTGCCTGCAGGAGCAGGATGCTCTTGGTGAAGCCATTGGAGCTCAGGGTAGGAGACCCAGAGCCAATGGGTACCAATGGAAACAAACACAACACAGGGGTCAGAGAGGGAAATGTGCTGGAGGAAGCTTGGGATGTGTATGTGGATCCCCTGGCTGGCACTCAGAGGGTCACACTGTGCTGCACTGAGCTGCTCAGTCCATTCTATCTCATCAGGCACAAGAGAAACAATTGCTTTTGCTTTAAGAACACTCAACTCATCCTACCTTTATCAGCAATTCCCAATCTTAAGCCATTCTGTTTCTTCCAGAAAAAGCAAAGAGAGAAAACTCAACAGAAAAAAGCAAATTAAAGTCTGGAAAACAATTGACTCCAGATCTTCAGTCAATTTTATTTCTAACCAAATGAAAAAAAGTTGATTAATCCCCTTGTTCAGACTGCTAACACTACCAGAACAGACTGCATCCCTTTCACATCAGAGGAAGCTCAACGTACTTAAGCTAAACATCTTCCAGGCAAAGAGAAAAAATAAATATAAAACAGGAAAGAATCAGTGCTATAGTATTTGCATGTGTCTGAAGATATAGCTTCAGAGCTGCAGAGTGAAGCCAAATTCTCTAGTAAATAAGTGGACAAAGCTCCATCCTTGGAGTCCAGCAGTTTTGCCTATTTAGTCTATAAGTAAAGTCTCAACTTTGAAGAGCATCAGTGTTTCACCCCCAGTGAGTGACCAGTGCTCAGTGCGTGCTACACCCAGAAGGAGCTTCACCTGAGAGCACAGCCCTCCCACTCTTCACCCCTCTGCTCCTCACACCCTACACTGATAATTCCACTCACTCCTGTTGCCATAGCACCTTCCTCAGCTCTGTGTAAGCCCCGACCACCACAGGGGCAGGATGAGGCCTCGCACAGGCTGCACTGAGACATCATTCCCAGCACAGATGGAGCTGGGGCTCGTTTCTGCCCTTGCACACCCATCAGATGCTATGTGAGCACCCCAGCACCCACTGAGCTGCAAATACACCTCCTGACACCAGGGAGATCACAGGCTCTGGTGACCCCAAGTCATCCCCAACCCTGCTCTCTCTCTGCTGCCAGCACGTCGAGGTAGGACACCAGGGATGCTTGATGGCTGTGGAGCAACTCGACCTCCAAAGTCCCATCGGGGGATGCCGAGGCCAGCACCCACCCTGCTGGACGCCGCCTGGATGGAAGGTGATGGGAAGGACCTGTCTGCATCTCCTCCACCGGGATCACAGCGCACGCCAGGGACCACTGCCTGAAGGACGCTCCGGGAAGCCTGGACCAGCACCTGCCCCGTGCTCCCCAAAAGCCGCGGTAACAGGCACGGGCTAGGCACGGGCTAGGCACGGCGCTTCTGCTAGACCGCATCCCGGCTCGGCAGCCCCGCACGGGCCCCGCGGGGAGGCCGGGCCGGGCCGGGCGATGCGCGGGAGGTCCCGCAGCGCGGAGCTCCCTTCGCCCGCCCCGCACGGGGGTCGCCGCAGCCGGAGGGGCCCGGGCAGCCGCCGCCCCTTTGTCCACCCAGCGGAGGATGGGGCGCAGCCCCGTCCCGCTCCCCGCCGGTGGCCCCGCTGACACCGCCTCGCCGCGGACCCGCGCGGGCTGCTCACCTGCGGGGCCGCTGTCCGCAGCCTCCTCCTCCTCCTGCTGCTGCTGCTCCTCTTCCTCCTCCTCCGCCACCGCCTCCTCCTCCTCCTCCTCCTCCGGGCGGCGGCCAGGAGGGCGGCGAGGCACAGCAGGGCGAGCGCGGTGCTCGGCCGGCGCCTCATGGTGCGGCGCGGGGCTCCGCCATGCACTCGCTCATTGACGCGGGCGCTCAGGGGGCGGCATTGTGCGGGCGTGAGGGGCGCCGGGCCGGAGCTGCCGTGCCCCCGGCAGCGGCGGCGGGCGGGCCCTCGCCTGCCTTTCTTAGGGGGGTGTGTGCGCTCGATTTGTGAGAAAACAGGGTTTTAAAGGCTTTCACTTTTTGTTATGCTTAAAATTTTCATTAAAAAAAAAATCAAATTTTCCCCCATCCTCCCCGGCCTCAGTTTTGGGAAACAACGAGGAAGGCGCCGGTGAGCGGTATGGGGACACAAAGCGGCTCTGAGGAGGGAGCGCCGCTCCTTGCAGGGCTCGGCAGGCCGGGGGTGTCCCCGCCCCGCGGCACGATCCCCCCGGCAGCCACCTGCACCCCCGCCCGCCTCGCCCAGCGCCGGGCCCGCGGCCGGGCCGCTCCCTTTGTGCGGCTCCTCCGCAGGGACAATGACACCTGCGGCCCCCAGGCTGCCGGGCCGCCCCGGCTGGGACCTTGGCCGGAGCCCCGGTCCCTGAGGAGCGATCGGCAGCGGGGCAGAGGAAGCACAGTGACACGGATATTAATTCTTCACGGAGCCCGAGTGGGTGATCGCCGGCTCACGCGTGGTGGAGCGAGGCAGGAATGCGCTGCCAGCCCGGCGCTGGGGGAAAACGCCGCTCTGATCAACACAAAGGCACGTGGAAGCAAGGCTGGGATGTGCTGGAGGAGCTGGGCGGGCTGGGCAGAGCCGCAGGACAGCAGCAGCAGCATCCCCGCAGATCCCCGCACATCCCCACACATCTCTACACATCCCTGCACAGCCCTACACATCTCTGCACATCCTTGCACATCCCAGCTCATCCCTGCACATCCACACACATCTCTACACATCCCTGCACATCACTACACATCCCTACACCTTCCTGCACATCCCCACACATCTCTACACATCCCTGAACATCCCAGCTCATCCCACTGCGGGAAGGTGCAGAGCACCAGGAGCTTGGTGGCTCTCGGCTGCCCGGCCCTGCCCGCAGGTGTGTGGCACTGCCAGGTGAGTGTTTTGCATCATCTCTCGTTCCCGCAGGAGCAATGGATGCTGAGGAGTGTCCTTTGGGATGGGACAGCCCCACCTTCTCCCACCACATGGTCCAGGCTGCCGGTCCTTCTCTAGCACAATATTTAGGAGTTGCCTTCAAGGGAAACGCTGCCCAGCATAGCTGCTATGGGATAATTGTTCTGCAGTCGCTCACTGCTCTTCCCCCACACCCATCCCCTTCTCAGAAATAAACAGGACTTTATTCCTGCATAATAATACAATTATTATTCCCCAGCAGCTCTGCTGCGCCGTTTCCCCCACAGAGACAAACTCTTCTGAGATCTGCTTTCCATAATCGCTGCCAGCCTGTCACTCCCCACGGGAGCAGAGGGTCCCTGTGATCGGGGGAACACAGCTGGCAGGGAGGCAGGAGGGTTTGCTGAGCCACTGTCTCCTCCAGCAGTTCACACAAGGTTGTTGTCTACGGGAACAGGATGAAGAAACCAAGCAGAGGAAAGATTAAGGGATGAGTTGCCTGGAACAAAGAAATTCCTTAGCTTGAAATAGGAGTTGCACAGCCTCAGGAGCCAAAGGATGGATCCTGTGCCCACCTCTCAGCTCAGGGCTGCTCCCCACAAGGGCCAGCACAGCACAGGCTGCCAGATCTGCTCATCTGGTTCCCAAAATATTACATTCTCACCTCTGCTTGGGAGGAGCAGATTAAGCATGTCAGTCCTTCATCTCTTTATCATCTGCTGTCACTCCAACAAAGGAGGGAGACAGGAAGATCCTGGCAGTGTGAGAGGTTCTTGGGCATCTTTAACCCAGCAGGACCCATGAAAAAGGATTGGACACCTCTTGGAGGTGGGATCACATGCAAAAACAGAGACTCCACCTGCCCAGCTGGCTGATTTCAGTGCTGACTTATTATGAGAATCAGTACAAAGAACAACAGCAACAAAATTTAGTCTCTTTGTGGGTACACACAACACAGAGCCTTCCAGGTAATGCCACATCCTAGTGGCAGCAGGGGTGGAAAATGAATTCCCACCTAGGTGAAAACCACTGCCAGCCCCTCAAGCTGCCAGGAGAAGGCTGCCAGAAGACACTGGGCAAAGGGGATGGAGGATGCTGGATGAAGGGGATGGAGGATGCCAGGTGACAGGGTTGGGGGATGCTGGATGAAGGGGTTGGGGGATGCCGGGGGAAAGGGCTGGAGGGTGCTGGTGGAGGATGGCTCGTCCCATGCCCGGAGCAGGGACACTTCCACAGGACCAGCCGCTCCCCCTGTTGATGTCACACAGAGTTGCAAGTGCTCCACAGCCCAGACCCAAACCATCCCTGGCTGAACCCAAAACACAAGCGCCCAAAAAACCGGCGGCTGCTTTCAAGGGCGTTCAGCTGGAGCTGCCAAAGGCACAGAGCAGACCTGGGCTGGCACCACGCCACCAAAATGTTCATGCTTCCCTTCTTTTTGTGTTTTCATTTTGCAATGAGAAGGGGAGTAATGCATATGTGAGCAGGAGGGGTCCCCAGGGAGCAATCCACGGAGCCCAGGTCGCATGCAGGCAGCCCAGCCTCCATGCCTGCTTTTTCCATAAGTTTTAAGGGAATAGATAATCTCCCAAGAATTGTTCCTATTCCATCAAATCAGCAAGATTTTCTTCCCCAGCGGAAAGTTTCTATCAGATATTTAGCAACCAGCTCTTTCTCTGACCTATTTGCAAGCCCCAAGCCACTCTCCACCACCCACTACTTGAAAGCTTTGATAATTCAATGAGATGTTAATTCTGACATCCAGCATAACTCTCAATACAAAACCTTCTCTCTCTCTCTCTTTTTTTTTTAATTATCACTAATTGCAATCCAGGAGTAATGAATTCTCTGCACAGACTTTGCCTTCCAAGCACCCAGCAGCATTGTGCTGCACAACTCCCATTAAGTCAATGTGTATTAAGTAGGTTTTGACAGTTCTGTGTGCTCTGGGGTGGGCACAGCCCAGAAAAGACAAGGCAGCACAACTCTGCCGTGGGGACTGAGGCACAAGGCTGAGTCCAGCCTGGTCAACACATGGAGGTGTCAGCACACATGTGCTTAAAGCACCCTGCAAAAGGGCACCGTCACTTTTAACAATGTCAGGATCATCTTTTAGGGCAAAATTCTGCTCTAAACGCAGAGGGTTGTTAGTGAGCTCCCATGTGCCTTATCAGAGCACACAGCCTGTGAGACTGAGCCACACACAGTGCTGGCAACTTTTCCACCTTCATTTAAGAGTCTGGCTCAGTGGGTTTTTGCAGGGCTTGCCCCTGAGCAGGGTGCTCTCCACTCCCTTAGCAGAGCCCTGTCAGGCACTGCTCTGATTCAAGGGAGATCAATATATCCTTTAGGCTGCCCTTCTTCCATTAATATTTTCATTGTTCCATATGCATATTTATCATTTATTTAAATCATCAAATAAAGACTGATTGGAAGTTGAAATCCCCAGGAGCACCTCTACAAACCTGGTCATGAGACACAGGAACTGACTTAAAGCACCAGCAGAAGCCTTGGCTTTATTTTCCCTGCTGGAGCCAAGTAAACAGCATGTGTGGTGGAAAACAAATAATTTTTACAAATCTTTCTGTTTTCATGACCAGGCGAACATTAGCAACAAGAAGGTGATAGTTAGAGTGCAGAACTCCCTGTCTTCATCTCTTGCTTTATCTGTTTTAAAAATAAAACACCTTCTCTGTGGTTGCTTTGGAGCAGCAGCCTTGCCTGAGCTGAGTGCACGCATTGCCTACATTTATCCTCTGATTTGAATATAAATGAAAGCAAGTGAGTTAAAAAGGGAGCCTGGGGAGTTGTCTCTGCAGGCCTACAGCTGCTGGTGGCAGGGCTGGGTGGGCAGAGGCCTGGAGCCTCACCTCAGTGTGCAGGAGGAGCATCCACAGCATCACCCAAAGGTGACAAAGTCCTCCTTCACTGGGTCCAGCTCGCTCACACACTGTGCTCACGGGGAACTTGCCCTTGTACATGTCTCTGAAATAAAGATGTTGCTTTAAAGGTGAGCCCAGGAGAGCCCTGTCACTGCAGTGAGCCCTGAGCATCCCTCCCTCCAGCTCCCTGCAAATCCACCCAGGAGGAGCCTTGGATCTGGGTGTGGGTGAGAAGGAGCACGCCTTTGCAGCCTCTGCAGCCTCACACACCTTTTCATCTGCACAAAGCACTGCAGGGATGAAACAGGGAACAGTTGTTGTCCTTGCTGCAACTTCCAGACAGCAGCAGAAGTCCCAGCCCTGGAGAGCGAGGCTGCAAATGCTGTGTGCTGCAGCTACCACCGCTCTACATTGGCACAGGTCTGCTGCCACCTCAGATCAATGCAATCAGCTGCCAGACCACCCTCTCCTGCCAGGGGAACATCAGCAGGACACAGTGGGGGTGTGTGGACCACTAACAGGTCCCAATTCTACCCAGATTTAAAGAGCAGCTTAACTTTAGGCATGTCAAGGTCACACGAATTTAAAGCTAAGCTCCTTTTCACATCAAAAGTGTCCTACAAATGCAAAACACGGAATAAATTGCCTAATGTATATATTTATTGCTGTTTCTGAGAGGCTGGATCAGAAAGGCTGAGCAGGGAGGGTCAGGCTCTCTCTGCACTGCTGACTCAGAGTGCTTGGAAAGTACAATTTCTCTTCCACAGGAAATTGTGGTGCTTTCAGATGTGTTTTCATCTCCAAATCCTCTTGTTCATCCCAAATTTGCTGGAGAAGGCTTTCAGAATCATCAATGGGGAATGATTCCTTTTTCTGTGCCATGGAAAGGTGCTTTGGGTGCCCAGCACTGCCAAGGTACAGCCAGGAACCAGCAGCTCACATGCATGGAAGATTAAAATGACATCAATTTGAGTGGTAATGTCAAAACTAAACTGAACAATTTGTTGAAATTAAATGCTTTGGAAGAAAAAATTATCCTCTGAAGGTCAAAATGAATGGTTCTGATTTTTCTTCCCATCAATAGTTTCCTACGTGTTCCCACAAAATGGGTTGATTTCAGCTAAGCTGCGCTTGCCAATAAAGATCATTTCCACTGAAACCCTTTCTATCCTTCCTGCTGCCAAAAGAGCTGTGCCTGCAGCTGAGCACCCCACAGATCTACAAGTGGGGCATGTTTCCTCTCCCAGCATCATTCTGGATCCCTCTCCCCAGCCCCTGGCTCTGGGGACACTGGGATTTCGAGGGGCATCCCTCCATGGCAGGTGCTTTCTGCTCCTCTTTTTATTCCTGATTTTTTCTGCAAATGTGTGTCACAAAGCAGGCACAGCCCTGCCACTCGCTAGGAGGAGAGGAGCATCCCTTCAAAGAAGATTTAGAATAGCGGCGTGGGGAGGGTTCCTGTAGTGCTCATCTACAGAAGAGAGCAGCAAATCCTCTCCTCTGATGGCAGATCCTGAAGGCAATCCTTGAGCGTGAAACACTGAGCTACCAGAGATTATACAATTCCTTTGGAAAAGGGCTTTTCCTCCAGATCCTTTTCACAAATCTCCTGCTATTACCCACCCTAAAGCTCTTTTAACACTTTCAATCTCTCACTTCCTGCCGCAGACAGACACTTCACCTTTCACTCACTTTCACTCTGTTTTTTTTCACTGAAAGCATGTTATTACCTGGAACCTGAGGAGGGAGGGGATTAGGGATGGAGAGGCCTGTCCAAATTAGACAGGCTGTCAGCTATTCCCACACTGCCTAAGGCAGGGGACTGACCACACCGAGCCAGGTGCTGCCCTCAGGGCCCAAGCTCCCTCCTAAAACACTCCAGGTGTTTGATTCTTTCCACAGTTTTGTTTCAGTGATTCCCCGGGAGGCTCCAGCAAGGCTGGGGCTCATCCTGACTCCTGAGAGTGACCAGTGCTGGAGCATCACACGAGCAGCAGGGCTGGAGGACACAGCTGGAGCTGGGAAATAAAGCCCAGCCAAGAACAGTGTTGGGGACAACACACCTGTGAGTGATCTTTGATCTTTTCAGTGCCAAACCCTGTAACCCCTGAATAATTTAGGAAAGTGTCAGTGAGAAGGCAGGACACAAGGTCCTTGGTGTTCCCAGGGGTGCAGGTGGAACATTGAGAGGCCATTTGGGCTCTAACACCACACAACCCATCAGCCAACAAAGCAAAACCTTTTATTTCTGCTTCTCCACCAAGTGCTCGAGCCTGAGCTTCCCTGCTGCCATGAGATCCCACAACCTGGCACCACCACATCCCAAAACACAACTGCTCCCAGCTGCTGGGAGCGGGGTGGGGTGAGCAGCCTGAGAGGAGGCAGAGCCATGGGAACAGGGCCAGGAGCAGCAGCAGGGGCAGGAGCACAGAGGAGGGGCATTCCCATTGTCCTGAACAAAGGACCAGATGTGCACCCAGGGGAGGGAAAATCCCACCCTCCCACAGCCAGATCTGCTGCTTACATTCAGAAGGGCCTCAAGGCTGTCATTAGGAGTGGGTTCTACACCAGCACAGCAAAACCTCTTCTGGAACTCATGTCATTAATTCAGGACAGCAACTCATCCTCCTCCTTCCAGAGGGTTCTTCTGACTGACCACATCTGGCCAGCTGCTCCACACCTGCAGGTAGCTGGGTCAAGGGGGTTGCTCTTCCTTGCCTCTGATTTATTTTTTTGCTTAAAAGCCAGTAAGTAAAATCAACCCCATGATGGATTTTTTTCCTTTATTTTCTTCACTTCGTCCTTGCTCCTGAGTTAACATTCTTCATGAGTCCTGCTCAGGAACCTGGTGGATAAGCCCAAAGATATGTGCTAGTGCATCTTTTGGGATGCCACTCCAATCTGAGTGTATCCACACAATCATTTCAACCCAATAATCTCCACATTAAGCTCCAGCCCGTCTGTGCTAACTTGTGCCTTGGCTAACACAGGTCTTTGAGAAAAGCTCTCAGACTTCGTTTTCCTACACTGAGACTGAAAAAAACCAACCTTTTCCTTTGAATTTGTTCCAAAATGTTGGACCTGTTGGGGTTTTTTTAAACAATGAAGGTGATTAATTTCCAGTTTGATTTCATCTGGCTCTTGCTTCCAGCCATCCGTGGTTTTTCCCCTGCTAAATTACAGATCCTGCAATGCCCAGTCTTTTCTCCTCTGAAGGTATTTATACACTGTCATCAAGTCACCTCTCAACCTCTTTTTTTAATAATGCAAACAGATGGAGGTCTTTAAGTTCTCTCCCCTGTAAAGCTGTTTCTCCAGTCTTTCAATCATTTTTGTAGCTCTTTTCAACACTCTCCAACACCCTCTCTTAAATGCAGACACCTGAAGTGGATGCAAAATTCCTGAATCAGTCTCTCCAGCCCCACACAAAGGTAAAATCCTCTCCCAGCACCTACTCACTGTTTCCCCTCTCACACATTCAAGAATCTGATTCAGTCTTTTGCCTAAAACACCACACATTGCCAGGAAGCTTCCACTGAGCTGCTGCTCCATTGCAGCCCTGGCTAGACCCCTTAAACAGAACCAAACCAGCCAAAGCAGCCCCTTTGCTAAAACTGGAGCTCCTTCTTCCTTCCTAAGTGTTCCTCCCTGAACTGCTCCGATTTCTCATGCCTCAACAGCATTTTTGGACTTTTACTGTAAATGCCTGGTTTGCTAAACATTGGACACTGAACTTGGGAAAAGGGAGATTTTCCTTGCATCAGATGTTATAATTTCCCTGTTTTCTCTTTTTGCCTGTTCCCTGTCATCACGACTCCTGGGTTTTGGTGCTTCAGACATCCATCCACAGTGGGCTCAAGTCTGAGGAGCCTTGCAGAGCAGAGGATGGGCCCCGCTGGCCACAGCTGGCTCACACCCAGGTGCCACATGAGTGACACAATGACCATGTGGCAGCTCTGGGGAGCAGGGCTGGCAGCCAGGGTAGCCCCAACCTCATCCCATTTCCCTGGCCAGGCTTCAAAACACTTCAGCACTGATAAAAGGGACAGAATTTCTGCACAGGCACCTGGAGTGGCCAAACCTTTCTGAGCAACGTAGCTGCCAACATCACACCCAGAGCTCCTGAGAGCTCAGACATCTGAGATCATTCCCCTCCCAGCCTTTTCCTTCCCTGGGTCAGCATTGCAGCTCCTTTTCCATCTGGGAGCAGCTGCCTGTCAGCACCCTCTGGGGTGCAGCACGGTCACTTACAAGCAGTGTTATGGGGCAGTTTTACAGGAATTTAAATAGCATGCTGGAAAAAAAGAAAAAAAGAAAAAAAAGCTTCTGCTAGCAATTCCCCCCTCTTTAACCAGCAGGTGATTTTTCTGTGGCCACCAGCGCTTCTGTGGGAAGAAGATCACCAGCCCGGACGGAGTTTTTCCACGGGGAAGTAGCTAAATTTTTGGGAAGCAAGGCGGAGCTTGGCCTGGGGCCATCCCTGGTGAGGCTGGGCTGGGGTGGGCAGGGGCAGGCAGAGATGCAGCTGCCGACCGCTGCATGTCAGTGTTGCTCCACGCAGCCCGTCCAGCTGTGCAACATCTGCCGCCCGCCTGCGCTGGCACCCGCAGCAGCGTGGGCTCGCAGGAACGGGGCTCTGGGGACAGCAAATTCCGGACAGAGGGACACCTCCTTGAGTGGCACGATGGGACAAAGGCTCCCAGCTCCTCCTGAGGGCTCCGGGCTCAGAATTGCACCCCCGGGCAGGAAGAGGTGTCTGGCCAGCAGGTACCTGCGGGCTGTGGCTGTGGCTGCAGCAGGAACACCCCCCATCCCCTTCCGAGCCCCCAGCAGCACACAGCACCCCTCAAACCCCAGCCCAGCACTGGCACGGCTGCAAGCACAAGGGATGAGCTACCATTCCCACTGCTGGTGCCCACAGGGGCCAGGTGCAGAGTGAAAGGCAGCGTGATGCTGTGCTCTGGACACTGCCCTCATTCCCTGGCACTGTGCTGTGTGCTGCGTCACTGGTGCCACCCATGGAATGGCAGTGCCAGGGCTTGTGGAGAAAAATTTCTGCCAGGGTCAGCAGTGTGGGGAGCTCAGCCCTCCCCACCTCTCATGGAGCTCCCTGTGAATTCAATGGTAGTGAATTAAATAACATTGCATTCGGTAATAATGAAATCGATAATAAATTCAATAATAATGCTCTTGACTCCTCCCCCATTCCCTCCCAGTCCTGCTGGAGAAGAAATCTGCAATATGGAGCCTGGATTTTCCATTGCCTTGCTAACATGTTGTATCCATCACCTCAAAGAAATATCTGCTAAAGGTGTGAGGGAAAAGGTGAAAAGTGCTGTGGCCACTGGAGGAAACACTTTGTTCTGGGAACTCACAGGCTTCCCACCTGCAGAATCACATCTGGGACTAACCACACTGGTGCCAGGGTGGACCTGTGGTGTCAAGAAAAAGGAAACAATAGATAATAATTTTACTCTGATTTAATGCAATAACAGTTTTGATGGCGCCCCATGCCAGGTTAGAAGGGGGCTGGATTTATAAAGTGGAAATTCAGCTGTCCAGAGGTGAACAAAGCTCTTGTTGACTTTGGAGGAGAGGGAGGTGTTGAATTCAAAGGCTGAAGTCTTGTTGGCTTCATGCCTGAGTCCTCCAATCAGGCAGAAAATCTTGTCCAGGTGTTTCACCAGGAGTGATGTGAGGCACTTCTCTCTCCATTCAGAAGTTCCAGTGCTGGGCTCTGGAAGAGAGGCCATCCTCCAGATCAGCAATGTTTGTCTGTGCTTCATTTCCTGCCCTCCAGAAATGGAGAGGTGAGAGACTTTCCAGCCTTACAATGAGGTCCAGAGGATTTATTTGTCAAAACTCTCAGAAATAGCATTTCCCTAACACCTGCCCCAAAGGGACACCACTGGGAATTGAGGGGAATCACCAGGAGCCACCAGCTAAATAGCATTGGGGGTTTTTCATGTGCAAGTTTAGTGCATATGAAAAGATTTATTATTTAGATTAGAGCTTGTAGCACAGCATCATTTGTTGCAGAGGAAGTCCAGCAGCTGGCATGGACATGGCCTGAGAGTGTCCTGTTACCCATCACACTCTGAGTCACACAGACACTGCTGAACAGGGTTAATCAACACTTTTTTATTTCAAAACCATTCGCTAGAGCAGTATCCACAAAACACTGCTGTGCTCCAGGGAGATGACAGGCCAAACCCTGGCTCACTCCAGCCTGAACCCTACAGGGAGCCATCAAGCTGGAGCTGTGAAAGCAGCAGAAATTCATGACCCTGTTCTGGTCAGCCCAGGAGGCTCCGTGACCCACAAGGGAGGCTCTGGGGCACATTACTCACACCACAAGTATGAGCAGCAGGAAAGGATGAGCGTGTAGGGCTGCACTGCTGAGCCAGGGGCTGAGGCAGAGCCATGGAGGTGCTGGCAGAACCCCCCAGCACAAGCATCCAGGGTCTACATCACCCCAGAGCCTCAGCAGCAGCTGCATGATGGGCAAGATGGCAGGAAAGCAAATCCTGGGATTGTCAGTCCTGCAAGGCTCCCTTACCCAGAGCTTCCACGGGCCTGACCTGCTTGAATCCTGCAAGCAGCAGCTCTGCACTTAGCAGTGGCCTTGCAAACTGCCTGCTGCTGCCAGACAGCAAACAGGAGATTCCAGCCTGGCAGCACCAGAATGTTTTGGAAGCTCAGAACCATATTTTGGCTGCAGCTTGTCTCCCTGTGCTCCCTGAGCGGGGTCTGGCCTTCTTCTCCCCAGCTTTGTACTCCAGGGATGCTTCTGTGCAGCCAAGAGATTTGTTCAGTGGCTGCAACATAAACTTGGGACCTCTTCCCTCAGCCAGGGAGTTATATAAAGTGCATTCCCCAGGATGCATGATTTCTCTCTGCAGGGAATATCCATGGTGATGATGCCCACAGGCTGTCGCCTGCTCCGCCTGCAAGCAGCAAAAATTCAGAAATTCTTGGTGCAGGTGCTTGGAAAAGCCACTTCCAGAGCCGTCCCTTGTTGGCAATGCAGGTGTGGCAAAATGAAAACAGCAAAAAGTCATGGCCATTTCACAGAAAAATCATGTCAGGGACAGAAGGAGAAACACATTGCTCCCACTGACTCACAACATCCTCTTCCCAAATTTGTGGAATGAGTTATCTTGAGTTTCTCCAGTTTGAAACAATTAATAAGATCTAATTTTGGAATATACATCACCATGAAAATAAAAATGTTTTCAATTATTAAAACCTATTTGAACAAGCAAAAAATATTCCTTCCAGCCTCTTGAAGAGGATTTTGAAATTTTCTCATGTCTCTCCTGGCTGGAAGAAATGTCCTCACCAGATCTCAGATACCCAATTGCTCTGTCCACAGCAGGCAGAGAGAAGGTGGATGAGCAGAGCCAACAGTGTTGTGCTGGAAATCTCTGGTTCTGCTACTAAGGTTTCACCCCCAGAAAACAGATATAATGAAATTCACCCTGGATATGGGAATCAGCACAGGCCACCTTGAGAATTGTTTTATTCTTCAGAGCTCATGAGGGACCAAGGCCTTGGATGGGTGGCAGCACTGTCACTGTCACCTGTCCAAGAACAGCAACATCCTTCTTAAACTCTCACCAAGAGAAATCCCCCCTTTCTGCAGGAACAGTCTCCCCTGAGCCCCTTGCAGTACACACATTCATTAATTCACCCAGAGCCAGTCTAGTCACACATTTCTCAGCAAATCCAACCTCACCCGTTGGCAGTCAGTGTTTCCAGCACTCCCTTATACACTTCCCTCTTCCACAGACAGGATTGGTGTTTCCCAGCTCTTTGGAGATGTCTCCCTGTGATTACCTCCTCCTCCTTTGCCCTCCTCAGCAGCTCCCACCTCACTCTTCCCATCTTCATCCCCTGCAAAATCCCCCACAGGAGACAAGCACCAGCCAAACAGATTTTTCCTGAGCCTCAGAAACAGGAATTTTTTGTATTAAATCCTATGGAAAAATAACTGAGTCTTTATAAATGCCATGGGAGGAAAAGCCCTGGTTCAAGACCTAAGCAAAGTCAGGATGAATATTATGAGGGATCCTGTGCCCAAAGGACCAGGGAAGGGAGAAGGGCAGGGGAACACAAAGGGAAATGCTTCATTAGCTCCTCCTGAGGTGATCTGCTCACTTTAAAGGCCAGTGCCTCCTCCAAAAGGTTACACTGCAGCAGCTTGCAGCCCAGTTCATCACAGAGCTGTCCCTGTAGCCAGGGATGCTCCTGCCAGGGCACCTCAGGGCTGGCCTTGAGCAGAGCCAGCTGCCATGGCAGAGCCCAGCTAAGAACCTGCCCTGCCTTCCCACCCTGCCATGCCCTGCCCTGCTCTGCCATCCCACCCTGCCCTGCCCTGCCCTGCTCTGCCATCCCACCCTGCCTTGCCCTGCCATCCCACCCTGCCCTTCCATCCCACCCTGCCCTGCCCTGCCCTTCCATCCCACCTGTCCTGCCCTCCTGTCCACGCTCGCTGAAGCCCCCCAGCTCTGAGATCTGCTCCCTGGGGTCCAGGAATACATCTGAAACTCAGTGTTTGAGGTTCATGGGGGATGTTTTTCTCCTTGTGATTCCCTGAGTCCTGGAAGTTTTCAGCCAGGCAGAGCCATTTGGATGAGCACAGTGATAAGTTTTGGCATTGAGGAGGAGAGGGTTTTGTGGGAATTGAGATTTCTAGGGAATCAAACCCCCTGGACAGTGCCCTGGGGCTGCTAGCAGCCCCAGTCCTGGTCCAGGATGTGGCAGCACAGCATCTCTTGGCTGTGCCCATCCCAGCACAGAGGCTTTTGTACAGCTCCAGGCAGCTCATTCCTGCAGGGTCCTGTCTCAGAGCCCGTTTCTTCCTTCTCTCTCAGACAGCTGTTTACATTTTTGTTTGTGTGAATAATCTCAAATATGAAGGCTTTGCTTTGCTTTTCACCCCATTAGATAATATTAATTACTGTAGGGAGCCAAGTAGCTTGGAGAAAGGGGGAAAAAACCCACTCTGGAAAAGCTGCAGGCCTTGCAAGTATTTAAAGGGCCATCTGCAACTCCTCCAAAACTGTACAGACAAATGAGAGCAGCAGTAGCACATATTTATTCAGTAGACATCATGGCAACATTCCTGCTGCTGCCTCAGCCATGAACTAGCACCAAAAATGTAAAGCTTGCTTCTTCTCAAGCTGTCCTCTCTGTGGGAATGCAGCAGAGATATCAGCAGGACTCAGCCTGGGGACAGAATCACCTGGAGCTTTGGGTGAAATGCCAGCTCTGCCCCTCAGAGCTGCTGCACATCTTCTCCTAGCAGCTTTTCCAACAATATTATGGGCTGGCTGGCCATTGGGAAGATGCTTGACTTGAGCAAACAAACAGTAACCTCAGGTGGGCAGGGATGCAAACACAAACCCAGACTTCCCACTGCCCCAAAAACACAAATTCCCTCTGGGCATCTCTTGACAGAATTTGCATCTGGACACAAATATTTGTTAGGCATAATAAGGAAAGACTGAAATCCACTTTAACATGTGTACTGAGACAAGCTGCTTAAGAACAATAACAAATAACAATAAGTTTATTAATAATTCATCCGTTTCAAGCAAGCATCTCCAGGCAGGCATTCCTGCCTATTGTCTCTCTGATATTAAGCAGAGCTACTGAGGCCTGGCCCTGATTTTTCAGTTGGATACCAGCCAGCAAAGCTTCCAGGTGGATGATGCTGATTTACAGCCCATCTCCGTTTGCTGCTCTATTTCCATTGCTTTGTTCAGGGGGTTTTGTGTGAATTACCTTCCAGGGCAGTCAGAGCTTTTGAAATATGGGAAGGAAACAGCAGCAATTGGAGGAAACCTAAAGTGAAATTCAGTCACAAATCTTGTCGGTTAATTCCTGTTCCATCCCTTTCTTTCACCAGGACTTGCCTTGGGAAGTCGTGCCTATCCCTGGCATGCTTTCCACCAGAGATATTACACTGCTATAAATGTCAGACATTTGAAGAACAGTCCTAGCTATTAGCATGTAAAAGAGTATTATTTTCTGCAAGTTATTAGGTTCAAAGGCATCTTTGTGCTTGGCAGATTGATGTCTGCAGCTCCAGATCCCAGCACCAGTTATGGGAGCACTCTGGAGAGACCAGGGTTCTCATCTAGCCTAAAACACAGTCCTCAACAAAAGGAGAAAACTGGGCAGGAAAATGGTACAAATGCCTTCAATACACTTCTGGTACTCTTTTATGATGTCACTAACTTGTTCTTAGAAAGTCACCTCAACTTGTAGAAGTTTTCATCTACTCCTGGACTAAAGTGGTACTAAAACAAGAGACCCAGATGTGCTCTGGCTGGCAGGTGGAAGAGCCTTTCCAGCTGCTTCTCCAGCAGTAAATTGCAGCAGGCATCCCTGTCAGCCCTCAGAGCAGCTCGAGCAGGGGTAACTCAGAGCTGGGGTGTCACTGGTGTGCCCAGAGTGCGTTAAACTGGGGTTGAAATGTCATCTTAACACCCCCTGGAGTGCCACTTACAAACAGTGCTCAACTCCTCTGGCCCAGCCGCTACCCAGGGAGCTCAAAGCACTTCCTAGGGCAGTGTGAGCCATGCTGTGTCTGACAGAGGGGAGACTCCAGTTCCCTGGCCCAGTATCCCCACAAAGTCTCAGCTCCACTGGCATCTCTTCTTTTTGGCCACCTGGCTGTTCCTGTCCCTTCCTGCAGCCCCGTTCCTCCCCAGTTGCCATCTGCATCCTCTCACTCAGCCCACTCAGCAGAGGGAGGGTGTCTGTGGGTGGTGTGCCCACATTTTACATTTGAGATTTGACTGTTAGATGCACAAATTGAAGGTAGAATCCTTGCTGTTTGAAGAGTGCTGGGAAGCATCCCTCATCCAGTGCTGGCACTTGGATGTCTCAGGTGGGAGTGGATGGCCTGGGAGAAATCAGAATCACAGACTGGTTTGGTTTAGAACTGACAGTAAAAGTCACCTCATTCCACCTCCTGCCATGGCAGGGACACCTCCCACTGTCCCAGGCTGCTCCAAGCCCTGTCCAACCTGGCCTTGGGCACTGCCAGGGATCCAGGGGCAGCCACAGCTGCTCTGGGCACCCTGTGCCAGGGCCTCAGCACCCTCACAAAGGAACAATCTCTTCTTAATATCTCAGGTAAACCTACTCTCTTTCAGTTTGAAGTCATTCCACCTTGTCTGGTCACTCCATGCCCTCTCTCCATCTTTCTTGTAGGCTCTCCTCAGATCCTGGAAGGCCACAATAAGGTGAGCCTCAATCCTTCTCTTTTCCAGGCTGAACAAACCCAGTTCTCTCAGCCTTCCCTCACAGGAGAGGTGCTCCATCCCTATACCCCCTTGGTGGCTGCCAGCTCTGACCATGCTCTTTTTGGAACCCAGTAATTGTGGGGAAGGTTACAAGGCTGGGTGTATAGATAATATATGCAAGGGCTGTTTGTTGTGATTTACAAAAACATCACTTTGGCACAGAAGCCCTCACAGCAAACATGAATTTGGGCAGAGCTCAGTTTCAATGTGGGTGGCAGAGCTTGCGTGTGTATGAGCATCTGGAGCAGAAAAGAGCAACAACCCCAGCACCTCCCCAGCAATGGGCTCTGATTTGGAGGGGCAGGACTTGGGGGAAGCCCACCCAGAGCAGGTGGTTCCAAACTGTGTTAACAAGCCTGTTAACAAGCGCTGCAGATCAGACCAAACAGCCCAAAGGCCACGGGCTGCACCAGAGAGAATAGAGGAGCAGCGAGAAGGAGGGGAGATGAAAAGAAAGCAGAGATGGGAAGTGGTTTTAATAATATTGTTTCCTAATTACAGCGCGGCACAGAGAGCAGATGCTGTCTGCTTTGACGTTTACAACTCAGCAAAGGAGGTGCCAAAAGCACAGCTTTTGAGGGAACTGCTCACCCAGGGAC
The DNA here is from genome assembly GCF_014805655.1 of Passer montanus. Lineage (NCBI taxonomy): Eukaryota > Metazoa > Chordata > Aves > Passeriformes > Passeridae > Passer > Passer montanus. The sequence goes on from NW_024369151.1 coordinate 4,973,858, forward strand.
ACAGTGGCAGCAGCATTGGTGGGGATTGAGTGTCCCAGCCTCTGACCTGGGGCTCCTGTCACCGCAGGTGAGCTATTGCTGCTGCCCAGCACCCTGCTGGTGTTTCTTTTGAGGCTACAAAATGCAGTTTAAGGGCCTCTCCTGACCCTGGTCAGAGGTGCACCAGTTTGCAGGGAAAGGGTGGCTCATCCTCAAAAAAACTGATCTCTAGGGTTGGGGACAGCACCTGCCCCACCTGGTGTGGAGAACCACATTTCTCCAGCAGCTCTGTGCACTGGGGATGGGAATTCCTCCCAGCACAGTGTGAACCTGCTGCTTCTATTGCTGCTCCCCGAAACATTTATGATGCAGGTTCAGTATCACTACCCCACTATGAGAAGCCAAAATTAATTACTGCACAGCCCAGCAGCTGGGCCTGTGGGGCTGTGAGATCCCTGAGCCTGCCCCTGGCACTCTCCACTGCCCCACAGCAAACTGGGCATGGATGGGCACATGTGGGGCCAGTATGGACCTTCCCCAGGATGCCAGGATGCCCTGGGCCCACTTCTCTGAGCAGTGTGTGCACGGGAAGAAGACTTTTAACTCCTGAAAATCCTCCCTCCTGCCTGGCGTGGCATCTGCAAGCCCCCCACGCCTGTCAGAGCTGCACACACAAGTGCACAGGATGAGGCACACTAATGCATGTTTTGGTCCCAGGCCAAAATAAACGCTGGCTATAATAACCCTCCCGGGAAAGCCAAACAGAGGAGCCCTTTGTTAGGGACAACTCGGCGTGTTACGCTTCATTTGGGCCAACAGCACTTCCAGCACGAGGCTCAGGACACCATCTGCTTGATGTGGGCAAGGTGGGCTGAGGCCAGAAACCAGGGAGAAAGGGAAATCTCAGGACAAGGAAATTTGGATGGTGCCTCTTGAGTCAGCCTGGCCCATAAAGACTCTAAAAATCTTTGAAGAAGAAGTCTGGCAGGTATGTTGGGCCCGTTGTGGTCTCTGCTGGAGGTAAGGGTTTGTAATGGGGCACTGTCTTCTGTCCCACTCACCTTTTGAGCAGGTGTCATGAAAAGATCCAACTTCAGGATCTGCTGTTTCTGGATAATTCCTATTTAGTTTCCTTCAAAAATAGAGGCAGAGGAGCACCAGCATTGGATGAAGCCCTGTGGTTCTCTGCTAAGCCCAGCATGAGCTTCAGTCATTTGTGGAAACTTCTTTATTGATGTGCAAATATGATGAAATGACTCAGGGGAAGGTCTGTCCTGGCCTGAAGGGGCCAGGATAAACCAGAGCCCCTGGCCACATCCCAGTACAGACTGGGATCCTCCCAGTGTGAAGGGGCAGCTGTAGCCCAAAGCCCCTGAGCCTGAGGGCAGCAGGAGTGTGCTGATGCTCAGGTCAGTGTGAGGTACTCCTGTGAGGAGGACTGGGTGGTTCTCATGGATCCCTGCCAAGTGGAGATCATAGCTGATTCTGGGATGCTCTGACTACCTGCAAGCTCCTGCAGCAGTTGCAGCCAGTGAGCAAATCAGTGGGTGCCAGGTGGCAGCAGAGCCCTGAGCTCTGTCCTGCCCTGGCACAGGTGCTGATGGTCAGGGCCAGCCCAGGGGGCATCACCTGCTGGGGGGAAGGGGCTGGGAGCAGTTTCAGGAGGCAGGGAGGTGCCTCTGCCCCAGGAAGGGGTGCTCTCCTCTCCAAGGTGTGGGTGCAGGATCCCTCGCTGTCCCAGGTAAGGTGTGCACGGGAGTGAGGTGGGCTCTGTGGGGTGCAGGGGCTGGTGGGGTGAGAAAGGATGCTCTGCTCAGTCCCAGGGACAGAAAATTCATCTTCTCTGGTGGTGCCACTGAGTGTGGGATGTGTAGGAGGTAACCACCAGCATGTGACAGCAGGCTGGTCCAGAGGGATGTGTGCCAGCAGCAGCAGGGCTGAGGCAGAGATGGCCCTGAGGCCTCAGGTACTGCCTGGGCTGCCTGTGCTCTGCTGCCTTAAAGCCCAAAGAGTGCTTGGGGTGTTTAACCTCTGTGAAAAGCCAGAAACAGCCCTTCTGGAGCAGACTCCCAACAGCTTCAGCTCAGGGATTTCTGCAGAGTGGTCTCTGAATTTTGCCTGTGCAGAGTGTGCTGAAGCAGGGGAGCTGCTCCAGGGGCCAGCACAGATCCACGTGGACATTCCCTGTACCTGTCTGTGTGGTGTGTGTTGGACTCAGATCTCCTGGGAACTTCTAAATAAACACAAGGAAGGAGCACAAAACACAGAGGATTGAGGGTGATGGGCTGCAGCTCCAGCTCTGCAAAGTTCATGTTGTTTCCCCCTGCATGGGTGAGATTTCTGCTGTTATGAAAGTGGAAATCCAGGTATGTTTCAGTCCTGTGGGGAAAAAAGCAGTGAGCAGTTTATTTTTCCTCTGACAGATCACTTATGATCTACAGCCATCTGGCAAAGCAATTCTTAACTTTTTTCCTCTTATTTATGAGGGCCAAGGGAGCCAGAGTTATTTGCAGCTGGGATGCCAATTGCTGCTGGCAGCTGCTGCTGATTTGGGGTCCTTCTCCCCTCTGCAGCCCTGGGAGGAAAGAGAGGCAGCAGGCAGGGGGTTCTTATGTGCTTCTCAATGGTGTTTAAATTCCTAAATCACAGTGTTCAACACCAGAGCTGTGTCTCAAAAATAATGTGATGATTATGTTGGGCTAGGGGAGAAGAAAAATGAGGGGGGAGAGGGGTAATTTCTGTTCTGTACATGGCTGTATTGGATGGAAGGGGTGCATAATGAGCACAGAGGAAAATTGTCTGTAGCTCAAGGATGTGGATGGTGCACATGAGGATGGGGCTGATGCCCCAAAACTGCCATGTCCCAGCAGCTGGGGTGAGCAGCAGAGCGGCTTTTGGCATCCCTGGGTGTGCTGGGCTCCCTGCTGGCTCTGGGGAATGATGAGTTTTGGTTTCTTTAGGCTCATAAAATGCTCTGCTAGCCTGGAAAGGAAGCATTAGGGGTGTGTAAATCATTAATTACTAATTAGCTGGTAGATTGTTCACAGGATACAGCCAGGGACTGAGCAGCTCCAGCACAGAGTGCTGTAATCTGTGCAGTCTGAGGGGTGGCTGCCTGAAGGGGCAGGAGGTGCAGCAGTGGGAAATACCTGGGGGAAAAAAAAAGAAGCATTTTGGGAGTATGAAGGGGGAGCAGATGGTGCTGAGAGGAACGACAAGGTGCCCTTCAGAACAACAGCAGTCAGAAATGGGATCAAAGCCCCTATCAGGGGCATTCTGACTCCTCAGGGGAAGGTCAGGGAACATTCAGCAGAGACCCCCAGGCTGCAGGGGCTCCTCAGGGAGGAGCAGAGCCTGTTGGTGATTAGAGAGGCAATTCACCTCAGCTGAGCTGAGTTAAGCTGAGTGGGGTTTGGGTTTTGCCAAGTGTTTGAGTGCTCACAGGGAGCTGTGTCCCTGGGATCCCTGTCCCAGCTATTGCCCAGAGTGGGATTTCCTGGTGGTTTTGCTGTGGAAACTGGGGTGGAACTGCTGTGGCATGCCCTGGTGTAGTGTGTGCCCTCATCCAGGAGGGGTTAATGGGGGGCTCAGGCTCTCCCTGCTGGGCAGAGGGGCAGCCCGGGGGATGGAGCACTCTCCTGCCCAGGTGAGGGATTTGCTGCAGGGCTGTGGAATGTTTGTTCCCCCTGGGGGAATGTCCATCCCTGTTTCCCACCTCTGAGCCTGTGTCAGTGGTTTCTGGTGCCACTGAGGGTGGCTGTGGCTTCTCTGTCACCTTCACTGCTCTGTAGCTGTGCTTCTGTTCTCTCTGACATGCAAAGCTTCCCTAGTTTGCTTTATTGATAAAAATCCTTGCTGCCAAAAGAGCTGGCCGACAGTAAGTTAAATCACTAAATTGGTGGTGAAAAATGTAAGCTTTAGGCATTCCCAAACTTCTTTCTCCCCTTGGCTGTGCTGGGTGAGGGGCTGCCTGGTGAGGGGGCTGAGCAAGGCTTCACCCACAGCAGTTATGAACCCCCTGGCACCTGGCCTGGTTGTTGGTAAGGGACAATGAAGAGTCCCAGACAGCAGCTGGCATGGCTCCAGTTTTAAAGTAATCACCTTTCAGGTGGGATTTTGGCTCTGGTTAAACTGTGTCAGTCCTGACAATATGTACAAGTGAAACATGAAACATGGCCAGCCACTGCTTTAAGTTGCTTGGCTCCGGAGGGACTGAAACAATAGTGAAAGGTGCAGAAAGGGTTAATGCCCTTGGTTTGAAGCTCACCTCGACCTGAGCCAGCAGACCCTCCAGTCTGGAGCAGAGTGATGCAGCTCCTTTGGTGTCAACGTGGGAAAGTGATAAGGGGAGGCTCTCGGGTGCAGCTAATGATCTGCAGTAATGAGAACTTGGCCTCCCTGTGCTCCTGGCCAGGCCGGGCTGCTCCTGAGCCTGGGTGGTCCTGCCTCAGCAGGGAGTGGTGCCAGAGGCTCCGAGCATCCTCCTGGCTCCATGTGAGCGTGGGTGAGGGGGGAGTGGGGGTTTGGGAGAGCTTTAGGGGGTCCTGATGGGTGAGCTGAGCCCTCTGGACAGACACATGGGGGGAGCTGGTGGCCACCTGCAGCTGGTGGCAGGCTCATGCCACCACTCCCGGGGCTGGCAGGGCCCCAGCAGCCCTACCTGGGCTTGTTTGGTTTGTTTTCCTTGTGGAGTGCCAGTTTTCTGTTTTTCCCAGTAAGACTTTGACTCTGCAGTGGGCGCAAATCTGGGGAAGGCCCTTGCAGAGCAGGGAGCCAGGAGAAGCGAGTCCCTCCAGCTCCTGCCCTCCTGTGGTGCAGCTCCAGCCCGGCCTGGAGGTGGTGGCAGTGCCCAAAAGCTGCCACGTCCCTGGCAGGGGATGCAATGAACCAATTAGTGCTGCTGGGTTGTTTCACTTGTTCCCAGTTGAGGCTGCCAGCTCAGTGCCAGGGTGTGAAGAGCCCTGCCCCGTCTCCTGCTCGGGTGAAAGAGCACCAGGCCTGAGCGGTGCCCAGGGCACCCTGGAGCCCCTGAATGAGCTCAGTGAGGCTTGGAGAGCAAAACTCCAGCCTGGATGTGTGGTGATGATTGTGTTTGTTGATTGATGGTGGTGTGTGGGTGATGCTCACAAAAGAACCACTTGTGTGCTGGTGAGATCTCTGTGTCCCAGCTGGTTGTGGCACCTCACAGCATCTCTTGAGGCCTCTCACCTCTCCTCCTGTGTGATCTCAGGGGACAGTGCTCAGATCTAGGAGCAGGAAATGCCCCAAGGGGATCAGACCAAAGTCCCCAGCTGCAGCCCGAGATGCTTTTTAGGGAGATCATTCTAAGGAAAGCTCATGTGAACTGAGCTTCACGCCTAGCAAACGGCCAGAGGGTTTCTCTAACTTGCAAAATGTGTGCAGCATCCACCACGAGGCACGGGCAGGCTCGGTGCAGTACAAGGCAGGTTTTCTCCTTTGCACTGGAGGTGGCAGCAGAGCACTCCTGGCTGCCACCTCCTAAAATTCCAGACAGTGCAGGGTCTCCCAGAGGCACCCCCTGTGCATCTCCACATTTCAGTCTGCTTTTTCTCCCTTTGTGCCTTAGGCTGTTTGCAAGTTGGAGTAATAATGGCTTTTTAAAGTGCTTGTTGTGCTTGTGATGGGCTGCTCAAAATATGGACTGGCTCTTATGCCTTAACCATTCAGCAAATTGCTTTTCCATTGATTTTCTTGGGACTGTTGTTTTTCTGAAATTCAGATTCTAGGAGCAGATCTCGAAAGAGCTATTAAATCATCTGGCCTTGCCTGCACAGGACATGCAGCTCCATCCTCTGGGCTCTCTCCTCGGCTGAGGTTCAACCAAAGCAGATTTCTCTGCCTGGGGGCTGTGTTGTTTTGGGGAATGGTGACCCCAAACCCTGGTAGGGTTTGTTTGTCTAAGTGTCTTACACTAAACTGTAAATCATAGAACCCTAGAGTGGTTTGGGTTGGAAGGGACCTTAAAGATCTTGTTACAATCCCCTGCCACAGGCAGGGACACCTGCCACCAGACCAGCTAGCCACCTATGCCACCTAGCTGGGAACACTCCAGGAAGGGAGTCAAATGAAATGTGGGATGTCTTTTGGTTTTAATCCAGTGTTTCTTGTTTGGAGCTCGCAGCACGTGCTTAAGTGAAAAATCTTGTGGATCCCAGTGGTACCAATGAAGGGTGTGAAGGAAGGGATCAGGTGTGAGATGTGCAGGGCCTTCGTGAAGGTTACCCAGCAATACCAAACACATCCCTGTGTCATTGGGGCACCAGGGCAATTGTGGGTTTCTAGAAAGAGCTGGAGATGAGGCTGAGGTCAGGAGACCCAACACTCCAAGGTCCCAGTGTCCAAGATCCTCTGTGGAGGTGCATTTAACTCTCTGCAGGCATGCTGTGAATTTAGCTACCTTCCTAAATGACAGCCACCAGTGTTACCGATCTCCCACCCTGGTGTGCTTTCACCACTGAGTGAAGAGAACAATATTTCTATTTTAAAACAAATTTTAATTTAAACCACGAGCTACTTCAATAAAAGATGAAGTGTCTTTGTAATGGAAATTATAGAAGTGAAAACAAGTAATCTCTATTTATGGTACAGCTTTTGTTGTTGGTTTGAAAGGATCCAGTGTTCCACAGGACTTATTTGTGGAGGGACAAGAATAACTTTCTGGTTCATTTCTTGGCTAAAGCAGAGTTTGTTTTGATTTGTTTAAAGAAAACAAACAAACACAAACTTTCAAATGGTTTTTGGCTGGAGTTTTTACTGGAAATCCAATCCTCTTACGCATAGAAATTTTTTTTTAATGCTTCTATGAAAACCAGCATTGAGTGGAAGGATGTAGCTGTGAGCTGCAGAGATGGACAGCTCGGCACAGCTGCTGCTTTGGGGATGTCTGAGAAGGTACCTGGGGAGCCCGAGCTGATGTTTCCAGGTGTGATGTGCAGGTCTGAGCTCCCAGCTTCACTGCGGGGTAAATACCGAGCAGGGCTGCGGTGCCTGACTGGAGCTGCACCACAAGAGGGCAAGCGGAGGCCACGAATGCTCTGCTCCCCTCTGGGAGAGGATGTGAGAAGGGTGAGATGTGGGGAAAGGTCCCCAGCACCCCTGTGCAGGGCAGGGGCAGCGAGCTCTGGGCTGCTCTGCCGCTTGCAGGTGGCTTTTCAACGGGGAGAAACTTGGTGGTGTTTGTTAAATGTTTTGTTAAATTTGTTGAGTGTCCTTCTTCAGGAGAAGGAGCTGGAGAAGGAGCACAAGCCTTGAGAGAAGTGGCTGAGGCAACTGGGTTTTTAGTTGGGAGAAAAGGAGGCTGAGAGAGGCCTTCTGGCTACAACCTCCTTTCAGCGTTGAGGAGAGCAAGGTGGGAACCAGTCCTTCTCCCAAGTAACAAGAAATTAGACAAAATTAAATGTTCTGATGTTATGCTGAGCTACAACTTCCTTTCAGGGTTGAGGAGAGCAAGGTGGGGACCAGTCCCTTCTCCCAAGTAACAAGAAATTAGACAAAATTAAATGTTCTGATGTTATGCTGGGGGAGTTTAGATTGGGATATTAGGGAAAATTGTATCACTGACAGGGTGGTCAGGCATTGAACAGGCTAAATTGCCATCTTTGGGAGTATTCCAAAAGCCTGGCTCTTAGGGACATGATTTTACTGGTGGGCACGGTGCTGCTGGGCTAACAGTTGGAACTTGTGAACTAAAGGTCTTTGCCAGCCTAAATGGGAATATATGAAATTCCTGCTGGGTGCTTCTCTGCTTTGTGGCTCAAGGCAGAGGTTGCTGCTCTCAGCCCAGGTCAGAGCTATGGGACTCTGCCTTGTTAATTGTCTGCAGCCCAGCTTGCCCAGACCCCATCCCAGTAAAGGAAAACACAGGGTTTTGCTCAGAGCCCTCCTTGGGAAGGGTGGCAAAACACTGAAGTGAGGCCTGGAGACGTGGTTGGAGCATCCCAAGCTGCTTGATGCTATTCCCTGCTGTCCTGGTGGCATCTGCAGCTCCTTGGCATCCTGGTCCTCCTGCACTTGGAGGGCAGGGGATGTAACACGGGTGCAGCAGAATGCTGAACTGAAACTGAGCAGGGAAAGAAATCATTCCCAGCTCATCAGTGGCAACATGAGTGGAAATGACCCTGTGGAACCAGACAATGGTTTTAAACTCTTCTGACATCACTGGAAATGGGTGGAGTAGGCTGAAAAATGCCTTAAAACTGATTTTAAATAGGGCAGGTTAGAGGAAAGTGTGGAGGGATGAGCAATCCCTGTACAACAGCCACAGTCCTGCTGGGAAGGGGATTCCCTGCTGGGAGGTGAGTCCTGCTCACGCCAGGGCTGCTCAGTGCTCATGGCCTGACTCAGAGCAAGGGCTTGTCTAAACAGTAGCAGGAGCTCAGTTAAAGCAGAGACACTCTCAATTTAAAAGTACCTAATGGCAGGAAAAACAACCCATGATGAGTTAAAGAACTGACTCAGGCCAGCAAAGGCCAGTCCTGAAATAGACCTCGAATGGGGCTGGTTGAAAATGCTTCCATCAGAACAGTTTCCTGATGGAGAATTTGGCATTTCTGCTCAAAGAAATCTTTCAAGAAAAGCATCTGCTTCTGTGGAAAAATTCATGTTGTTGGGTTGGAAAAATGGAGCATGTGAAAGCTGAAATCCTTCAGTGCAGCGACGTGTTGTGCCAGCTTTCAGCAGGCTCCACCTCTGTGCTGACTTTCATTCCTCATTCCTGTGGTGCCCACTCATCTTCACAGGAGGGAGCCCCCCAGATTATTACATCTGCCCCTTCCCATCTTAGCTTTTCTTAGCTATGGTTAAAGCCTCCCCCTCATTGTGGAGGACTGGAAGCTCAGATTTGGAGCAGTGTGTGGCTGCTCTCCTGGGACACCAAACCTTCTCTGCTGCCTCCACTCCTGGTCCCTTCCTACATGGACTTCTGGGAAACTCATCTCCATCCCATGCTGATGTTTCACACATCCTGGGAGGTGGCTGTGACTGGACAGCCAGGAAAGACAACTCATTCTACTGGGCTGATTTTGTGACTTTACTGAATTGTTTTGCAGCCAGGGTTTATTTTCCAGATGTTTCTGTATCTCCTTGTTGTCTTCTTGCTCATTTCTGTGCCTGTCCTAAATTCTGATGGAAATCTAACATAGGAAATGGGCAAGTTGTCTGGCCAGGTCCACACAACAGGGTCAGGGTTAGTCCCAGGACCTGTTTGTTGAGTCAGGATGAGTCACCCTGTAAAGCACTGTTGGACTTTATTGTGCCTTCCTCCAGCAGTGAGAACTTGCCCTTCAAAAAATAGTGTCTGAAACATGAATCTGACACAGAAGTGCCTCTACCCATTTTTTTAAACATTGCCTTCCATGCTTTAAGGTTGGAAAAACTAGAAGACACTTGCAAAAACAGATACTTATATTCAAACTTAGGTGTGCAAACGTGAACATGGGGAGGGAAGATGTCTTAAATACTGTGTTTTCCCAAGACCACAGCAGCAGTAGGCAGAGGCAGCTGAGGGAGAGCCTCAGGCTGGTGTCCGTCACCTGGAGTGAGAGAATTGCTGTAAGTCCCTGCAGCTCCACGGATGCAAAAACCTTTTCAGAAAGGGGTTTTTGTGCACAGATGTGGTTCTTCAAGGCCAGGACATTGTCGTGAGATGGGCTCACTGTTGATGTGAGTGAGGGGCTGAGCTGAAATCCTGCTTGGACCCTGGCATGAATGTGTTTTCCTCAAGTGAACTTTATGAAAGGACTTCTCAGTCCATTTAAGAAAACAAAAAAGTGTTAGGAGCAGAGGCTTGGCCAAAGCTTGGGGTCCCGGTGTGGAGACTGGAGGGAACAGAAAAGCCTCAGTGGAGAACATTTTCTAAAAAAACAACCCAGGTACAGGCCAGGCTTGTGTTTCTGTGCTAGCATGGGCTCTGTTTACCAACCTTCCTCTGCCCCAAGAGAAGCAGGGAGGCATTTAAAGAGAAAATGGGAAAGAGCCCTCTGTCCTGAGAGCTGGTGTGTCGTGTTTGCTGGAGAGCTGGGCTGTGCAGGGCTGTGGGAGCACGGGCTGGAGGCTGGCAGATGGTGTTTAACACCACGGCTGGTGCTGCTGGCTGCTCTCAGAGCCAGCCCTGGCCCCAGGGCAGGAGCAGAGGGATGGACAGCCCTGTGTGCAGCTCCCCTCTGGTGTCCCCTCAGGCTGCTCTGTCCCTCTGAGCAGACAAGGTCTCCCTGCAGGCCCCCAGGGGGTTCCCTCTCCTCCCCCCAGTGTGACCCCAGGTCTGTTTTATGACAAAGCCATTCAATCAATTGCATTTATGTGCCAAATTTCCCTGCAGCTCTGGGGAATAGGTGTGCTCTGGGTAAAAGCAGCGTGTTCTAATTCCAAGCATCCTCTAACACTGGGGAAATATTGATTCTTCCTGCATTGCCAGGACTTCTGAGAAATGAAGCAGACACAGGTACAGGCTTAACAAACTGTAATGTCCCAGCGGATTTTATCCACATCTGCTTCCTGCAGGCTCAGAGCACCAATTCCCTCCTCCCACACCCCAGGAAGGCAGCCCTGAGGTCAGGCTCTGTCCTGCTGGGGGCCATGCTCCCCTTGGCAGCCTGCAGCATACAAAGGGCTGATGAGAAAGGGATTCAGCCCAGTGTATTGGCATTCGTGTGTGGTAGCTGTATTAAAAGTACTCACTGTCAGCCCAGCCATCACTTATAATTGGCTTCTATTTTTCCATGTGCCTCCTGGCAACAGCAGCTCTTCCCAGGCTCTTGGTGGGGTGCAGGGTCTGGGAAGGCTGCTCTGTGCAGGAGAGGTATGCATGTGAAAATGGTCAGGATTGGCTCAGGAAGGGAAATGTGGCCCCTTCCTGCCTGTCTGGGTTTGCCTGAGCATCCCACCAGAAGCAGTTCCCTCTGCAGATTTGCTGTCAAGCACTGGCAAAGGCCATCCTTGGTGGCTGTGGGTGCCCTGGGGTAAGTGCATCATCTTTGGGCTGGGCAAAGCCCCTGGGCTTGGTGCAATAACCCAGTTACTGTGCAATGGCCTGGCTGCTTTGCTGGACAGAGGCTGGCTTCTGTTGTGGCCACGCTCAGCAGAGGAGCACCAGAGTGCTCAGGAAGAGGTGTCACCCTGGAATGACATCCTTTGGTTGTGGTCTCCTGCATCCCAGCTACACAAAAAGAGCAGAAGGAGTGGAGGATATGTGAGTGCAGAGCACATTTGTCATGATGGTTCTGTACAATGCAGACAGGCCTTGGAAGAACCTCCTGCAGCTGCAACTCCAAATGCTGATGAGAGTACATGTGCTGTTTTCATGGAATCATGGAATATCCTGAGGTGGAAGGGACTGAAGGGATCACCCAGCCCAGCCCTGTCCCTGCCCAGACCCCCCAGCAACCCCACCTTGGGCATCCCTGGCAGCGCTGTCCAAAGGCTCCTGGAGCTCTGGCAGCCTCGGGGCCGTGCCCATTCCCTGGGGAGCCTGGGCAGTGCCAGCACCCTCTGGGGGAAGAGCCTTGCCCTGAAATCCAACCTAAACATTTCCTGACAGTGCTCCAGCTGTTCCCTTGGGTCCTGTCCCTGTCACAGAGATCAGCGTCTGCCCCTGGTGACAACATGCACCACTCTCTTGGGATATAATAAGATACAAATTCCTGAGGTGCTGCAAAAGAACCTTTTCTTTTTAAAATCTTACCCCAATACTGGAGCACCTAAACCTGAAAACACTTGAAAATCAGACCAAGATTTCCTTGAAATAATCCCCATAAATTTTGAGATGTCACAATAGTCTCATCGATGTATCCTGGATATTACCAGTTCTGATCAAATTTATCCACATCTGATCAAATTTTTAGGTTTGCAAATAGAATAATCTAATGACCTAATTTCTGAAAGAGGCCTGTTATTTATTAACCATGATGTAAATTCTACCAGCATTAGAATAAAGAACATTGGGCTTTTGAATTTCTGCTATTTTTAAAGATCCAAATCTCTGGGGCAATTAATCATTTTCCTGACATATTGAATTCAGCCATGTGTTATAGCAACAAAACTTGCAGTTTATGATGCAACATTAACTTGTCAGCAAGAGGGACAATTCATGACTGTCTATGGGTAGCAAGTGGCAGGCAAATTTGGACAACTATCCTATAGATTTTGCAAGCATCAGCAAATTTTGTTGGCAAAGCCAATGTAGGCAGTGCATAATATACGCTTTTGCTTGTATATATTAAAAAAAAACCCAAACCCAAAGAATATAATCCCCTGCCAGGAGTTTCCACTTATTTTCCATAACGAGAGCTGGAGGGTCTGTAAAAGCTGGTCTCATAAAAAGAAATTGCAAAGGATGAATTTTTCCTTTATGAGGGAGATGGAAGAAATTGGAATTTGGATTGTTTGGATGCACGAGTCCTCCTGACACGCAGTTTATCAGCTCTGCTGCTGCAGGAGGGGTCCAGGTGGGGACAGGGACAGTGTGGGGGGAAGGACAGAGCCCAGAGTCACAGGGCACACTGAGCCTGGGAGCAAAATGCAGCTTTCAGGAGCAACAGTGGCCTTGGCACAGCAGCAGCCTGGCTGTTTGGGGCACTTTTGTTGAGGTATCAGAGAGGAAAGAGCTGGAAAAGCTCCACGGGAGGAGAGGGGTGCACTTTGCTGCTGTTTGTGATGGGGCTCTGAAGGGTCCTTGAGAGTGCAGAGAAGTGGATTTGCCTTGAGTGCCAAAGAGGAAATCAAAAGATAAAATAAAAGGGAGAATTATTGGGGGGAAGCAAACAGATTTAAAACAAAATGATCCCAGTGCTGCTCCAGGCAGACACGAGCTGAGGCAAAACCTCAGCCAAGGCCAAGGCAGCCATGGGAGGATGAGCCAACACATGGGATATGAGTGGGGGTTTGGCAGGGTGGGGATGGGGATTTTGGCAGGGTGGGGAATGAGAGGCCACGTTCTGGAAATGGCAAACCCCCCAGAGTTACTGCACTTGGGTCGGGTCCTGTAGCAGGGAGAGAGCTGAGTGAGCTGAAGCCGTGGCTGGGGTGCTGCAGGAGGGTGGGAGGCTCCAGGATGGGCAAATCCCTTGGATTTGGTGCTATAACCCTGTAATTGTGCAGTGGCTAGGGTGTTTTGTGGACAGAGGCTGGGTTCTGTTGTGGCCACCCTCAGCAGAGGAGCACCAGAGTGCTCAGGAAGAGGTGTCACCCTGGAATGACATCCTTTGGTTGTGGTCTCCTGCATCCCAGCTACAGCAATCACAGACCTGTGGGGAGGCTTTAGGGAGTGTGGGGAAAGAGGTGAAGAGTTTTAACTGGAATCAGGCTGGGTAGAAGACTGTGTCCCAGAGAATATAAATGAGAAATCAGCAGCAGGTGACGAAAGCTAAAATTGCTTGATGTGTTACACAGTGTGATAAAATGGTGAGGATTAAATGCTGATGGAGGAGATTATGGGCTGCCATTCCCCTCGTGGTGGGTTTGGACTCAATTTAGAATGATCTAGGAGAAGTGTGCCTGCAGTGCTGCCCTCCCCCAGGCACAGGACAGGCTGGGATCCCTCGGTGTCCATCAGCAGGGCACTGGCACGCCAGGGTGACACCAGCCTGCTGTGGCTGCCAGGGGTTTCCAAAACACAGCTGGGAGAGAGCACAAGTGCAGGGATGGAGGCTGTGTGAGGCAGACACCCAGTGCCACATGCACAGCTCCATGGCACGAGTCCCCAGGTACCTTTGTGGCCCAGGAGGAGGCTGCTCCCTGCAAGGCTGCTTCTGCACAAGGGGCTGTGGTTTGAGCTGGCTGTGTGGCTTGTAGGGATGGCATGTCCTGGCTGCTCCTCCCTGACCACAAACCCTTTTTCCAGCTGAGGGATGCTGGCTTCTAGCTGGGAGCTGAGAGACTTCGCCACCTTATGTTTAAGCTGGATAAAAGCGGCTTCTGTAGCAGCAAGTTGTGATGGAAAGCCTAAGTTCCATTCCATTTGGGGATGGGAACATATGGCCTCCAGTATCTTCACAAGCCTCCCAGAACACAGTGATTTTTGTCTTGTTTCCCCTCAGATCAGCTGATTGCTGTAATGTGGGAAAGACAGACTTATGAGGGACATTAGCACAAATTATCCTGATGAAAGGAAACAGAGGGAGTGTACAAAGAGATCAGCTCAGCTGAGCTGGGAGCTGCTCAGTGCCCTGAGAACCAAAAAGGTAGAAACTAGATCAAATAAATAGGCATACCTTAAAAAAAAAAAAAAAAAAAAAAAAAAAAAAAAACAAAACCAACAGTAGAAGGAAGAATCATTATGAATGAGACTGACCAGGCAGCCATCCCCTGCCCAGCTGCATGGTAAAAGAGGCCAGAACATTCCATGTATTCAGAACATCCATCCAAACCTGTATGACTGCAGCTTGGTATTCCAGTTACTGCTCTGCAGGCATTGATGGTGTGGACTCACATTACTTGGATAATTGGCCAGGATAAAATTCACCCTCAAGGACCCAAAACAGTGTAAAGAGGGTTCTGAGCACCATTTTGCTCCTGGCTCCCTTCAAGGGCTCTGGGATGAGTGATGTTACTGAGAACTGAAAGAGCAAACTCTGCTTTAAGAAGTGCAGGGGGGAGGAAATCAAGAGCTGCAGAGAAGAATTTCTCCTCCCTGGCTTCTGGAGTAAGGGAATGGCTGATGGCTGCCTGAGGGCTAACAGGGCTTTGTCAGAAGTTAAAGCTGTGAAATGCAGCAGGTTAGGTGCAGTGATATGGCAGGAGGGTGTGTGGATGGGGAGGAGCAGCAGATGGTGATGTAGGTAAGGGTTTTGGCATTTGTAGTGCTTGATGTCCTTGCAATCAATCTCATGTGATGTAGATTGTGACAGCAGTTCATTTTTCCAAATTACTCATTACTCTCTGCCAAACTGGAGGTCCGAAGAAGTTTCCAGACTCCAAGGAGGTCAAGAGCAGTGCAGTGGTGCTTTGTCTGGATTTTAGGATCCCTTTATACCTACATTAAATAACTGTATGATCAAATTCACACTGGAGGGAGTGAGGTGGCACCAAAATGCCTGATTCTGTTTCTGCTCCTGGTTTGTAGCCAGAAAGCAACATTTTGGATTTCAACATGCAGCAGCTGGTGCAGAGCCCTCCCTGCTTTTCTCTCAGAGCTTCCTCATCTCCTGTCTGTGTGGTGGCAGGTGACTGCTCCTGCAGCACACAGCTGGCTGCTGTGCTGGGATCACGAGGGCTTCGGGTTGCTCTGTTCTTCCCCTGCCTGCCAGGCTTCTGACAGGAGTGTCTCAGTCCCAGGGAGCTGGCACTTGCTTACTAACAGCCAATTATTTCACAGTGACCTTCTCGTGGCAAGCCAAGTGCCAAACCCACAACAGAAACAGAGAAAGTGTTTTGAAGTGACAATTACTTCAAGTTCAAGCCACTCCTTTGCCCATGAGTGCTTTCCTGGTGGATGTCTTTCCTTGAACCTGCCTTTTTAATTTTTGTCTCTGATGGATGGTGTCAGAGCATTCCTTGGCTGTATCATCTGAATCCCATAAAATCCCTTGATCCCCCTGTCTAGTTCCAGACTTGTTTATGGAACAGAGTCTGTGTAGGTATTAGTATATGAATTAGAAATGGAGGAGCAAAAATGCATCACAGTGTCAGGCTGGCTTTTCAGCAGTACTTGGCATGGGTCAAAGAAATCATGTCCTCATGATTGCTCTGAGGATGTTCCAGCCTGGATCACTCTGAAGGCAGAATGGAGCTGAGCTGGGTAGCCTTAATATGAAAATTCAAACCTCAACTGTGGTGTTTTGGCCAGTTATGCACAGCGCCTTGGCTGAGGGAGATGACAGCACAGCCATTCCTTCAGTCTCTTGGCTTCTGCTACCTGACAAGACATCAGTGAAAGCTTCCTCCTTCCTTGCACCCTTTCCTCTCAGTGTGTGGAGCCAGTGTGGAAATGCAGTGTTCACTGCTATGCTGATGGTCACCAGGGCTGTTCTCCTTTTATTTAATCCAGATTTTGAGCCTCCCTGTGTCCCTGTGAGCGTGCACAGCCTGTGCCTCGTGGGGCTGACGTGCTGGGAACCAGAGAGTTTCTGCCTCGTCTGCCACGGGCTGCTGGCACAGGACTGCTGATGCATCCTGCTGATGGATCCCATGCTTCTCTAGCCAGACTGTGCTACAGCTCCACCTTTCAGACCTGCCAATGCAATTACTGGGAGACAAACTGATGTGGGCAGAGGGAAAGCCTCTTGTGATCTGGTGGCAGCACATCCTGAGGTTGTGCTGCTGCTTCAGTGAGCTGTGATGGTCTCTGCAGTGTCAGAGCTGCTGCTGCTGTGGTGTCTTAGGAGAGATATTGATTGATTTGCTTGAACCTCCTGATGCAGCAGAAAGGTCTGAAATGCTCTCCTGAGAGCAGAGATGCCAAGTTCATTCATTTTCTGCTGAGAACTCCCCACTGTTGTGGTTCTGCTTTAATTATCCTGAATGCCACATGTTAGTTTCTGAGTTTGCAGTGCTCAAGAGAAGAGCCCAGCACTTCCCTGTAGGTTCTCACTTCATTCAGCTATTATCAGTCTATAACAGTTCACTCTCAGGTATTAAAGTGGCTCCAAGGCCAGGGTTAAGCTCCTTGTGGATGCCAAAAGAGCCCATGGACACCATCCTGCTGAGCAAACACCAGATCAGAGATGATCTCTGCAGACCTTTCCTCCTGTTTAACAGAATGTTGTGATTATTTGGGCAGAGAAGTTCCTGCCCACCCTTCTCCTGTGTGTGTGATGCTTTCATGCAGCTCATTCCAGCCTGGTGCATTTTGGGTTTCTGTGTCAGAAGCAGAAAAGGCTCCACCACCAAAGACCCCACATTTCTTCTGCACAAATCTCCTTTTCTTCCCAAACTAACAGATCTGCCTGGGCAGTGCTGCTGTGGGCAGGAGCTGGGTGACATTTGGAGCAGTGGAGGGCTGGGAGTGGAGCTGGGTTTGCTGGGAGATGTATCCACCCTGTGGAGCTTGGGAAGGACCTCGCCATGTTACACAGCAGCTTTGTGGCTGAGCAAAAATAAATGAGGGACTTATCCCACTGCCAAGGAGCGCCAGTGGGAGGTCAGTGTTTGATATTTCCACACCCAAAAAAGCAGCCCCAAGCTAGAATTACAGTACAAAATACCCATTCAGACCTCTCCAGCCTCCTGTTTTCATTGACTTCCAACCCTGCTTGTACACACAGAGCCCCTTCCTTTCCAAAAGAAAACAGTATTGCTGATAAGGGACACTTATCTCGGCAAGTCATTACTAAACAAGTGAGCTTTTGTGTTTGCATCTGATTCCTGTCCCAATGTTAACAAACTCCTGCTACAGAAGCTTTATTTCCACTCTAAAGATGGCCCTTAGGGTACTGTGTGAGGTGCATTATATGTCTCATAAATACTTCCCACAGATGTTTGTTCCTTGAAAATAGGAAAAAAAGAAAACAAACAGCCTCAAACTTCAAGTTTCAACCTTTCATTTGTTCTGTAAAGGATTTTTTAGACAACAATCCTTGGCTTTGCTGCACATGGATGTTTACCCTTCCCATACTCTCTGCTGAGATATTGCTGGCCTTTGTTCCTTTCAAAGAACCAGACAGTGCTGGAGTTTTCTCTCCCCTCACAGTGGGTTCCCATTAAAACTGAACTCTTACCCACAGCTGCAGTAGTTCCAATTTAAAGTGTTATTTCCAGTTGGAAATGTTGGGTTACAGCACAGGCAGGTGTGGTGGTGCTGTGATACAGGGGCTCCTCCTGATGGAGTCTCTGCCCCTGGAAGGATTTTAATTCCATGGGGTGCTCAGCTCCTGCCAAGGCAGTCCCTAAAACAGAGAAATTTATGGAAGAAAAGCTTTTCAGGGCAATTTCCAAATTATTTCACAGTAATCCTGAGGTTTTCCTATCTCAGAGGGTCAAACTGCCTTCCAGGTGCCAACGCAACACCTTCCCACCCCACCTGGGGAAGTGCAGCATGGATAAAGTGTCCCTGAGAGGCAGGAAGTGGCAGGGATGGAGGTGGCTTAGCCTGGATCTCTGGTGAGATGCCAGCTGTGCCCAGAAGCTGCAGATGTGCCATCCCCTGGCACAGAGGGGGTCCTGAGCCACAGGGCAGGCTGTGCTCAGCTGGAGGCAGCTTGAAGCCCTGGATGTAAGAGGGTGGGAGAGAGCTCTCCCAGCCTGGAGCTGAAACAGCCACCCCATACCTCCCTCCTGCAGCCAAAATCTGATGCAATTCTGATTTGGATTATTTGTGCCAAACGAACTGGAGTGGGCTGTAACTGTCCCTGACAAATAATTAAAAAATAGCTGCCTGGAAAGCATTCTCCTTCCAACAGGAATTTTTTTTTAATGGAAAACTCCAATCCAGAGTATTTCAATTCTTCTGTGACACTTTGTGCTCTCACTGTTCTCCAGCAGACCTCCATGTCTGCTCCCAAAGCACTTCCCTGGGTTTGTGTCATGGGAGCCCCCAGCAGTGATGCTGGGGGGATGTTTTGTGCTGGGAATGCTGCTTCAGGAGGAGCAGAGGGATTTTGAATAACTGATTCAACTTCCTGTAAGATGTTTCATGTTTTGTTCAGAATTTTCTGGTGTTCCTTTGGAAGGGAAGATCACACAACCCTCAATCAGAAATTTAATTTCCAACTGAAGAAGTTCAAATGGACTTTCCTATTTTGCTTTCCTTTGCTTGTTGCATTTTAATTTTAAAAGCCCAGTTTAAAACAAGCTACTGGTTTTAACAAGGACAACAAATCCTACTGAGATAGCCAAAGCATCTCCCCCTTTTAGTCCTATTTGAAGGTTGGGTCTGGGATCCTTTTTCTGATACCAGCCCAGTAATGAGCCTTGCTCCCTGCTCAAGGATTCAAACATCTGGGCAGTTTGTGTCAAAGCAGCATTTCTAAAGCCATCAGTCAAAGCCTGGCCAGAGGAAATGACACCACTAAGTCACTTGGTGGAGGTGTAGCAGGTTTGGTGCCCAGTTTGTTCTCCTCCTTGAATTCTGCTGCCTCTGATGCTGTCCACAAGGAGGTCTGGGGTTGCTGTGTGCCCTGGGTGTGTGCACACTTGGCTGCCAGCCCCACAGACCACCTCACACTGAGGGCATGGGAAGCTCTGAAGCATTTCCCAATCCCTCTCCTGCCCTCTCGTCCGAGATCTGTTTACAAGCATGAATAATTTTAAACATTTTAGTAGTCTTCAGAGGGATTACTTGCATGTCATGGCATGTAGGCTGTAGCTTTTCAAGAAGAGTTACGTATCCTTTGGCCTTGAATGGGAAATG
Organism: Passer montanus; assembly: GCF_014805655.1. Classification (NCBI taxonomy): domain Eukaryota; kingdom Metazoa; phylum Chordata; class Aves; order Passeriformes; family Passeridae; genus Passer; species Passer montanus. Next base: position 4,993,137 of record NW_024369151.1, read on the forward strand.
GAAATGTGGTGGAGGAGAGAAGTGGGGCTGTCCAGGTGCCTGTTCTGCTCCTGCCCATCTTTACCCAGCCTCTTGCCCTTTGCTGCTTTGATAATGCAGCTTTGGAAGAAGCTGACTTTTAAAAACAGGGGTACCATGAGGTCTTGGATTCCTGTTGCCCTCTGGCATTGTTTTACTCCTACCTCTGCATCCTGTTTCAGTGGGAGTGGGAGCAGGGTTTGTTTGGGGGCACAGTTCCTTGAGGGAATGGTTGGATCTTCATGGATAAAGCAGAATAGTTTGGAGGATTTGTGGGGGACTGAGGTGGTGTTTGTGGTTTGTTGTTTTTTTTTTTAAAGCCACATCCAACCAAAAAAAAAAAGCCACAAAAAAGCCACCAAAAAAAAAAAGTCTTTGCTGCTTTTGAAACAACTCCTTTACTAATTTTGACTAGTTTGGCAAAAGCAGCTTTAACACCCTTGTACACATGAGCTGTAATGACTCTTTACTGTCATATAATCTAACAGCCAAAATGGGCCAAATTCTGCCAAAGGCACGGAGCCAGGGCACAGAGTGCAGAGCCCTAATCTCCCCAGCTTTATGTCCTCCCCTCGTGCATCTACTTTTTTCATCTCCAATGAATAGAAGGCTTCATCTTTTTAAACTCCAGCAGGACAAGGCACATGTGGCCTGACTCTACCACAAACTCCTCAGTAACACTCTCACTGTTTGGGGGAAGTAAATATGCGAATTTCAAAAGTCTTTCTGTGTGGAGAATCTGTTTGGATTTGTGCAGGAAGTGGGGAGCAGGCATATAGGTAGCAATATTAATGAAGTTTTTTATAAAGGCTTCATTCAAGGCTTTCAAAGAAAATATAACTCTTATGGGACCCATAGTTTATCTGCCAAGTCCCAGAATCTGGTTGGAATTTAAAATATATATTTAAAGGGTTTCTGAGAAGTAGAGGATTAGAAAGAACAGGCCAGGAAGGGCACTTGGGAAATTACTGCTTGAAGAGGAGATTGGTCCTTGGGGTCTGAGCTCTGCAGTGGGGTGCACGGGACACCAGAGCACCAATCCTCTACAGGAGCAGGAAAAGGGGGTGACTGGGACAAAGCCAAGCACTGCCCTGAACTCTTGTGCCATGGAAAAGTGTGAAACATCCAAAAGTCCTCCACCTGTTGATGGGCTCAGTCTTCCTGCAAGAGCTTGAATTCAAACCCTTTCCCTTTTTGTCCCTCGTAGGAGATGGCTGTGCTGGCTCATTTGCTGCCTTAAAAATGCTGTTTAATATAAAATCTTTTAGTTCTTTGAGTGTCCCAAGGTTGCTTGTTGGAAGAAAAGAGCTTGCACCACACAGGCAAACTGCCTGGAAAGAGCACACTTAGGGATGCCAAGGCAGCCAGAGACAGGCTTTTTTCATCCCTAAAATCCCTGATGTGCCTAAATCCTTAGTCTGGGGAGAGGAGAATCAATCTGAGAAGGTTTTTACTTATTTTTGGGAGAAAACAGGTCCTCAGATGGGAGCACAGCGATGCTCAATCTCCTTGCTCAGGACTTGGTGACATGTTTTGTGATCCAGGAGGATCACAGCTCAAGGGGTTCCTTCCCAGTCCTGTTTTTTATCTGGGAAAAGTAATCTGCTTCCTAATCTGCTGCAGCAGAGCTGAGGTTCCCTTTCCTCGGGTGCCAAACAGGTGTAACACTCCTGTCTCCTTTGTATCCTGCACCTGTGGCTTTCTTGGACTCTCTACAAGCCGTGTTCAAGGCTTTGGGATTTGTCTGTGTGTTCACATTACATGACAAGAGACTTATTTTTTCATCCTTTGGGGACAGATCTTGTTAGCTTGGACAAGAAGAGAACAAGTGCAGGCCTGTGGGAAAGAAAAAAAAATAAAATAAAACAAAAACAACAACAAAACCTCAAAACTTCTAGACTTGTCTGCTTACAGTCAAAGGCACACCCGTGTCCCTGTGCCAGCAGGATGGTCCCTGCCCAGAGAGCTTTCACAGATGATGTGCAAATCCCCTGTTTATGATGATTCTGCTCCTAGCTGGCCCTGCTCCCTCTCTGTTGCCCCTGTGCTTTGCACTCCCCATGCAGGCAAAGCCCTGGTTTCGAAGTCAGGAGCAGGAGCACAGAGCATTGGCCTTAATCCTGTTAGAAAAACCAGCAGTGTTGACTTGGAGTGAAGGCAGTGCCTGTCCCTGGTCAGAGACCCTGAGCATGAAGGAGCATTCAGGGTGGAAATCTGGCCACACTCATGGCCCCAGTGAGAGCACAGAGTTTCCCTACATGTTTGGGTTTTTTCCAGTGACTTCAGTCTAGGGTTTTTTTCATGATGGTGCCTTTTTTATTTAACACCCATGGACAGATTTTTCCAATTGCTTTCCAAGCTATCAAAGTGTTGCACAGTTTAACTGCATGGTGACTTTGACTGAGGGGCTGCACCCTGCTCCCTCTGACTGCACCTTAACAGGGATACATCTGATTTTCACACCTGCATTGATGCTCTCAAGCTCTGGTTAGTCTGTCTACTGGATCTGACACTTCAGTTGCATCAACAGCAGTTTAATGTGGTGGAAAGGATCCTGTGAATGTTACCTGCAGTGAGCTCACAGCATTTCTTTCACATATTTTCTCTATTCTCTCACCTTCTCACCTTTGCTGGGTCCTGGCCAGGTGTCTCAGTTTAATGCAGTGGCTTTGTTGACATGTTACTGATAATCCTCTTTTCTTCTACCAGCTCAAGCCTCACTGTTAGCAGAACAAATCTGTATTTCTGCTGCTGAGGGATTTGCAGGAAAATTCTGGCTCTGACAACAAAACTCTTAGGGAGGGTTGAGTGAGACCTCTATTCCATATTTCCCTATAATCACAAAACTCAGTTTCAGTGGTAGCAGGAATAACTGCCTGGAGAAGAGGATCAGGCTTACACAAAGAGTCTGACAGGCTTTAAATAAAACAACAAAATGAGGCTCCTGTTCTGCTGGGTTTGGTGAGGAGGTCTTAGCACATTCTGAAGTCTACCTCAAGTTCCCATCCTTCCTTTTCACTGAAGAGCATCCTTACTCTTCAGGTCACTGCAAGAACAAATATTGGTGTTTACAGAATAAAAATAACACAAAGATTTTTGCTTCGGCATCAAATGAACAGAAAAGACTTCCAAAGGAACAGAACTTGGAAATGAATAATAAAATTAGTGTGAGGAGGCTGCTCTCAGGAGCAAGCTGACAGGGAGAAGTCAGGCTTATTTTCTTTAAGGGCAAAAATAAACTTTGAAAACACTCACCCTGTTGAAGAAGAGGGGTTTTTTTGGTGGCTCTGGTGGCTGAAATGCCCAGAAAAGGGTGGATATTTTGGCATGTGGGACAAACAGTGGCTAACAGGAGCAGCAAGCTTGTGACTCTCTCCATATATAAACTGGAGGTGATTCATCCTGGTTTTTATTTTAATAGCAAGGCCACCAAGCCAGCTGAAATCCATCTGAGGTGAGTGCCATGGAAGAAAAGGATCAGCTCAGGACAGCAGAGCTGCAAGTGGGTGCCAAGGGCCTGTGGTGGCACCAGGAGCAGGGGCTGGTGCTGCCAGTGCCAGGCACGAAGGAAAGAACAGGCAACTGCTGCTGCCTTGGCAGGGAGGGAACAAAAACAAGCACCAAACCCTGCAGCCCTTTGGACTTGCATCACTTTTGTGTGTGTGTTCTCTTAAGTTTCCACAGCCCTGAAAACTAGAAAAAAACCTGGGGGCCCTTTTCTCCTACACATCCCCAAACCCAACTGCTTTTATTATTTGGCTGGGCAGAAAAGAGGCAATTTCAGTAGGAAATGGTTGTTTTCATGCAAACTGGAGAAGGTGATGTCTTTTAGCCAAATTAATAACATAATGCAGCTGAAATGATGCTTTCCATGTCCTGCTTGCAGGGCTAACCCAGTGCAGTGGTTTGGGGGCACTGCTCAGAGTGTAACTTGCTCCCTGCTCTGTTCCATCCCTCCTGCTCCCCTCACTCCCTCTCGTGGCTCAGGATGTCAGGCTGGAGCAGAGCTATTGTTTCTCCACTGGCTTTAATTCTAGAAAAGGCAAGTGGTTTTCTACTTGAAGGGGTAACTTGAGGCTTTGGAGCTGCTGAAAAACAGCAGCTTCCCCCTGGAAAAGTGAGTGTGACCGGGAGTCTCAGGCAGAGAAAATAATTCTTGATTTCTTAAAAAGAATATTTTTTGAATTGTGTTTATTTTAGTGGACACATCTGTGCTGCCAACTGTTGCCAACAATGCCCAGGCCATGTGGCATATGGGGGACAGAGTGATACCAGGGGCTCTGCCTGGCAGACAAATGAGCTCTGACAGCTGTGCTGATCCAAACTCAGTTTTTGAGGGATCTCTTTTTCCTACTTTTTTTTTGTGAAACCAAAGCACACAAGAATTTTGAGATAAAATTAATATTAAAGAGTAGAGTTTGAAGTCAGGGTCTGCCCAACTGTTCTGCCTGGGCTCTGGCTGATTTTTGCATGTAGCTAAATAAGATTTAAACTGCACTTCACTGGCATTTTTGTTTGCTTTTTTTTTTTTTTAATATACATAAATGAAGGTGTTTATGGCTGAAGGAAATGCAGTGAGAAGAGCACAATTTTGTTTGGCTTTCTGTCTGGTCTCCACAACAGAGCGACACTGTGAAGAACACAAACAAATCTTTATTTCTCCACTAACTACTCAAAGCCAGGAGCTTACAAGAAGCAGAGAATATTTTCATGCAAAATGCAGTTCTTTTCACACTCCTCATTGCCACATACAGCTCTATTCCCTCTTTCCTATTACTTCTTCCTGTCCAGGCTATTGAAACTTGAAGGCTCATCCAAAATCCAGGGCAAGACACAAAGCTTTCCTTTGACTTAATGAGCTTCAGGTACTTAAGGCCTAAACTAACACAGTTTTGCTCCCAGCCCATCTGTGGAAACAAATGACAAAAATTCAAGTGCTGATTTGGAAGCACTTTTGACCATTTATAGAATACTGTGAAATCCTCAGGATTTTGGTTTCATCCTTACTGCTACAGGAAGGTCCTCAGTAATAGAAGAAGATGCTGTGTAACTTGATTTGTACTGGAAATCGACCTTTTGCCTGGGTTTTCACAGGCTGGAATTGCAGATGGGGCTGTTCCTGTTGCAGGTGGAGCCTTCAAGTGGGTGCCACCACCATCCCCAAGCTCCTGCTGCTGGTTGCACTTGGGAAGGGGGGTAAGAAAAAGCGATTTTCCTCCCTGCCAGAACATTGCTGCTGTATTTGACCTCTATTCTCCCTCGCTTCAGACTTCTCCTTCAGCTGAGCACAGCTTTTGCAGAAGCTTCCACAGCCTGACCTATTCCATGAAAGGGACAGTGAATGTCCCTGCTTAACCTAGGGGAAGTGGTGGGATTAAGAACCAGTTTGCTTTCAAATGCATCTGGTTTGAGTCATTTGTACATTAAGGCTATCATCACGAGTTTAACAGCAGAGGTGGAGACCCACATAAAATTTCAGATACAGATCAAGGGTGAGGACAGATGGGAATTTTCCAAACAACTCTTAAATTTGCTTCTCAGATTCATGGCACAGAAGCAACCCTAAGGAAGGAGGAAAATCCTAATGTTGGGTGTTATTTTGGGACACATCTAGTCATTTAGGCACCACAGGAGGTAACAGAAATACCCCAGTGTGATTCTGTTCCCTGGCCTCTTCCTCCAGCCTCCTCCCAATCCATCCAGGAGCACTGGAAGCACCAAATGGGAGTTTGGGTTTGAAAATGAGATCTATGGCTTTTGTTTTCCCTCTTCCTAAAGTGTGATTCTCTCACAAAAAATATCTATCTCATAGAGTGCAGAGACTCGAGGCTGGAAATTGCTTTGGTTTAGAACCCATGGCTTTTTGTTTAACCTCTTCCTAAAGCCTGATTCTCTGCCAAAAAATATCGATCTCATAGAGTGCAGAGACTCGAGGCTGGAAATTGCTTTGGTTTAGAACCATTTTTCTAAATGATGCTTGAAGAGACTTTTTTGGGATATGTTTTTTTGTTTTCTTCTGCTCTATTAGTTTAATAGATTAATTTGCCACTGAGGAGGTGGAGCCCATAATACCCTGTTCCTGAGGAAGGAGGGCTGGGTAACACTGAGCCACTGTTCCAAGTACAGGCTTATTTACTTTAATTAGAAAGTGCACTTGTTAAGTACTCAATTAATTACGTAGAGCAGCACCTATTGAGAGCAGATGAAAGAGCCACTGTGTGAGGAGGGAGGGGGAGGATGAAAAGGGAAAGATAAAACCAGCGCTGGAAAGTAAATGCTGCTAGAGAAGCCAGAGAGAGATCACAGGTACAGCTCTGTTGGGCCCTAAATTAAGGTCACTGTTCATAAATTGGCCTCAGGTTTGGTGGCTGGGGTAGATTTTGTGGGATTATTTGGAGTCAGTCTGCAGCTTTAAAGCAGATCATTGACTAGGTCTTCAAGATGATTTACTCCAAGGTCCTGCTGAACTTATCACATTCTAGAGGCTGCAGGTCAGTCAGGAATATCTCAACCCGCAGCAAAATAAGTGCAGCAGTTTGTTTGAAAGAGAAAATAGTTCATTCTGCTTTTAAAAATATTTGAATGTTTGCCGCTGTTTCATTTCCCTTCTCTCCTTTTGCATTTTCCTTTGCATTAATATATCCAGAATTTCAAAGCAAACAAGTTAAAGTCAGGGTTTTGAGAGAAAATTTTCATGTAATGTTTCCAGAAACACACTATTAATACCAGATGTCTAAATAAAGTCATCAATACATTTCCCAAAACCAAGGACACTTAAAGATACATCATGCATCATTCTTTCCTCTGACTTCTGGAGGATAATTCTGCAGAGCTCATGGCTCAGGTCTGCAGGACACTTACATATGAGAGAGGTTTTGGGGGTTTTAAGCAGAAGTCAAATTTCTTGCACAAGATCCCAAGAGCTGGGGTTTTAAGCAATATGCCAACATCATGAGACCTTTGATAAAATCAGGCAGGGTTGCCAATTCTAAACTGAAACCCATCTCCCCATCTAGAGGTTCACTTGAACTTCAGCCCAAAACCAATGGAGGAATTTGGTGACGTTGGGCTGAGCCTTGGGGCTGACCCTTTGCCTGGCAGCCCAGGGTTTGCTGTAAGGATTTGTGGTTGCTTGAAACAACGTGGCTAATCAAAAATCCATTTAGTGGGTGGCTACAATGAAGAAGTTGTGTGTTGCCAGATGCACACTCTGGTGCTGTAGATGGACAAGAGGTTTGTTATGATCCTCTGTGCAAATGAGGCTTTTTCTAAGCTTCTCCTGGAATCCATATGCAGGAATGTTTCAGAGGCTTCTGATGAAATTTTATGCTCTAGTGATGACTACACAGCAATTTCCAGGGAATTGTAATAACATAATAAACCAGTCTTTTCAGAGTTTGAAGGAATTTTTCCTCAGCATTTCTGAGGTTCACTGTAATTCCCTGTTTTTTCCATGTAGGAGTGCAAATGTGGTTCCACCATGGATACAGGCAGTGTTCATGGTGGGCACAGGAACACTACAAACTGTTGTAAGCCTTTCCCCAAAACCTTGGAATATTCCTAGCAAATACATTTGTGTAATGGTACAAGATTAGGTAATGGCAATCTTTGGAGCCTGACTCTGCTCAGGATTCATTTCACTCCCATTCCACTCTGCTGGGAGCAGGAGCCTGGTGAGAAGCAGAAGCTTTTGGCAACAGAGGCAGAGAAATTATTACTGTGAAAATGTGATCATATGAGGGGGAGGAATGGGGCTTGTGTGTGTGTAAAATATGAGGTTAATAGAAACCTTTGGGGATGCTCTTTCTGTGCCTGAGTGTGAGAGAGGCTGGCTGCACTACTCCTGCTGCTGTTTCTTTTCCTTTTTGGCTCTGTGAACTTTAAAACAAAATCTGGGCACTGGGATCTGAGGAGTCCCTGCTGTCTGTGCACTGCTCAGTCCAGCTGGTTTTGTGCTCTTTGCTTTCCTAAGCCCACGTGCTGTTGATGCCTCAGCCCCTAAAACCCTGCACTCCCCTTTAGTGATTGTCCATCTGTCTGTTCTGAAGCCTTTTTTTGCTCTTTTCCCCCTCCCCAATACATAATTTAATAATAATAATTGTGACTTGAAATGCAGCTAATTCATGTACAACTTTGTAAATCATCCTGAGAGGTTTTGTATGACAGAGGCAACTTCTGAGCCATAATGAGTGAGGTTTCTGAGGGAGCACTGGCATTTGGATACAAACCTTTCATTAATTTTAATGAGGAACAGAGATCCATGTGTACATCTCTGAAATTGCTTCAAAGTACTCATCTGCTGATGGGTGAACAATCCTCTCACCCCTTTGATGCCCCTGAGCTGATGCTGCTCTTCTGGGGAGCAAGAGCAAATATCAGAAAATGGTTTGCTCCTTTGTGGATTTATTGAGTGGCTTTGATGTCCTCACCAAGCAGGAGAAATGCAAATAATGTGAATTCTGGGTGCCTCAAGTATCAGCTTTGCCTGGGGAACTGACCCTCACCTGAGGCCAAAGCACCAGGGAACTGATCCTGCTCTGGATGATGCAGGTCCAGAGTCTTGTGTGTGGGTAGTAAATAACCCCCCACAGGTGCTGCTTGTCCACCTGCACTGTAAAAATCACTCTGGAGATGTGTAATTTCAGAACTGGGCAAGGAGTCCTAGATGAATTATGTACGTGCTAAAAGTTTTTCACTTTAGGTCAACCAAAGGTATTTGTGAATCGTGCCCAACTCTAAGTGCTTTTCAGCTGGAGAAGGAAAAGCTGAAGCAAACCCAGGATATTTTCCACATTTGAATACTGAAGCATTACCTTTTCCCATTTCACATTTTTTTCTGACAGGAACTTTGAAAACTGATGAGAACGTTTTGGTTCAACATGAAGTACTTGGGCCTTTGTGGCAGCCAGAGTATTGTCTGTTCTCAGCACTGGTGTTGGCTACAAGAACAGCCTGCCTGTGCCACAAAGCACTGGGAATCTTCACCATTGGCATCTCCACGTTTCTGGAGGGATGGTGGTACTGACTGATGGGATCTTGAAACCAGTGTCCCAAAGCTCCTCCTTGCACCTTCTGCACCGAAGCCTGGTCATGTTCTGCCAAATCCTAAAGCATCCAAAGCCATGTAAACTTTGGCAATGGGAGAGAAATAACTGCATTTTAATATCTGTATTCAACAGAGTTAACCTTTGTAGGCGACTCTTGAAAAATACTAATTTTTTTTATTTTTTTTTTTTTTTGCAATGGCTTAAAAGAAGCCTGGTTGGTTAATATTGAGTAAATTATAAAAACAAACTAAAATTCTTTGTACTTGGGATTCAAACACCAGGAGAATCGTTTTGTGGGGTTTAGAGTGTTTCTATATTTTTGTGCCTTCATTGAAGTCCCAAAGCCAGACCCTTTGACTTGAGTAATTATTCACAACTAAATTTAGCTTGGACTTCAAATGTCAAATCTGCATTCTGAGGGTGGGTTCCAGAGACAAAATAACCATTCATCTTCTTAAAGATGAAGAAACTGCCATGCCTTCCCAAAAAGATAATAATCAAATTGAGAGGCTGGGAGCCATTTCACATCCAGCTTTGCTCAATTCTCATGTACCAGCCTGGGCTGAGGAGAAACTAAAATGAGGTTGTGTAGATTCAGCTATAGATTGTAGGGAGAGAAGCCTTACAAAGGTTATCTTGTTCTTCCTGCTTATTTTGGAATGCCAGAGGCAATATCTGAAGATGTGCTGCTCCAAAGGCATTTTGATCAAAAGCTGGAAAATTGGGCCCATTAAAGTATTGATTGAGGCTCAGCAGTGCAGTCTGTTGTTGGATCAGAGGTACAGAGTGACCCTGCCCCTTGCTGCCCTGAGATCCAGGGCAGGGCAGATGGGGAGGGATAGCACTGGCCCTGTGCAGCAGAAACAGCAGAGGACAGACAAACAGCCCCCAGCAATGAGCTGCCAAGCAGAGGGGGTGGAAAAATCCATCTTTACTTGTGCCAAAATGCCAGAGAGCTTGAAGGATGCTGCTGAGAGAGAGGTAGAAAGGCACAGCCCTCGTGTGCTCCTGCCACTGACTGAGGGTGGACACGGCTCATCTCCACCCCACTGAGTGCAGCAGCCATGGGGCAGCTGATCACAGAACTGCGGGGTGGTTTGGGCTGGGAGGATCTGAAAACTCACCCAGATCCATCCCTGCTGCCATGGGCAGGGACACCTTCCACCAGACCAGGGTGCTCCAAGCCCCGTCCAGCCTGGCCTTGGCCATGAAGTCCAACCCCCCTGGAAATTCAGTTTTCCCTCTGAAGGGGAGATGAGATGAGCTTTAAGGTCCTTTCTGACCCAAACCACTGCAGGGCTCTGTTTGGCTCCCTGGGCTGTGCTGAGTTACTCACCGAGGCACAAGGGGGCACCCATGGCTAAACTTTAATTATCCGGGAGCACCTGGGATCCTTTTGTCCCTCTGGTGTCCCTCTGGTGTCCCTCTGGTGTCCCCTCGCCCCCAGCAGGGCCTGGGCTGTCTCTGTGGTGGTGGGGAGTGGATGCAGATGGGAGAAAAGGCAGAAAATCAGGACACAAAGTGAGAGCATTTCCAGCTTACTTTCATAGGGAATAGAGGAGGAATCCTAAAACATTTCCCTGTGTCTGAAGATTTAACTAAGGTCTGCTAAAGTAATGAAATATTAAGATAAGCCCATCACATAATCCTTTGGGGCATTAGACCTTTTTTTTTCTTTTTTTCTTTTTTTTTTTCTCTTTTTTTCTCCAAACAATGTTTTAATCCTTTCTAGTTCATGGCAAGTTTAGGACCAACTGTTAACAAGAGACAGTCCTTTATAATTAAAGACAGGTTCATGTTTTTGCAGTTTAAGGATGGAATTAGATTTCTGGGTTAAGAATGAAGCTTTCTAGTGATTTTCTTAAGATGCTTGCAGAGGAACCTAGAGCTCCACAGAGTTTTTACAGCTCACACCTTTGCTAGCAGTGGAAGCTGGATGCCTGGAAGTTCCCCTACTTCTCCAACTCTACCTCTCTGCTTTCTGCTCTTGTTCTCACCTGGCACACAAGAAGCAAAAGCAGAGGTTAATAATTGCCTTTTTTTTTTTAAAGCAAACCAGTCCAATTTCTGCTGAGTGAGCAGAAACTCCCTAATTTGAAACAGGGAGGGAGGAATGTGCAAAGGGCCAGGAACCATGGATGAACTCCATGCTTCCCTCCACAATCAGTGAACCTGCGGTGAAGCCAGGAGCTCCATCACAGGCTCTGCAGAAGGTCCAGTGACTGCCTGTGGCTTTGTGGCATCCCTGCTGTCCCCAGCACTTCTGTGATGCTGGAATGAATTCTCTCTTTATATTTTAGTGGTTTTGTTTTCTTCTTTGTTGGTCTTCTTCAAATATTCTGCTTGCTGTGAATGAGGTTTTCCCCAGGAGAGTGGGACAAAGATAGAAGCTGATAGCCCTGTCAGGCCCTTTCCAAAAATAAAAAGGCAAATTTGTGGGAACTTTTTCCTTCAGCACATGGCTGATGTGTGCAAAGCCTGCCATGCTGATGTGAAAATGGGGAGTAATCACTGTGATGTGATGTGATGGCCTGAAGAGGCTGCAATGAGTGTTTCTCTTGGTGCTCAGTGCACTAAAAACCTGCTGTGCAGGGTTTGCTCAGCTTGTTCAAGCCTTTGGCTGATCCTAAGGCTGCTTCATCCATAAGGAAGGGAAGTGAGGTGGGATGTGAAAGGTGGGGCTTTTGTGAGGAGCTGGGCTTGGTGTCCCCTCAGGGCTCCTTTCCCTCCTGTCCCTCCTTTCTTTTCCTCAGAATTTCAGTTGTGGAGTTTTGAGTGCTGGGAACGTTTTCTGTGCTCCAGGTTGAGCACAAAGAGGTCCTAGTTGGGTGCTTGGAGTTGTTTCTATAAAGCGTGGAATAATGGAAGGAGCTTGGATGAGCTGAGGCTTCCTTTGGTGCAATATAGTGGGAATATCCTTTGCTGTATGCACAAGTGTCCTAAGGAAATTAATAATTTCTATTGGTGTCTGTGATATAAAAGCACGTTAAAAATAAATAAATCTGTTGCAATTTAAAGGATGTGGGGAAAAGATGAAAGTAATGTGAAAAATGTTAACACAATGATGCAGAAATGAGGAAGAGGCATCTGTTAAAGCAGCCACAGGTATTGCAAGTCCAGGAGAAAGGTGCAAGATCTATTTTGAGCCTCCCAAACCCATTGTGAGCATCTCTTGCCATGGGATCTCTGAGCTCTGGCAAATCCCTGCCAGTGCCTGCTCTGAGATGCTCTAACCAGGAAGAATCTTGCAGATCCTGCAGCTGAGGAAACACCTGGGAAGTGTCAGGCTGAAGTGCAGACAGTGAGAGCACCTGGGGGGCTGAGGTGACCCCTGGGGCAGTCCCAGAGTGGAAGAGTGGGAAATGCAGCTCCTTCAGCCAGGGATGTGTTTGGGAGGCAAACACGAGCCTCATCCAGCCTCATCCAGCACATCCAGCACAGGGGCTTCAGAGGAGCACCACAGCCTGGCAGCAGGAGGCTCAGGCTGTGGAAAACTGAGCTGGATTTGCAGTTTTGTGTGAAAGTTCTGTTCCAGAGCCTGGGTTTGTCCCCTGGCTAAAAGGAGGGAGGAGAGGCAGGAGCAGGGATCTCCCAAACCCATTTTCAAAACAGTTGCTCTTGTCGTGCCTCCTCCCCCCTGACACCAGGAGAGCATCCAATTGTTTTGGGGGTGGTTTGTAAGGAGGGAAGAGAGCATCACCCTGGCAACAATCTTGGAAATGGCAGTGACCTTAGCTTGTGCTGAAGCACTGTGCTTTTGTGCCTGTTTCATATAAGAGAAAAAAGAGGGATCTCAAATTGTGAGATTGATTGCCAAACACTGAGCATCACTTTATCAATGTTGTACAATCAGAAGGGAGAAATAAGGGATAAATAGGGAAGATGGGCAACATCTTAGCGTATCCTATTATTAATTTTTGGTGTAGGAAACCCTTTGCTATGAATAGGATAATTTCTAGATGCAGATGAGGAGTGCTTTTGGAAACAGGGGGTTTTTCCCTGGGATCACAAGTAGAGTTACAGAAGTGGAAGCATCTTGACCCAGTCATTTTGGAAGTCTTTGACATTTGTGTGCCTGCCTCTGTCTGTGTTTACAAAATGAGATTAAGAGTTTAATTTCCACTCTCTTACTGAAAGCTGAGGTTTAAGAGCCTTACAACTAACCAAGGACCCTAAATCCCTTTGCCAAATGCAGGTCTGAGTTCAACATGACTTCAGAGTGGGCTGCTGCTCTCCTTTCCCCTCCTGGCTTCTACCCCACTGCAAAATGGGGGTCTGGTGATCCAATGCCTTGCACCTAATTTTTCTTTCCCATTTTCCTCAATATTGAAAATCAAGTTGGGCAGGGTTTAATGAGTTCCACCCCCTTAGTTTATTTAAAACCCATCTTGCTCACGTTTCAGTCAAGCTTAGCAGGAACTCATCCTTGGAAACAGGATTGTGACACACCAGCCTTGGGGGTTTCAGCTGAGCTTTGCTTGTTTGACTTTTCCCTGGATTCAGTGACCCAGTTCCCCTGTGCTCCCTCCCTGATGTGAGGAGAGTGAAGGCCACTTGAAAGAGAAAGCTTTGAACCTTGCCTGATTTCCAGAGGGTCCCTCCCAAACTGTTTGCATTTGCTTCTCCTTGTTTCTTACCTTCCTGTGCTCCTTGTGAGCCCACTCTGAGAATAACTTGTGCAAACATAAAAATAATAATATTAATTAATTAATTAATTTTTTAAGCATCTTTTTATAGTTGAGCTGGAAGGATTAATGGCAAATTCCTGTAGAGTCAGCACTGTAACAGCTCTGGTTACTGAGCAACAAGCCTTGAGCAGGTCAGGCTCCTTTTCCTTGTCTGTCCTGGACACTGAAAAAGGCTCATCCAAATTCACCCTTCATTTCATGTCACAGAGCAGCCTGTGGTACTCCAGAAGCCTCTAGGAGCCTAACTTTTACAAATTCTTCCCAAGATCCCAATGTAACATGAAGCATTAAATCATTTTGAAGAAGGGGTTCAAGGCAGTGAGCACAGCAAGGTTCTCAAACTTTGCTTTTTCATTTTTCCTGCTAGAAATGGAAATTATTGCCAAAACCTTTTTTTTCCTCAGAATGAGAAAATGTTACACACGTTCCTGAGCTTTAGGAAACCTCTATTCTTGCGCACAGCTAAGAATTAGAAACAGAGAACAGATCCTGCACCCTGGTTGACAAAATGCAAGGACTAAACCAAGCTGCTGATGCTCTGCATCACCACAGGCTGTTCCCTGCATCCTGCTGGCTTTGGCACTCTGGGACAAGTGACACTGTTAGGAATCTCCTTTTTCTTTTGTGCAGTTCCCTGAAGGCTCTCGGGTCCCACCTGCAGTGTTTAGAGACCTGTGGAGACACCTGGGACTGTTTCTCACCAGCACATTTAACACCTGGGGGGAATCTTTTGTTAGAGTCTCTCTTAGGGCCTTACAGGTATAGAGACCTCAGTTCTTGCCACATCTGTGTTCAAACAACTGCAGCAACCACAGCAGGCTGGATTTGCCTTCCCAGACTCCCGTTCCTTGCTTTTCTTCTCTGCCTGATGCCTGGAAATCCTGTTGTGCCTCCCTCAGCCTGCGCTGGGAAATCTGAGATGCAGGGAAGGCAACCAGAGCTGGCAGAACTGGTTGGTTGTGGTTCCTGCAGTCCATGTTCTGGGGGGTGCTGCCAGCAGCATGCTCTCCTTGCCATATTATTTACATTTGTGCTCAGCATGTTCTTCCCTGGCTCCAAGAACAAAAGCCTGCTGGTATGGATGGGTGACAATGCATAGCTTTGTTATTAAAATTGGGACTTGTCCTGCTAGGATTCTTGCATTGGAAATAGCATCCAGTGATTAATCTCCTGCTGGCTTTGTTCTTTTTATGACCAAGGGATTGGCTCGTGGAGGACTTCCTGCTTTTTTGGAGGGGCTTTGCAAGGTTGATTAATCTGTAGTAATAGAGGCTGGAGTGACCAGAGTTTCTATAGTGACCAGCTGGAGATAAGAAAGTAGCGTCAAGTGGTAGTTGCTGAAGATGCTGGATGCCAAAATTGCAAACTGTGTTTTGAAACAGACCAGCCAAGCAAAAGAGATCTGTGGCTCCACAGTCAGCTTGGACCTGAACGTCCTCTTTGTTTGGCTGAACAAAACCCAGATAAACAAAACACTGAAGGCAATTAGCTTTGTTTGCTTGCCTTTGTCTCCTCTTCTTCCAAATCATTGTAAAATTAGGAATAATGCCAGTGAATTCTGTAGCTATTCAGTGGACAAAAGCTGGTGCACAGGAGAGGAGAAACAAATAAGTATAATACTGCTGTTTTCAATAACCAGCCTGCTCAGTTTTAGCTTTTACTCCATTTACTTTATCTCTTCTAGATTTAAGGAGATTTATTTGATCACTCTTGTAAATGGGAGCACCAAGCATTTGCTGTAACATGGGATCTGTGTTGGTACCATGCTTCTCCTGAGAAGGTCTCTGCTTCCCAGTCTCCTTTCTTCAGAAGTTTTCCATCAGCCTCTTGCTCTGCAGATGCCACCTGTGCCTCAGAGGCTCAGTGAGGGCATGGGATGGGCACAGGGCCATGCTGCTAAGTGACAAATGTCCTGGGTGTACATGCCCTGGAGTTCAGAAAAGGGTTAATTCCGACCTTCCCCTTGTCACAAAAGCTTTTTGTCTGCCCTGTGGGGGCCGGCTGGGGAGCTGCTCCCATCCAAGCTTGTGACAGGAGCACACCCTGCCTGGAGCAGGGATGGAATCCCCCTGGCTGCTGGCTGGGGGCACTGCCCTGAGCTGCAGGTACAGCCCTGCTGTCCAGAGCCAGGGCAAAGGCAGCATCTCTTGATGGAAAAAACACAAGTGGAGGAATCTAAACCTGCCTGAAGCTGCTTTGCTCACAGCCATGACCCTCATGCCCCACACAGCCCCAGTCTGCCATGGAGTGAGCCCAGCCTTGGTCTCTCCTTCTTCCCTTGTGCTTTCTGATCCCCATGGAGAGGGGCAGGATCTGAGTGTGAAACAGCTTCCTGCAGTCAGCATTTATTCCTACAGGTCCTAAAGCTTCCCTGTGGGATTTGCATGGACCCCCTTGCTCTGGTCTAAATGGGGGAGTGTGGTGGAGCCTGTTCTCTGCAGTGCTGGAAGCGCTGCCCTGACTGCCTGCAGTGCCCTGGGGCAAAGGCAGCCCGGGGGGAACAACCCTCCCCATGCCCTGAGCAAACACCCTGAGCTTTGTGGGGACAGCAGCAGTGGGAATGGCACAGGAGGTTGGGCTGGGCTGTTTCAGGGGGCTCTGTGCCTTGTCTCCCAAGCTCTGGCTCAGTCTCTGCTGTGACAGTGACCCAGGTCCTTGCTGCTGCCTCCCCCTCGGGCTCCTCCTGCCTTTGCCAGGCTGTCACAAGGTCGTGCTGTGGGTTTGAGGGGGATTCTTGAGGCGAGAAAACAATGGATCTGACTCCATGTTCTTAGAAGGCTAATTTATGATATGATATGATATGATATGATATGATATGATATAATGTTATTAAACTATACTAAACTATACTAAAGAATACAGAAAGGATACAGACAGAAGGCTAAAAGATACTGATGAAAAACTCATGACTCTCTCTGCAGAGTCCGACACAGCTTGGCTGTGATTGGCCAATGAGTAAAAACAATTCATGTGAAACCACCTGTTGTATAAATAATGTCCAAACCACATTCCAAAGCAGCAAAACACAGGAGAAGCAAATGACATAATATTGTTGTTATTAAACTATACTAAACTATACCAAAGAATACAGAAAGGATACAGACAGAAGGCTAAAAGATACTGATGAAAAACTCATTACTCTCTCTGCAGAGTCCGACACAGCTTGGCGGTGATTGGCCAATGAGTAAAAACAATTCATGTGAAACCACCTGTTGGATAAATAATGTCCAAACCACATTCCAAAGCAGCAAAACACAGGAGAAGCAAATGACACAATATTGTTTTCCTTTTTCTCTGAGGCTTCTCAGCCTCCCAGGAGAGCCCAGGAGAGAAAGGGATTTTTCCAGAAAATAAAACGGTGACAGGGGCTCTGTGTGAGCAGTGCACTGGGACCAGGGTCCTGCTCTCAGTGTGCTCAGCCTCAGCCACGCAGCACATCCAGGATCCCTCAGAGGGAACGATGCTCAGGAGGCTCCCTGGGATCTCCCCAGAGATGCTCCACCTTTTCTGACCCTTTCAGCATCTCTGTGGGCACCCAGCCTTTGATGTGGCTGCAGCTGCTGGGGTGTGGAGTCTGCTGCACCATTCCTCGGGGATCTGCCAGCACAGCCTGGGACAGACAGGGATGGGGACAGTATCAAGGCATCTAATTCCAAGGAGTTTCTAATTCCAAGGAGTGTCACACCTCCCTCTGAAAAGCCTTCCTTCCACCCAGCACCTTTGCCACAGGTCCCCAGGAGGGTGGGGTGCACCCATGTGGTCTGGGAGCAGCACAAATGCATTAAAAATGCAGAACACAGGGATTGAATCCCACAGCAGAGACAGGAGCTCGTCCAGGTCCTTCCTTGGAGAAAGGGGTACCTTGTGCAGCCCCACTTTATGGGGGATAAATGCCCCCAAGGAAACCAGTGGGATGAGAGCCTCAGCCCCATCAGTGTCCCCTCCAGGAGGGGACAGGACCTCTCTCTGTGCCCCACTGCAGCAACCAGCTGTTGAGGTGGTTTGATGTTTGCTTTCTACCTTCACTTCGTGTGGTTATTTCTGGCCAAGGGAAGATTAGGCCTTCAGTGGGTGTTTGGAATGTCAATAACTATAATTAAGCCTTTGTGGTTCTCTTGCAAACTCGGGAATCTATAATTTTCAGCAGAGTCCCCTCCTAGCATCGCTATGGGGAAAGGGTGTCTTTGTTGGGCTAAAAAATAGAAATAATTTTTAAAATCAAAGCTGTAAAATAAAATGCTAATCAGTGGCATTTACAAATATTTAAATTTTATGTTATTTTCCCTTTAAAGAAGAAGGGAAATAGAAATCTTGGCATTTCTTGCTGTCTTTCAACTGCTTTGGGGGAAGTTTTACCCAGAAGCTAGTTTGTTCCTGTTGTTTAATAATTGCATATCAGGGAAAAAAAGTGAAAACCAGCTCAGGATGAAGGGTGAAGGATACAGAGAAACTTTATTTTCTGCACAAGGTCCCTTTGCTGGATATGTGCAGAGGACAGCAGAGTTTCCAGGAGCTCCCAGAGCAGCGGTGTCAAGGGCAGGGATTCCTGGGCTCCCTTTTCACTGGGATGGGAATGAGACCATCACGAACGGTCTGGTTTCACTTTCTGGAGTTGGGGTGGTGATGCAGCTCCAGAGAACGTCCTCGTTCAGGATTAACCCTTTCTGTACCTGCAGCTCTCTGTACATTGGCTGGGAGTTGGGGAAAGCTGCTTGGGGGGCGATGAAGCAAGGATCATCAACAGCAATGTTGCAAAGTGCTTTTAGGATGTGCTGAAAGGCACGTTGAGGACATCACAGTGAGGGGGTTTGTGATGGCTCTTTGGGGTGTTCTGTGTTGTTTTGAGGAAGGCAGAGGGGAGAGCCTCCTTACCCACATCAGTTAATGGCCTTTTAATAAGGAGGGGTCAGGTGCAAATACTGAACCTGCTCCCTGCCTGGGGCACAGCCACTGGCGAGAATATCAACAGAACATTGTTGCTTATTCAAGGCTTTTGGAGATGGGAAATATAAATAGTCTCATTTATCCCATTCTGCTGATTAATGCAAGTTTTGCAGTGAGTTTGTGTGCTAAATGTGGGGTTTGATGGGAAAAGAGGCAGAGCTGTTCAGAGAGGAGCATCTCAAGATACGCTGAGCAGTAGAATGAGATTGAAAGTTGCCCTTTTTAAGTTAAACAAGAAGTAGTTTAATCTTAGCTCATAATGAAGAAAAGTCAGAGAAAAGCAATGTAACAGCAGCAGGGCAGGTGTCCAGGCTGGCTCTGAAGGGAGATTACAATGATAAAACACAAACTTTGTTTACCTGTGCTGAGTTTGCCAGTGGAAAGGTTTGCTGATGGCACACAAATGAGAAGTTCCATGTGAAGAGGGATTTGACTGTTTTCTAAGAAACTGGAGAGCAAACAGCATTTTTTCCTTGGTTTTTGGAGTGTAGAGCTTGACCCTGAGCTAACTCTGTTCAGTGACAAGGCTCTTCAATCCCACAAATTCTGGGAGAATGGGAATAAAAATGTCCTGATCTGGTTTGTACAAAGGCTCCTCTACAGTGATGCTGCTGGCTGTTGCAAATGAGGACTTGGCTACATTTCTGAAATATCACAGAATCAGAGTCATAGAATGGTCTGGGGTTGGATATTTAAGGATCATCTCCCTGCACCCCCTTTTTTTTTTAATCTTCAGTGACAAGTCCCACTATGAAGCTGCTTTGATGGGCTCTGTACAGTACAATTGCTTTCAAATTACAATAATGATTTTCTTTAAATCCCAAACATATCCCAAACTCTGAAAACAAATAGGGAAACAAAGTTCCCTTCCATGAAATCCTGATTCAAACACTTCATTTTATTTCCCTCTTCTTGGGGAGGGCAGGATTTATTTCACCAGTGGGTGTATAAATATTGACTTATTGACTTGATTTTTTTTTTTTTTAGGAACAGAGACACAAGCAGGTCTCTCATTAGTTCTTACCCAAACATCAGTAAATACAGCCTTTCTGCAGTGAGTCCTGTTTGGAGAGCTTTACCAAATACTATTGCTGTTGAAGTAGAGAGAGTGAGAGTGTGCAGATGTGGAGAAGTGTGTTTGCAGGAAGAAAAAAAAAAGCCTATTAGCTTTGAAGCAGATTTGTATACTCTGGGTTAACACACTGAGTATGTCAGGAGAGACCTTCTCTGTGGAAATGGGCTGTGTTTCTGCTTTATGTGTTAACAATTTGAGTGAAGTATGAAGAAATCCAGCATTGTTCTGCTCTAAGTGGCACAGATTGCATTTCAGTCAGTGCAGATAAAGCACCAGGAACTGTCTGCTCTGCTCCAGGAGATGGATTTGAATTGCATGTTTAATCAACAGGGCTATTTTTTTTTTTTTTTTTACACAGGCCTTTACAGCCAGATAAACCAGAGCAGTCTCTAATGAACTGTGCATCTGGAGGATGGCAGGTTGTGCTGAATGTAAAACTGGTTGGGAAATAGATTTACACTTGCTCCTGCAGGAGGGGCTGCTGCCAACTGCACCGTGCAGCAATAACAGCCACTGGCAGTGCTTGATGCCTGAAGGTCTTAAACCTCTTTACACACAAGATGATCTATATCACAAGCTTCACTTTAGAGACAAGAAAATAATGGCACAAAAGCAATGGTTTAAGTTGCTTCAGGTCACCCTGCAGGTCACTGGGGCAGTGAAAAGCAAACTGAGCCCTGCTGGGATCTAGGTTAGCGTGTGAGCCTCAGCAAGCTGCTGCTTCAGGCAGGGCAGAGCTGCCTGGCCAGCCCCAGGCACCCAGCACCAAACAGCCTCCAAGGGAGGAAGGGACAGACCCTGTCTGCAGCCTCAGCACTTCCCATCCCAGCAGAGCTGAGCAGCTGCTCACAGAAATAGCTCAGCACCCCTGCAAAAGGAAGGGGGGGTGTAGCAGGGCGCTGTGGCTTGCATTGGGTTCAGCAATTCCTTCATATGGCTGCGTCATATCTTAAAAGTACTCTGATTGCACAAACCAAATTGCTGCTGCTTTTTGGTGTGGATAGCTCAGGATGTAGCAGAGTACAGGCTTAACTTAATACACACGTGTGTTTGTGCAAGGGCTGCCTCATCCTTGTCACTGCTGAAGGAGCTTTTCTGTTGTCATTACTGAGCCCAGGGCAGGGTGGAGCCTAAGAAATTCTCATCTCAAATCTGTCTAGTCTTACCCTGCCTGGATTTATCATTTTCACTTCAGCTTCTTCCTGCAGGTATGATTTCCCTTTGCACAGGGAACTGCTCCCACAGGCGTGCCCAGAAACAGGACACAGGGTTATCTTCCCACAGCAGTGGGAAACAAAGAATATATCTTGCTTAGACAGTAGAAAAACTACCTTTTGGATTTAAATATTATTACCCTAACTTTTTGTTATGACCAGCATTTGCTTTGATGTTTTCTAAGCTCCTTTTCTTCTCTCTTTCCCACTGAAACTAGTCAGAATCTGACTCAGGCTGAGTTTCTGTCTTGCACAAAACCTTTGTCCCAGGCACTTGTGCTGTAGCACACAAGGCCAAGATCTTGTGCTGATTTCCATCTCCCTTTGAACTCTGCCCTGAGGCTGCCTGGGTGTGCCATGAGCTCCAGCTGCCACCAGCACTGTGTTCTCACCCTTAGGCTTGTTCCTCATCCTCAGAGCAAACAGCATCCCTGCTCCAGAAGGACCTGGAGTGACTCCACAGCCTGTGCCTTCCCATGTTTGCTGCCTGCAGCTCCCAAATCCTTGTCCAGAGTGTTCAGAGCAGGTCAGGCTCATCTCTCCTGCATCAGTTGTGTGTTGTGGGTGCTGGGCTGTGGCACAAGCACTGAGCCACACCTGCACCAGTGTCACTGGGATATCCAGAGCCCTGGCAGACCACACCAGGAGTGGGCACTGCTGCCTAAAATCATAAGGGTTGTGTGACCTGCAGAATTCAGACTGAAACATGACACACTCCCTGTGTGTGCTCCCTGCCATGGTAAATTGCTGTCATAGCAGCAGCAACCACTGTGGCAGTTGTCCTTTTGTCCTTAATGCGCAGGAAATTATTGAGATCAGCAGGCACTTTAATGTGCTGGTGTGGTTCCTTTGCTGAGGGGGAAGGCACTCTCAGGGTGGTTCTGTTTCATGAGGAGCAGATAGGCTGCCTCTTTAGAGCTCATGTTACCTGCACTCATCCAGGACAGCTCTCAAACATCTCCAGGAGCCCGTGGCATGAACAAGCTCCTTTGCACACTGGTGGGAAAAGTGCTTGTGCTTGCTGGTGCATTGCTGCATTTAACCAGCAAACCCCCAGGCAGGGAGAGCTGCTCCTCCTGTGCAGCAGCCCAGAGGGCATTGAAGGAGTGTAGGGGGATGCCCCCAATGAGAGAGGGGCAAACTAGCTTTTGTCCCCCAAAAAAGGAAGGAAGCCCAGAAGTTTCTCCCAACGATCAGGTGAAAAGACACCTTATAGGACCCCAGAGACGTTACTAAAACCTTGGGGTCACCTAATTGGATGGAAGCCAAAAGGTCCCGCCTGGGCCATAAGGTAGAAAAAGAGAGAACAAAGGAACCACGAGGCTTTTGTGAACGTGTTTCTACCAGGATTAGACCTCTGTACCTGGCTCGGATTTTCTGTTTATTGTTTTTCCTTTTATTAAACCTTTCTGTTTCTAACACTGCAGCAGAAGCCATCCTGCTCATTATTTGCTTCCAAAGGTAAAAGCTAAGCTAACCTTGGTGTATTAGGTTCCCTTTTAAGGGCTCATAAAACCCTGGCCCGACAAAACAGAACCTAATAGGGCATTGCATGGTGAATTAGTTTTTTCCCTCCATGGTAGAAGAGGGAAACGGGTCTTGGTATTCTTCTGTTCAAATGTAGGATCACCACACTGTGCCACAGGCAGCAGAACAGCCTGGGCTGGAGAACACAGCTCCAAACTGGTGGTGTTGATTCTCTTGTGTTTTCCACCAGCACCAGTGACTGAATAAGTCTAAATCAGAGAGAACACATGGACAAACAGGGAAATAAAGGGAGGTTCACAAAAACAGGCAGGCTTTGCCTGATTCCTTAAAGGCAGGCAGGATTTAGGAGCTGTAATATCTTCCTGTCAGAGCCTGGTGATGCATTGCCCTGTCGGGGCTGACCTGTCAGCCCAGCGCTGCTGCTGCCATCAGCTGAACAATCACCTCACAGCCACCCTGTAAAACTGCAGCTCCCCAAATTCCCAAACGGAGGGAAGGACAGAGCTGTAATCAGCAGGCAGCCTTGCCATGGGAAGGGTGGGTTTGGACTCGTATGGCTGCTTTGTGTTCCCTTTCATTCCGATGGAAAAGGGCTCCATTTAATCATTAACAGCCATTCCCAGCTCTCGGCTGGCTGGGCAGCCCGGTGTGATATGGTGCACTTGGAAAGCACAGAAAGATCAGTCTCTGCCAGACGTGGCATCCCCACAGCACCGGCCAGGAGACAAAAGCCTTTAGTGTTCCCAAAAAGAATTTAAAACATTTTACATCAAAAGGCTGCAGAAGTTCAAACATGTCACCGGCAGCCGGTGGCACAGGACAGGAGTGGCTTTGTCAGGAAGGCTGTGGCAAGGGGGGGCTAACACTGAGCAGCAATTCTGTTACATACATGATTTTCAAGCTCTCTGTACATCTCTTCTATAATTAATACCTTCCACAGTGCACTGGGAACGAGAAACACAACCCACAGCAGCTTTTGGATCATGAATAGCTGTCAAACAGCAAACCCTAAAACCAGGAGTGCTGCGTGTTCTGCCCCTCGGCAGAAACCTCCTCATCTTGCAGTGATGGCTGAAGCCAGAGAGACCAAATTAGGAGCATCCATCGACCAGATCCCAGCTGGGCCAGCTTCTGCCTTCCATGAGATCTTGACTTTGCCATGGATGGTGGGACTTCTCAGCAGGCAAAGGAAGCTCTTCAGCAGGTTTTTGCTTATGGCCAGGTCCCTACAGGGTAGGGAAGACTTTAATCCAGGGCTTGAACTAGTGCCAGCCATTTGAGCAGAGCTCATGGATGTGAAAAGTGCCATGTTAAATGCAGGATCTGAACAGAAAACTCATGTAGGGATTAGGAAATCCTACACAGGGAATTACCTACCTGAGAGAGCACTGCAGCCAAATATGGGGGGGAAGAGGGATAGAAATGGCTGCTTTGGCAGAAACATCTCAGTGCCAGCCCGGCAGGCAGGGCTGAGCCCAGCCCGGGGCTCTGGCTGCCGAGGCTGCTGATGCTGCTGAGTCAGCAGCCGCTCCCCGGCACAGCCCGGGCCTGCTGAGCCCTGCTGGGTGCTGAGCCTGGGTCCGGGCTGGGATCAGCCCTGCTATGCCCGGGTATGGGCTGCGATCAGCCCTGCTGTGCCTGGATCCGGGCTGGGATCAGCCCTGGTGTGCCTGGGTATGGGCTGGGATCAGCCCTGCTGTGCCCTGCTGAGCCCTGCTGGGTTCTGTTCCTGGGTATGGACTGGGATCAGCCCCACTCCTGTGCCCATGTTCTGGCTCGGCTCAGCCCCACTCCTGTTCCTGGTGAATCCCCTGTCCCTGCCGGCTCCCAGGTGTGGCTGCAGCCCTGTCCCCTGTGATGTGGGGCTGCAGAGCTCTCCCACCCTGGCTGGCACCATCACCCTGCTCCCACAGCCCGGCTCCCTTTTCCCCTGGCTCCAGCATCTCTAAGCCAGGGTCCAAGTTTAGATCCTCCCGCTCCAGGCTGGGTGTGGATCCCCAGCCCAGCAGGGAGTGAAAGGCTCTTTATCCCACCTTTCCTTCGCCTGTTTGTTTGATCCCTCCCACAAGTTTTTCCGGTGCCGCGGTTTTCACTTCTGCCTGGTTATGCCACGGGTTTTAAACCTGAATGGAGTATTTATCTAAATATATCCAAACACATCCCTGTAATTCCTCGCGACTTCTGGGGGCAGTGAGTGATCCAGGATTCTTTTTGGACTTGGGCAAAGGTGCAAACGACTGCAGGGTAATTCAGCGTTGTCCCTCAGGCCAAGCCAAAGGGGGCTGGCAGGTCCAGGCCAGGCTGGCGTTCCCTGCCCCTGGAGCCTGTGTCACACTGGGCAGCTGTGACACGCCTGCCGTGGCTCCCCGGTGCCTCCACACTCGCTTTTCTAAGAGGAGCAAAGAGACAAAATTATATTAAAGAGAGCCTTGATGCTTAACCGAGCTGCAGCTCCTGAGGAGAGGTGGGTACTGGTTCTTCTGCAAGTGGCTAAATAGGGGTGAATATTTAAGATGCTGTATTTATTCAGGCTGTAATGACATGCTGCTTTTTTTGAGAGAGTGTGTTTCATCAAAAGCAAGTGTTCTGTTCCCTGTTCTCTATGTTGTGTGGTGGCTTTTCCTCCTCCCCTATACTTTTTTTGGCTAATTAAACTATTCAATCCAAATTCCTTTTTTTCTTTTTTTTTTCCTTTTTTTCGTTTCACTGCTGTGCCGTTTTACTTCAGTTTATTTTGTGTTTTAAAATGGCTTCTATTTAAATTTGGAAGGGAAGAAAAATAAATCTGCTAAATATATTTCTATTCAGATCATATGTTGTGGCTTTTCTCTTTTTGAAGAATGAGGTCTAATTTTTGAACCTGAATTCACTTGGCACAAGTCTTGGCTTCAGCAATGTTGGGTTTCCTTTTGTTTTAAAGTAATTCCCTTTTTCCTACTGCTGGGATACATTTATGTCTTCGTGCTAGCAAAGCTTTTAGGCATGTGTTTGGTTTGAAAATGTTCATCGGAGCAAATATGGGCAGAGGATTTGAGGATGAGGCTGTCAGTGAGTTTTATGGTGTTTTATGGTGATCCTTGGTGAGATGCTGTGGATCTGGAGCACCATCAGTCCTTTCCCACTACCCATGCACATCCACTTTGGATAAATCTTTGCAAAAAGATGCAGCACATCATTTTCCTTTCCTTTTTGTCTCTCTCTCTCTGAAAAGCCAGGCCTTGTTCCTTTCAAGTAGGGTAGGGTGGGGTTTGGGTTTTTTTTGAGGGAAAGGGAGTTTACTAAATATTTGCTGCATTCGGAAGAAGGAAAAGGTAGAAATAAGCAGCAGAATCTAAGGTATATTCAACAGCAGAGGGATTAATTCACAATTATGTGAAGTTGGAGGTTTTTTTTAATTGATTAAAGCTTTATCTTAAGCACTTCAGCATGGCTAGAATATGTTTCTCAGTGAGGAATGTGTGACTGAGAAACATGGAAAGAACAGCTGGGGGAAAAAATAGCTAAGAAAAATAGAGATTTTATGGTGTTTCTGACAAGCTGTGTCACTGCCTGTTGTCCCTAAAGTCACAGTCCTCAAAGCTGGACTGTTTGGGTCATCTGAGTTCCTGGGCTTTCAGAGGGGTTTGAGACACGTTTTTCTGTGAATAGGAATTTCTGACAAGGATGTGTAACTTAGCTGCACCCTTCTGAGAAGGTTTTCTGGAGGACAGAGGAACTGTGAGGCTGTTAGTTAACCCCAGTCCCAACGCTGCTTGTTTCTAATTGTTTTGCTGTCTCTGCTTAAAAATTCATCTGCTATAGCGAGAAAGGAAGCAAAATGTAGATGCTTCAGAGCAAAGGTATGAATAAAATCTTCTGCCTATAGAAACTGGGAGATGGAAAACCACAGCTCCAGCAAGCAAGCACAACTAAACCAAATGTATGCATTGAGGGAGAGAAGCCCTTAGCATGCATGGTAGCAGAAGATGTCATGTAGGAGATCTGATTTATGGTGGAAACCTCGACTTTTGGCCACGCTCTGAGGTCAGGTTTCTGAGTAAAGCCTGCATTGCTGAGTCAGGCCAGTGGGTCCTTGAATTTTCTGGTCTGAACGTGATGTAACATTGCTCTCCTCTAGCCTCAGTGAAGTTCAGGTACTTGGTGGGTGGATGTGGGGTCCTGTTTGTGGCTGTGTATTCTTCATGGGGAGTGGGTAAGTTTAGTGCCCATGCCCAGCTGTGAGGTGCTTCAGCCCTTCCCATCTCAGGGGATAATGCAGTGAGACACAGAACACATTTGTGGAGGGAGCCCTGGGGTGGCTCAGCCTTGATGGCAGAGCCACGCTGGGGTCTTGGGTGTGTGCTGGGTGCTCAGAACCTCACAGGACCTGCCCTGTGCCCTGCACCTCATTCCCTTACCCTGGGGGTCCTGTAGCCCTTGCAGCCCTGTCCCTAACCCTGCAGCCCTGTCCACTCACCCTGCAGCCTCATCCCCTTGCCCTGGACATCCTGTAGCCCCTGCAGCCCTGTCCCTTACCCTGCAGCCCTGTCCCCTTGCCCTGGGGGTCCTGTAGCCGCTGTAGCCCCCTCCCTTTGCCCTGTGGGTCCCTTTTCCCTGCAGCCCCATCCCCTTACTTTGCAGCCTGACCCCTGCCCTGCAGCCCCGTCCTCTTACCCTGGGGGTCCTGTAGCCCCTGCAGCCCTGTCCCGGCTCGGCCTTGATGGCAGAGCCACGCAGGGGTCTTGGGTGTGTGCTGGGTGCTCAGAACCTCACAGGACCTGCCCTGTGCCCTGCACCTCGTTCCCTTGCCCTGGGGGTCCTGTAGCCCCTGCAGCCCTGTCCCTTACCCTGCAGCCCTGTCCCCTTGCCCTGGGGGTCCTGTAGCCGCTGTAGCCCCCTCCCTTTGCCCTGTGGGTCCCTTTTCCCTGCAGCCCCATCCCCTTACTTTGCAGCCTGACCCCTGCCCTGCAGCCCCGTCCTCTTACCCTGGGGGTCCTGTAGCCCCTGCAGCCCTGTCCCTTACCCTGAAATTCTGTCCCCTTACCCTGCAGCCCTGTCCCCTGCCCTGCCAGTGCCCACGCAGCCCCTGAGCCGCGGCGCTCCCCTCCCCTGCTGGTGGGGTGCCCGGGGTGCCCCCCTGCCCGGCGGCAGCGCTGATCCTGCCCCTCGGAGGCTGGATCTCTGCTCATTAGCTGCTGTTTGCTGAAACCGGATACCTGGGGCACCCCCGCCAGCCCGGAGTCCCCGGGCTGCAGCTATTTAAAAGGACAAGGGCAGCCTCAGAACTTCCACCTCTTTCACATCCATGTGCCTCCCAGCGCCCGCTCCCCACCGCCCTTCCCTCCTTGCTGCCTGCAGCATCCATGAGCCACGAGAGCAGCGACGGCCCGAGGGGGACGTGCCAGCCCCGGGGAAGGATTATCTGCTGAATTTGGGGGGACCCCCGAGAGCCCCGGCTGGCCCCGGGCCCCTCACCCCGGCTGCCTCTCCCGGGCTCGCAGAGCAGGAGACACCTTGAGGGGAAGGAGGGAGGAAGGGGCTTTGTTTGAGTTTTTTCTTCCTCCTTTTTTTTTTTTAATTTTTTTTTTTTTTTTATTTTTAAAATCGTTATTATTTTTAAAGAAGTAGCAATTCTGCTGGGACAAATGAATGCCCACGGGCATGGGGTTGCACGGAGATGCTGCTCAGGCTCTCAGCTCGCTGCAGAGTAAGTGCCCGAGGCAGAGGTGCTGCCAGGGGGAGGGAGCAGGGCAGGGGCACCCGCGGGTGCAGGGAGGAGGCACCGCTGCCCTCACCTCCTCAGGGAATCAGAGGACAGCAGGGACCTGCCGCTCGCCCTGGGGCTCCACGGCTGGCTGGGTGGGACTTTGGATGAGGAGGGGAAGCAGGGATGAAGGTTTTATCCACATGTGGAAGTCCCCTCTCCTGCCAGAGCTGACCAGGAGGATTCGGGATCCAGCTTGTTCTGATGGACCTCGCATGGGGAAACTCACTGCCCCGTTCCTGCCCTCCGGGATGCAGATTCCTCCCTCGGTGCTGGGAGGAGAGGGGCTCTGGAGATGCTCTGGGGAAGCAGAGCAGCCCAAGGAGGGGAACAGGGGCATGGGGGTCTTTTCTCCTCCAAGCCTGAGTCCCATCCACAGGCTGCCAGCGCTGATCCCAAGGGAAAAGCCATGTCAGGTACTTTGCAAGGTGGGTCCAGGCCGGTTTGGGGCTCCTGGCCCTGGACAGGTGAGTGGAGGGGGCTGCAATTTCCATCAGCAAAGAAGGGCCTGGGCTTCCCCTGGACAGGGTCTTCAATTCTTTCCCCGCAGTTCTGGCCAAAAGAGTTTCTTTTTTTCTTTCTTCTTCTTCTTCTTTTTTTCCCCCCCCAAATTATTTATTTATTTTGTATAATTTCTCGTAAATGCTTCGCTATTACAGAGGAGGGCAGCAGAGAGAGGCAGTAAGGACATCCTTAAATAATTTTCATTTCTCAAAATCTGCCTTTTCCTCTTCTCTCTAAGTCCAGAGGAGAGATCCTTGGGGGGTGGGAGGCACATCTGCATTGCAAATAAAAATAATAATTACAACCACCAACCAACCAACAACAAAAAATGTAACAGCTAAGAAAAAACACTTGAAATCACGGACTTTGGGAATCAGAGATCACAGAAATTGCACTATTTATAAGGAGAGGAAAAAAAAGGCAAGAAATCCAGCGACCATGGGCCAGCCTGGCTTCCTAGAGTGTACTTTGTGTTCTCTCTCCTTTTTCCAAGGTAATTGCAGTCTGCCGAGAGGGAGTTAAATGGGATTAAAAGATCTGTGTAAGCAAAAGGACCCAGAAGAGAAGGAGGAAGGAGTGAGCCGTCCGGGCCAGGGGTGTCTGTGACACAGCTGAACCCCTTAGCGAGGCAGAGAGCCGAGCTCCTGGGAAGGATGTACCCACAAACCGCCTTATGCCCCGATTTCTGATGGATTGCCGCAAAAATTGCCCGAAAGAGACAATGCACTAAACGTGATGGAGCCGGAATCAGAGCCGGTCTCCAGACTCAGAGCTACAGCGGCAGGCAGGGGGTGAGTACAAACTCCGCTACTCCCGGCGCTGGGGAAGGGAATCCCGGGCGGGCTGGGGGTGCCGGGGAGCCGCGGGATCCCGGGAATTGGGAGCGGGGTGGGGGAACACATTCCTCTGCCAGGGGATGATGTGAAAACTCCAGCTCTGGAGAGGAGAACGGGCTGCGAGCGGAGAGGCCACGCTGCGGAGCGGGAGGAACGGGGCTGCGGGGTGCGGGGGACCGGCGGGGAGAGCCCCCCCAGCGCCCCCAGCCCCACGCACCGGGCCGGGGGCTCCCAGCGCGGGGGTGCTCCGGGAGGCGGTGCAGGATGCAGGAGCTGCCCCTCCAGCCCTCACCCTGCCCTGCCCGGGGGGTGCCAGCCCCTCCTGCAGCAGGGGTGCTGCTCCTCAGCCGGTCCCTCGGGGACACGGGTACCTGGGTCGTGCTTCTTGAGGTGGGGAAGCCCCGAGGGATGGGCACGGCGGAGGTGCGCGGCGGCAGCTCCTCTTCATGTGCTCGGCACACACAAAACGCTGCTCCCTCTCCGCCCGTGTGTGAAAGGATCCCGGCGCACAGGCTGCCCGTCCCCCTTCTCCCACAGCTGGGGCCAAATTTTGCTGTTTTCGTTGTTAAGCGCGTTGTTGGTGGTGGTTTTGTTGTTGTTGTTGTTATTTTCCCGGGATCCCGCAAAGGGTTAATCCCGCTGGCTGCGTTGTCGGATGTACTGATGATTTACCGACACTCCCTTGGAAAGGCTGGGATTCTTCTGCCTGGCAGTTTGAAAAAGTTGTGTACAGGATCCCTCTGCCCGGCTGGGCTGGGAGATGGGGGAAAGAGGGGGACCGGGGCCGGGGGATTTGGGGGCAGCCCCCCTCCACCGCCGGGGTCATCCCGCTGCCGCCCCTTCCCCAGGGCCCGAGGAGGGTGAATGTGCAGCTCCCTTGGAGGCTCAGCCTGTGTGTGGAGTTACAGGGAGAGCCCAGATCCCATCCCAGGGGCTGCAGCTGCTCTCCTTGACAAGTTTTCTGTGTGTTTATATACTCACAAGGGCTGAATCTCAGCGTTTTGGGGTTCTTGCGGTGTGGGGGTTTTCTTTGGGATTTTTTTTTTTTTTTTTTTTTTTTTTTTTTTTTTTTCTCTGCTTGACAAGTTTTCTGTGTGTTTATATACTCACAAGGGCTGAATCTCAGCGCTTTGGGGTTCTTGCGGTGGGGGGGTTTTCTTTGGGATTTTTTTTTTTTTTTTTTTTTTTTTTTTTTTTTGGCGTAGATGTGGCTGTGGCGTGTCTGGAGCCGCTGGTAACTGCAGCATCTCCCAGTTACACCTTTTTAGTGCTGGGAATGGTCTGGGAGAGCCGCCTGGCACCGTGCAAGGGTGGCTGGCGTCAGAAAGGGAGCAGCCCCAAGGGGACCCGACAGATAAAGGTTCCTTTGAACCAGCAGCGTGTCACAGCGAGGGGACGGCTCTGGAGCGACACTTGGCCCCAGGCACAGCCCCTGACAGGGCACCAGCTGCCCGGCCTGCCCGGGGCTCGGCGCGGTCCGTGAGGACAGCGATGTGCCCGGTGTGCTGCCTGGGGACAGATCCCAGCCCTGTGAGCGCGGCTCAGGAGGGACCGGGGGCAGGCAGCGTGGCTCCCGGCCTGCCGGGGACCCGTGCCCGGCTCTGCCTCGGGGTGTCCCCGGCTGGCACAGCCCTGCCGTGGGCTCCGAGCCGGGCAGTGCTCAATCTGCCCCCGGTGCCTGGGCAGGAGCGCCTTTTGCGGGGGTCCTGGCTGGCCTGTCCCCTGCCGGTGCCGCTCCGGTCCCTCCTCAGCAGAGGTCGCTTGCTGCCCTTCGCATCCTCTCCCTCAGGGATTTCGGGGCTGGATCCGAGTCTCCTGGCGGAGCGCCGTGCATCCCACCGCCCCATGGCCCAGGGCCCCCTCAGGCCGCTGCTCTTGGGCAGGGTGCCCTGAGCGGCTGGCACGGCCCTGGGCCAGCCTGGGCTGGCTGAGGGCTGTGCTGCCTGGGGACAGCTTGTGATGGCAGTGGTCTGGCACTCCCGTGTGGCACTGGGGTCCCTCTGGTACTCGTGCAGCTGATTCTGGAGCAGGGCTGGTGGCTGGGGAGCTGCGGGCCCTACAGGAGGCCTGCGGGTGACCCAGGGGAGGAGCGGCAGTCGCAGGGTCTGCGGGAAGACTTGAGCTGCCAGAGTTTGTAAAACCAGAAGGACACAAAATTTTACAGGCTCTTCAAGCTTAGAGTGCCCCTCTTGGTAATTTCTAGCGAGCACAGACCCCCCAAAACACGGGGGAGGGTCTGCATTACGCTGCACATCGAGTCCAGGTGCTGTTCCACTGTGTGACTTTGGCCCACTCAGCCCCAGTGCCACTTCTGGCCATGGAGGAGGCTCGATGCTCCTGGGGACCTCTGATGGGTGACAGCCTGCTGTCACAGCCCTGGGGTGGTGGCACAGTGCTGGTCTGGGGCTGCCTGGCCCATCTGTGTGCTGGATGAGGAAGCTGCACACATGGTACTACAGCATCCACCCAGCACCATTGGGGTGGGTCAGCCCCTGGGAAGGCCTAAAAGGGCTGGAAGGGGGCATGGATCCTTTTTAAGACGAAAAGAGGATGGCTTGCAAGCTGGGCAGGTCTGGGGACAGATTATGGCACTGCTGGACAAATTCAGCAGTAGGGTGGCAAATGATGTGTGTGCTGGGTGCTTGGGGGTAGAGAGGAGGCAATTGCACCTGGAGATGTGTCCCATGAGGGATAGACAGCATCATCGTCCAGGACCACCCTCCTGCTATTTCCATGCGTCTCTCTGAGTGTGTGCTTTATTAAAATAAAGCTCCAACTTCATCCCCTTTCTGCAGTGGGTTGAGGGGTTAAAATCTGCCCTGCTTAATATCTCTGTTCATGAAGATTCTGTTACTGACTGAAGGTTGGCCAGGTTTGTGGTGAGATTGGTGTTGGAAATCTCTGCCCAGGGACAAACAGGGTTTGTGGGATTTTTTTACTCCCTTCCGTTTCTTTGCCAATTTGTTGGGGACATAAGTAGAAATGATGGACGCTTTTACTGAAGCAAATGGAAACAATGGGGAATTCTATATGGCTCTGCCAAACCCCATTCACAAAATGAAGGAATGCAAAGGCATTTGTTGGAAGGACAAAAAAGGAGTTAGATGACAGATCAGGCTTAGCACTTCTGTTTGTCGAGGGCTCCAGTTACTGGAGAACACAAAGGCCAGGGCCAGCACTGAGTGTTGTCACTTCACACAGCAGCAAAGCCAATATCCCAGACAGACAGGGATGGGGAGCGAAGGGCAGGGAGTCATGGGTTCCCAGGAAAGATCCCCACTGTGGAGAGCTGCTGGGAGCTGCCTGGAGGTGTTTGAGCCTTATCAGTCTGGCATCTCTCATGTGGGGGAGCAGGTTGGCACCAGGAGCAGCCCAGCTCTGGGACAGCTCTGTGCAGTGAATGCACAGAGGCTCCAGTTCAGTCAGGAGGACAAGGACCAGCAATTTGGGACCCTTCAGCCCTCTGTGTGCAGGTGCCAGCCTAAACCCCTGAGAGGATGAGGTGTGAGGTCACCCTGGCCATGCTGGTGCTTCATCCCCACCTTCTGTGCACTGCAGGTCAGGGTGGCCCTCCTGGAGAAGTCCTGAGAGGAGCTGTAGGTGCCAGATGAGCAAATGTCAGGCCTTTATGGATCCAGCTCTCCTGCTATGGGCAGGGACACCTTCCAGTAGACCAGGCTGGTCTAAGCCCTGTCCAACTTGGCCTTGAACCCTTCCAGCGTTAGGGATTTCATTTTTCCTTACTTAATATTGGCATTTTCTAGATCGCTCTGTTAAGAATGTATTTCTAGGGGCCATATCTCTTTGCCTGCTCAATACTTTTCCTTAAAAATGTAGCTGCTGAATGGGGATTGAAAACTAATAGTATTTCAGTTGTTTCAGAAACTTTGCCCTTATCACACTGGCGTTTGCAGCAGTGTCTGTGCACAAAATCTTTGCCTGGAGGTGTAAGTCAATACCTCATTTATACTGCAGGAAAGGACTGAGCAGGGTCAATATGGGGACATCTACATAGTTGTGTGTTTCCATTGCTCTTGCCAGAAATTGAGGGGGAGTGGAGAAATACCATCATTTCCAGAAGCCCCAGAAGCTCCACAGAGGAGGCTGCTGGTACAAAATAAGATTTGTACCCCAAAAAGCTGGGATGGAATCGATGCACAGTACAATTTAGAGCCTCAGTTTATAGGTTGTGATTTGCTTCCTGTTTGTCAAAACTGCTTGGGACTCTTGCAGAATATCACCTCCAGTCATGGGCAAGGGGTCTTATCTTAAGCCACACGTGCATTTTCTCCTTTTTAAGATATACTGTCTGATCTACAGCTAGAAATGCAGATTTGCTTTTCTTGAAAAGCAATTTTCAGCCTCCAGCTGGCTTTGTGGTCTTTTGAACAGGAAGAATATACACCTGAATGGAGAAAAGTGGTGGGGAATTGTTTTTCCACCTTGCAGTAATGTTTGCAATTTCAAAGCCATTTCCCCACTGTAAATGAAGGAGAAAAAAAATAATTAAATGCTGCCATGGGCCCTTGAAATAGTTCCTTCAGCTTCAACCCATCATCTAAACAAACAAGATGTCAAAATCATTTGGACTTCTTATCTTAAGGCAGGGCAAACCTTTTATTAAAAAAAAACCCTGGAATTGTGCCAAACCAATTCCAGAAATAGTGTGAAATTAGCTGATCACAATTATTTTACAGGTTGCCTCAGCTTTGTCAAATTGTCACTTCCTCGAGGACAATTTGTGACCAAGTTTACCCTGAAGGCTCTTTGGTTCCTGCTGTCCTAAATTCAGTGCAGGGCTTCATTCCAGCACTTGTCTGGTCAGAAGGGAATAAGGGTGTTTGTGCTTCTCTGTCCCTCTCAGTTGTACTTTTCCTTGGACTCCTGGCACTGGTCAGTTCCCGTGGACTGATCCACAGGAGCTTGCCAAAAGTGGGGAAGTAAAATTAAGCTGTAGTCAGTAACTTCAGTTTGCTATAAAGGGAGTTGATGTCTGCACTGGAAAACTTTAAAGGCTCATGTGAGCTTACATCATGTGTGCTGTGGGGCACCTCTACACCCAGGACTGCAGCAGTGGGTTGGGTTGGAAGGGACCATAAAAGTTCATCCCATTCCACCCCCTTCCATGGGCAGGGACACCTTCCACTATCCCAGGCTGCTCCAAGCCCTGTCCAGCCTGACCTTGGATGTTTCCAGTGATGGGTCAGCCACAGCTTCTCTGGGCAGCCTGTGTCTCACCACCCTCACAGGGAACAATTTCTTCCTAATATCAATTCTAAGTCTGCCCACCTTCAGTTTAAAGCCTTCCTCTTTGTCCTGTCCCTCCATGCCCCTGTCCAAAGTCACTCCCCATCCCTCTTGGAGCCCCTTTAGGCACTGGAAGGTGCTCCAAGTTCTCTCTTGAGCATTGTTTTCTCCAGGCAAACAACCCCAGAATCCTCATTGTGGTACTCACACAGCCTGTGAACAAAAGAAATAAACGCCTTTAGTGGCGTCTCTTGATAGCGTGGAAATCACTGCTCATGGGAGGAAGCCGAGATAAAGGCAAGGTGGGTTTGATAGCTCTATATAAGGAGAAAAATCTTCTTTACTCCTGCTACTCCAGCTGCTTATGCAGCTCTGTCGCTGCAGAGCTGTAACGGAAAAAGAGCCTGCATTAAGAACCCCGGGATAATTAACAGCCCCATCACTCACACCGCTGCCATTTGGAAGCTGCTTTTGCTTTTTCCATTAAGTTGGTGAATTTTGCCAAAGTGTTTTTCTTCAGTGTTTTGGCACCTGGCCCCGCTCTCAGCTCTTGGTGTTGGCCATGTGAGGGGTCCAGGAGCAGGGCTGGGGCCAGCTGGATCCCACACTGTGCATTCGTCTCCTTTACAGCCTGAGAGTGTCACTGGAATGAAATTACGTGCTGGATTTTCCCCCAAGACTTGTTCTCCTCATTGTGTCAATCAGCAGGGAGTTTGGTTTGTGAAGGTGCCCCTCAAAAAAACAAAAATGGACTTCAGTGTGCTGTGAGCAGCAGTGGTTGTACAAATTGATCCTCACCAGATCACAGGTGTTTAACACCTGGGACTGCTGCTGGTGATGACCCCCTTCCCTGTCCTCCTGTGTTCTCTTCAGGCAGTCAAGCTGGTGATCCCCAGCCAGGTCTTTGCTCCATGCACACGTGGAATTGTGTCCACAACTTAAACTCTGTTGGAGATGAGCACAGAAATTCAGGTTGCCTCGTGAAGTGGATTTTAGCCTCTCTCATGGCAAAAAAAAATAGTGCCACAGGTGGCCATGAAGAATCATCCTGTCCTGCTTCCCTTCCTCCACTCCCTGAAGGTACTGGGGCAGCGGCTCTCCTTGGGCTTGGCAGTGTCTTCATCCCAACAGCTGTGTCCCACAGGATGAAGCTGTCAGAAAAGAACCAGAACTCCCCAGCTGGAGATCTCTGGAGCGTGGTGAGGGTCCCCTGGTTAGGATATGGCTGGATGTAGGACGTGGCAAAAGAACACCAGGACTGGGCTATTCCTGGCTGTTCTTTCATAAACTAAAGCAGTCCCAGGGCTCCTGAAGTGTGCAGCCCAGTGTCAGGGTGATGGAAACAGCTAAGTAGGACATGGATTGTTTCAGCTCATTTCTTTCCCAGTTGATGTGGGACCACTCCAGTATTTTATCTCTTTAAGCCTTAAAATATTAGTTAGTGGCTGGATTCCTGGATGGATTTTTACGTTCAAAGCCAGGTTTCCCCACTGATGTAAATCACTGTGGCTTTGTTTTAGCTCAGGGAAAGGGTCTCCTGCACTGAGTGAGAATTGGCCAGGGTAATACATTGTCTCAGAGGATGATTTCTTGGGCTAAAGCTGAGGCTTGATGGCAGGAGAAGAGTGGTTTGATTCATGACTTGTGCATCAGATGTGGAGAGAGGAGCAAGCTGCACTTTGGCATGGCTTTGCACAGTCCAGTGCTCACACTGGCTGGGCTGAAGTGACAAACAACCTGTGGATGTCCCACACTGCTGCCTCCTGGCTGAAGACTTTCTGTAGTTTACATTTCTGTCTCTTCTTCCAGCAGCCTCTGCTGATGAAGCTGTTAAATATCCTCTCTAGAAGATGAGGGAATTCAATCTTCAAACTTTCCACTGACAGCTTTAAATGAGCCTAACCAAGGAGTTTCCCATGTTCTTTAGTTGGCTACAAATCAAGGAAGCTGATGGGGGAAAGCTGGGGGTTTAGTTACCTTTCTGGTAAAAGCTTTTTTTTCTCCAAGCTGCTGTTTTCAATGGCACTTGAAGGCTTAAAGCTGAGCTAACAGAGAAGTTTGTCAAATTCGCTCTCAGGCATGGAGGGGTCTGCGAGAGCACAGGGTTGGAAGTCTGTGGATCTCCCTCTTTCTAAACTTTCCTGCTATCCCAGGCTTGTGAGAAGGTTCTCAGTGGCTCAGCACAGGGTGCTGAGTGGTGAGAAGCTGCCCCCATCTTTGCACCTGGGTGTAAAATGAGGAACAGACCTGTGTAGGATTTTGCATGCTTAGGATATTGTTGAGCACACAGTAAAGCACGAGGACTCGGTGTGTTTGCGGAGGTGACAGGGCACTGAGTGCCAGCCCATTTCCTGCCCATGTCCCCACAGCCCTGCACGTGCATTCCTGGCAGGGCTTTTAGGCCTCCCAGCTTTGAATGATTTCTCCATTCCCTTGCATTTCTGGTGGTCTGTTCTCGGTGGGCTGAGTGCCAAAGAGCAGCAGTAGCAGAGGCACTGATGGCCCAGCACTGATGGCCCTGCCTCTCAAAACTCTGGGCTGGTCCTTGTTCAAGGCTCCTAATACTATTGGGAAGCCTTTCCATTAAGTTCAGTGGGTTTTGGATTACTTTGAAGCAGAAAAATATGGTCTCAGCCTGAATCTACTTCCTGGAGCCACGCTGGCACTGTCACAGCCTTTGCTGGACAGGGGATCAAGGAGAAGACCTTTAACAATGGAATTGATTTTGTTACTGTTGTTGTAGAAATGCATTAAATTTTTTTCTTCTGTTCAATTTTTAGGGGATTCTGCTTTCTCTGGACAATATTGTGTTTTACTTGGTTCCTGGGATTCACACAGGGAAATTCTGAAGGTAAACTACACTTTTTCTTTTCTTTCCTCTTTCAACAAAAGTAAAAACCAAGTGATTTGGTACCAGTGTAGCATTATAACTTAACAATCAATGTCTGAGCCCAGTGCACAGTTAGATGCATTTATTGCTGATAGCTGCAGTACAGATGATATAGATGGTGCAGTTAAGAGCTGACAAAAGAACCAGGTTTTGTGCAGGTGATTACGTGTCCCACAGGATTTGCAGAGTGTTTTTGTCTGGTGGAACTGGTGGGAGTGAAGCACTTTGTGTCTAAAATGTCACTGGCATCCACCTGCACTTGCCAGGACTTAACTGCTCTTAGA
This sequence comes from Passer montanus, assembly GCF_014805655.1. Taxonomy (NCBI): domain Eukaryota; kingdom Metazoa; phylum Chordata; class Aves; order Passeriformes; family Passeridae; genus Passer; species Passer montanus. The sequence goes on from NW_024369151.1 coordinate 5,031,115, forward strand.
AACTGCCTCTTGAGACTGGGGCTTTATGGAATTAAATGCCTCTTACAGATTTTTCCATGACTTTGGTGCACCCCAGACACACCTCTGCCAGCACAGGGGTTGTCACATACAGAAATAATGTGAGTTCTAAAGGTAAAAGCAAATTTAAGGGAGGAAAATCCTACAGGGTTCTTGACAATAAAATGGCTATAGCTGGTTCAGTCTCTGTGCTGTAAGGGAATATTCTATAGAGGAGTGACACCTTCAGCCTGTCCTCACACCTCCCTGGTGCTGCCAGGGACAGGACTAGGCTGAGGTACAATAATCAATGACCCTACAAAAGGAGATTAAAGCTTGAAGGCCAACAAAATCATCAAAAAATATTAATCTTTAACAGTTGATAGTGGGTGCTGAGCATCTCTGCAATATCTGTTTGAAAAAGAGCCTCCTCTTAAAATAGCAACACCTTTCCCACATGGATGCTTTACACGGGTATTTGCTGGGCCTGAACAGCTTCCCCTGCTGTCAGCAGACAACACTAAGTGGACTAGCAGGCTCCAGGGCTCTCCTCTCAGTCTCTAAAACATGAAGGAAAAATAGAAATTTGGTCAACACTCAGCTGTCAGCCAGCCCATGGACCACTTTTTACAGGAGGGAGGGAATAGAGCCCTGCCATCAGCAATTTTGAAAAATGTAATATTTTCCAAATTCTGCCTCCATGCAAAGGAGGTGAACATCTGGCTGAATTACTTAGTCAAGCAGTTTTCAGAGCAAGTTTTATGTCAGCTCGTAAAGAGGCAGAACAAATACTGTGTCTTGGCATCTTGCTTTTCAAGTAGATTATAATATGCTGTTTAGATTCACCTCTATCCATCATTTTACTCCTAAGATAATTATGGGATGTGGCTGTGTCTTTTGTTACCATCAATCTAAAGCAAACTCTTTCATTTCACTCTCATTGTGTTTACCTTGGTGTAGTTGATAGCTCCCCTCTGAGATACTTTGTCTGTGATAAAATAATTTTGAAAAACTTGCCTGGTTCCCACACAATGAGAGAGAGCATTTCCTTCTGGGTGCCAGAAAATAAAACCTTCCAGGGAAGAAAAGGCTGGAAGAAAATCTGGGTGACTTGAGGCTGTGTTATCACCCAGAATTTTCAAACATGAGCCTCAGAAGCAGTAAGAAGTTCACAGGGCAGTGTGAGGATGAAATTAAGCCAATGCTGTGGGATTTTGAAAACACTCTGGCTGTTACTCTAAGGATTAGGAGTCTTCCTGTATGCTGGAAAATCAGGGAACACAGAGGATGATCTTTCCATGAGTGTTACAAATCCAAAAGATTGTGAGGTGAGTTCATTTGTTGTGTGCTGACTAAAGGTCTGGGCAGTAACTTTTGGAACTGCTGCACTTAATTCAACCCAGTTTTAGCTGTGGGCATCACATCTTGGCTGTTGGAATCTGGGAAGCTGCAAGTTATTCCTCTCCTGCCTTTTGGCTTCTTTTTCTTATACAGCTTTTTGTGTGGTGAAGGGGGGAAGAAAAGAAAGAGAGGGGAAGGATTACAATAAAATATTTTTTCTCCTTTTTCAGAGATGATGATGGGGTTGTTCAGGAATCTGTGTGTATCTCACGTCATGCACAGAGTCTGATAGAAGAGTTTTTCCCAATTGCTCAAATGTTACTACAGGAATGTTGCTACTAGCTTTGAGGCACCTGGGATCAGGCAGCTCTAAGTGAATGTTCTTTTTAAATAATGTGTTTTGATGGAAAAATCCACAGAGGAAAAAGACTGAAGGGGAAAAAAATCCTCTGCTAAACTTGGAGCTGCTTCAGGAAGTCAGAATTACCTTGCATTTCACATTAGTTGATGACATCCTGTATCCCAGGAGATGTGACCCAACAGCCCAGACACTTGGATGGGATGGAGAGGAGAGGAGATGGGCTGGGTGCACAGGAGCCCTGAGCTCTGTGCCTGGACCTGGTGCTGGAAAGTTCACATGTGTGTCCTGCAGAAGGATGCCTTAATGGGATTTTGCGTGGGCACCCAGAGTTTGGCTCCACCTTAGCGGGTTCTGAGGGAGAGGAGTGTTTGGGTTGTGCTTTTTTCCCTTAAGCACTCCTGGATGCTGTTGCTAACGAGGCACTGGGATTGCAAACAGCAGCAGCATCCTCTGAGCACGGAAACATCCTTAGGTCTTTGCAGAGCAGCTACCAAATAAATAACTCCTAGAGCATGCAGCATCTCTAGCAGAGACAGCCCTGTCTGCCTCTGAGGGAGAACCTAAAAATACATGTAGAAATTGGAAGCTGGAGACTAGCTGCTTGCTTAAGTGGTAAATTTATTTTCTTAGGGATAAATCCTGATGCCTTTGAAGTCTGTGGCAAAGGTCCCACTTCTCTTCACTAAAGTCAGGCTTTGGCCTTTGCTTTTTCATGGGCTCTGGAGATCATCCAGAATGAAGACACTGCCATGATTCCTCTGCTCAATGCAGAGAGGGGAGGGCTACTGAGACAGATCTGTTGGACAATATGGAATAAAACCAGTGGGGGAACAAGGATTTCAGAGAATGGGAGAAATGCTGTCATTAACACTTGAACATGCAGTGCAGTAAATTACCCCTCTGCACAGAGTCGAAACGTTTCCATCCTTTTCTACATCTGACACACCTTCTCCAGGGTAGTGTCTGCTAGAAAATGAGTCAAGCTGCTTTAAAAAAGGAAGGTGGGAATAAAGCTAAACTCAGGCAAAGTAAATACTGATTGACTTGTTCCTAATATACAAAATGGCCGAGGTTTTTGCCAAAGTCAAGGAACAGAGGTTTTCTCATCATTCTCCTCCCTTCTTGGCCAGCAGCATTACAGGTCTCAGACTGTTTGAGTCTACAACCCTTCTGGCCAACACCAAGGGGGTCTTTACGTGCCAGTTCTCCAAATATTGTGTTCTGTACATAGTTAAGGGTAAAAGCAGCTGAATACCAAGGCCCCTTTAGAAAATGAGGTAGTTTTTTGGTTTTTTTTTTTCCCGTTTGGAGGATTGTTGATTTACTTTTGATCTAGGAAAGTTGCAATCTCATGGTGTTAGCCATGATTGGCACCACCACCTTTCTGAGTGTTAAGTTCTTGCCTTGCAACATTAGCATTTGGGTTGTACAGCCCTGACTGCCTTCCCCAAAGAGCACTGAGGTGGGAGAGTTGGCTGGTCCAGGAGTGGTGGGGATGGCATTTGGGCAGGAAGAGGGGAGGAAGTGCAGTTATCCTAGCTCACTGTCACCTGTGCTAGTGTCACAGGAATCACAAACACCTTAACAGGGTCATTTGGGTTGGAAAACCCTTACAATCCTCAAATCCAGCTGTTAACCCAGGGCTGCCATGCCTACCACTAAACCATTAGATGTCCCCAAGTGCCACATCTGATGTCTTTTGAACACTTCCATGGATGGTGACTCCACCACTTCACTGGGCAGCTCATTCCAATGCCTTACAAACCTTTTGGTAAAGAAGCCTTTCCTACTCTTCATTCTAGCACCTCCTTCCCCACACCCCCAGCACAACTGGGTTTTTTTTCCCTTTGGAGGACTGTTGATTTACTTTTGATCTAGGAAAGTTGCAATCTCATGGTGTTAGCCATGATTGGCACCACCACCTTTCTGAGTGTTAAGTTCTTGCCTTGCAACATTAGCATTTGGGTTGTACAGCCCTGACTGCCTTCCCCAAAGAGCACTGAGGTGGGAGAGTTGGCTGGTCCAGGAGTGGTGGGGATGGCATTTGGGCAGGAAGAGGGGAGGAAGTGCAGTTATCCTAGCTCACTGTCACCTGTGCTAGTGTCACAGGAATCACAAACACCTTAACAGGGTCATTTGGGTTGGAAAACCCTTACAATCCTCAAATCCAGCTGTTAACCCAGGGCTGCCATGCCTACCACTAAACCATTAGATGTCCCCAAGTGCCACATCTGATGTCTTTTGAACACTTCCATGGATGGTGACTCCACCACTTCACTGGGCAGCTCATTCCAATGCCTTACAAACCTTTTGGTAAAGAAGCCTTTCCTACTCTTCATTCTAGAACCTCCTTCCCCACACCCCCAGCACAGCTTGAGGGCTTTTCCTCTCATCCTATTGTTTGATACCTGGGAGGAGAACCTGACTACAACCTCCTGTCAGGGAGTTTCAGAGAGTGAGAAGTTCTCCCCTGAGCCTCTTTTTCCTCTAGGTTGAGCTCCTTTAGCTGCTCAACGCAGGATCTTTTTCAGGTCTGGGCACATTTACCTTTGGAGTTTTGCTCACGTAGACCTCGGCATCTTCTCCTAAATAATTCAGCTGAGGCTGCTGCCAGCTGGCCCCAGTTTGTGTTGCTGTTGCCTGCTAATCTGAGCTGTGAATGGCTGCTGATAGACCTCACGGGCAGGGGGTTCTGCTTGTCTGTCCATTGCAAATTCCTCCTGGAGTTGGGGGAGAAAGATTCTCTGGGCATCAATCCCTCTCCTCCTGTCTTGAGCAAGGCACCTGGCTCCTAGAGGCAAATCTCACCTCCACTACTCAGTGGCAGCCATAACCAATTTCTGAGTTCTTTACAAACCAAGTCTGGTTCCAGCCTATTAAAATAATTCATTGCTGTAAGATGATCTGCTGGGAAAAAAAAAAGTACTGTTGAGAACCTTGAGCAGTTCACTGAAATCTAGGTGTAATTTTTTTCATGCTGGGAGGCACCTGTGCTTCCCTAAACTCTCCAAGATCAAAAGCTGCTGCTTGCTAGCTTGGGGAGAGAGAGATACAAGGCTTTTGCTTCCTCTGGAAGTTTTGTTACTTGCCCTCTGGGGATACAAAATTTTGCAATCCCAGCTCAATCTGTTGTTTGAATTCCTTTTCAGCTATGTGGTCAGTACTCAGAATTAAATCCCAGAAATAGGACTAGGGGTGCTCAGTGGGAAATTTCCTTGTAGTGAGGTCAGCTCCCTCCAGAACATATGAGCCAGTCCCTGGTGGGACAGGAGAACTCACCAGATGCACCACGGAGCTGATGCATTTTGGCAATTGCTGGTAATCACGTTGAGCATGCACTTGCCCCTCACACAATGTGAGAAGAGCCGTGAGTTCTCCATGCTGGTTATGGGAATATATATGTGGGAGGGTGGGATTGGATGTATGAGTTGGGATTTCCTGTAGCCTGTTGGCTTTGTGCATGGATTGGTTTCACCTCCCTCCACACCCATCCAGCCCTTGGGCCGCCCAGCACCTCACATAATCTTTGTGCTTCCCTTTCAGATGTGGATGTTCTTCAAAGACTGGGCCTGTCAGGGAAAAGGCCATCGAGTGGATGGTCCTCCTCACGTACAGTTCCTCAAGGAGTCATTCCTTTCAAATCAGGGGTCATCTTCACTCAGCGAGCCCGTGTGGAGGCACCGCTCAGCGCCCTCCTCCCCGCAGGCTCCAGCTCTGACCTGCTCCTGGTGCTGAGCCTCTGCTCCCACCGCATCAACAACGCTTTTCTCTTTGCTGTCAGGAGCAAAAAGAAAAAACTGCAGCTGGGGGTCCAGTTTGTGCCTGGGAAGATCATCGTGTACGTGGGCCACAAGCGCTCTGTATATTTTGATTACAATGTCCACGATGGCCAGTGGCACAATATGGCCATCAACATTCGTGGCCAGACAGTCACTTTATTTACTTCTTGTGGGAAGCGCAGAGTACATGCGGATTTGCATTTTAAAAAGGATGAGGCGTTGGATCCACACGGATCTTTCCTCTTTGGGAAGATAAGCCAGCACTCCGTGCAGTTTGAAGGAGCCATCTGCCAGTTTGATATTTATCCTTCCGCCAAGGCAGCTCATCATTACTGTAAATACCTGAAAAAACAGTGCAGGCAAGCAGATACCTACCGGCCAAACCTGCCCCCTCTCATCCCCCTCCTGCCCAGGGATCCCAGTGCCTCCCCCAGCACCCCACAGCGTACGGAGCCCTCGCTGCAGGGTCTGAAAAACCTGACCACTGCTGCCCCAAACTTGGAGTTTGGCAGGGTCACTGCGCCCCTCAAGACAAGGGGTTCAGGTACAACAACCCCCACATTGCTGTCAACCCCACCATCACGGCTGAGACTGACTACCAAAGCCACCAAGGTCACAGTGGCCCCAGCTGTTCTGTCAAGTACTAAATCACAGGTACCCACCCAGTCCCCTCGGGGCGTGGGGACAACCCTCAGGGTGTCTCAGCCCACTCCCAGCACACGCAGGGAGAAAACTCCCCTTCCCACTGCTAAAAGGGCCCCACCAACGAGCCAGAGCCCGGTCACGGCCAGCAGGAAGGAGCCAGAGCAAGAGACCAAAAAGAAGATCAACCAAAAACCAACCATTGAGCCCCCTGAAGCACTCAGTACTGTAAAGCCACTGAGGAGGGTGACTGATAACACAACGAGCAATGTCCACCTTGTCACCCTAAAGCCAACCCTGCAGAACCCAAGCCGTGGGCCCATCCCAAAGAAGCCGTCCCCCACCAGGAGAGTGGATCCCAGCATCATCCCTCTGGTGTACACCAAGCCACCCCTGGGCTCTGCCCGGCCCAGCTCCAGAGCCAGGGCCTTCAACCTCACAACCCCGGCTGCCACAGATGGCTATCAAATCTTTGACCCCTTGGGACCCACTCCGTTTCCATTTTTACTGGGATTTCCAGGAGTGAAAGGAGAGAGAGGACCTCAGGTACGTTCAGGCTCTTCATGGTGGCTCTTCCCAGTCACAGCTCGGCTCAAGGGCTGGCAGACCACAAGCTCCAAGGGTTTCTGTGAAGCTCATCCAAGTGTGGCAGCCAAGCCCTGCTACATTCCTGATCATCACAATTTTAGCATAAATCTCAGTTTGAACCTGAGTGTTCAGTGATGGTGGATGCCATGAAACATTTGTGGTTAAGTTGCTGCTTAACGTCAGATTTTTTAAAAGAAAGGGGCAAAAAAAAGAGAAATCCCACCTTCTTTTCCTTTAAATTGCTGGCTAAAATTGTAATGACCAGGTTGGCACTATCTTCCACACCCTTGGTTTATCTCTGGTCATCTTCCATAGAAAACCCAGATGCCTTAAAAACATGCCTCAAGTTAACGATTTCTTGGCACTTGTTCTTAATTTTTTTTGTATCTGATATTCACAAATCTAGAAAAGTTCCAGCAAATGTAAGTGCAGAGATGGCTTCAGAATTTATTTTTTTAAACAAAGTTTCATCTGTTTTTATGGTATAAATTTTTCTTGGGTGTTTTGTTCTGTTTTATATTTCTCATAGCCTCCACTTAAAACATGCAAAAAGTTTCCTTTATAAATTTAACTACTGCATTCCACATAAAAAATAACCCTTTTCAGGTTGTATATATTGGCCATTGTAAAAGCATACATACGTTTTGTAATGCTAAAAGCACTCAGGCTCCACTAATTATTTGCTGGCTGTTCTTCCTTTTTTTTTCCAAATTTGAGAATGCAAACATGATCTTTAAACTGGCCAACTTTTAGGGGGATTTGGTGTTCCAACCCAAACTGTCAATAGGAGAGAGGGGTTGTACATGTAAAATAAGTTTCTCGCAGACAGAGCCTTTGGTTGCCAAGATCCAGCCTAGAGGGAATTTTTATAGCTGACTTCTTAAAATAGTGAAAGAAGAGTTTACAATGGAAATATTGAGGCTGGCGTAAGGAATGACCAGCACTTGTCTCTGCAGAGCTGCTCCTTGGTGCAAGTAACACCTCAAGTGGGATGGTTGGGTATCCCCAAGTCCTCAATGAGGGATAAGCAGTTTGTGTTTCCTCCTGTCCCATCTCAAAGCTGGGTGGTGATTTCTCTCCCTGTTCTTTGTGTGTGGAGTCACCCAGGGTGGTGTTTTGTTCCCAGGTTCCTGCCCCTGGGAGAGGTGAAGGTGATCCTGGGCAGGGGTTGAGTGTGGGCTACAGGCACCCATCCCTGATGGAGTCTTGCTGCTTGGAGAAGTTTTGCTAAATCCCTGAGTAGACAGAACAAGCTCCAGCAATTTGATCTTTGGGCAGGCTTCTGTGTTTTATGGAGAGTAATTTTAGGCATATTTCCAAAAGAAGAAATCCAGCAGTTGTGCATTTCCCTTAAAACATCACTTAGCTTTAAGGGGTGAATCTGGATGCCTGCTCCAAGCCCACCAAAATCCTGACCTCTGCCACCTTCTTGCTCTTCAAATGTCATGAGGGTGACCAAGCTCTAAGCCCCTGCAATGTAAAGAGCTTATTATTGAACTGGAGTGGAAAATCTCTCTCAGGCTTGTGAATCATAGCAAAGAAATGGATTCAGGCTGTGGAGGGCTGAGGGAAGGGATGGCAGGATTTTTCCATCCTGTCTGAGAACAACTGGAGTCCTGAACCGAGGGAAAGGAGAACTTTCTGAGGCTCTGTCTGGCCTTATTCTCTTTGACTGCTGGAAACAAAATCAGGGCTTGGGGAGGGAAAGGTTATGGCTTGGCTGGAGCTGGCTGCCACACGGTGCTCAACAGCTCCTGTGACTCACTCGGAGATCTCTGTACCACGCTTCCTTGGATGTCTCTGACGTGGGAAGGGAAAGAGGAAAAAAGATCGGAATGGGGATGACATGTTGAGAAATTAATGCAGCACGTCCATGGCCAGATGAGCATGTTTGAGAGCAAAGTGCTGATAAATGTTCTGTGCCTGAGTAATTACCTGGCGCCATCCTCGTGCTGCCGGGCCGGCGCTCCTGATGAGGTCAGTGATATCCCAGCCTGGCCAGGGCAGGTCGTGGGCTGGGAATGTCATCTGCTGTCTGGCACACCGAGGGAAGGATAAGGTGATTAATTAGTTTTCCCAGTTGCTGCCTGATACAAGGTCTCTTCAAGATGCTTGTCACCCTGAGGAGGGAGGTGTTGAGGGGGGGGATCTGCCTTCTGCCTGTTCAGCAAGGATTGGGGCCACCTTGGCTGTGCTTTCTGGGCAGACTGGCAGCTACAGAACCCTTCCACCTAGACAGAAAGGACTGTTATTCGTCCTGATCATCCCAATGGCAGTGATGACTCAGGCTGTATGGTGTCTGCACTTGAGGTTTTGTGAATTCTGTTAAAATAACCAATGAAGTATTCTTAGCTGTGCAGAAAGGCCCCATCCAACAATAGAGGAAGGGTTTAATGGTTAGAGAAGTGTGACCAAAGGAATGAAAGGATTTGTTTAGGAATAAAATTCAGCACCCTCCATGTATTAATCTGTCCTGAAGGACCACTAGGGTGCTGTGCAAAAGGAAATGGAGATGCTGCATCCCACATGCAACTCAGGCAGAGCATTAATTCTTCAGGAGCGTTGGGTTTGCTGAGCAGTTAGAGGAGGGAGGGCAATATGTTCTTAAAAAAGAAAAACTTCTTGGGAACCATTAATAACCACAAGCATTTGGGATCTCAGCTCTATGGTTTTTTTGGAGGGGAGAAATAACAAAAAGAACACCCAGATATCGTGCGAAGTTAGTAACGCAGCACTGACTCAGCAGCTGGCAAAAGTCCCGCTGGATCATCCCCACTGCCCAAAGCATCTCAGCCAGCCTTGCTCCAGAGCTCCAGGCCCTGCAGCATGACCCCAGCACGTGGCTGGATGTAGCATAAAACCCCCCTCAAAAGAAAAATGCATACTGAAAAGTAGTATCTGTTGTGAGCATGTCAAACTCTTGAACTAAGGCTGTGATGTGGTGGGTGTTTGAATCCTCCAGTGGATGGGGTGTCATTTGCTTGTCTAGACCAGCAGCAGGTTTGGCAGGGAGATTTTGGGGGCTACTATAGCCTCTCCCCTGCCCACCAGCACCCCCTGCCAGATAAAGCTGTGCTAAACCCCTTCCCTGGCATGGCTGGGGTCTAGCACAGTGTACCCTAAGTCAGACCTTTCTCCTCCTATATAAAGCTGCAATTCCATCCCTACAGCCAAGCCTCTTGACAAGCCTAAGGGTTATTTTTAGAGCAAGAAAACCACCCCTAATGCTGAATGTGCAGGCTGGGATCACTGAGAGGCTGTGGAAGCGCTGAGTAACAGGAGGGGAACAGGAATGTGTTTCAAGGACACCCCAATATCCCAGTCAGGGGACAGGGGCTCACACCAGTTCCAGCTGCGTGGCCAGGAGCCCCAGGCTGGAGCAGTGGTGGTGCCTGGCAGGCAGCTCCCTCTCCCTCCCTCTCTGTCTCCCTCTCTGCAAGGCACATGTGTTTCCAAGGTCCCCAGTCTAGACTGCTCCAGCTGCCATCCTCTGCACGAGCAGTTTGTCTTGGAGCCCAGCTCCTTCCCTAAAGAAACAATCCCAGCCAATTCAATCAGTGGGCAGGGGAGAGAGGTGACTGGAAATGCCGATAAAATATATGAAGTGCCTATTTCCAGTCCTCCTCACACCAGAAAAGGCTATTTGAGATGCCAGCCCATGATAAATTAAGGAACACACAACGTGTTTGAATATCTATTAATGAATGAGTCATAGTAATAATAAAAAAAGAGACTGCATGCTTTGTATAATGCATGGGGAAAGTTTTATTCTTGCTCACATAATTGGATCAAATTTTTTTTGGTGATTTAACCGGAAATATCCCTGAAGGGAAATCTTGCAGGCAAATGACCAAGCATCAGAGAAGTCTGTTTGTGTAAAATAAAATTAATTTTGAAGAGAGATAGTTGATAGTGTGTTTGAGATAAATGTGCTGCAAAGGATCTAGGATTGTACAAGTATATACAAGTATTTTTATAAATTTTTAAAAATAGAAAGCGAGTAGTAGAGTAGGTGATCCCTCTATTCCTTCCCAGCCTTTCAGGCTGCCTTCCAAGGTCTGGGATCGCTCCAGTGCCCTGCAGAGCCTGTTCCTGAAATATCTCTGTAGAAAAGCGCCTTTCATCAAGCTGGAACACTCATATTTTGTTGTGTATTGTGCTGCCACTCTGTGAGGAGCCCAGTTGTGGACAAGGACCTTTGTGTGATAGGTGTTGCACAGACCCAGAGCAAACATCTGTGCCTGGTGAGGAAATCGTGTTACGAGGCTGGCTCTGCACCAGCAGCTCAGCTCCTGCCAGAATTATGAGGGCTTTTTGTTTTTAGACTGGTTGAAACCCAGACGTGTCCAAATTTTAATACGATAAGCCTGCCTTGGAGAAGAAAGTAACCAAAGAGTTGGGAGTTTTTCCCCTAAAATTCTAGCTTTGTTTTAGGCAGTTTTTGAAGCCGTGCAGTGCCTGGCAATGATGGGGAGGTGAGGAGAGGTTGCCAGGCTGTTGAAGATGAGGGTTTTTCTTCTTCTCTTCTATTCTCCTAAGCAGGGAATTTTGAATTCCAGTGCTGTCCGTGTAGCTGGTGCTTCCCAGACATGCAAGGCTAAAGGGTAGGTTTGTGGCAGGGGCCATCTTTCCTGTAGGAATATTTCTTTTCTTCTTGGAAGAAATCAGTTCAGGTCCTTTATCTGCAGAGGAAACATCTCTCCTGTTCAGAACGTGGTGCCAATGTGGGGAGAAGCTTTTGGTGTGTTTTCTGAACTCCTTTTTAAGTTGACTTTTAGTACAGGCATTAACACCTGAGAAAGAGGAATGTTCTCTCTTCTCTCCTCAGTCTAGAAGTGTTTTGCACTTCTGAAACAGACTTTTCTGGGACCCAGGAGAACTGTGCCACTAGTGGCTGAACAGAAATACGTTGGGAATACCCTAAAGTAAATATGTCCATCTGTCAGAGTGCACTGGAATATGAGCTTAATAGTTTCCTGGGAAATCTCAGCTCTTTGCTGCCAGGCTGAGTACTCACCCCTGGGGAAACAATTACAGGAATCCTTTGCTATCTGACCAAGTTGATTCAGCAGTCATTTCCCAATTTCCAGCACCAGTTCTTGTACTCAGTGTGCTTTAATTCCAACAGCAGGTTTGGCCTTGCTGAGTTTGGAGCTCAGAAGGCACCTTGCTCCCTGCAGCACTGCTGTGGGCAGAGGAAGCAGTGAAGGGGGGTCACAGTGTGGGAGAGGCAGAGATATAAATTAGCAGCAAGAGGAAATGGCAGGATTTCCCTTATCCTCAGGGTCCGATGTATTTTCCTTTCAGACAAGTATGTTTAATTTTCCATTTGCAATTTGAAGCTCAGAGAGCTAAGATTAAAAAAAGTCCCTTTTGCACCAGCAAGTTTCCCAGCAGCAGCTTAGAATAAATCCTGTAATCATTTGGTGGGGTCGTAGTCATTGCTAATGCTACCGTGGGAAACTGAGAAGGGTTAAACTTTATTGTGGCTGCCCTGAGCTGCTTCAGGAACTGTTCAGGCTGGTTAACAGCTCAGCTGTTTGGCTTGAGAAGAGAGAGAGTAGCTGCTGCTGCTGCTGCTGAGTTTCTCCTTGATCTCTGATCTTGCTTTGTGTGATAACAGGGTGGGTGTTCTCTGCCATCAGTTTGCAGGAGGAGCAGGCAAGGAGCCAGAGAGACAAGAGCTGCAGTGCCAGGAGCAGGAGCTCACCACAGGAGGCTTCATCCCTGTGATGGGAGGGCAGGGGCAGAGCACTGATATCCTCATCCCACTGCCAGCAGCAGGAAATCCTCCTGCCCATTGGAGCACTGCCCTCTGCTCCTGAGGAAATCCCCAGGAGTGTCCTAAAGGATGGTGGAGAGGTCCCCACAGGCTCTGTGTGATCTGAGCTGGGGAGGCTGAGTGTGCAGGCTCTGGCACCTCGCTGACAGACATCTCCTGCTCCCCCTGTGGAGCCCTGCACCTGAGGGGGACTGCATCCATCATTTGTGAGAAGCTGGGCCCTGATCCAGCCCACTCTCCTCTGGCTGCCTCTCCGGATGCACACTTTCCCTGGGTGAATTTCAGCATTGCTCTCCCCAGGCAAAGCCAGGTGGGATGTGGGCTCTTGTCCCAGAGCTTGAGCCTCTTGTCTGAGAGCATGGGCTGGGTGATAGAGAGGCAGAGGGGAAAGGAGTCACCAGGAGGGCACAGCCCATGTCCCATCCAACCCAGCCACCAAGGAACAGAGAAATATGACAAGTACAAAGTGGTCTCACAGGGTGTCACTTCTCACCAGTGCCTGTGCCCATCCACTGCCCCAGTCCTCTTCCACCTTCACTGGCTTCAATTTAAAAGTGATCACATCCTTACCTTCTGCAGTTGCTGTAGAGGCTGGCACCTTTGAGCCACTCATCCCACCTTCACCTTATCCCTCTTACTCCTCAAGAAAGGAAAAAATGAGTCTGAAGGGATGACAGATCAAAGCACTATGGCAGGGACTCTGAATTGTGTACTGCTCTCTGCTTTTCCAGCTAGAAGCCTTTCTCTCAACTCTGTATTCCCACTCCAGTGCTGGTATTAACTCTCTCCTTATTTTTGTGTTAGCTTCAGTCTGTTCTAAGCAGACTCCACATTTTTGGAGAAGGTTTTTCCTCAAGCAGCCAAGTACAATTGCAGCTGCTGTTAGCAGGAAGGTGGAAAAGGTCACCTCAGTTTTGGTACACGGGGAATGTCGTGCTCAGACAGTTGCATCTCCTCTTTTACCTCCTCTAAGGGTGTAAATGAGCATGGGTTTTGGTGGAAGAGAGATTAAGGACTTGGATTAATCTCTGATAAACCCTTATTAAAACTGTGGCTGCCTCAGTTGCACTGGATTTGTGGTTTGATAGTTATCATCCCAACTAAAAGGGCAGGGGGATATTTTTAATAAAAGCTGAGGTTCTGGAGCACAATTATACATGAAGCTTAAAAAACCCCTACAATTACGTGTCTATTTGCACAGCTGTATAATTGCATTATGCACGGGGCCCTGAGCTGGCACAATGGCAGGTTAAAACACTGGGATATTGCTAAAATGAGGGTCAGCTGTATCAATGAGGGTTGTTAATACAAAGACCAGTAATACTGTGTTGGCCAGCAGCAAGCAGCTGGCAGAGGGGTCAGAGGAAGTGTCCCATTGCAGCTGTGGAGATGACCTGTCCAGGGCTGGGCAGCAGCAGTGGGGCTTATGATGACAGAAGTCCATCCTGTGTGTCACAGTGAGGGACATGACCTGTTCTGTGCTGTGCAGGCTCCTTTAAAACAAGCCTTTTCTTGTTATCTTCACTACAGGGATAAAAAGTTACTATTTATTTGTTGTGCTGATAAATTAATAGCACAGAGGACGCTGGGCTTTGCTTATGCCTTCCTTTTTTTTCTACTGTGCCAAGTTTGGCTCTTAAAATAGATAGATAAGACTTCAGATAATAGCCTTTTATACAACTTAATGTGCTGTTTACATATGGGAGGGTTGGTAATATTTATCCATCTGTTACCTGTATGGTTCAGGCAAGTTTTCTCTTTCCAAAATCTTTTCCTGGGCATGAGATTTAGGGTAGGGATCTCCTGGGTCAATTTTTTTCTTACTGAATCATGTCCTTGGTGACTCCTGGGAGCTGCACGAGAGATCTTGAGCTTTTTTGCTCCTGCTCGTGGGCAGCACCAGCCTCAGCAGCTCTGAGCAGCAGGGCCAGCCTGGCAGGGAGGAGATCCCCCAGGGATGGCCCAGTGGGAAGGGAGCAAGGCCAGAATGTGGCCATGCACATTCATCCCTGTGCAATGCTGCTCCTGGGACTGCCATGCAGGCAGAGAGCTCAGGCTGCCTTCCAAACACCCTTCAGTGGCTGCTCTGGATGTGTCTCCAGTGAATGCAATGGAAAGTTGTCTTTTGTAGCAAGCTACCAGAATATAAATCCTCTGGGAGACGCTTTAATTAGCAGTTATTCTTGTCAGACATGTCTGGCTTGGGGGAAAAGAAGTTTTGAGGAGTTACTAGGAGTTGCAGATGGCTCTTCAGAAATCTGAATTCTCCAGCCCATTGAAAAAAAAAAGAATAAATATATGAACAAATCCAAAGGAGTTCAAACCTCGTTGGTTAAGTATCTTTTCCTAACCTGTTTCAGATCAGTGCACAGCTGGGCTCCTGATATCTCCACTTTGTTCTTCCCCTCTTACAAGAGCCCCCACTACTCTGACGTGTATGACCCGACCTTTTCTTTGCTACAGAACTGTATTTAAGAATTTCCAACACTGACACCAATTTTATTACATTTTATAACCTGCTGCTCTGAAATATGAAGTGCTGGGGTTACACATAATCACAGATTATGTTGTAACTCATGTAGGAACCTACAACACCAAGAGCTGCACGTGTCCAGCTGATAGACATTAGAACACACAATGTGCTTCCCTTGCCAAGGTGCTAGCACAGAGCAGGAAAAGCCAAAGCTGGGACCCAGTTGTGTTACCCCTGTGACACAGCACAGCTCCAGGAGAGGGGAAGCAGCTGTGATCCTGGGAATGCAGGCTGCAGCAGAAAGATGGGCATGCTCTGTCTCTGCTCTATGGAAATACATGCTCCTGCAGACATTTTTGTGTGTGGCTTTTTGTCTCTTTATAGCAATAGCATAAATTGAAGGGAAGTTTTGGCTGTGATGCTCTAATTGGCCCTTCTCCCCAGGTCTTCTCCAAATGATTGTGTTATGGGTCTCTGTGAAGCATTGTCAGTAGCACCATTCTGTTTCAGAACCATCACTAACACTTATTTTTGTTTTTCTAGGGCCCACCAGGTCTGCCAGGCTTACCAGGACCCCCTGGCAAGAGAGGTTCTCGAGTAAGTTCTTTAAAAGCTTCCTTCCATTTGTATTTGAATCTGCCTGTCCTGTTGCTCCAAGGGCTGCTGTAGCTCCTGTGGCTGAGTAATGATTTCTTCAGGACCCTCTCTGTTGAGCTCTGGTCTCCTTCTCTCTCATTCCCTGTTGGAGGTTTTCACACTGGTGATTTGCAGCCTCCCTGAGCTAAGGTTTGGCATCAGCAAAGGCTGGGGATGGATGTTTCCAAAAGGCTGTCAGAAGAATGAGATCTGTCTGTCTCATTTTGTTTCCAGTTTCTGTTCCTTCTTGCAAGCCCACTGCTGAATATTAGCTTTGGCTGCTTTTTGCACTCCCCTTCCCTCTCCCCAGCTTCACAAATTGTTTAGTTCAAGGTCCTTCATTAGGGGGATCAAGGTCCAGGACCAAGGACTCAGCACACACAGAGATGAGGTTTTTTTGCTCCCCAGACTGAGACCTGCTCTCTGACTCCTTTTCAAGCCCTCAAGCAGAATGCCTTATCTGTTCAGGAATTCGCAATGGCTCTCGCAGAATTTCTTCCTCCCCAAATGAAATTCTGATGCAGATCTTTGAACACTGAGTGCTGTGCTGAGGAAACATCTGGAGCTGAGTGCTGCAGCTAGCTGTGAGAAAAGCCTTCTGCGCTGGCCCAGCTCTCCCAGGGCTGGGCAGTGTGCCTGACCTGGATGCAGTGAATGCTGGCACTGCTCTCCTGGCAGCACAGGGCTCTTTTCCTGGGAGCACAGTGCTGTCCCACAGGCTGCAGCCATGCAGCCCCTTTCCTCAGCACTGCTCTGGGCTGGGAATCCAAAGGTGTGAGTGTCTGAGGCTGGAGGAAAGGAATATTTGGATCTGTGATCCAGGCAGCATCCTGGCCTGGCAGCAGAGGGAGATTTCCTCACACATACTTGGCTAAACCTCAACCCCCGTGTAATGTCTTTAAAGAGCAAGCAAGAGGCTGAGAGCTGGGAGGCTCGGCATTCCCTCAGGACACTTGTTACACTCCTGTGAGATCTCACAGTAACCAGAAAAACAAACTCATCTCCTTTCTCCAGCAGTAAAGTGCAGGTCTGCAGGACCCCTGGAGCCTGGGCCTGTGTGAATCAAAAGCTGATTTGGGCTGTAAGTGAGCGGGGTTAGGCAGCACCAGGCTCGTGTTTATGGATGGGACAATCTGTTCCACATTAGAGAATTTTTTTTTGAAGCATTTGCCCTGATATCTTCTGTCACAAGTGCCCAAGCAGTTCCCACATCAGTAGATTGCCCAGGGTTTGCATTTCTTGGCATCCCCATTAAAGCTGGAAGTTGGTTCCTACCCCAGCTCACTGCTTATGAGGGGTGTTTGCTGTTACTTCTGGCAATCCTGTGGTTTGCAAACTAAACTCCAGGTCTCATCCTCCAGCTGCATCCCTTGCCTGCTGTATGGGTGACCAAATTTCAGCTCCACAACCCAATTCCACTTGAGTTTCTTCTGAAGGAAATAGCATCATGTCATAACTGTCTGTTATTCCCCAGCTGTGGCGCGCTCCATGCCATATTTAAGGTGATCCTCTGAAAGACAATAAGCAACGGAGGGTTTCTGAGCTCAGTCCCTGACAGAGGTGCTGAGAATTGGTCCAGGAAAGAGTTCCCAGTTAGGAAGTGCTGAGCACAGCTGAGCCTGGCTTGGCTCAGACCTCTGCAGAGAGGCTGTGCTAATTTTGGGAGGGGGCAGAAGGGTCACTCTATGAATGTCTGGCCTGGAGCACTGGAGACAGGACTGCTCTGTGCCTGAATTGTTTTGACTTTGGGAAGTGTTTCTCCTGGTAATTTTCTCTTGTGTCTCTTTGAGATTTAGGGATTTCATTGGAAAGTGAAACTGCCAGGAACTAAGAGAGGCTTAGGGGAATTCTTGCATCTTTTGCTTTTGTTGTGCTCGAAAAACTTAAAAATAAACGTGCAACGTTGCAGGGGTCATGTTCTACCTCTCCTAACCTGATCCTCCAAAAAAGCAGCTGCAGAGTTCTTGCACCAGCCCATGGATAAGCCGTGAGGTGTCCCATCAGGCTACAGCCCAAGCTGGGAGCTCCAGAGGAGAGATGAACTTTGCAGGCAGCTTTGCAGTGCTGGATGCAGAGAAAAGGAAGGATCTTTTTGTCACCAATGCAATTTTTGCCCTAATGCATGAGATTAATTGCCTTTGTTGTAACTTGCATCATTTGTATGTTATTAATGCTTATGCAGTTGCTTGGCACATTTGAAAATCCAGTAGCAGCGTTTGACTTGTGACTTTCTGTAGCTGTGAAGTTTCTGTGAAGTTGCCTCATGCTGATGTGTAGTGCAGAATTTCCACCCCATATTGTCTCCTCTCTTTGTTCTCCCCATATTGGTCAGGGTAAAATGAAACCTCTGATTAGCCTTTGCCTTGAGAGTGAGACTGTGGTGGGTGAGAGTCTGTAAGAAAATCTGGCTGCTCCCATGGATCTGTCTCCTGGTTTTCAGCAGATGAGTATCACCAGACCTGCCTGTGCAGTCTGAGGGTGGCTCTTCCATGTAGGTAATGCCACCTGCCTTGCAAAAACACATCCCAGCCTCTGTAACAGCATGGAGGAGGTTCTGACTGGGACATATCTCAGCATTCAAGAGCAATCCAAGGCAGGGTAGCAGAGTGGGTAGTCTGGTAATTTTGTTGAAAATTACAATTTCTCCATTTTTAAAAGCCAATCCCCATTTCAGGAGCATGGAATTTATTGCACACCCTATCATTCCAGCAGCAGGGCCCCACTGAGACAGAGTCAGGCTATTCCTGTGCTCTCCTCTCTGCAGCTATGAAAGCAAATTTTCATTTTCATAACAAGTGAAAACTGGGGTTACTTCTTTTCGTTATTTCCTGAGGGACTCCAAGAGAAATGAGTTAAAAATTGCAATAGGAATGGCTATCTCAGCTATCTCAGGAGTGGCTAACACTGTCTCAGGAGTGGCTAACACTATCTCAGGAGTGGCTAACACTACCTCAGGAGCTCTCCAGCCTGCAGAGATATTGCTGTACTGGGGAATGGCTAATAACGCTATCTCAGGAGTGGCTAACACTATCTCAGGAGCTCTCCAGCCTGCAGAGATATTGCTGTACTGCCATGTGTGCTCTCCAGGAAGGGTTTCTCTGTCTCTCTCGAGCTAGGATGCTTTTCAGCTTTCATGTCTGCATTAAAGAATTTGAGACATAAGAAGAGGTCTGTCCACACTGTTTGTTCTCGGATAAATGTGCTGTGTGCCTGATCAGGTGTCTGTGTAAGATCTGAGGGAATGGCAGTGTTAGCAATGAAGGATTTCCCCAGCTTTATATGATGTGAAGTGCCAGGCAGGTCACAGGACACCTTTTCCATGGTGTAAGTGTGAGTGGTGGCACTGGGAGTGCACTGGGTGACACCCCCAGCTCTGTGCAAGCCACTGGTGCTGAGCTTTCATTTCTGACCTTTGCATTTATCCAAACATCAGGGTCTCCCAGGGAGGCAGAGGCTGGGATTTGCTCTCAGGGATGTGCCAACAAGCTCTGCAAGGAGCTGTCAACAAAGGGCTCCCACTGGAGCAATCATTCCTTCACCACTGCAGCTTTTCTTGCTTCACCACAGGCTCTGTGAGTTTCCCCCAAGCTGTCTGCATGAGGGGCTTGGGACAGCACATCTGCATCCACCACAGACTGGGACTCGTTCCCCTGGTGTGGTTTGACCAGCAAAGTGCCCATGGCTTGAGTGGGTCTGCAGAAAAGAGCTGTGAGAGTGACACTTGGTCTCCATCCCTGCCTTCCAGAAGCTGTGGAAATCCCAGTTACCTGGTTTGCCTCTGCATGAAGGAAACAGCAAAGGCAATGCCAGACAGCAGTCCAGCTCATGGGATGGTTTGGGTTGAAAGGCACCACAAAGATCATCTTGTTCCAGCCTGACACCATGGGCAGGGAACCTTCCACTGGACCAGGCTGCTCCAAGCCCTGTCCAGCCTGGCCTTGGTTGTTTGCTCAGCCCCCAGGACAGCAAGAAAAGAGCAACAGTCAGACTTTCCAAAACACTTAAATAATTCAGGAAGCCAGGTCCCACTGGTAGTCACTCCCTCTCCAACAGGTGAGCAAACACAGGTACAGAAGTGTTTCATCCCTGTCCATACCACAGCTCAGAGGCAGAATCAGCAACAAAAAGCCTGATGTGCTGCAATTGCTCTTGGTTTATTTAAACTCTGAGACACCATGGGAGAAATCCAAATGGATTTGGGTGAAGGGAACTCACGGGCACTCCCTGATGCCTCAGGATGCACTTGCCATCCTCCTGTGAACCACAGCAGCTTGAAAGCCTGGGAGGTCCCAGTGTAACATGTCCCTGTTACATTTGGTCTGTGCCTGGAAAAAATCTCCCTCCCCTTCAAAATGCAGGGCTTCCCTCCTGAAACAAGCAGCTCAGTCAGCTGGGGAGATTCCCCAGTATCCTCATTCCATTAGGAAGATTTTCCAGTTTCTGAAAAGTGTTTAAAGAAACAGTTTGCTTGGCTTCACTTCAAATATTTAGCTCTTTTTCAGCAAGCCAGAGGTCACAGTGGGATCTGTAGGTCAGAAGCAGAAAAAGTTGCTTTACACAGTGAAACCCCACGACATAATGAGTTTCAAATGAGTGGTCATTCCTCTGACTGGAGCTCTCTAACATTTAACAGGAGTTGGGAGGATTTTTTCCCTTTCCTTATGAATGCTGGAGGGTTGGGGGAAGCTGTGCACAGTTACACTTTTGTTAATTTTTGTGGGCTGGGAACCACGAGGCATAAAAGCCCTTCTGTGAGCAGGGTCCCATCTCCAGGCACCCCCGAGCTGAGCTGGGTGGCTCAGCATCCTTCTCAAGCAGCATCATTCACACAGAAGGCATTCCAGGGAGATGGGAAACCCCTCCTGGCTTGGAGAACACATTCAGGGATTGTTCTGCTCTCCGTGCCACAGAGCAGCCTGGGGCTGCTGCTGTCCCATGGTCAAATTTTCCATGGAGTTTCTGGTACAAGGCTTGGAAGCTTCCAGATGCAAGCCTGCCTGCTGCTAGTTTGGATTGTTTCAGCAAATATAGGAGGCTGAAGTGGGTGGGGAAATGAGCACCCCAGCAAATAGTGACACATGCAGTGGGATTTTTTCATTTAGTGGTCTCAGCACTGTCCTACTCTGTGTGTAGATAAGAGGAGCAAAACTGATGTATTGATGATAAATATATTTAGGTGAATCCAAATTTCTAGGCGGGAGTGGTAAATTGAATTAATTAATGCAATACAGCAATTAACTGTTACTGACAGCTCCTGAGGCAGCTGCTATCCTGCACCTTTTGTTACTCAGCCCATCTAACTGTGCCACACAGCATCTTCCTCCTCTGCCAAGAATGTGGGTGGAATCCCAAATTCAGGACTCACCATGTTGGAACACATCAAGATCAATTATTTTTTACAATTTTTAGGACTGCTGGCAGACTACACCCTTTTCTCTCCACAGCTGCCAGAGCAGTTTCAGATGTCTAACACAAGCCCCAGAACTGATCACAGCAGTTTCCTTCATGCCAGACTGGACTTCCCACCAGCATTTCATCACCAGGATGTGGCCACTTCCAGTAGGATAAGACCACATCAGTCTTTAGGGACAGGATGAGTCTGTGGCCTTCCTGTGCCTGGATTGCACTGGATGCACTCTGTCAGACTCATTGAACTCAGTGGTGAAGGCTCTGTTTTATCTCAAGAGTCTCTGCTTTCATAATCACACTTTTAATCACTAGAAACTGTGACTGGGTTCTTCCTCCCCCTCTTTAGGGACAAGATGAGTCTGTGACCTTCCTTTGCCTGGATTTTAATCACTAGAAACTGTGACTGGGTTCTTCCTCCCCTCTCCCCTCCTTGAGGCTTTTTAGGATTTTGTTGCTGTGCTTTGGTTCACTCTGGAAGAACCTGCACCAGCTTTTGCTGGGGGTGTGATTAGTCTCTTATCCAGGAGCTCTGGATTGGCAGCTGAGCTTCCCACAGTCCAGGTTTCCTCCTGGAATCCATCACTTTCATCTGGGAGTCACACCACTGGAGCTGCTCCCTGCAGCTGACACTGCTGTGAGCCTGCCCTGGGCTGTGCTGCAGCACAAACTTCAAATGCCTGCACTGCTGTGGGCTGTGGGCCAAGTGCCTCACTCCAAAGCTGAATTACAGCTGAATTCCCTCCTCAAATCCAGCAGCAGGCTGGATTTATGAACCCTGTTCAGAGCTACCTCGATTATTGCTTATGTGTAAAAGCTTTTTAGGAACCCATCTTTTATAGAGACTTTGCTGGCCTGATTTCTGTCACTTATTATTCATTATCCTACATATTTGGGACTGGAAAGGCTTGGGCTGAAGCATTTTTGCCACCACAGACTTGTTGAATTACCTTAAGCAGCACATTCAGTCTCTGTTTCAGTGTTCCTCCCAATAAGGTGGGCAGGTGATTCTGCAATTTGCTGGGAAGATGTATTTATTTAAGACTCCTCATTGCCCAGGTGCTCTGGCTCCAGCAGCTGTGTGGATTTTTTTAAAAGTGAGAAGGTGATACTCAAGCACGTTAATTTTAATTACAGCTCTTTCAGTTGCACTGGAAATTCACAGACGGGCTAAACAAGAATTTCAGGTGAAAAATTAGAAGGAAATTAAGAATGGGGCAATAAATGTATTTGGGTTCAGGCTGAAAATTTGGAAGGAATTGAAGAATGGGATGTTAATTTGGGTAAAAACTGCCATTTGAAAAGTTTAGTCTCAATCTTTTAATTAAACAGCCTCTTGCAGCAGAGCAGCATGTTGTGAAATAGCACTGAGCATTCAGCAACTGTCTGTTCCACAAGATGAATTTTAAAAAGACATTATTTTCTATTAAAATGCAGTAAAAATAAAACTGAATAGAGACCAGTGCACTGATGTTCTGTCAGAGGATAGCAAGGGCACTGAACTTGGCTGGCAGTGGCATGTTTAACTGCAGTGATTTTCCTTGGAAATCAGACCCTGAAGATCTTGGCCCCAAAATGCTCATTGGAAATCCTACAGCTTGCTGAGAAAGTGCCTGAGTGGATTTTTATCCCCTTGCCTGTGCTCCCCTAGCTTGAGGGTACATAAAGACCTCCTCAGGCAGGGTAGAGCTCTCACACGTTCTTGGCAGAATTCTTGGAGTTGAATTTTCAGGTTGTTTCATCTCCCAGGAACGTGTTCAAGAGGACTTAGAATTGTTATTACTCCTGCCTGAAAGGTTAGCAGATCTTCTGTGCTGTGTATAACCCAGGCATAAACTATTCTTAGCTGCTTATTCCAGATAACTCCTTAAATAGGCTTTGGAAAATATGCAGGGTGCTTTTAAAATATGATGTAAAAGGAGATACTGGTGTATGTGATTTGAGGTAGATACTCTGACAGTGTCACAGTTATAAGAACTAAGGAAAAATATAGATTTAACTGTGTGAAATATGGATTTAAAGAGTTTACATGGACATACTGCTATTCCCACCGTTTTGCTGTCTGATTATCCATTTTCTTTCCAATCTCTAAAGGCAAAAATCTGGTTGGCTGGTAGGGAAAATTAGTTCACCCCAAAGAGCTGAACAATTTTCCTTTAGTAATTACTTCTGTTCTCTTCAATTCTGAGCAAAAATCAAGTTGTTAACACCCCCACACACTTCCGCTCCCCTCTGCCTGCTTCCATCCCCTTCTGCTGGGCTCCTCCCAGAGCCTGGACTCCCCTGACCCGTGGAATGTTTGGTTTACCCAAATTATCTCAGTGTCATGACATGTCCTGTGGTGACAGACAGACACCCCCTTCCACGGAGCCTGCTGGGAACCCAGAGCTGATTTCCCTCTTTGGGTGCCAGGGAGGGTCCCAGTGCCACCACCCCCCTGCCAGGGCACCCCAGGGCTCTGGGGCTGTGGCTTAAGTCTGGCACAGCATCCATGCAGATCTCCACCATCTCCTTTTGACTCTGTTTTGTGTTTGTTGTGTGTTTTAGGGTCCCCCAGGCCCCCATGGAAACCCTGGCTCACCTGGCCCCCCAGGACTGAAAGTAAGTATGAACTGCTGCAAGGAGCCTTCCCCTTCCCATCCCACAGGACATCCTGGGGGAAGGACAGCTTCCTTTTCTCCTGCTCTGGATGAAAGGACAGTGGCTGAAGCCATTTCTCCCTCGTCCTGCTCTCCCAGGGGCTCTCCAGCAGCACAGCTGAGCCTTTTCCTGTGCCCAGAGAGACCCTGCTCTGTGCTTCCACCCTTGGTTCTCCTGAATTCCAAAGACTGCCAAATTAGGATCCTGCTTAAGCTATGCCTGTGGCAGGCACAAACTGCTGTGTCAGACAAGGGCAGTGGAATCCTTGCTCCAGAGCTCCGGCAGCTCTGAATTCCTTTGCTTTCTCATTTCTCCCTCTGGATTTTGCAGCCTGTGAGTCTGGGCAGTGGCAGGAGTGACTGCAGCACCCAGCATCTTCCTCTGCCTTCCTCCTCCTGAAACTCCTCCTCCTGAAACTCCTCCTCCTGTCTTTCCCTCTCCAGAGATTCTGGGAACTCTGAACTCCACCAGTTCTCCCAAACTGATCTCATGGCTCCCTTCTGGATGCCCTCACCTCTCGCAGGAGGGCTCACAGAGCTCCTGCAGTGCCAGGGGCCCTGTGCTTTGTGCTTTTCTCCTGCACACACATTCCCTCTGGGTGAGAGTCACCCCCTGCAGCTGGACCCTCTCCCTTTGCCTGGGATTGAGCACAGATGTGGCTCTGGAGGGGTCCTAACCCAGTGTGCAGCAAAACCCTTCCAAAAGGTGTTTTAAATCCCAGCTCATTCTGTGTGTAAGGGTTTGTGTTACCTAAAGACTGAAGTTCCTGGAAAACTGGTTTGGATTGCTTTGGTATGATTGTTTACAAAGGAATAGGTTTATATTTTATTACATCTGTGTTGGACTAAAGAACAATGGAGCTTGGAGAGGCAATATTTAACAGAGATTTTCAGTACCAGGGAGCTGTAGGAATTCTCAGCCAAACAGAAAAAGGTGCAAGCAATAGCTCTGTCTTTTCATGATCTCATCAGTAGGCAGAGATGTTATGAGCACTATTGATGCTCTGGGAAAAAGATTCTGGAAACTTGGCATTCTGCCTCTATGTGATTAAAAATTAGGCACTGGAGACATGCTGGTGAACAGCAGCTGGTTTAAATTCCATGTACAGCCTGAAAAGTGAGCCTGTAAAAGTTCTACATCTTAGTGTTCTGCATTTATTCTCCATCAATGACTTCCAGATCACACTTGTTGAGTTTTATAAGTCAAATCAAACTTCTTTTATCTAACTTCCAGCCCTGCAAATCCAGCCTGGTCCAAGCTGTGGAGTCTAGCTATGTTTCTATTCTACAGATTTTTTAAAAACACTTTTAGCCTGATGACTCGTCAGAAATCATCATTTGGCTGTAAAGCTCTCTTCAGTTGGTCACCTAATAGAAATTAAGTCTTTCAGTAAGCATTTTCCCTCCATCTCAGTGCACAGTCTGGCAGCAGGAAGTCTCAGTGGATGGAGAGCTGCAAGTCTGCAGCAGAGATCTGGTCTCATCAGGCTCTGTGATGTATTTTATTTTTGTCCAGCCACCATTTGCAGGATTGTTCTATCCATGGTGCTTTGTCAAAAGAAGTGTTAGGTTTGCAGTGGGATGTCAGAGCTGGAGCTCAGCCCAGGTGAAGGTTCACCTCTAGCAGGGAGAGCCTGGTGAGCCATGGTTACATCATCTCTTCCTCAGAAATGCTCTTGGAAGGTGTGGATGAGATGCCAGAGTTTTGACTTCCCTCATCCCCTTCAATTCTCTGGTGTTACAGCAGTGCCAGAAAATGGACTTTGCCCCAAAAAATGGTTTTTCACCCCCTTATGTTTTAACTGCCTGCATCTGGGACCTGATTTCTTCATCACAAGATCATCAAAAAATGGTTTGGGTTGGAACCTGAGAGCTCATCTCATTGTGGGCAGGACATCCTCCACTAGACCAGGTCACTCAGAGCTCCATCCAACCTGGCCTTGGACACTTTCAGAGGTGGGGATCTTCTTGACAGACCCAGCACATGGCAGAAATTCTGGATTTGTGAAAGCTCAACCAACCTGCACAGCAGGGCAAAGCAGCTCCAAGTGGAACTTCTCTTGCTGAGAGCCATCAAGTGGCTGCTGGGCTTGGTCTGGCTTAGACAGCAGCTAATCCCACACAAAAAAACCCCCAAGCAATCTAAGAAAGGAAATTGAAGTTTCCCAGATAGATACAGCTTGGAAACCATGACTAACACCAAGTCATTGTCACTTAAGAAGGGACCCAGGAGCATAATATTTATCAGCTGAATGAGAGGGCCCTTGTAAGGTCAGGCAGCTCTGTGCAAGGGCTGTGGTGTGGCATTGCAGCCTCTGGGTGTTTTTATGTGGCTTCTGCCTGGCTCTAGTGCTTTGGTTGTGTTTCTGCATTTCACAGTCAACCCTGTGCAGAGCCACTTTATTCTCACCACTGGAGCTGAGCACTCGTAATTCCCTGGGCTTAGGGAGCTGATCTTTTGCACAGAGCTGTTTGTAGCTGTTGAGCCAAAATCCTGCTGATCTGCTTGGGCAAGGTTCCACTGGCTCTAGTGGCATTACACCTGCTTGTGCCACCTGGGAGTTCAGCCTGTGGTGCTTAGCTCAGCAGTTCATGATGTGAAACTGCTTAAAGTGGGATTCTTCCCACTTCCTGCATTCTGCTTACTTTTGTCTTTGGAGTTGTAAAATTGCTGTTGCACCTGGTTGTCAGAGACTGATTATTGCAGATAACCTCTGAAACAGCTGTAGCCACAGGCTGGGCTGGGGCTGTCACCTGAAAGCTGCTGGGGACAGCAGGAGTGTTTTTCCTTTGTTTTGTAGCTCTCAGGATGCCCTAAAAACATTTGGGATTGGGCAGATGGTCAATCAAGGTGTGTTTACTGAAGCCATTGCAAGAGTTAGGTTTACATCTCTCACCTGGAGGCTTTTGGCATAAGGTATTAGGATGATTTGCTGCTCTGGATAAATCTCTTCTTAAAGCACTTGAAAAATATTGTATTTTCAGTTTAGTGAGTGCTTTTTCTTTCCAAGGTAGCTCATCAGTTTGGCTCACTGATAATTAAAATAGTATTAGTGGGATTGCAAAACTGAGGTGTTTAAATGGCACAGCTCTAGACTTCTCCCAGGTAGGAAAAAACCCAGAAGAAAACTATTTATTCCTTTACAAGAGGAAGATGTGTTTTCAGTGAGTTAGGATGGGAAAGAGAGAAACTTGTGGGAAAGGTGTTGTGGCTTGCCTTGGATAAGATTTATATTAATTCCCCCATTGTCATTGCTGTGTAATAAGACTCAAGCAATTAATCCACAATTTCAGCCCTCATATGCAGCTGTTGCCATTGCTGATTGATCCTGGGGACATGTGATCCTGCTCGTGGCTGAGCTCTCCACCTGTATGAGGGTCTCAGCAGGGCTGAACACAGAGCCAGTGCAAAGCAGAGACCTGGCCAATGTGATCTGGAGCTTCCCAGGGGAAACACAAGTTCTTTTCCACGTCTCAAAGTCATTGCATGGAGCATATGGGAAGATTTAGGGAAAGTGGTGGGTGTCTACCTGCTGCAGTAAATGAATTTTGCAGAGTAGAAATGAACACCCAGCAATCCCCAGGGCTGCTCTAATCTGTTCCCAGCAGTGGCAGCACCCACTGACTGCTCTGAAGCTCAAGGAGTGGGAGAATTGCCCTGATAACAGCTGCATGCAAAGCAAGATTATCTGCATGACTTCATTTACTCTTTGGAAAGCCAGAGCCTTCATTGAGAATTTGTGCAGATACATCTGCCTTGAATCAGCAGTGCTCCCTACAGTCCAGAGCCAAGCAGTCTCACTCCTGAGCCTCACCGCCTGTGGTGGATGCTGGAGGAGGAGGAGAATGGGGGGTTTACACTCTGTGCAAGGTGGGAAGTGCACATGGAATGTGCTCACAGGGAGGCTGTGTGGGAAAGCAGCTCAGCTGGCTGTGACCAGAGCTCTGTGCTGCTCATGAGAAATGCCAGTTAATAACCAGTACTGCTCCTTTCTGGGTCTCCCCTTCCCTCCAAGAACTTCACTTGACAGCCATCAGTTAACCCTCCCAGCTGTCCTGTGCTGATGGGCACACAGAGTTTGTGGGTTATGATTCATGGGTATTAAATAGTGACTAACCCTGGGATACCCGTCTTGGCTGTGCCAGAAAAGATGTTCTGTGAGCTGAGCTTTACCTCTCCCCTACCCTGAGGCTGTGCGTTGTTTATGATTCATGGGTGTTAATGGTGATAATCCTGGGATACCCGTCTTGGCTGTGCCAGAAGAGATGTTCTGTGTGCTGAGCTTTACCTCTCCCCTACCCAAAGAACCTGGCACTCTTCAATCTCTTCCAGATTTTCCTGCTTGCATCTCTCCCTGTTAGGTGCTCACATTACCTTTCCACCTCTTGAGAATTTGAAGTGGGATTTCCAAAGGAATCTGCTGGAATTAGATGATCAAATGCTGCTGAGATCACAGCCTGTGTTTGTCAGAAGATCACAGCCTCAAACTGTAATTTCCCTCGTCACGGTTGTTAAGGAGGAAAATAAGGAATACTGCCACTTAAGGTCAAGTGCTGCTTTCTGCCAGCCTGGGAGCCTCACAATTGCTCTGCCTGTTGGGGGTGTCTAATTAGTACAACTTTCTCTGCAGTCTCATCTGTTCCTCACAGTTAAAAAAGCAACAGCATCTAGTGAGTTGTTGAGAAGGATGGTTCAGCCCCAGTAATAGGCTTGGTAATTATTTTTGTGATGGTAGTTGTAGACAAGGAAGGAATTGCAGCTGTCTGGTCTAATAAGTATCAAAAGTCCTGACATTGCTTTCTTCCAGTTATCCATTCTTTAGCCAATTGAATACTGTCAAGTACTATTTAAAACTCAACTCTTTAGCAGCAGCAATCACTCACCAAATCCACCCCCAGCACAACAGCTATTCCAGGCCACTTTAATACATTTGGGATGTCAGGGAAAACTGGGATAAAACAAATGTTTTTCTAATTTGGAGGCTTGGTGGAAGCAGAACCACATCTGTGGGCTGGGCCCTTGGATTATGTCACTAATGTAAGTTTTTCATTTCAGGGTCAGAAAGGTGATCCTGGGCTGTCACCTGGAAAAGCTCGCAATGGGCAGAAGGTGAGATGTCACCCCGAGGCCATGGTGGGCCTCCAGAACTGTGCACACACACAGGGGTCTGTACTGCAGCCACAAGCATCCCAGCTGCTTAGGACTGGGAAATAAGGCTTAGATCTTGGATTCAGGACTAAAGAGAGGTAGCTCTCAATGATCATAGTGCACTGAGGAGCCACCTGGCATGTGTTGTTGAGTATTTATCCAGTTTATCCACAATCTGCAGCCCAACTGAGGTCCCTGCTTCAGCCACAGGCACGTGGCTGCTTCAGCCAGGTGTTTCAAGCAGCACATCTGAGGTGCAGCCATGCTCTGGGCATGCAGCTGCAGCAAGAGGCAATCCCAGAGTAAAGGAACAAAAACCTTGGAGGCCAAGGAAAGGATGTTCTTGCTGAGGAGCTGAGGAACAGGGGTTTGCCTCATGCTGCAGCCCCATCAGGGTAGAGCTTTCTTCGTGGAGGCTTCTAAGGCATGGACCTCACTGAGGGGTTCCACCAAAGGCTGCTCAAACCAACACAAAGCACCCTGCTGGGAAGGAAAGCTGCTTTCTGGATTATAGCAGTTTTTGAGGATCAGAGTTCTGCTAATTCCTTTCAATAAGTTACAACTCCCATTTTTGCTGTTTCACAGCTGAGTGATTTTTACTGAGGCAACAAGCCCTCACAGAATTCTAGCAATGAATAGTAGGGCAATCAGGGCTCCACATCACCTACCTCAATTAGCTCCTTCAGTGATGCCTGCACAATCCTTGGTAACTCATGTCCAGGACAGAAGCCTGGTTCTCTTCCTCTCACCATAAGTCTTGCTATAAATGCACAGCTCATAGAAAGCACCAGCCATAAGGAGCTTGGGCTCTTCATTTGACAGATGCCCTCATAAAGCACAGTGAGGCCACACCACTGCAGGATGGAAGGCAATGCTAGAAACCATTCAGAAGGCTAAGGCTGAAACTTTG
This sequence comes from Passer montanus, assembly GCF_014805655.1. Lineage (NCBI taxonomy): Eukaryota > Metazoa > Chordata > Aves > Passeriformes > Passeridae > Passer > Passer montanus. The sequence goes on from NW_024369151.1 coordinate 5,060,818, forward strand.
CTTTTAACGCCATCAGATGTCTTTTGAAATTTCTGGTACACTACATTGGAGTGGCACCACGTGGAAATCATCCACCTGCAGGGTCTGGAGCTGTTTTCTTGAAGACAATACTTGCTGTAAAAAAGGGAGAGATCCAGATCACCTTTAGCTTTTGTTAACGAGGCTTTATCCCTGATAGCAGCAATAGGAATAAGGAGTTTCCAGCAGGAGTTTGGAGTGATGCCTAATTTTCAGTCTAGATGCTGGAACTCTGTTGAATTTCAGCAAGAAGGCACTCCAGGGTTTTTGATCCTGATCAGAGGAGGCCAAGTGGGCTCACACAGCCGGGCTGGGTGTTGGAGAGGTCTCACAGCAGCGTGCTCACCCGTCCTGTGATGGTTTGGGTTTGCCAGCTGGGATGTGATGCAATCCCTTTTCAGAAGCACAGGCCACTGAGCAAACCCTCCCACCAGCATCCTGCAGAGGTTCAGTCCGTGTCACACGGGCAGGTTAAATAATTACACCACCAACACCATCCCAACGGGAGCCAGGGGCTGAGCCAGTGCAGTAGCAGAGTGTGAGAGCAAATCACAGGATTTGGCAGGAGGAACCTGTTGTTCTTATTGCATTTAAAATCTAAAATTTCTTTGCCTTGGCGATTTCAATGCCCATTGAAAGGCGAATGAAGCATGTGACTGAATGAGATCATTGAGGGGAAAAAAAGCACATTCATTCTGCTTGCAAAGAGCTGGACTCCAGCAGCAGCTGCCATTAATTAACTGGGGTTATTATTTATATGAGCCAGTTAATAGAGATGTTGTTTAAATCTCCTCTTCTTACCCAGTCAGGTTTTGAAGAGTTGTGATTAGAACCAGAAATATCAATAGCTGGGGGCTGGTGTTCAGCAAACTAATCGTGGTAACTGCAGTAGGAATAGGGAAAATGTTGCTGAAAACTAATTGAACTTGCTTGCTTCCTACAGGGAGATGTGGGCTTACCTGGTTTAACTGGGTTCCCTGGACCACCTGGTAGAAAGGTAAGAGTGTTCTTTTCTAGTGAATCAGATCAGTAATTTTATTTTAAAATTTACTTCAACAACTCTGCCTGAAAGATTTAAAGTCCCAGTATCCACCCAAAGCGCCTTATACCTGCTTAGTAGGTGTATAACCTAGGGAGATAGGCTGAAGCAACTGTCTGAAGACTATGTGAGAGTTTGAAATAAAATGCTGGGTACAGAATTCTGTTCCTTCTTTGTATTCCTCATCCCTCTGCACCCTGACACTGGGTGTTCCTCAGCAAGCTCAGTTTAGGCCTGGTGCAGCCAGTGCATTATCTAAAGGGATCTCCAACCAACAGAAATACTCAAAGCATGGATTCAGAACAGTGCTGGCATTCCAAGGAAACCACAGCTGTCTATCCTGGTGAAGCAAATTTCAAAAACATATCTGTGTTCCTTCCCTCTTTTATTTAGCTTGGATACTGTCAGCACTGGTCAGGTTTTGCTTTATTTTCCTCCATATTGATGCTTTACACTGCTAACATTAGAAACACATTTATGCCTAGAAAAGGGTATGTAGGCATAAAACACAAGATCCATCCCTGTTTTCCTGAGGCAACAGGGTGTGTTTCTATCCATGCATTCAAGCCTGCACAGCAGTACCTGAGCCATCCATACCTGGAGCTCAGATCTTTCTTATATCAAGGATATTTCAGCTGAGTTTCCAGTTCCAGACTGTGTTGATAAGTTGGTTTCTTGTTTTGGAAGCTGGACCTGTTGCAGGGAGCTGTTTGAGTGGGGCTCAGTGGCCATGACTCCCCTCCCAGCAAGCCAATATTGCCACAGCTAAAGTGAACAGCTAAAATTAGCATCTTGTTTCCATCACTTCATCAGTCAATGGGCCATTGACCATACAGTGTTGCTCAGGTCAATTAGCTGCACACAAACACCTCCTCTGGTATGTTTTAAGACTCCAAGGAGAGAAAGAAGGTGTGGAGGAGGCTGACAGGAACCCTCCCTCTCCACCATTATTTGTTGTATGCTTTATACAGAACCAAATTGCCAAGAGGAGGGGCTGAGTTTATTTTTCTACTCCAAGGCTGGTCATGCTTGGGGTGCTGTGTGGAGTAGGAGCAATTGAGTGATTAATTACAGATCTTTTGCTGTCACAAACAAGTTCTAACTAATAGGGTGCAAAGAATACCATTTTCCTGGTATAACAGCTCATAAAACAAAACCTTGTGGTTACGATCAGCAAAATGCAATGTCAGGAGTGCAAGCACTCATAGTGGAAAAAGCAGAGAAGGAACAGGAGATTGAACAAACATTCCCAAGTCCAGCACATGGCCTTCACATCTGATCTTAACTCCCACAGGACAGGGTAAAGGCAGGGATATGCTTCTGTTTCTTCAAGTAATGAGCAAGTTGGATGTTGAAATTTTTCCTTTGGTGCAGCTTAAAAACACCTCCCAGTAGCACTAGTCTGGCAGTGGGTTTGGTGTAACCTGGCTTTTATTAGCATCTTGCATTAAGAAAAAATTTACAGCTGTTGGAGAAATGTTTGGAAAAATTCTTTTTTTTTTTTAATCTGGGTTGCCTGCTGGCATTCTCCCAGTGAAAATACACTGCTGCTTGGCTGAGGGTGGGCAACATATCTTGGCTACCGGAAAACAGCAACGCCTTGGAAATGGACATCACTCCTCTCACTCCATGGAGGTGCTGCACAAAGGGCTCTCAGGCCTTTGATCAGAGAACACCACGTAGAAACCTTCAAATGGGTAAAATATTTCACCGGGAGAAACAAAATGCATTTCCCACTAAATGAAACCACAGTCTCAGCAGCGTGAGCTGGAGCCACAAGCACGTGGTTTTGGACAGTGTGGCTCACTCCTCAGTGCCTGCCTTGGGAATGCTGACAGACTTGGATTGGGCTCGTAGCATTGGAGAGGCTGATCTCAGAGACCCCTGAAGTTGTTTTAGCTCCACACATCTACGAAGACATGGAACTGCCTTAGAAGCAGCAGGTGTGTTTTTCTCATCCTCTCCACACAGAGCTTTTACAGACCAGGAAGGGTGGCAGGACTTGGATGTCCCCTCTGCCCATCCCTCTGGTTCCTGTGAGGTATCTGTGGGCTTTGGCTTTTGCTTTGGGGCTGCAGACCACAGCTGCCTTGGAGACAGATCTCAGCAGAGCAGCATCATTGCTCCAGAGGAGAAAACAGCAGCAGTGAGAGAGGCAAAGCTTCACTGGAGTCAGAGAGCAAAGGCAGAGCTGGGAGGTGGTCAGCACCTCAAAACATCCTGTATGCAGGTCTCATTCCCTGGCCCCTTAATTCTTCACATTTCCTACCAAAGTGCAGGATGATCCCTTTAGCTAGGAGAGAGTGGATTATAAATATCATCACAGATGAGTAAATCCTTCACTGGAGTGCAATTTCCTTTCTAAATCACAGCCCTTTGTGTGGAGTGCCCTGTAATCATCACAAAGTGTTCAGATAAAAGAGTAAATGCAGTTGTTTTCATACCCTCTGCCCTGTCATTTTAGTGCTATTTGAAGAGGATTTTAGCAGGTAAATACTTTCACACTGCAGCGAGCTTTAACATACACAAGCTTTTCTGGTTTTCCTTCATTGTAATTCACCTGAGGCAGAAATAACTGGGGTATATTGTGAGGAAATACATGTTTGAAACTCTCCAGAGCTCAGAATGAGAAGGATATTTAATAGAACATAACAGTAGCACATAACAGTGCCTACATATTTAGGAGCATAACATATTTAACCTAATTGCCACTCACCACTACAGAATTGGTGCAGAATTTAGTTCAGGACATGCTTTGAGCATCTCAAGGGACCATCATGCAACCACCTACTTTGAGTGGACATTGCAGGCTCAAAACACCCATCCTGCAGCAACCCAGCTGGAGCAGAATGGTTCAGAGCAGCCAAGCCAGGCACATATTCCTTATCAGTGGAAAAGTAAGATATTGTTAAGCTTGGTTTTCCAGCTGTCTAGAGACAAGGCAGCTCCTGCTCCAGACTGGAAGAACTGGGCAGAGCTCCCAGGAGAAAACCCATGGAAATCTAAATTTCAGGGAATGGCTGGGGATGCTGAACTCAGGGATGTTTCTGTTGGAAGCTCTCACCTTCAGGCCAGACACCCAACCAGGGTGGGGCATCCTCCCTCCTCTCTGTGAGCCTCTGTCAAGGAGCCAGGGAGGGGATGAGCAGGAGAGGATTTCATGGGGCAGATTCCTGGAGAGGGGCAGGGAATCCTGTGTGCTGGTCCTTCTCCAAGAGCTGCTGAGGCTCTTCCAGTGAGGAATCTCTGACTGAAATGTCCTCACAGCATTTGGAGAAAGAATCCTTGAGGTAGTTCAACCAAAGGGCTTTCAGAAGGTGCAGCTGTGTCCAGAGCAATGGTACATCAGCAAAGCCGAGCAGGAGAGCAGTGCTGAGAAGGGAATCAGCATCACTGCAGGCCAGACTGTCTGAAATAACAAGGCAGGAGGAATGCAGAGGGGAGAGGGCAGTGGCCAGCATGGCTGGGAGCGTTGCACACCCTGCCAGCAAAGGCTCAGGCTGCAGGTCTGGAATAGCCCGTGGGAAGAATAAAAAAGCTGTTAAGCAGAGGTGTGGACCTGGGAGCAGAAACAGTCCCAGGTTCGTGTGCTGAGTGGAGCCAAAGGCCAAGTGCTCGGTCACCCCTGAGGCTGGTGATGGCTTCCAGAGCAGGGACACTCCCTGTGGGCTCCACAGACAGATGGGGTGTGCTGGAGCCCTGGCCAGGGCAGGCTGAGTGGCAGGGACTGAGGTACAAGTAGTTGTAACCCACTCTTGAAAGCAATTTATTATGTCTTTAGTATTTGTTCAAGGGTTGTTCCATGTTTATTTTTTTTCTCTCCCATTTGTTTCAAGTTAAATGTTCTGCTTTTTTTGTTTTTAATATTGCTGCTAGCCCAGCTAAACAGTCATCTCTGTAACTGAGTTCAATCTCCTGATCTGCTTCTCTTAATGGAAGCTTGTTTTAAACAGCTAAAGCAAGATAATAAAGAAGAGGGAAAATATCTGAACTGTCCATTACATAAAGAATTCACTCTGTTTGAAGGGAGCTCTAGGTAAATATAAGAGAAAGCAAACTCCCTTAAAAGACACACAGTGCTCAGTTTGCAGTTAAACAGGCTGCCCTTGTCCTGCTCCAGTGTCTGCATCCCACCAAAAAATGAAATATTGACAAACTGCAGTAGGATTACGAAAGACCTGTGAGAATGATTTGAAGCCTGAAACACGTGCCAGTAAGCAAGGTGGATTAAGAAACTCATTCTAATTAATTCAGCAGAGAGAGCAGGTTGAGAAGCAGCTTGCTCACCAACTTTGGTAGCTTCATAATGAAGCACTCTGGATCTTGTAATAATTAGATTAGAAAGCTAAATGGAAGCTAGACAAGTTCAAGGTAGAAAAATTGAAGTTTCCTGTGACAGTAAATGGTTGTTTTGGTGTTTCCTGTGGCATTTCAAACTCTAAAGCAAAAGTAAGAGCTCTGAAACACAAATGGCTCATGTTGCTGTGTCCCCAGTGTGCCTAAAGCCAACATTTTATTCTGTGGTTTCCTGAGGATTAAGGACAGCCTTGCTCAAGGTGTAGGTTACAAATAGATCTGATCTTGGAGACCACTCCAAATGTGTTCATGGAGCAATTCTTTCTGGAGTATGTACCACCCAGACCACGGCAGGGCACATCAGCAGGTTTGGGTAGTGCAAGCACTAAGCAGCTTGATTAAACTTTTCATTATTGTGTAATGCTCTCTAAAATCCTGCTTCTCCTCAGAGCTTTAGTCCCACCTGCAAAGAGAAACAGAAACCAAACCCAGATTATTGTACTATATTTTCATTTGTTAATATTCATCTCTTCCCTCCTATTTTGACAGGGATATAAAGGCTACCCTGGACCACTAGGTCACCCTGGAGACCAGGTGAGTTTTCCCAGTTCCCAACAGGGGAGCTTTGAAGAGGGATGGATTTGCTGGCTGTGATGCTGGTTTGGCTCTGGTGCAGCCTGCTCAGAGTGGACAGGCAGCTCCTGCCAGGGCAGCTGGGCACACACCAGGATCTGGGAACACACCAGGATCTGGGCACACACACAGACCCAGAAGCCATGGCATGGTGGGAGGAGACTGCCTTGGAGTTTCTACACCTAATTTCTAATTTTTACTGCTCACCCACACCAAGTTTACTTGGGGGAAGAAAAACCAGCTCACCATCCTACCCCCTTTATTTTTTTACATTAATTTCACCTGGACTTTACTAACCACACTGTGTTGATATGTGATTCCCTTCCCAAAGGCCAATCCCCCCTCCCCTTTTCTTCCACCCCATTAAGTTAGATGTTTGCAATGCAGTAAAAAAAAAAATGGCAATGAATAGCAGGCCCTGTTAGCAATGATGTTAAAGGATATTATACATGAATCCATTTAGTTTTGTAGAATTTTGGCAGTGCTTTCCCACCAGCAAAACGGTTCCATATGCCAGATATAGATGCAGCCTTACACCTTCTCTTAGTGTCCTTGTTCCAGATTCTCTGCTGCTTTTCCCCAAATGAAGGGGGAAGGAGAAACAGCAGCACTTGCTCAGTGCATGGATCCTGTTGACTTGGCTTCCCTGTGTTTTCTCCCCTCATTAATTAACTTCATTATCTACTCTTAATATTGCTTTCCTCTCAATAAATGTGCATCAGGTTAATCCACTCCGCAATGATTCAGCTGCAAACACTTCACATGTGGGACATTCACCTGACTTTTTGTGCTTTTTCTTTTTTTCTCTCCAAAGGGTGAACGAGGACCAGCTGGAAGTCCAGGTGCCAAAGGTTATCCTGGCAGGCAGGTGCAGTAAATCTCATTGTGCTGTGCACAGAGTAGGGATTTGGGTGTGCAGGTAGCTAAAGACATGGCCCACTAAGGACAGTGCAGTCCTCTAGAAAATGTTGGTATATTTGATCTCTGAATATTTTCCTTCTTCCCTCCTCAAGATGTTGTAGTAATAACGCAGTCATTCAACTCTGAAATGTTGTTAGAAAGTACTTTGTGGCTATTATAGATAAAACCTGAATTTCTACAGCAAATTATGGCAGATTTTTCTTCAGTAAAGCAACACTGAAAAAGCAGAACAGCAAAGCACAGAAAGACATGTGCAAGCTGCTAACCTTTCTTTGCTAGGCACATTTTGCATCTAATGTTGGACAAGTTAAAAACCTAGGATGGAAAAAGGTGTATTTATTATTGGAGGAAGAGATTTAGATGAACTCCCATTAGTAAAATTCACTGGCATAAGCCTATGTGTACACACGCATAATGCTATGCATGAACTGTAAATATATATATATAATTCATATTTGCAGCTGCAAAAAAGAAAAAGATAATGAAAGACATTTAAGTCATTGTTCTCACACTGAAAAAAATTACACAAAGATAACTTTAGGAATGGAGGAGTGTGCATGGGGTAATGGATCAAGACTGGACACTTTGCTGTCCTATTGATGTAAGGCCCTGACTAGTGTAAAGGAAAGAGGAGACCCTAAAAACCTAAGAACCTAAAGAGTAAGACCCTAAAAAATCAAATCTCTTGAAGGGCAAAACATCCAGTCCTATAACATTTTGTGGTGAAGTGAGTTTGTCAGGGTTTTCTAAAATTGACACATTTAGTGCTGGATTCAGCCACATTTATCTGTAAATCAAAAGACCAAGCAGATGTCAAAGATCCCAAATGCTCTGTCCTGAGTCCTTCAGACTCATCATGAGTTTGGATGTGAATTTTTTATGCAGATGTGTAGTTTATTGGATTAAATGCGAACTAGACCTGCAGAACAAGCATGCATCTCTCTGCTTCAGACTGTCAATAAAGCATGACCCATTTTAAATTGAAAATTAAACTGATACCTTGCCTAGCACACTGGAGAGTGCAGATGGCAGAACTGGATGGGAGTTTTATGCACCTGACTAAATGCTCCATTCATACTCTGAAAGGCTCTTAGAGCTGAGCATGCCAGAGAGTCTCCTAGGTGTGAATGTGTGTTAGATGACTAATAAGAGGAGGTCCAAGAGATTTTGGACATACAAGGTTAATGAATGCTGTTCAGCAATTCAGCCCATCAGATAAGCAGGATGAAATCTGTGCCTTGACATTCAAAGAACAAATCCGTCTTCTTAAAAACTTGGTTTGGGTCAGGAAAGTGACTTTTTTATTTTTTTAAGGCAGCTTTTTTCAGCCTATCTGAATGCTGTGTGTATCCTGCATCAGGGCTGTTTACTTTACAGAGATTTTACTACTTGTTACTCCTGTCAGCTGTGCTGGCTCTGCAGCCATGGGAGAGAGTGCTTGGCTCGGGTTTGGTTTGTGCATCACAGGCAGGATTGTAACTTCACCCTGATGCCTGAAGTCTTTGGCAACAATACAAGAGCCAGGAAAGAGCACAGCCCAACTTTCACATCCCAGGCTGAGCCTGCATGCTGCCAGATGAAGAAAATATGGACTTAGCCTTTTTTTTTCTTCCCCCAGAAAAATCCCATCAAAATTTGGAACTTGAGAAAAAATTGATCTGGAAACTTGCTAGAAGGCAATAAACATGAAAATTTATTTTGCATGTTTGCACTTTTCTTCTTTGCAGTATTTTGAGTGAGCAGCATTAGGCATAGAATTAGAATGGGGAATTAATGTTCAATTCTTACCACAGCTGATGCTGTAAAGGGTTAGAGATATCACAGTACCTGCATTGCTAAGTGACTTTCTGGGCTGTAGAAATTTCTCATTGCACCAGTGTTCCCTAAGCAGGTGTTGGAATACATTTGCTATGCATGTGTTTGCTCAGGCAGGAAGATGAGTGGAGAACTGTTGGGCACAGAGCATCGCTGTGCCTCACATCCCAAGTGTAACACAACCTCTGGGCACCCCACTGCCTCAGCCCTTGTGGTCTTTATCATCAGAAATCTCGCCTTCAGCCCCAGGGAAGGCTCACTGTGTGCAGCAGTCTCAGGTTCTGCTGAATCCCAGCTCCCCAACAATGGCAGATCTGTTATTTGTATTATTTGGCTTTTTTTTTTTATTCCTTTGTTGATACTCCTTGGATGCTGAAAGCAAAACCTTAAAGCAGAACCATGCAGGGATGGTGCTTGGGGGGTTGGCACTGCTGGTTATTTTAAGTTAAAGCTTGCCCACATTTGTCTTTGTTTTTTCCCTTCTGTTCTAGGGTTTACCTGGCCCCATAGGGGAACCTGGCCCGAAAGGCACTCGGGTAAGCAACCTTTATTTGCCTTTTCTCTGCTTGTTTTTATCAAAGACTTCTCAAGCAACTTTAGGCTTGATTTTGCAGTTCTGAAGCTGGTTGCTTTAATTTGTTGGGTTTGGGGGTTTTGAATCGTGCACCACTTGTTTGCTGAAGCACTGTTAAGTTTTTTTAATTAAACATGGACTGTACCTTGATCAAATCCCCCCAGTAGTGCTGATGATCAAGTCAGCCCCTTCAGAGCTCACATTGCAGGAGAGGAAAGAATGGCTTACAAATTGGTATCAAAGCCTGCAAGCCCCATGTCCCAAAGGCCTCTTTAGTTTCAGTCAGTGTGGTTCAGCAGACTTTAACCACACCGAGTAGGGGCTCATTTGGGTACAGGCCTGGTTTGGGAGTGGTTTGTATCATTATGAACCACAGCAAGCCAGCATCTTGAAGCCATATGCAAATACAAACAATATCTCCATCCTGTCTGGTTTTGCTCACCAAAAATAATTGCTGGGGTTTTATTCTCACTGCAAAGGATTCTTTTTTTATTACTACTTAAGGCTCTTGTTAATCACATTTTGTTCTTTTCCTGCAATTATAAATTCACAATGCGACTGTAAGCCAATAAATCCCCATTTCTCTAACACGTGATACTTTCTCTATATGCAGTAAATTCAAGCAGCTGGCTTTCATCACTAGGAAAACTGCAAGGAATAAACAAATGCTGACCCTGTAGCTAGCAGTATTCCTGAGCTGGGAAGGGAGAGGGCAAGTTCAGTTCCTGTAGGAGAGAGGAAAATCTGAGACTCACCCCACTTCTGCAAGGGCTAAAGTTTTCCCTGGGGCATCTCTTCACTGCTCTAGCCAGGACCTTGTGTAATTATCAGGTGGTAGATGTGCAGAATGTAAGATTTTGATGTTATTCTCTGTTTTGCACCCCTGAGTGGTGAGGACTGAAATATTTATGAATAACCAAGGAAGCCCTTTCTTAGTTCAACCACAATAAATCAGAATTGGGTGCTAAGGTGAGATATGTGCATTTTGTGACTTAAGGAGCCAGCTCGGGACTCTTCTTCATCCTCCACTTCTACTTTTTCCTTCTCCTGGAAAAGTTTGGGAGTTATGTGGTTTCTTTTAGGATTCAGGAGGCAAAGGGAGACAAGATCACTTTAATGTAGCATTATTTCCCAGCTAGGTGTTGTCCCTAAAGGAAACACAACCCACAGGGAGCGATGGACCGGTGAAAAGGTTCGGTGGGGTTGGCAGATAGAGATTTAGCAATGATGGAGAAAGAAAGATGAGAGAAAAGCAGTGTTAGCACTTGGCTCCTGTAACAGTGAGGTGCCACGGAGGGGGCTCCCTGCTGAAATTCACTTCCTCTGGGTTCGGCATGCTTGGCACCAGCCGGGCCTTTGCAGAGGCCCAGCACACAAGGTGACTTTGTCCAGGCTGCTGAGCAAGGCGATTAAACACAAGGCTGCCATTGTGGCAAGGGAAGGGAAACGCTGTGTTTTATGCAGCGTGTCGTGTCTCAGCAGGGCCCCAAGGCCACAGAGAAACCTGGAAACACAAGGTTCCTGATGAGTGTGGAAGCAGCAGGTTTTGTGTGAAATGTGTTGGTGCAAAGGTGGCTCCCCCATGGTGTGGAGGTGCAAGTTGAGCCTCACATCAATCCCCCAAGCCTGGAGTGTCAGGTTCAGCCTCTCCCAGCCCATGCAGGGCCTTCAGTGCTTGGGGTGAAGGTTTGCACAAGGTCCTGGTGGTGCAGGGACGGGCTTTGGCAGAGCCAGGACTCGCTGCAGGGTGGTGGCAGCCCTGGTGCCAGGAAAAGAGGGGTTTGCCTCAGAAGGGGCTGCAGTGTGTGACCACCAGGTGAAACAAGACAAACAGAAAGGGCTTGATTTGACAGGACAGTTGGAAATGAGTGTCAGAAGCAAAGAAAGAGACAAAAGCAGGTGTAGGTCTGTGGATTACTTTTGCCATCACTTTTGCTAACCTCCAACCAAGCTCCATTTCCCTCAGGTACACTTAGAGCCAGCCCAGGTAAGATTTCTTCTGGCTGTCCTCTTCCTGCCTGGAGTCCTCCTGATCCCTGGTGTGAGGGTATGTGCCCTTGGACTACATCGTGGAAGCCAGCACCATGCAGTCCATGGGCATATACACTTGCCTCAAGGTTTATTTCATCACGGCTGCCACTGACCAACGCTGGAGGTTGCTCTGCTCTTCAGGAAGCACAGACTGACTGCATGCTAATGGAGAAACGTATTTGACTGCTTGTTTCCTCTTTTCTTTAGGGGTATATTGGTCTCCCAGGATTATTTGGGCTACCAGGAGCCGATGGAGAACGAGTGAGTATTTTGTGAAGAAAACTTTGGTGTGTTGGTTGAATGCAGTTTTTCAGAGCCTGATGTAACCTTCTCTATCCCTGCTCCCTGAAGAAGGAGGCAAGCATGCCTAATGCTTACCTATTCCTTCTTTAGTCTCTTCCTACCCCTGAATGAAGACCTGTGTCCCTATATAATGCTGATGTTCAGCTGAGGAGAACCCAGGTTTCAGGGAGGGCCATCAGACCTTGCTGTTGACTACAGCAGAGTTTTCTAATTCTCCTTCACTTAAAAACCTGCCTTCCCTCTCCCCCTTGCCAGCTCATCTTAGTGAGGTGGGGCAGGGCGAGGAGAATGACCATGGAGATTTCCTGCTCCCACAGGAATCACCTCCCAGCCATGCTGCCTCAGCATTTTGTGTGCCTGACTGGAGATGTTTGGAAAGAGCCTGGCTCTTGGAAGGGACAGTGCTGAGCTTTCTGAAAATGGCTTTATTTCCACTTACATTGAGTTGGGCAGTCAAGCCTGGGTCTGTGAGTGGGCAGCTGTGGCTGTGCCCTCTCTTCCTCCCATCCTTTTCATCGTGCCTTCCCCCAGCCCAAATTTTCAGAGATTTACAGGTTGCTTTTCCACTCTCCATCTCCACATCCTCCCACCTGCCCGATCTCTTCCCATCCAAGGACCCCCTTCTCCCCACTACAAGAGCTCCTTAAAAGATCACTGGAGGACGAACACTGCTTGATTCCAGCCTTTCCTCCCTCAAATGCAAGCTCCAGAAACCAGAGAGGCCCCAGGACCATGTGGGAGTGTGCCTGCCTGGGAGGGGCCTGCCCTGCGCTCTGGCGACGCTGATTTAATGCTTGTATAACTAAATAAGAAACATAAACACGAGCTCTGCAGCGAGTGCCTCGGCGGTGGCCCTCATTTGGTTCCAGACCAGTAGCTTAATGACTGCTCCTGCTAAGCACAGCCCAGCCTGGGGATGCTGCCTGCGCGTGGCCTCGGGAGGCCGTAGTTAATGGGTGAAGGTTAATTGTCTTCTGCTCTCGCAGCCGACTGCAAGTAGCTGACATTTTGATTCCCAAACAATGCCACAGTCATTAGCCTGTTTTGCATTCTCCTTTCTCTTCTCATTTTGCTTTGTATTGTTGGTTGGCTGTTTGATTTCTCAACCAGAACTTTTTTTTTTTTTCTCTCTCTCTCTGTGTTTTTTCCTTGCAGGGGATCCCTGGAGTTCCTGGGAAGAGGGGCAAGATGGGTAGGCCGGTAAAGTTTTTCCTCGTCTATTATGCAGACCTTGTTGAACGAAACTGGAAGCAAGACATTTGGCTTTTGGCTGGGTCCTTTCATGTCTTCAAAAAAACCTTTCCATGTCTGTCTTCTCAAGCAGGAAGAAAACCAAAGATAGAGATATTGCTCTCTTCCTTTCCTCCATTCTCTGCTCAACTCACAGGCATTATTGCTCCTTTCCCATACTCCCTTGGATCTTAGACTTCTCAGATTTTCTTCTATAACATCTTTCCTCCTGTCCTGCCTCTGGCCAATTGCTTCCCTAGATGCATTTTTTAACTCCCAGCCATGATTGCAGTGTCCTAGGTGTCTGTACTGGCTCTGTTCCATCTCCTGCTTTGCACTCCCACCAGTTCTGTCACATCTTCTATCACTTCTATCACATTATTCTCTTCTTGCTGTTACTGTCTCCAACCCCTGTCCCATCCTGGTTTGTGTAATGCAAGTGTGGTTTTGTATAGAAACCTTTTTGTTCTTGGTGGTGCGACAGACTGGGGGAAATGTGTTTGAGGAGCAAGGAGACACCAGGTAGATGTGAGAGCTTGGCCAGGAGGAAGAGGTGTTTGCAAGCGGAGTTAAAGACAACTTTGAGAGCTGTGTAGAAGAACAAGGGGAGCTATGCTGACTCGAGTAAAAAGCAAGAGCAAGTGGGAAAAATACAGAAATGAGCAGAGGAAACAGGGAAGGGACAGAAAGGAAAGGCTTTACCCCACCAAACTTCTTCCAAACAGTTATGTATGCTTCCTTTAGGAAGCTGGATAAAGCTTTTTGCTCCAGGAATCAGCAGAGAGCTCAAGCATGTTGGAGCTCTGTTGTGTCTCATTGCCTTTGCACCTTGTCCTTCAGTTAGCCTGAGGTTTCCTCTGACCTCTGGACATCATTGTACTCACAGGCTTCTTGCAAAATGTCCACTCACCCACACATGGAAAAACCCAGTGCTTTCCCCATGCCCCCCTTGCCTGGAGCACGTCCTTCCCAGGAGCCCCACGCCCACCACTCACTGATGTTCACTGATGTTCTCACTGCAAAAGCCATGCCAGCACCTCAGCAGTGCAGACACCTCAGCAGTGCAGACACCTCACATCCATCCCAACTGTCCTTTGCCTGAGATGGGGAGCAGTCAAGCACATTTTTTTGGAGGGGTACTGGAAATCTATACCAGATCTTTTGCAAGCTGCTGGTTGCACCAGAAACCTCTGTGATGAATAAGTGCAGAGCCCGTGGTGTAACCATGACTCACTGGCCAGGGCAAAACAAACACAGCAGCTGTCGTTAGGTGCAGGGCTCTGCTCTCTCTGCACAGAGCATGCTGCAGGCTCAAAGCCTTCCAGCTGCTGGCTGGCCAGGATTTGTAATCTTCCAGGCAAGGGTTTCGGTCTGGCGGTCACTGCTACAAGCAAGGGGCTCCCCTGGGATCAGCAGGGAATCTCTCAGCCATGGATTTAGGCTGGGATAGATGGGAAGGGATTAAATGGCTACGCATGAGCACCTTTGTTCTGCTTGGCTCCTTCAGAGAGCTCTGGCTCCATCCCTGTTTTATGATATCAGGTTTTATAGGAAATCTTGAATGGACCGATGCTGACGGTTTGAACTTCCGAGCGTGAACAGAAAGATTAAGTGACATCCACAGTTATTCAGGAAGTCTCTGGGAGAAATGAAAAGCACAAACCAGCTGACCTGATTCTCTTCCCAGCACTTATCTCCTGGCCACTGCGGCCTCGCAGCTGCCTTGGGGTTTTTGTGAGCCTTCTGGGATTTCTCTGGTCTCTCCCATCCCTGCTCCCTTAGATTTGCTGGTGTGGCTGCTGTTCCTCTGCTGTCTCCTTCTTGTCATTGCTCTTGCAAACCCTTATTAGCTGCCTTCAGAGCTGGTGAATGCTCTGGAGAGGAGGAAGGGAGTTGGTATCACACATATTTCTATACCTAGCTTTGTTTGGGATGAGAGCTGGCAGTGGATCAGTGCTCAGCCAAGGAGGAGCTGGGGGTTGGGGGAGGTTGCATGTGACACCGTGGGCCTCTGAGAATGATGTAAGAGGGAATGATTAAAATAGAGGAACTGGACATGAGTCAGAGCTTGAAATCCTTCCAGGGAAGTTAAGTTTTGCAGAGCTGTGAGGGACATGGTGAGTCTGTCGTGGAAACAGCTGACTCCACCTCTCCCTGTCCAATATCAGCAATACAGGAGGCCAATGCATCCCAAAATATGGGTCCTGGAGAAGGAGAGGGCTGGGGGTGGTCTGGGGGCAGAGTTATGATTGGAGCCCAGTGCACAAAGGAGCTCCTTTGTGAAATAGGAGTCTGTATGTCTCTGGATCTGCCTGTTTTAGAGGTGGGCTGGGGGGCTGGAGCTGATGCAGCTGCCTGCTTAAACCTTCAGTCTTGCCAGTGCAGTGGCTGAAAAATATGTCTTTTTATGGTGTTTTTAGTAGATTTTTATGGTGTTCAGCTGAGCAGCTGGGGAAAAAAAAAATATATATAAAAACAAGACCCCATCAGGGGTGCTGGGGAAGGAGTGAGAGAAGCTGTTGATAGCGTGTCTTGCCATGCAGAGACAACGTGTCAGTCCTGGTTCATCTTTAGGAAGGAGCTGTGCTGCCACTGTAGGAAATGACTCATAGGAAGAGTAGGAGATAGAACTAGCTCAAGGAACACCAAGCTGTTCTTGTGCCGTGGGAGATGGGTAGCCACAACCAGAAGTGTCTGCAATGCAGATTGTATTAAACTTCAAATGGAGTGGAATATTTTCAGAAGTTCTTAAGCTCTGCTAGAGGAAAAGACTTAAAGGCAAAACTTCAGGAAATATATCCAAGGAGCTTTGAGCTCTTTTTGGTTCATCTTTGGTTTTGATGTGTGCTTATATCTCTCTTTTTCACATAGAGTGTTCAAACTGCACCAGCTGTGCTATTTTTTATCTATGATTTTTTGCTTACAATCTGTTTTGTTAGTAGTATTCTTTTAAAAGAGATAGAAAAGAAGGAAGAGACATTTAATTCAAAGACATACTTAGTAATTTTGAGGTTCATCTGAGGTCTATTCACAAGCCAGTTAAACACAGCTTAGGTTTCCTTACATTCTTCTAAGAACCTGGTGGTGCTGCTGGTCCTGTGCTCAGAGCCTCACCATGCAAACACCCCGGGAAAGAAAAGCCCTGGCCCAAAGGGTCCGCAAAACAGCACAGGGTCAGACCTTCCCCATGGCTGGAAGGGTTTGGTAACAGCAGCACGAGCAAGCCATTAACACCACAAGCAGATATTTCTGTCTCTGTGCTCATCGTTCTGGTTTCTCCCCATGACACACAGTGTCACACAAGCTGCTTGGCTCTTCCAGCTCTGTGCAAACCAGGGACAGCACTGCCTTTGGAGAGCTCTCCTTTGAGCTCAGCAGCTGAAGCTTAGCGTGGAAATGCCAAGGATGACAGCTCATGTCTCAGGGAGGAGGTGCCATAAAAAAGCACATGGATTTGAAGTCACAGGAATCAGCATGGGAGTGAGCCCAGTAGGGTCCCTCCCCTCTCACCACTGTGAGAACCAGCAGCGAGCTGGCAGCCACTGGCACCAGCCTCAGAGTTTGCTGGGAGCACCAGCGCAGTGCCAGGCTGCTGGAGCTGGCCACAGGAGGAGCCCCCTCTGCACTCCCACAGGGAGTGGCACCTTCTCACCAGGCTGTTTTCCATGTGTGCTGTCTTCTTCTGTGGTGACTTACCATGCATTGACTCCTGCCTCCAGTGAGCACTAGGTTGCAATATTTTGGTTTTCCCTTCATCTGATAAGCTGTCAGAAGGTCATGAGGTACCCCTGCTCTCCCCACCAGCATCAGCAGACTCTTGCATCCTATGAAAAGGCATCAATTGCCTCTGGATAGCCAAAAGCAGGGCTGCCTCTGGGTCAGGAAAGTTTCATTTTGCAGTCTCCCCCAACCTTTTGGCGGAGGGCTGAGATAGATGCATGCTGCATGTCAGAGAGTGAGGTTTGCCAGGGTTCACAGACCCAGCTGCTGTCCGTGCAGACAGTGGGCAGACATGCTCTGCCATGTGTCTGGAGGGGCTGGCATAGCCACAGACCACTGAAAAACAAACGTTCCTACTTCTGTAGGGACTAAGGTGATAAACATCTCCTCTCTTGCTCCAGTCTTTTCTCTGCTTTGGATGCAGCTGAGACCCTTCCTTGAGTGAGTGAGCCAAGAGTCTCCTGCAGCACATGAGCTGAGACTTGGGAACCTGGTAACAGCATTTCATGGTACTCTCAGATGTGGCCAGCCAAAGCCAATAGAGATATGTGTGGGCTGAAGAGCTGTGTGTACAGGTAAACCCACAGGATGAGCTGCACAGGGAGCACAAATGGTCTGTAGGAGCTGATGGACAGGACTGGGTAGTGCTGCCTTGTGCCAGTACCCCAGCATAGCACCAAAACGTTTGATGCCTTTTTCAGGAACTGATTAATTTAAAAGCATAATATGCCTTTAATCATTCTGTTTGCATGAAAAGTCCAGTGGAGGTCCTGAAAACTAGCCATGAAAAAGCTCCTCTTTTAATAAGAGAGTTTTAGCCCATGGATCAGATGTTTCCTGTTAGCCATTTAAGTAAATTCTTTGCTATTTTTTTGCTTTGTTAACCTGAATTTTTAAAATAGATGTGGTTTGAGCAATCAGTGACTTTTTTAATGCTGAAGTTGGACACTGAAGCTGGGCAGCTGGTCTGGTCTCTCCAGCCCCTTGGCCTGGTTCACCACTCTGAAATGCAGGCGTGAGCCCAGAGCAAATGTCACCATCTCTTTTTGGCCTGAGCTGTGTTCCACATGTCTGGAGTTTCCCAAATCTCTGTGCTGAGGTGCTTGCATGGTTACTTCTCACATGTTCCTATATCCATGATTACAGCATCCAAATAACCTGGCAATGTGGACAATATCAGTATGTATTTCATATTTTTAAGAATGGGCAGAACAAGGTACTGAAAACAGAGGGAAAAGGTGCCAAGAGGTATAACTTCCACTAAAAGAAAAGAAACAATCCCAAAGATTTTTTTTTCAAGAATGCTCCTAAGTGACTTGTCCATCATCATTCAGAAATCTCATGAGGAACTGAACCAAGGTCTTCCAGGCATCTTTAATCCTCCAGGGAAAAGCTCATTCATAAATCAAAGCTCAAAAATTATTCTTATTAGAAATTATAAGGAAAAATAATGCAATTGTCACCTATGAGTCTGAAAGCGTTTTGACCCCTAAAGCTGCATGACTTTCTTGGATAGGCGGCTGCTTGGTTTGGCAATGTTGGCCATAGATAAGGAGGAGCAGTGGCAGGCTCAGTGCTCTCTGGCATTAGGCCAACGTGTATGTCTGTGCAGTGGTAACTCAGAGCTCTGCAGAACAGGAAAAGGTCCTGTACCAGTGGAAAAGGAGTGGAGCAGGAGTGTGGAGGGGCTGGCATTTCACTCGAGTGATGTTTGGCTGGAGGGGCTTCAGGAAATTTTTCTTGTGCTGCTCCTGCTGTACTCCCACAGCTGGAGGGATACTTTTGTTTAAAAATGCCCTGAAATCTTTGTCCCAAGAGGTGACACGGAGCTGTGAAGTCTCCTGGGGATGAAAGCAAAGCTTCCTTTCAGGCGGCAGAGGAGCAGAGCTGCAGCAGGAGCCCCACTCCATTCCCAGCCAGGGGTGGCATCTCCCTCTCTGCAGGGACGAGAACTGCCTGGACCCAGGGAAGGCAGAGGTCCCCTGTAGCTGTTGGGGACAGCAGGAGCACAGGGTCCCTTTGGGGTGACTCCTGCTGGGGCTGAGCCACCCTCTGCCCACCTGTGGAGGAGCTCAGTCTGCTCTCCACACCAGGAATTCTCTCAGAGGTGTGAGCTGCCAACATAAGCTACATTTGTTTGTTTTATTCTCTTTCTTTTTTCCAGTGAAGGCTTTCTCTCACCCTCAGCCCTGCTTCTCCACCACCTTTTTTTTTTTCTTTTTCCTTACTTAAATTATTTGACTTGCAAGTTCTATCCCTGGGGAGGCTCCTGGGCAGTGATTCACCTGGCCAGAGCCAACTGGCAAATAGAGACTTTTGCAGACAAGACAGGAGGGCTGGTTGGTTTGAGCAGCTTCACCTTCAGCCAACAGGAAAATAAAATCCTATTTTTGGAGAACGACTCTGTATGCATAAAGACCTGCCAGGATTCTTCAGAGCAGCAGCTGCCAGACTGCCTCCCTTACTCCTTCAGGGAAAGTGATTTAAACTGAATCAGATGTTGTACACATACAACACACCCACCCACATGTGAACACCTGAGAGGGCTTTAGGAGCAAAGGACACCGTGTGTGTCACCCTGCTCCTTGGGGACAGCTGGGACAAGGGACGAGGAGCAGTGGTGTCTGCTCTGACAGGAGCAGTGCTTTGGCTGACAGCAGCCAGCAGAAAGGGCAGGCTGCTCTGTTTGCTTTAAGCAGTGGAAGAAAGGAAGGGGAGGTGGAGGGGGATGTAATCCCCTGATGCAAGAGGAGCTGGTTCCAGTGTCTGTCTAGGTCTGGTTGTTCTCAGCAGGAGCCTCCTGGTCTATGAAAGGATGCCCTTTGCAGGGAGTGGGGATGAAAAGGAATTAAGGCACTGTTGGAACATCTCAAAGATAGAGACTTCATTACTGCTTCAGCTGCAGACTCCTCAGTGTAACCTGGGATAAATCAGTTTGTATCTCCCTGTGTCTCAGTTCACGAAGTGCAACGAGGACAAATTGTGTAACCCCTGCAAAGCTCTGCTTGGGCTGGGGACAGGGGGACAGGAGCACCCAGAGTTTGTTAGCGCAAAGCATCTGCCCGTGTGCTCTCTCCAGCTCCTCCCCAAGCCTCATCTTGCCTCTTTCATTGAACTTCTCCTTCAGACAATGTGAAATCCATTCAGCTGGACATTTTCCCCCACCTCCTCTCTGAATTTCCCAGCTGTGAGACAGAGCCAGAAGTTTTGTCATACCTGACTGGAACGCTGTGGAGGAGCACCCCACTGGCTCCTGGCCAGCACAACTTGTTAGTCGAGCATTTTCTTCCTAGTTCTGCTGCCATTTGCCATTCCCTTCCCTGTCCTGGTCCTTCTCTGTACATCCCATCCCTCCCACAGAGCAGGCTCTGTATTTTTCACTGGGATGTTTTCCTTTGCTGTCCCAATTCTTAAGCATAATTTCCAGGGACTAGTTTTCTTGAAAAAAAACACCCTGTAAAATCATGGATTTTCTGTACCAAAACCCCTCCTGCACTCGCAGGAGACTGAATCTGCTGGATTCTTTAATCTCCTTCAAAAGTCTCCTGTAATGGGCTGCCAGTTGTGACCCTCCTGTCTGCCAGCACCATAAAATGAGCTTCCTGCCCCAAGTGTTCTCCCTCAGTCTGGGCTCCTCAGGCTCTTGGAGCAGTGCATGGGAGAGCAGAGGTGTCACTGCTTAGGGAGTGAAACCAGGGATAACAGAGTCTGCTTGTAACTTCTGGGCTGCTTGTTTAAGTTGAATAGTGCTAGTTCTGTTTCTGGGGAACATCTCTCTCCTTTAGGCTCAGGCAGGAGAGGCACCAAAAAAACAGCTTTTACAGACGTGTGAGATCCAATAAATTAGGACACTGTGGTCACTGGAACTGTTATTGTGGTTTAAACTGCTACTGCTTACCCCATGGAAACAAAGTGCTCTCTTTTTCATTAGGGGCTTAAAAGATTGATTGTTTCCTGCTGTACAAGAGCTGTGCTGGGACAGCTTTCACAACTTGGTTTGGGTCTTTGCAGACTGTATGAAGGCTAAAATATCCTTCTCCACGTCACAACCACCAGCCTGAGCCTCATTTAAAGTGCAAAACCTGTGCTAAGGTCGACTTCTGGGCTGGGATGCCTGGGCTTAGTTGAATTGAAGCTGCTCTTTCCATTTGTTCCCTCCTCTAGGTTTTACAGTTTGGGCCAAAATGTACCAGGGGAGCACCCATCACCCCAGCAATGGCTGGGCTGGGCTGGGGGCTGCTTGTGCCAGCAGTGCAGATGGTGTGTTAAGGACAAGAAAGGTGTTGGCAAGGATGGGGCTTGGGTGCTGAGTGTTGTCCTGGGCCTGTTCTGCTTTTCTTCTCAGCTTCCTCCCACTCTGACCCTTTTCCCTGCCATCTTGAGGACTGGCAGAGCCCTGACCTCTGTGGGCAGTCACGGCGTGCTGTGAACAGGTTTTATTGCTGAATAAAACCTCTTGGTTGCTGGGTGGTATTGGCCAAGTGACCTCAGGTGCTCAGCTCTACCTTCCAAACACAGGAATAATCTGGTTTTCTAGATATTTGGAGATCTAGTGCTGGAAAACCTGTGCAAAAGTTAGACTTCTATTAACTCTATCACCAAGTACCTCAAATTTCCTGTCTTTAAGCAGCAAGGTTAATGCTGGAAACTGAGGCATAAAAAAGAGTGAAACACATGTGCAAAACATATGCATTTAAATAGTTCCTTATCTGGGTTATTTTGTTCTGGCACAGGAGCACATTGTTTATGTGACACTGCAACAGTTTTAAACCAAATTCAGACAGTGGTGTTTTAGTCTAGAGCAA
Organism: Passer montanus; assembly: GCF_014805655.1. Lineage (NCBI taxonomy): Eukaryota > Metazoa > Chordata > Aves > Passeriformes > Passeridae > Passer > Passer montanus. The sequence continues at coordinate 5,082,203 of NW_024369151.1, forward strand.
GCATTCCCCTAGCTGATATTATGCTGCTGTAGCAATCTTGTTTTCATTGTGCCATTCAAAGTAGTAAAATCTCCCTGTGTTGGCGAGAGCTCAGCTCCATAGCAGACACCTCAGCAGCCCCAGGGCCAGGCTGCAGCTCAGTGGCACCCATGGCCACTCCATGCCCAGCTCTGCTCTCTGAGGAAGGATGGAGAGATGGGGGAATGCTGACAGTTGTGACTGAACTCTGCAGCAGCGTAAGTACAGTATCAGTCTATGCATACTCATATTTTCCTTGGCAAGCCACATGACTGTAAACAGCAAAATATTCTGGCAATCTTCTTTTTTTTTTTTTTCGGTCTTGCCTGAGCAATGAGTTTTCCCTGCACATCTCTCTTCTGATCTGATTGATTCAGCATGTAGCAGAGTTATTTTTCTCCTTTTTTCATTAAAGAAAATTGTAGGCCCCCGTGCCTTCTTGTTATATTTGACATCTTTGTCTCTAGATGGCAGAAGGCTGTTTCCAGTGGTTGCTGACCACAGCTTCTTGGCATGTGCACAGGCCTCAGGGATGTAGTGCCTAGCTGGAGAAAGGCAGACAACTTTCCTATTTGCAGTGATTCCCACAAAATAGAAGTGTTGAATCCAAGCAAGCAATAGCTCATGTCAGCTCAGTCCTTCGTGCTGTAGGAACTGGTACAGAAGAGCTGAAATGCTGGCTCTGAGGTCAGCAGCAGAATTTCTGTTGACTTAAACAGGTCTCCCATCTCTCACCTTAGATTTTACCAAGCAACTTTTTACCTCTTCTGTTCACCAGGAGCTGTAAACCCCCATAGGTCAAGGGAGGTCTTGGAGGACAGTTTCCCAGTGTAGTTTTCTTGTTCTGTCTGCTGCAATCATTTCAGTTTTCATTGTTGCTGATGGGTCTCCAGATAAGCATTGTCAGCATTGGCTGTTGCATTCCACTTCCCTCAGATTTGCTTTTCCCAGATAACCAGTGTTTGTAGCATGCAGGGAAGCAGGCAGGAGAGGACAGCAGCCTCTCCCTGCTTCATCCCTGTCTCTTAAGCTCTCAGGTACTCCAGAACATGCCCATGCTGTCCTTTGTATTTCTGGTGAGCAGAGAAGGGGATAAAGCACTTTTACTTTGACTCCCAGTTCGAGCTCTTCCTGTGGGAGACAGAGCATGGCAGGACAGGGAAGAGAAAGCTGCTTTGGGAGCTGGTTGTAGCAGGGAACTGGGGGGCTTAAAGGAGCACAGGCTCTGTCCAAGAATGAGAGAGAACGTGTCACACCACCGTGTTCTGGCTCTGGCTCAGTACCTCCACTCCCTTCTCCACAATTGTCTGAAGTCTTCCAAACTTGTCTCAGATATAATGAGATGAAGTCGTCTTTTGTGGTGACTTTTTCCTGTAGTAAACATGGCCTTTCACAGCCCTGGGGTGTGGGCTGGAATGAGTTTGGAAGCGTTTGCTCCTCTGGCAAGCTGAAAGGGAGTGAATTCACCAGGCATCTCCCATCAGCTCCATTAAGCATCTGCATGGGCTCCAAGAGGCTTTGTGCTGTCCAGCTATCCTGAGAGGAGGGTCCTGTTAGTAGACAGCATTAAATAATTCAAATGGATTGGCAATCCATTTTTAATACAGTCCCTGCAGTGAGTTTGTGAATCAGGGGTTTTGGCCTCGTTGAGCTGTGCTGGTGTGGCAGGAGTGGTTTGGATGAGGACAGGCAGGCTGGTTGTCCCACATGTCCCCACGTTCTGCTGCTTTCCAAAGTGCTGCACAGGGTGCAAGGGGAGTGGTTTGTAACTGGCTGTCTGCACCAGGGAACCTCAATAACTAACACTCATGTTTGCCTCCTCTTCTCAGGGTTTTCCTGGTAATTTTGGAGAACGAGGGCCTCCAGGCATCGATGGGAACCCTGTAAGTTCATAACGTTTTCCTTTCTTTTTTTAGTTTTGCAGTAGACAGCAGGCTGTACTGCATCATGCTAGTTAGAGCTGAGTGAAGCTTTTAAGCTTGGTGGCAGCTGCTGGCTGGTTTTGTCCTTCTTGAAAAAAAAAATGTACATCCCTGACCTACTGAAAATTCCAGTGTTTGGTTCCTGTAACTGTCAGGTCATTTGCCATCAGCTTTCTGTCTCCATCTCTTGCCTTCCCTGCACCTCAGTCATGACAGGTACTTTCTTATCCAGAAGATGTGGCTAGGAGAAAATAAAGAGAAAAAGGGGCAGGGATGTTGCACTGGCAGAGTAGGCAGTGTTGGACCATGTTGTCCACACCACTGGGCACAGATTCCCTGCTCCAGTGTCTGGGAGCACTGAGGGTCAGACTCCACAGCCCAAGCTCTGCCTGCCCCATCCCTCAGCCAGCCCTGGGACTGCATGGGGAATAAGTCTCCAGTGTCCTGAGTTCTTGCCCTTCAGTCTTCATCTGACCCCTGCTGGCTTCCTAAGAGTGGGATGTGTCTCCTGGGAATTAAGTCAGGATGGTCACAGAAGTAATTTAAGCAGCTGGGTGCTGATAAAGTTTAATTTGCTCTGCTCTTGTGGCAGTAAACTGTGGGGATGTGCTGTGTTTGCCACAGCTCACAGAACGTGTCCTCGTGGTTTGCAACAGTTCTCAGATGTATTAATTATCCTAAATTATTTTCTGAATTGCTTTGTTGGTTCTCCCCGAATTAGCATGTGAGCAGCACTGATTCATCTTTGAAATTCCTGCTGCCTTGGTTATTCACACATAATCCCCGTGCTGCTCTGGGGTTAGACAGGATGATTTGTGTGAAGTAACCCACTCCACATGTGCCTGCAAGCTCCCATTCCTCATACATGCAGCATAAAAGTTATTTTCACAACCAGCTCCAATCACCAAGCCAAGCTCAGCTACAACTCCAGCCTTTGTGGGAATTCAGCACAAGAATCACAAATGCAGTGAACTGAAAGAATGACGTTCCCAAGGAATACTTCTGCAGGACTTTTCCCATCCTTCGGTCAACTTAAGCCATGGGTCAGAGTGGAATCAGTATTCCCAAAGTAGAAAACTTTCTGACAGTACTGCTATTTCCAGCCAGCCCACCAGGAAGAGCAGGAATCCTGGAGGACAGGAAGACTTTTTTTTTTTTTCCCCCTAAATAACTTATTTTGTTTTCTTTTGAATATGCAAGTTGTCTAAGCCCCATTCAGAAGATGTTCTCAATGCCAGTCAGCTGAATGGCTGTTCCCAGAGCCTGGGAGAGCAGCAAATGTCCCGTTAATTCATCCAGAAGGATTGCTCCTCTTTCATCTTATCAACGGCTCTTAAATATTAATGTGCCTTGGCGATCGCAGAATGAAAACAGACTGTTTGGGCTGACTTAAAGGGAGGTTCACAGGGTCACAAGAGGAGTCACAGACGCAGAAAAATGCCAGAAAGTCTGTTTGTGGAGCACACAAATATGCTAGGTTTGGTAGGTGGGGTGTGCAGCTGAGCTGCAGGCCAGGCTGCCACATCCTCTGTGTGATCCCTGCTGGCTGGGGATGGCTGAGCCCACAGCCTCTGATCTCCTCTGCATCCCCTGTGGCCACAGCACAGGCTCCTCCAGCCCCAGGGGCATTCCTCCCTCCTACCAGCTCGCCGAGAACTGTGGAGCCATGCATTCCAGATCCCAGTTCCCCCAGAGTGCTTCAGCCACTCCAATTAGGCTCTTAATCACGGGAATTAGACGTGGGAAAGGGCTGTTGATTCATCTCCTTCTCTCTTGTCCCAGTGCCCGGTCCATGCGCTGGAAAAATGAGAACAGAGCTTGATTTCCCTCACAGGTCAGGGACTGATAGCCAGGAAAGGCCACTTGTAAATCCTCCATTTCCTAGACCAGGGAATGGCTCAAATTAACAACTAGTCCTGTCCACATCTCTCAGGGGAGTCTACCCCCTCCTCTTCCAAGAGGAAATCCTCTTCTGTTAGCTGTGAGGTCATGCATTTCCACATACAGCCGTTCTCCTGAGGAATAGCAATATGACACAAGTCAGAAATCTGGGAAATGCCTCTTGGAGCTGGTGGGACCAAGAGCTGAGCATCCACCCAGCCTGCAGCCCAGCCACCCTGGGAGGCTGCAGAGCTTCCTGGGGAACCCAGGCCAGCGTGCAGCTCCTGTGCTCAGCATTCCTGGGATACTCCCTCTTCTTCCTGGGCCAGTAATGCCAGGCCTTGGCTAAAAGCTTGAAGCCGACCTTATAACAGTAGCTCTGAGGACACAGCAATCCCACCCATGAGGAACAATTGCTCCACAGATGTCCCAAGTATGCAGGAAAGGAACTGGCCATAAAAAAAAAGGCAATTTTAGGCTGGTTGAGATTATGAAACGCTTTTTTGTGTGTGTGCTTGCCCAATAGTCCTTTACTCCACTTCCCATAAAATAAACACACGTAACCCTTTACCCAAGGAGCCCTGAGCACATGCAGTCACGTTGCGTCCCCTTCTCTCTCCTTCTTCCACTAGGCAAATCTTTCCATAAAAGGGGAGCTATATTGCACTGGAGGGGCTCCACCAGATGTGCACCATAAACTGAGCAGGGCTGTCAGAGGAAGTAGCCAGCGTGATGCAGAGCAGGGGCAGGACTGTCTGAGTTAACGGGAAGTTCAGCATTTCCAATGCACTTGTTTTGAGAGGCCCCGCTGGAGATGGAGGTGTGTAAGAGCAGGTCCTTGCCCTGGCAAGCAGCTCACTGTTAGCATGGCCAGGGAGGCCACCAAGGGGGACACGGGACAGGCTGAGCACCCCATGGTTGCTGAGCTGCTCAGGACCTGGGTAGGTGAGCTGTGGGGGTCTGGCAGAGCTTCTCTGCTGTGCTTCACTTGGAGATGCCATCAGGTACCTGCCAGGGCTTCTGCATGTCTTTGGAGAGCTCACACTGAGGAAGTTTGTGGTGAAGCTTAGAAGCCAAACCAGCTCCACAAGCCCCATCAGCAGTCTGACCCTTGGAATGATGAGCTCCAAGGTGCCAAATACACTCCCAGGACACATTTGCCAGCACCAGAACCTGCCATACCCTCTCCCCAAACTACCCAGTTTCACTTTCACGCAGGTCTTCCATTTCATATGAGTTTCATTATTACAGAACCACTCCCAGAACTCACCTTTCCCAGTGCTAAAGCAGCAGCTTTCCTCTCCTTCCCACCTTAGCCTTGGTCCCCCCATGTCCCCTACTCCCTCTCCCTGCCAGTGGCTGGATCTCACCTGGGCCAGGCTCCCACCTCTCCCCTGCACAGTGAAATGTTCCTTTCATCCAGCCTGCTCCTGGGAGGGGAGGCAGCCCTGGGAATAGCTGCCCAACAACACAGCCTGTGTCTTCCCAGGATGTGCTCACAGAAGTGCACTCCTGAAAATGGAAGTTCTGGATTGCTTTGGAGGGGAAAGGGGCTGGGGATGGAAGGGGGATGGAAGGGGAGGGACGGTCTTTTCCCTTCCCTCAAGCCCCTGAAACACTGAGCTGCCTTTCAGTCTCTGCTTGTCTATAAAGTGTTCTGTAACCATGTGGGTTTGTCTTTCCTTTTAGGGAGAATTGGGAGCCCCAGGTCCTCCTGGAGTCCTTGGACTCATTGTAAGTACAAAAACAAATGGAGATCTGGCTTGTCGGGCCTTAACCCTTTCAACCTGCCTAACTACACACAGATTTTCTTGTTCCTGTGAGCAGGATGACTGTTTGCATGGGGGAGTTGTGACATCTGGGGAGAGAGGGGGTTTCCTGGTGGATTGGGAGGTGGAGGAGGGCAAACCCTTTCCAAGCAAAAGGAAACAGATTAGAAGTCTGTTGTTAGTGTCTTTTTTTTCATGGTAACTTGCCCTTTTGATAACGTTTGCCAGGGTATTTCTTCAAAGATGCAGCATTCCTTCCACACCAGGATCTCTTAAAAAGCAAGTCCCTGTAAGCAGTGACCTCAGGGACACACAGTTCTTGTTCACTGGAGAGTCTGAGGGCAGGAACACTCTGTCCTCTGGGTAGACAGGAATTTTAAAAGCATTTCACCATCCCATCACTAATCCAGGTAATTTTACTCAGCCAAATTCCACCCTTCATTACACTTTTCCCCCCAACAGGAGATAAATGGCTGTAAGGATGGGTGGCAGCTCCTCCTCTGGCAGCTGTGCTGGGGGTTAGTGAATGCCCAGCTGAACACAGTATGGTTTATTTTTAGGTCTCAGCACTTGTTTTAGGTTATTCCCTTCCATGCACAAAAATTAGTAGGCTCTGTTACTACTACACCATTCTTTCATAATGAGTCCTCCTCAGCTGTGACAAACCATGGAAACTTGACTTGCAAGGAATGGTTAAAACCTTCCCCTTTTGCCTTGCAGGAGTGTGTGTCAAGGCTTCCATTGCACTAGGCATTGCACAAACCCAGAAATCTTACATTTCTTGAAGGAACAGCAGGGAGTATGGTGGAACACCCATCTTGGAGATGGCAGAGGTGGATTCACAGGAGGGTTTTCCATGGAACCAGGAATTAGCTCTGCTTCCACTCATTAGAGGAGATTAAAATAGCTACTTTAGCCATAGCAGCAGAAAGGATGTGCTCCAGTCAAAAAAACTAGAAGATTAATATTGCTATTTAAAACAATACTATTGAAGGCATAGTCCAGATTGGATTCTATTCCTCCTTGCTTTTGGCAAGATTTATTGCTGTTCTCTCACAGATACTTGGTTTGTTGGAAAGTGTCAGGTCAGAGATGGCAAATGTGATCCTTCTAGAGATGATGGACTCAGTAGCTGCCTGCCCTCCCCTCCACACTGGCCCAGCCAAACCTCAAACTGAGATTCAGGTCAAGCTGAGTCAGATCTTGTATCCCAGGGTAAAATGCATGTCCTGAATTCGGGCTGCTGAAGCCATCTCTCGTGGGATAGAGCAGGAGTGACCCCCTCCACCCTCCTTCGGAGAAGGGAGCACATCCATCCTGCCTTGTCCTCCCTGTGGAGGACAGCTCCAGCTCCTTCCCCAGGGTGTGCACACTGCAGGGCATGGAGAAGGTGACACATGGCCCCCTTTCAGTCCCTTCCTTGCCACCTGCAGCCACCCCGGGGACCAGCCAGGCTCTGGCTACCTCACGGACCCTGCAGAGTTTGGTTCATGGTGTAAGAGAGGCTGAAGAGCAGAATTAGGTGTAACTGAAGCCTCTTGCTCTCCTAATTAACCATGTGTGCAGAGCTCTAAGTAAATGCATTTCTACAAGCAGCCTTTATGCTGGGTGCTATGAAAAGGGCTCTGTTGGGGTGGCTGCAGCCCAGCTCTCTCTGCGTGACCGCGGCCCGGGGCTGTGGCTGGAGAATCGCTCCTTCAGGGAGCCTGCCCTGTTTATTTACACACTGAGGCCAGGCTGGTGCACCCTGTCACTGCCTCTCTTCATGGCAGGGAGCAGCCAGAGCCCATTTCAACACCAGCACTGAAGGGTTTCTGTTGTACATCACACATGGGTGCCCAGAGCAGCCAGAGCTCTGCTGTCCTCCTGCATTAGACTGAGTCCAGCACACAATGCCAGGCTGACTTCTCACTGCAGCAGGATGAGACCCCTCTGTCCCCACCTCCTGCCTCTCCTCTCTTTTCTCTGAGTGCTGCATTTATTTAGGGGCTGTATGCACATTCAAAGAGCATTGACTCATGCCAGGATGCTGCTTCTGTTGATATCAGTAGTGCATTTCTTCAGGGATACTGAGACCGGATATCAGAGGAATTTCACACCACGTGCAGGGATCTGTTGGGTTTGCACCTAATGACTGTGGTAATTTTCTTTCTCTCACTAGGGTGACATGGGCCCTGTTGGACCAATTGGCTATCCAGGACCAAAAGGATTAAAGGTGAGGGAATCTCTGAGGTCTCATCCCTCCATAGCTGGGCTGAAGGTTGTTCTGTTCCTCCTTGGGGCTGTCATGAGAGAAAGGATGGGCAGCAGTGATGTTGGACACAACATTCCACTGCTGCTCTGCAGTGGTGTAAGTCAATGGAGAATTCCAGAAGCATTTTCCCACATGAAGAATATGTGATGGAGCACGCTTTGGGAGCAGTCTGGCATTTGACCTTGAGACTATTCCAGGCCAGTGCTGTGAGTCTGAGCCACCAGTCCCATCAGCAAACACCAATGTCACAGACCTGAGCAAGTCTCAACTATGGCTCAACCTCACTCTGAACTTTCTTTTGTTTCAGGGGCTGATGGGAAACCCTGGAGAACATGGACTGAAAGGTGATAAGGTGATCTGAATACTCCCTTATTGCACTGTGTTTTAATTTGCATGTGAAACCCCCTTTCTAGTTTCTTATTCAGCATCATAGTGCTGGTTCCACCCTGGCCATCTAGACCCCATCCTCTCACTCTCCCTCCATTCATGACTCTCTAGTTTTGATTTTTCTTTCTTTGATATCTGCCCCATCCCCTTTTCCATGGAGTACAGATAAATTGTGCTCAGATCCTCTTTGGAGCTCCTGTCTCCCACTGATGATGACAGTAACTGTACAATTGCCTGGTGTTCCACTGTTTTTATGTTGTTTACATGATGGGGTGGGGAGGAGATGATCCAACACTGACAGTGAGTTTGCATTAATGCTTTTGGGGGGAAGATGAGGCGTGAGAAAGCAACCCAAACCAGGTGGATCCCCTGGAAAAACTGTTGTGTGTTGGATACCTCTGCTCCTGTTCAAGGAGCCTCACCTCAGTTCAGCTTCCTACTGGGAGGAAACTGCCTTGTCCTAAACTGACATAAATCACTTCAGAAAAAGCAAAATGGAGAGGGGCCTTGATTGCGGTGATTTAGTGGTGCTGGCACAAAACCACACAGCTTCAGCTAAATCAGCATGAAGCTGTGTGTGTAAATGTCTCACTGTCACGAGAACCTTCCTCCTACAGATACTCAGCTGTAGGATTTATTTAGTCTGAAGGAGTGGGAGGTGCAGTTATTTATTGCTGGCTCTGATTGCTCAGGAGGGCAGTGGAAAATGACCATTAAGTGTATTCTCCTCCTCCTGTCAGATGTTTTATTCTCTTCTTAGATGTTTGCTTTTAGAGAATGATTTAGCAGCCCAAAACTGCGCAGGGGGGAAGTAGTGTCAAACCAGTGATTCTTATACTATAGTTGCTCTTTGCCAGGACTCCTGTGTCTGCAATTTCCATTTCTCCCGTGTGCTGCTTTCTCACTTCTGTTGAGAGCAATGACAAGGCAAGAGAAGGGCTTTTTTCTTTAGGACAAGCTTAAGACATTGTAGCTGGTTTCAGGACTAAACCCCAGATCCAGCAGTCCACAGACTCCTCCATCCACTCCTTGGGAGAAATGGTTAAATATCTTAAGAACCACCATGATCTAAATCACTGTTTAGCAAAATAAACCTTTCTGGACAGTTCAGTCTCCATCACTTTATAGACACTGCTCTGCTTATGCCCAGACTGCTGTCACAGTAACCAAATGGTTTGTGGCTCTCTCTGGAGTTATCCTTACAATACTCCCACATGTGGAATTCTCCATCCTCCCAACAATCCCACACTCCTGAGGTACAGGAAACCTACTCCTTTCCCCTGCAAGCTCCAGGCTGCAGGTCATACTGCCTTCCTGGGCTGATGAAGATTCAATTGGATGTCTGCAAGCTCCTATTAATCCCACCTGTCTTGGTCACATCCAAAACATGTGGCCTTGTACAGGTTTGTCCTGCAGCTGAGGAAAACTCCCTCCAGTCAGCAGCAGTCAGAGGGATGCTGGTAAAACCCAAGAACAATGACAGGGTGGCTGGATGTTTGTGTAGGCAGCAGGAATGTCACTGGATCTGCCACCTCAATCCACTTGGGAGAACATCCTCACATCACATGGCCAGGTGTGAACCAGAATAAGGGACAGCATCTCACTCCTCCAGCAAAAATCACATCCTTTTATCTAGAAGCTGGACAGGCAGATCCAGGTCATCCTTCTGTTTCCATTCCTGTGTTTTCATGGAGGCAAAGAGAGGGGAAGAGAGGGTTGTATCTGCTCTTACAGGAAGAAGTGGAATTACTGTTTAACTCTGAAATCAAGAGTGGCCTTGAGAAGACCACGTGGGGTGATGAGTGCAGGGGAAAGGTGGAGGAAGCAGAGGAAATCCCAGCTACTTGTTCTCACAAAGGAGTTTTATGAATCAGGACATCTGTAACTCGTGGAGGACATGGCTCAGGCAAATACCTCTGGAGTTGTGTGGAGTTAGCTCCCTTTGCATTGCTAAGCAGGAAGTCTTGGGAACAGAGACTTCCAGTCGAGGAAAATTGAGGGGATTTTGCACAACAACTTCCTCTGCATCCCACAGACAGCAAACATATCTCACAGCTGTGCATTTGGTCCCTTCCCTTGTAGCCCCTCTGTTTGTGTTGGGTTACACAGGGCCTCAGGGTGTCTGAAGCTGCATTTCTTTTTATAGGTGAAACATGAAGCACAGGCAACATCCCATGGGCAGAGGCTGTTTGTAATTTCAGATCCTGCATTCCTTTTCCTGCCCCGTGAACCAAGTCCTTGCAGGCCCATTTCGTCATCTCAGCATCTCAGTTTTTAATAACAAACATGCCTGACCTCTTTCCTCTGTAATTTTTCCCTCGTATTAAGGACACAGATCCCAAGTCCCAGTTGCAGGGCAGGTAAAAGGTGATGCCCCAGTGCTCAGTTCTGGTTTAAGAGATTGACAGCCATGGATGGACTGCTCATGCCGTGACATTTTGCTGTGCTATCACAATAACATGTGAACATCTCCAACTCAGGTTGAGATGAGTTTTGTTTCCCTGTTTTCTTCTTACCCTCTCTAATGCCCATTTCTCAGAGTTGCTTGAAAACTGGTTTCACTGTCATGCCCCACTTTTCCTAAAGGTTGGAAACAAAGGTTTGTTCCTGCGTTTTGCTATGCTCAGGAAACTCTTTTATTTTAGTAGTTATAGCTTAATGTCCGAGTATTTCTTCTGAAACAGTATTTCAATGGCCACTTGTACTCTCTGGGTAGAAAATTGCTTAGAATCTTTCTTCTTTGACCCTCAGAATCGATGATAAAGCCAAACCTCAGAGCCAACCTGTCACTTCCAGAAAAGCTCTTTTCATGCTGCCTTCAGTTGGGAGCCAGAATTAAGTAGATTTCAGTGTTTTAAGCCTTGGACTAGATAAAATAAGTAGAAAATCCAGAGAAGATGAGAGAAATCTGTGAAGGAGCTGGTTCACACAGTAGTTTTTTTTGCCATTTCTCTTGTATCTAATACTTGGGTTTCTTCCGAACTGAAGCTGTGTAAAGAGCTGATTGTTTCCATTTTGCATTGCCAAAAAAAAATATGGAAAATAGTTCAGATGAAACAAAATGTTGGTTATTTGACTCAAATTAAAATATTTTAGGTTGAAAACCAAATTAGTAAAATCAATTTAACATTTTTAAGAGCAACATTTTAATTTTGCTATGTAAAAATGTTTTGAAGATGGTTCAGTGAAATGTTCCGGGAACATTTGCCAAAACATTTAAGCAAATTTAGCATGAATCCATGAAATGTTTCCATCATTGAATCTGCATAGTTCTTAATTTTTTTCTTATGAAAAATTGTCTTTGAAAAATTTTTACCAACTCAAACCTGAACTGTCCACAATTTGATTATCCTCTGCATGTTACTGAAGTAGTTACAATTATTTCAGCTCTCTGATGGGTGAGAGTGGGTGGTTTTTCTGGACTGAAGTGGACTTTCTCTGACATCTCTCTGTGGACTTTGGCTCTGTTGCAGGACTCCATATGTCTTCCATGTGGGCTATGTTTAAACATATAGCCCTGGAGTGGCTCATTCTCTTGCTGGGAAGCCAAGTTCATGGGACAGAGTTCCTCCAGCAGTTATTTTTGTTGGGTCTTGTCATTGTACCAAGTTATTGTAGTCATTCCTCCCTTGATTTCCCAAGCAGAATTTTCCTTTCTCTGCCCCATCATTGACTCATCCTTTGTTTAAGTAAATCACTAAATACATGAAGCTGGAAGGGGCATCAGGAGGTGATTGGGCCCAGAGCTGCTCAGAGCAGGGCTAAGAGCCAATGCAAGGAAGCCCACTGCTCCTTGGAAAACCTTCAGAGATATTTGGCTTCCACCCAAGGAGTCAGAATCTGTTATGTTGGTCCAGCTAGGGCACAGACAGACAGCTTGGTGAGGGAATACTGTCAGTGATGGGCTCCCCATCCCTGTGAATGCCAGCCAACCCCTCCCAGGGAATCTCAGCTCAGAGATTGGCAGTGAGGTAGTACTAAAGCATTACCAGAAGTTGCTCTTGTTTTCTTATGAAAGAGGATTGATGTTTGATGTCAGGACTAGGATATGCTCACAGAAACCCTGAGGATTGTTTTCTTTTCTATAGAGCCTTGTGAGAGAAAAGGTTCATTCAGTGAAAACTGAACTCTTCTGTTCAGCTGAATTTAACACTTCACCACCGTCATGGTTGCTGTTAGCCAGAGGAATGTGCTCTCTCTTCTTGCAGCTCCTATAGACACACAATGCTGGGGAATTCCTGGTTTTTGCTTTCCTGCAGTTTCCTTCCTCACCTTAGAATCAAGTTGGGAAATACACACTTTGTTCAGGGTTCTTGCTACGTTCAAGATCTGCAGCTTGCCAGCAGTTCAGTTCTGAGCTGCTGTTGAGACTTTTGCTGCACAAAGCACCTTCTGAGCATCAACCTGGGCATTTTGGCTGTTGCTGTTGCCTGTTTTAACTCTCTGGTGATGTGTACCCAGGGTGATCAGGGAAGAGCAGGTGTTCCAGGAGATATCGGCTTCCAAGGAGACAAGGTAATTATTTTTCTTTTCTCCTTTGTTCTTTTCCCCTCACATAGCAGTGGCCACCTCAGCTCACCCACTAGGAGCTGGAATTAGCTGCATCCTGCTGTCAGGTTCCCCTGCTTGGGTAGTTCCCATTTGTGCCTTTCTAAAATCCACATCAGAATATGGATTTTATAGTTACTCATAGTAAAGCAGTTCTGCAGGGTTTTTTTTTGTAGGGGCTATGTCTCCTAGCAGAGGCTGGAAGTGATGGGATCCATGGGGATGTGTGTGAATGTGTGTGGTCCAGCGGCTGCAGACTCAGGAGATTTTGTCTGCTCAGTGCAGCAACTTAAACCCTGACCCAGGGAACCACTTAATGCTCTGTATAACTTTTGATCAAATGACTTCTCCCCTGTGATTTAATGTGATACTGACTGTGGCTGACAAATGTTGCACATAGCCCTGTGCTGCAGCCTGCGTGACTCTGAGCCACAGCCAACTGCAGCAGCTCGTGTTCTCTGGGGCTGAATCCAGGGCTGTCTTCAGAAACATCTCACTGACATTAGTGCAGCTGTCCCAGCTCCATGCAGGGCTGAGCTCAGCCTTCAGGAGATGCTCCTCATTCTGCAGCAAAGCTGGAGCCTGGGGAATTGGAATTTTTTTGATGGCTCATTGTGTTCTGAAATAATGTGTCTCTCTCAGGGCAGCCAGGGTTTGCCTGGGGTCCCTGGGGCACGAGGGAAGGCAGGCCCCCTGGTAAGTAACCAAGCACCCTCTGCTTCCTCATCTCCCTTTCTAAGGTCCTGTGCCCAGCTGGAAAGACAGCTTGGCAGGGATGTGCTGTTCCAAACAGGAAACCTGACAGCCAGGAGCCAGCTCACTTTTCCCCATGTTTTTCCAATTTCTGCAGGGAAAAGTCGGTGACAAAGGACCAGTCGGGTTTCCAGGACCACCTGGCCCTGAGGTATGTCCCACCACCTCCTTCTCACATCCTCCCAGCCTAGGGCTTCACTTCTCTGCTGGGATATGAGGCAATGAGTGGTGATGGGGTAGGAAGAATCAAGATGGGTTCATGACCCATTCTACATCTCATGTAGATGAGATCCTGTTTTTCCTTCCCCTTTTTTGTCATAGATAAAATAAAGGAGTTTTTTCAGTTTTTCCCCCTCAAAACACCACTTAAAGTAGAAAATCCTCTTATTTCCCTTACCAAAAAAAGGTCACAGTGATACCTGAGATGCAGGATGAGCTTCCCCCAGCACACCATCATTTTTCTCCTTCCTAAGTGACCAGTCAAGGTCTGTAAGACGCTGGAGAGCCACTTCCAGCACAACTGATGTCTGTTTTCCCCTCATCAGCGTTCTGGTATTTCACAGGGCCTGGAAGGGCTCTCAGCTGAGTGCTGCCACTTAGCAATCGTTCCTTTTTGTTGCTATTGGAAATAAGCAGGGATTCCTTTGTTTCCTCCTCGAGGGTGGGTGGCTGGGTGGGAAGGAGCCCTGCCAGGCTGACAGCAGCTAATGAGGGTGTCAGCACCTTTCCTAATTCCTCGCCTGCTTCCCTTTGTCACCGAGGCTGCAGCTCCTTTCTGGGAGCACAGAGGTTATGAGCTGGCTCAGAAAGATTAATTAAAACCCAAATCGCTGCTTTTAGCTGTGTGATGACAGGGAGGCCCTCACTGCAATAAATCTTGTAAGAAGACGGACCTAAAGGGAGTTGCTGGGGAAGGCTGCTCTTCCATCAAACTGATGGTGCTGCTCCTTTGTGTCCCATTCCCTCCAGAAGCCGTGGTGGCCCCCACATGGACACTGCCAGCATGTGACACACCTTGTCCCTTAGCCTTTAGCTAAACCTCTCACAGGGGCTGACACTGCCTGCAGAATTCCACCTTTGCACCCTGACTGTTCCTCATTTTCTCCAGGGCTTCCCAGGTGACATTGGCCCACCAGGAGAAAACGGTCCTGAAGGTCTGAAGGTGAGCAGAGCAGAGACTGCGGCTCTGTGTGGGGTTGGAAGCAGCCAGGGAAAACAAAGTAGTGGGAAGGGGGGAAGAGAGAAAGCCCAGGAGATTCCTAAAGATTGTCCTGGCCAGCATCTCAGCTTGGTCTGTTTGGCTTGAGGTCCCTCCAAGTGCAGCGTTTTCTTTTCTTCAGATTTTTTTTCTGTAACAAAATTGACATTGGATAATGTCCCATGGCTGTGAAAGAGACTTTCTCATTTTAATTGCCCTTCTGAGCTTATGTTTCTATTTTCTGAGTATCTTTTCCTTTGGCTCTTTCTCAGGGAAAGCCAGGAGCACGAGGTTTACCTGGGCCAAGAGGACTGTGTGGACAAGAGGTGAGTGTCCTCAGCTCAAAAGAGGTTTGATTTAAAGAACAATGCTGAATTTTCTAAATTAATGCATGGTGAAATGGTGTCTGTGGTTTAAAATGCTCTGGTCCCTCTGAATTTGGAAGCAGATGCTTATACTGAGTGATCAGAGAGCTGCAGAAGAGGAGCTTCCTCTGAGCTGTGTGATCTCCAAGGCTTGTGATCTCTGCTTCCAGTCACTGCTGGCATCTGCTGACCCTGAATTCTGCCTTGGCTTTGCTTTTAAAGCCTGTTCCCCCACCCCCAGATGGGTGTTAGAGCCCTTTTCCCTGCACATCCCCTTGCACAGACATGCCCTGGCCTGGCATCTGCTTTCTGCTCCTTTTAAGTGTGTTCCTTTTCAACCATGAGACCTGCAGACTCTGCTCTCTCACACGGAGAAACATCCCTCTGGAAAAAGAGAAGGAAATGGGAATTGCTGCTCTGCAGAAATTCATTTGCCCAGCACCTGAGAGCTTTCACTCACCACTTCACCTCAGAACCTGAAGCATCATTCCACTTGCAGTCATTAGGAAGGGAACAATTGTCACTGATTTCATTGAACATTATGGGAGCAGCAGAGAATGTCTGGGTTCCCTGTTTATCCTGTGGTAACTCCAGTGACATTGGTGTAATTTCCTCTCACTCAGGCCAGTGTAAGCTGTTTGTCCAGAGTCACGAGACGTTGTGTAAATAATACTGAGCACATGCATGGGCAGGAGCTCGTTTTAATAGCACTAATAATTCTTAACTTTTTCTGGGAACTCTTCTGCTTGTTCTCTAAATGGGATTAATGCAAATTAGCTCATTTATTTGCAGTGAAATAGGGGGGAAAAAATATATTCCAGCCAAAATACAAAGGGAATCGAAGCCCTGCATTCCAGGTTCAGGCAGGCGTGACCAAGCTGCCTTCAATTTACTCTAGTTAGTGAGTGTAAAAGTAATCCCAAAGACATGGACATGGAGTTTGGTGTGAGCTGTACTGCAGGACTTAGAGTGTGCAGCAGAGCACAGCACTGTGCTCTTACCACTGTGGTCACCCAGGACACTGGGTCAGGGCTGTGAATTGCATCCCTCTGGAAAAGTGGCATATTGTGGTGGCTTGTGTGAGCCCTAGGAGCTGGGTTCCTGACCCCCAGTCCCACCCCAGCCTGCCAGTGCCCCTTCATTACCATGGCTGACCACCAAAACGAGAGCAGCCAGGCTGGGGCTGCCAAGGGCGCTTTTAATTTCTCTCTTGGCAGTTGGTTTTAGACACTTGAGATAATTTTTGTGAAGCTTAATTGAAGGTCTCTTAGAAACTGTAGATCTGATCCTATCACATTAGAAATTGGTGTGGAGCCAAGGGAGAGGACCGAGTCCAATTGCTGTGTGAGATTTTGTGATAGCTCCATTCTGCAGCATGTGTAGTCCCAGCTGAAAGCAAAAGGGAAACGTTCATACCGTTGCCAAGTGGTTCTGTGGGAAATTTTGGAACATGCTTTTTTGGGGGGAAGGGAGAGAAAAGTGGGGAGGGGAGAAAAGGGAACTCTATAGCGTTCACATCCCTGCCAAATTGAATGAAGCAGAGTCATGGCAGCATGTCCAGGGTACCCTAGTGGCCAAATCCAGCTCATCATAGACCAAATCAACTCGTGTTCCCTTGGTCAAATTTTGGATGACTTTTACTGGCAGCACTTGACTTGAGATCTTTTTTTTCCTGAGAAACCTCAGAAGCTGCTCTAAGATAGAGAGGGCTCAGCTGTTAAAATGTGACAGCTGAACACACAGCCTGTGTTTAACTGCTGCTCATACTGCAGGCATTTCATTCCTACTGCATGGTGAGTCCAAATTTTGTCACTACTTTGCCTTTTATTTTAATTTCTTTTCACCTCAGGGAGATGAAGGACCCTTAGGACCACCAGGAGTCCCTGGTCCAGAGGTAGGTTTCATTCATTTATTCACTCAGCTATTACCAGCTCTGATGATCTTGCAATGGAATTGTAGTTAAATTCTCATAAAGCTTCCACCCTCCTGGTTTGGGAAGTTAATCTGCCCTGCTATGAATTATTGTCTTGTCCAGGGCTTGATTGATTGCTTGATCCAGGATGGCTGAAAGTCCAGGAAGTGTCTTGCACAGGGTGTTGAGTTTATGACTTTCCTGAAGTCTCAAACCTTGAAAAAGCCTCTAATGTTTAAACAGTTCATCCTCAAGATAAATGGCATTGATTGGAAACCATCTCCATAAGCAGCCCTTGTGTTTCTTCCTTGATTTATAGTATTTTTCAATGAGTAGAGGAAAAAGAAAAAAAAAATAATAAAAACCAAAAACTGGACAGTCAGAGAGAGTCCTTTTGACCTCTGTGATGTTTCACAGAAACACAGTTAAAAGAAGCAAAAATAATATTATCGTATCTGTGAGCTTGCCAGCTCAGGATTTTGTAATGGCTCTGTACATAATTGTCACCTCAGGATAGTAAAATATCCCAAGAATTGGTAATAGGTGGATCAGAAAATGAATGTTGTATATTTTTCTTTTATTTTACAAGCATGTAAGCAGCACCTGTGACAAAAGCAGCTGCAAGCTTTTGATGTTTATGGTTTTTCCATGTATTTCAGGGTCGATCTGGTCGGAAGGGATTTTCAGGAACACCTGGTCCCAACGGTCCCAAGGTAAGAAAAGAGTTTGTTCCTGATCAGGAAAGCAGTGGGTAGAAGGGAGGAAAGAAAGAAAGAAATGTCTTTTCTCACCTTTACCACTTCCCCAAGTATTCATTCCAGAGAGAACAAGAGAAGTTCCTCTTTTTCTCAGAATTTTGGGGTCTCATCTTCTGCTTCTTTCTTCAAAAAGAATGATGGTGCATTTTTAAGCTATTATAAACAAATGTGTCCCTCTTTTCATATTAACCAACTTCTTCCTCCATCATCACTTCATTTTCCATTGCTTCTCCACGGTTTTGTTCTAAAACAATGCACATCATTCCTATCTTTGCTGCCTAATTATCAGCAGGAGCCATCCCAGGGCAATGCACTCCACAAACCCACACTCGAAAGGAAAGAGAAAACCCAACAAAAAACAACCTCTTCAAACAGTAAATACCAAAAATGTGGTCTGGCAGCACATCTGGAGTATCTGCCTACTGAGAAAATACAGCTGCTGTCCTGGAGACACTGCTGGTTACTGGTGAGCCTGGCCTCTGGATGGCCCATCCAGGGCACTCTGACTGCCCCACGTGCTGCCACAGCTGCCCTGACCCCTGCTGGGTGTGCAGTCCTTCTCCTTCTGCTTTCTCCTTCACCCCTCATCATTTTCATGCTCTGAACTCCTTCTTCCTGCACAGGGATTTATCTCACATACGTTCTTGCTGTGGTTTTCCTGTGGATGCTCCATGTGACAGTGACGTGTGCCTGTCTGAGGTTTTACAACAACAGAATCAGGGTGCAGCATTGCCTGGGAATATTTGGGTTGTCTTTTCTTCTTTTGCTTTATGAAGCTTTGGGATAAAGTAGCCAGGACTAGGCTGGGCCTATGCCACAGGGCATTAGATATCTTGTGTTTCAATGTGGTTTTCTGAAGGTTATTTTACTACAGCAGGACCAGCTTTTGGGGCACTTCAGAACAGCAAATGTTTGTTCCATGTTTGTATCAGTAGAGTTTCTTACTTTGGATAAGTAAGAAAGTTCTTTCTTCCTCCAAATCACAGTTGGTTTCGTAGGATGTTGTTTCTCACAGATTTTCCCCAATTCACACTTTGCAGCCCAAATAATGGGTGTACAAAGAGCCACATTGTGCCCAGGGTCTGGCTGGCAGCACTAACCCTTGTGCCCTTGTCTCCTTGTCCTGCAGGGTGAGCCAGGAAACCGTGGCCGACCAGGGAAAGTTGGTGAGCAGGTAAATTCTTTATTTTCCTTGTCTCCTTGATGATCTCCTCTGTACAACGTGTCCTGGGTGCCCAGAGTGCAGGCAGAGGGCAGTGGCCAGGGATTTCTGGCCACCTCAAAGCTGCCCACAGCCCTGGTGCTCCAGGTCCTGGGCTTTAATGATAGGATTCTCTGCTTTGGGTGCTATGTTGCTTTCACTTCCCCTAGATTTTGTGGAGAGTAGAGCAGATAGCAGCTGAAGAAACAAGACCCTGGGGAAGAGAGACACTGAGCTGCATTTTGTTGTAATCCCATAGAGAACATTCTGCTGGCATAACCCAGGACATGCATTATCCCTGTAGGCTTTGGGGGAACCACAGGCATCAAGGAAAAAGCAACAATTGTTCCCACATCTCTGTGATTGAAACCAACAAACTTGTCCACCAACAACCCTGAAAGTGAAGCCACAGAGCCTCCAACAAATTCTGTGTGTTCCTACATGACCACACCAAGCTGGCTGTGGCAGCTGGCCCTGGCACTGCGGGTGTTGCTCCTCACCACTGCTGTCCTTCCCAACACTTTCCCTGCTGGATGGTCAGCACGCTTGGTTTGGTTTGGTTCAGCTTGTCAGCCTCTCTGGCTCTTCTTCCAAGGGTTTCTGACCAAGCAAGTCTACAAAAGTAAAGGTGGATCCTTTTCAGTACCAGCAGTCTGATACCAGCCTCAGTATACATCACAAGTGGTTACTTCTCCTTGCAAATTACAGCCATTTCTGTGTTGTGGTTGTTAATTTGCTCCTTGAAGAGCAACTACTGAAGGAGCAAAGTTTTTCCCCACATCTGAGTTCTACTTGCAGCTTTATCAGATTCTGCACGATCTCAGGCAACACTTCCCAGTGCTTTGTGCCTCAGTTTCCCCTTCTGTGGAAGGTGTGAGACAGCCCTGTGCAGAGGGATAAGCTCAGTGCCTCCTGTTCTGAAGTGGCACCTGTGGACACTGATAGAAATAAATATTTAGAAGTGCTTTGAGATCCTTAACCAGACATTGTCCTTGAAGGGCAAAGCATCATTAGGATTATTATTCTTTAACTTCCCTCAGGACTGACCTTGGATGAGAACTGTAGGCACTGTTCATCGAAAAGAAAACACAGCTGGCCTCTGCTGACACTGAAACCAGCACAGTGGTAGGAAAGCTGCCTGTGTTATTCTTAGTCAATTAGTCTCTGTCTAGAAATATCACCCAGAAAATTTCCATTTCTGAACCAGTCAAGTAATTAGAACAAAAATGTCTCACCAGAGTAAAGAGAAATAGCCTGCTCTCCCCTCACATCTCCACTGAATGATGCTGGAGTGTTGGAGTGATGCTTAAACATCAGCAGTTGGTGTTGGGGCTGGGTTGGTTTTTTACAGAGTCTTGAGAGGATGAACCCAGGCCCTTGGCACTGAAGACACCATCACCTCACCCTTTTTTCTCTTGTGGAGACCCTGATGTTTTCTGTTCCACAGTAAGGGAGGTCACACTTCTCAATCCCGCTGCTCTGCCTGACAAATGGTTTCTCTCAGAGTAGAAAATCTCAGCATAACAGCATGAGAAGAGATCAGCCATCCATCTCATTGGAGATTTCTTCCCTTTCTTAGGGACATCTGTTTAGGAAAACATGGGAGTTTCTGTGAGGTTTCCGGTGATACTTGAGCTCTCGTTGAAAAATGAGGTTTTAAGCCACAGGGCAGTCCCTCATGCGTTGTTTTTCCATTGCAAGGACACAGACTCGGGAAGATCATTCATGAGATGCTTGTTGTCTACATGAGCTGGAAGGATTCCAGCTGCCAGGCGCCCCAGTACCCTGGAAATGTGTGGGTTAACCCTTCCTTGCCTGCAGATGAGTCAGAAGGATATGAAGAGGAATACAAGGCCTCTGGCCAGGGAAGTCTCCAGCCTTCCTGTCCCCGAGATGGGGAATGCACAGCAGGAGAATGTCACCAAAATGTCCACGTTGAAGGTCAGAGAGCCCTGTGGGAGAAGCAACAGCCTGCAGCAGGCAGGAGGGTGCTGCCATCCCAGGGAGCCCCTGCTTGGCACTAGAAAATCCCACTGAGGAGTTGTGCCAGCTGGGAGAGTCCTTATGTCCTTAATGGGATTGAGAGGTCCTGTCATAGCAGGAGCAGCTGTTTGAGTCCCTTCCCCTGTACAAGTGACAGCCCTGCTCACTCACGGGGCTGTGTCAGGGTCAGCCATGTTCCCATTGCTCTGTGCTGGGAAGGACAGCCAAGCCCTTCTCTTGTCAAAGTATGTTGTCTCAGTATCAGTATTCTAAGATAATTTATCAAAGGACACCAGCACCATCTCCTTTATGCCTTTCCCCTTCCAAAGGAGAGCAGCTGTAATGTCAGGTTTGCAGGTGGGGAGGTCCTGATTGTCTTGGCCAAGGTCAAGAGGGTCACCAAGAACGGAGCAGGGAACTGCACTGGTGTTTCCCACATGTTAGCACTGCTCCTTTCCAACCCTTCACCTTCTCCTCCAGGGCATCTCTGACCTCCAGACACCTCAGTCAGGGATTTTCAGGCACTGTGGTGTTGACAGCCTCTTTGATGTGACATGGTGTTTGGACAGCACGTCTCCACCTTCCCTTCCCTCACTCCCCAGCATGGTGGAAGCCCAGCACAGCAGCAGGGCAGGCCTGAGCCCGGTGTGCAGAGGGTTAAACCGCATGGCTGTTCTTTGCGGGTCAGAGCGTCCTCCTTTAAACTGCGATATTTACTGTTTTACTTTCCCTTTCTTTCATCTGAATGGGAGGATTGTACATTTACTCCCTCCCGGCCTTTGTCCCTGGTTTGTTTTGTTTTGAGTTCTAGCGAGGCAGTAACACAGAAAGGCCGCGATCGGTTCCCGCTGGGAGCGACCAGCGGGCCCGTCCCTGGGAGACCCTGCTCACGCTGGGCCCGCCGGCCCCTTCTTCCCCCAAATGGGCTCTGATTTATGCAAGCCTTCATTGCTGACTTGCTCTCTGTTGATGGAGCCAAGAGGGGGGGCTTAATTATGACAGGGCTGGACAATAAATGGGGAAAGCGAGACAGGAGTTAGGAATTACAACCCACCAGTGCCCCCTCCTTCCCTTGGCCCCTCCACAAGCCCCCAGCAACTTTTTAACAATCTCCATCCCTTTTCCGCCGTGCCCTTGGCTGGGGAATACAGCAGACTGAATCATGAGCGACATGCTGAACTCCTGTCTAATATAAATGTTTTACATTCTTTCCTGTATAGTGTGGGCCTTTATCCGGGCAGCCACTGCTGCTGGGACTTCACGTGCATCATTACACACACTGCCCAGAGCCCTGTTTGATGCAGGCCCTCTTTCCAACCCTGGGAACCTGAGAAAAATATGCTGTGCCACAGCCATTTTAGTGTAATGACCACAATTCGTGTCTGCTTTGATTAAATATTTGCCATTGGCAGCTCTTCTGGTTCTTAAAACCTAAATCTTTCTGTCTTAAAACCTAAATCTCCTTGCCTTTAGTGTCTATCCCATTTTGGCCGGTGAAGAACATCATTACCCAATCTTCCTCTGTTTTTTCCTATACTCCTGATAAATTGCTGAGATTTATTTGGCGTAGACATATCTATCTCGATTTGTGTCTGCTTGCAGACACAGCAATGTTGGTTAATTTAGCCCAGAGCAGACAGTGCTGGCTGCAAACACTGCAGAGCTACTGTGCTGGAAGCTACAAGGTCCCTGCTCTGCATCTCACGTTCACACAAGGGGATGCTCCTCTCACATGGGGAGCAGTGACATCTTCCCCTGTACAGTACCACAGTGCACCAGCACAGGCAGAATTTTCCCTGGTTTGGGCTGAAGTGTTGGCTGTGCTCCCCTTCCATCCCATCTGTGCAGCAGGGCCAGTGCTGGCCATGCCAGCGGGTTTCTGCACAAGCTGCCATTACAAGCAGCACATCTGTGACAGAAAGGGGGGTTTCAGGAGGGTGTTGGGGGCTCTTGGTGTGCTCAGATCCCTGCAAACCCCTCTGCAAAGCACCAGCAGGCCAGCCTGAGAAGCATCACCAGTGCACCTGGCTTCAGGACCCAGAGAGGCTTTTTGGGGTGGATTCTGCCATGGATGGTGGGTCTGAAGATTGGCCTTCAGGCCTGAGCTTGGACATGCAGCACCCCTTGGAAAGGAGTTTGAAACAGTCTTGTTCTGAATGGGACCAACACTTTCTGCAGAGCAAGGATCCCTCTTCTGCAGGGACAGGCCTAAGGAACGAGAAATTTCTTAATGAGCATATTCCCGGGAGAGAGAGAAAGAGTTCTGTGGTTTTCCAAGAAAATTGAAATGAACAAGAGATGTATTCTTTCTTCCTTTATTGTCTATTTTTGCCTAGCAATGCATTTCCCTGTTGCATCTCATTGCTTTGCCATTCTCTGCCATAACATTTGCTTTCTTCATAGCCTTGGGCTGTTGGAAAAATTCAGAAACTGGATGCAGTTGTGTACCTGCACTTGTGTCTTATTGAAAGGACAATCGATCCAGCAGCCTTCAGCAATGCCACCCAGTGGCAACCTTGCATAGGCAGATGTTGCAGAGTTTTCAGATCACCAGATTCCTGCACTGAGCAATCTGTGCTGAGTCCAGCTCTGCTTTCCACGAGTGTCTGGTTCATGCAGCCTGGCCACGATGACAATCTTGTGCTCCAGGACTGCCTCAGCTTCTGACACAAAGACCATTTCAAAGCAAAGACCACTTCAGAAAGGCTGGTGACACGCCTACAGGATAGTGGAGCTTTTCTGTTTGTAGCTGTCATCCCATGGCTAATTGGTGTTTCCACCATGGCACAGAGGAGATGAGTGCCTGCAGTGGCACAGGGGACAGTCCCTTGCATCTCCAGAGCCAGAAACCACTGGAGCTGGTAGGGAGGTTGCTTTATCTTAATTCTCAGGAATCTTCTCTTAAGATTGCATCTGTTTCCATCTTTCTAATTAAAAGCAGTTCTGTTTGCCTCTTCGTTATCCCAAACATTGTTAAACCCTGAGCTTAGACTGGAGGTTTGTTCCAAGATGGTTTCTGAGTGGTGTGTGAGATCCACTGCCCTGCTGGCCTCTCTGGCTGCAGGAACCTTTATTTCCTACTGGCATCCCACCAGCACAACACTATCCAGGGCAAAATTAATCTGCACAAAGGGCTGAGGCAGCTTGGATTAACCCAGAAGAAGTCCATTCAGTCCAGCTGCTAAAATGATGGTAAGTCTCTGTCTCTGCAACCCAGGAGCTCCTGGGGAAGCTGTTTTGGGAAAAGCTCACAGAACAAAGCCACACGATGGACTCGGCCTTCCTTCCTTCACTCATCCACTGTGCTGTGTGTTGTGGTTCTTGCAGATCCTCGTGCTGCTGTTCCAGCTGGCCCCTAAAGCAGAACCAGCTGTGGAGTTAGACATTCCCATGGCCGGGAGCAACTCCATCCACTCTGGTAGCCAGTAGGAATTACTGAGCATTATATGAGGGATGCTGTGCTATTGCAACCAGCAAGGTGGACCAAAGGAACTGTTTACTTTCTCAGCAAATAAAAAACTGAAAATTAGTTGTGCTCTTCTCTTTCCTCAGGGTCTGATGGGTTTCATTGGTCCAGTGGGGGAGCCTGGAATAGCAGGAGAAAAGGTAAGATTGCTTACAATGAAATTGTTGTAAGTTTTGCAGGATAGGGAGGCTGGGGAGGGAGAAGGGTTGTAGAGATTTAAGTTGTGATGTGAGTGCAACACCCAGCTGGGAATGAAGCACGTCCAGGGTGTCTGAGCTAGACTAGGAGCAGGCCAAAATCATCCACTTCTCATTCAGGAATTAACATGTGCTGCCCTCCAGGGAGATGCTGTCAAATATTCTTTGAAAAATTAACTTTCCTCATTCATAATGTGCCGGGCGGTTTGTATTTAACAGTCAGCTCTGGTTTTTATGGGAATGAGGGATCCATCAGCCCTGTGTTGCTGGTCATGGGAGGAGTCCATGGGATTGAGGTTACAGATTTCTGCAGAGGTGTCCTCTGGGTTGCCCAGAGGGTCACGCAGGACCAGGGTTGAGCCTGCACTGAACAGGAGGTCTCAGCAATTTCTCAGTGTACAAGAGTGCAGCCACCCATCTGAGCAAAGGCTGGTCCAAACATTTCCCTTTCTATCTGGTGAGGGCCATCCCATCTGGCTGCCCCTGGTTGCTTTGGGCACACTCAGGGCTGGTGCCCTCTTGTGTACACTACAGACACAAACCTCTTCCAGGGGAATAAAAAGGGCTTTATTCCACATAAAAATGTAAAAGGACGTTAATTTGTTTTCTATTAGAGTGTAAACTTTTATTCAGAGGCAGCTCCCAAAGACAAATCATCTGTGTCACTCATTGTACCTCACTCGCACGCTGCTGGTTTTCATTGGAGGTTTAATTATTCACAGTGCAGCCGTAAAGATAGTGAGGAGCATAAAACGATGCATTCCACACATCAGTGCTCTCTTTCTCACTTTTATTGCTTCAAGCCCTGTCCTCTGGGTAATGATGTAAAGACTCTGTGACAGTTATACTGTGTTTGCTGCAGATCCATTTTATTGTCTGTCCACAGCAGTCTTTCTATCCTGTGGGCCCCAGTGGGGCAGTAGCAGAATCAGTCTCAGTCCAAGCTGTCAAAGCTCACAAGAACTAAAAAGGGTGACATGATGAGGGCTGTGTTTTAGTGAAAGAAAACAGAGGAATAAAGAGTGATGTGTCCAGGGTGGTTACACAGAAAATTGGTGCCTGAGTGAGCTGTTTCATTGGCAGCTGCAGCCCTGAATTGAGTGAAGAATAAGGTGTTTGTCATGCAGGAGACATGGGAAGATCTTTTCCTCCATTCCATTAAGTTCACATTTGTCCCTGTCCCTTCCATGCCAAAGCCTTGACCACATGAAGTATCCTCAACTTCCAGATCAACTCTGTAATGTGATGATCAGTGTCAAGGCAAGCCCAGGCTGTCCTTTGAAAATCTGCCCTTGGAGATCCTCAGCACTGCTGGGATTTCCATCAGGCTTCTCTACCAGGACAAATTTAGGGATGACAGAAATAGCTATCATCAAATCAAAACCTCAACCAGGCCTCCAGTTGGCATAGTATCCTACAGCTTACTACGCTCTTGTGAGCTAAATGAAGTGGGAAATATGCTTTCATTAGGCATAGCTGAGTCAGCAGTCTCCATCCTGAGAGCTGCAAAAGTTAAGACTGAAGCCAGTAGAATCCAAAGATTATCAAAGAGAACAATACAGTTAATATACACTTAATAAAATCCATCCATTCAGGGAGAAAAAAATCTGTACATTGGTTTACAAGGGCCAACTGGTGACAACACAAACTCTGGGGTTTGTTTTTAATAAGCTCCTTAGAGCTTATTAGAAAATATTTCCCCTTACACTTTTTGCTGTTGGAAGGTAGGTCAGATTTTGGGCGTAAACTAATTGGCAGCATTTGCTAAATCCTCCTTCCTCATCCCCCTGAGCATACAAACCTAACACCCCTAATTCCCAGTGCACCCCTGGGGCTGGAGGGGGACTGCAGACAGTTGTGTGGGAATTACCACCATCTCCCAAAGGAGCTGTTGATGTCCCACTGGTAAAGACCACACCTTCAGTCACCTCAAATCAGATTGTGGTGGTGCTGGTGGGGGCTTGGCCCTCTTGTCCCCTACCTTTGGGTCAAGGATGTGTTCATGGGAAGTGAGATGGTCTGCATGAGGGGATAAGGAAGACTTTTGCAATAAATAAGTGATGTTTTGGTACATTCAGTTTTTTAACTGCTTGTTTTAGAAGGGATTCTATCTTTAGAGTGGGCTGGGGAGTCATCCAGCTCTGAGCCCCTCATAAGTCAGACCCCAAGGTCATTGTTGCTGGCACTGTGGTATCAGAGCCACAGGAACGGGAGTTCCCCCAAAACACCCACAGTCTCCTCTGAAAGCACCAGGCAGTATCTCTGGTTTTTTTTCCAGCTGGATTCCCTGCTCTCGGCAGGGCCTTGTGACAACAGACTTCAAATCCATGGCTCTAAAAATGCCAGCATGTGTAGGGTTTGTGATACTGCAGAACAGGCATGCCATGCCTTGGGTGGGAAGGGCTGGAGATTCCCTTGGGTTCAGCCCTAGCACTGTTTGGAATTGAAGGTGATGTGCCTGTTTCCTTCATACCTTGGTGCTTTTGATGGCAAGAGTGAAGTCCCCTCCCTTGGGATGTGGAGGATTAGTTAATTCCTGCAATTCTTCCATTACTCTCATGAGATGGATGGAAAGAGAGTGATGCTGGAAACAATTGTGGTAGAAAGCTGATGGCATAGACACGGATTTGTGGATTTTTTTAGTTGTTTCATTGCTCTAGATCACTCTTCCCTGTGTCTCTCTCCCAGGGTGACCGTGGCCCAGTGGGACCCCCAGGCCCTCCAGGAGTCAAGGGGTCGATGGTAAGGAGTAAGTCTGCATTCTCTCACTCTTGCTGTCACCTCTGTCTGTCCTAGCCAAGGGTGCAGCTTCTCCTGTCTTTTAGTTGCATGAGAGCAGCTGCAATTTCTTCCCGTGTCTGTGGGGATGGAAATGGGCATTTGAGTGGATATTGAGGGGTAGCCTCTCCCCAGCAGCTGAGCCCAGCAGTTTTCCCTTCACTGGGGTCTGAGGTGTGTTCTGTGACTCCATCAGCTGAGGGCCTGCTGTGTCAAGTGGAGACACCCAGGAGCTGGAGGACTGCCTGTTCCCAGCCATCCTGGCTCTTGAACAGACAGTGCCCACCAGCAAGGATCTGTCCAAACTGACCAGGGCAACTGGAAATGCTTGGGCAGCACAGTCACTGTGCCTTGCTGTGCTCTGCCTTTCAGGGAACTACGTTTAGGAATTCAACAGTGGGGTCCTCAGCTGGATCTTGTCATGCTCTGACACTTGTTTCCTGTCTACTGCAGTACAAGACACAAAGACATATTTTCATATTAATTCAGCCCATTCTCTTCTGGGCTGTTCAGAAAGTCTTGCTGCTGATATCGCTGGCCGGGCTGGAGCTGGGCTAGTGACAGTCTGGCCATTTCCTTCCACCCCTGAGCAATTTGACCCTGACAAATATCAGATCTGCCTGACGTTGCAAGCAGCCAACAATGCAATTTTCCTGTCTTCCCACTGGGAGGAAGAAGGTCTGTGCAGATTGTGGACATTCACAGCAGGCATGTTCTTCCTCCTTCCCTTTTAGGGGCACCCTGGGATGCCAGGAGGAGTGGGTTTTCCTGGGATCCCTGGACCAACAGTAAGTAAAGGCTATCATCATCTTATAACACCAGAACCTGGGCATGCATGGGCTAAGCCAAGCAATAGTATTCCAGTTTATTTGAGTTTGATACAAACCAGAGATATGGGGGGAGGGATGGGACATGGGTGGGAGCAACATGGAAAGAGACACAAAAAAAGCACAGTATTGTAAATCAAAGGCAACTCCAACATTGGTGAGGGAGAGAGAATGATGCATCTGATTCTGTCTTATCAGAAGGCTAATTAATTACATTATTATACTATACTATATACATTTCATCTAAACTGAATCTGCCAAGCACTCACTCTGCACAGAGCTGCGCTCATCTCCTGACTCTCTCGTGACTGTCAGCAGGCAGTTCCACACACACCACTCTTGGCCCTAATAGGCCAAGGGAACAAAACATCTTCACTTTGGATAAACAATCTCTATATTGCATTCTACTTTGGCACAACACAGGCACAGCAAGTGATAATAATTGTGTTTTCCCTTTCTCTGAGGTTCAGAGAATGTGAATCTCAGAAATCCTTGGGAAGAAAATTGTGCCTTGCTTTTCTCTATGAAGAGAAATGTGGCAACAGCACAGTGCTTAATTCAAAATTTTGTATTCCTAAGGAGGGATGCAAAAGTCACAATCCAGCCTCAATCTTTTGGCAGGACACAAGCTCCCTAGTTCAAGGTGTTCTGGGCTGGGAATGGTTGGCAGTGTGGTGATATGTGATACAGTGCTGTATCACAGTGATTTATCATGGTCATTTATCACAGTGACCATGGCATGCAGCGTGACCATCCTGCGTGGTCAAGGCCCCTGCTGGCATGAGAGGAGCAGCAGAGCAGCTCCCCCAGACAGACCCTCCATCTGGACAGGCTCATCTGGCACACTGCAGCTGTGGCTGGAGCATGCAATCACCATGGAGGCAGATTTCAGCCTGGCTCCAGTTTCCCACAGATGTTCTTTAGATGTAGTTCGGGCTCTCCCAGCAGCACGAGTGCTGCTGGAGCCAACAAAAAGGCAGCCCTGGGTGGGTGCAGGGAATGGATTTTGCTCAGTGTGTGAATTCCCACAGTGCTGGTAAGTGGGAGGAAGATCACAGCAGTGAAATGCCTGGGAAGTGGCAAAGGTGTGGCCTCCAAATCAGGGTCAACTGTGCCACTGCCAGCAGCTCGAGGATGCTCTGGGTGCACTGGCTGCAGGCAGCTGGGCACAGACTGTGCAGTAACAAATGAGCAGAGGTGAGGAAAAGAGAAAATCTGAGCTCAAGCAGCACCTCAGGGTGACCCATCTCTGCCTGGAGAACAGCAGTGTGGCACCAGCCAGGTCCTTACAATAAAAGCAGCACGATGCCACCCACAGCCCCCAGCACTGAGCTGCTCTGTGGCTCCTTGTGGAAGCACTTGCTGGTGACAGAAGCCTAGAGGCATCTGCATATCTGTAGATATCTCATTTTTAACAAATTCCCATCATGTTAGCTGCCACAGGACTTGGGGACAGCTGGAGCATTGGGCTCCTCCTGCTCCAGGCCTGTGAGCACCCGTGGCCAAGGCAGTTTCTGTGCTGTGGCAGAGAGCTCCACCCCTGAGCACCATCCCATGCACCACTACATGTACCTTCAAGTGAAGCCAAATTTTGTCTGTCTTCACTGGGGCATGACAATAGAAAGAGCTGAGGCATCAGATCCAGGCAGAGATGCCAAAACCTCTCAGCAAAGCTCTGGGAGCTGAGATTGTCCCCAGGTCCTGCTGCTTCCTTCAGTTCCCTCTTCTCCTGCAGGCAAATAATAAGTTCATCCAAGCAAAATGTTTGCTCCACAACTGCATTTTAAAAAGTCATAATTCAATAAGCCAAACTTCCCCACAGAGCCAGTAAATCAAATAATCTCCTAATATCAAATCCCCAGTCATTAACTCCAGCTGTTTTTCCACCAAACATTCCTCATTTGCCTTTCAAGCCAGACCTGAGGCATGCAGTTGTTGTTTGTCCTAAACTGTTAAAATCTTTGAATGAGCCTTAGCAGTGATGGCTGATTAATTCAACAAGGGATGACGAAATGGGGAGCAAAGTGAATGGAAGGAAACTTTGCCCTTGGTTTGAGCTTCCTGAGGCTTGTGAATTCCTTTTTCCTCTTCTTACTTACCATTATGTTGCATCTTTTTTACTTACTTACAGTTTTGGAAATAATATGTATATATAGGAATATTTAAGGTCACTTACCTTCTAAAGAGTTCACTGGAATTCCAGCAGGGTGTCCAGCTATTCCCTCAACATTTGCCATTACAATGAATGTTTCTGTCCTTGTACTTTCATAAGATGTTTGGGATAGGCTGAGACTTCCAGAGGAGATTCCAAAAACCAGCTAAGGATTTCATTTCAGTACATGGTTATCATAAAAACCTCTATAAAACAGGCATCTGACACATCCTCTGCCTGTGCCAGTCAGCACTGTCCTCACTACCAAAGCTGAGATGTACTGTGATCACAAATGCAGTTACAGTCAACTGACTTTTCCATTCTGAGTGAGGACAGCTCAGCATTTGTATCCTGAACGTACATGCCATGCACAAAAGCAAAATCTTCATAAATGGCAGTTATAGGAGCAGTAGGAAGATCACAGTCCAATTCTCTTCTGATCTGTGGTGGAATTTGCAGGGCTGACAGTTGGTAAAAGCTATTAACATGTAAACAGCCAAATTTGATGTGGAATGTTTGAGAGCAAGGAGTGAATGTGTCATTTTGAGGTTTTCTTTTCTGACAGCAGAAAGACACTAACTTTAAATATCAGGTTTTAAAGCTGTGATACAGAACTAAGTCCTATTAAATAAATATATCCTTTATTTTTTTTACTCTGATAAATATTCTAGCAAGGGAAAAAACCTGGCTTTCTGCATTTTCTGTATGCAAATTAATGAATCGTGTGTACAAATCCAGATTAAAAGAAAACCTGAAATCCTTCTGTAATTGTGAGAACAGGATCATCCACAACACCAACAGTCCACATTAAATTAGTATCTATCTGCCAGTATCAATATTTATGCAGCATTAACAGGGCAACAGTTACTTAAAGATAAAGTCAGTATTTGGCTGAAAAGATCAAACTTGAATACCCAAGATGAGGTGTCTGATTTTGTATTTGGACATCTAAAAACCAGATCCTGGTTATTATTATTTTTGAACAGATGCTGAGAAACAGCTGCTTTTAATAGATTCAGAGAGAATTCTGGATGTTCAACTTCTCTTCACATCACACCACTGACACAGATAACAGCCTGCAGGTCATTAAGCATACAAACCTCAGCCAGGATCTTTGGCCTAAATGTTCACAATCCAAAGACAATTTGTGACTTAAAAAAAAAAAAATAGACAAGTGAAAATGGTGATGTTTTTAGCAAGTGTTTAATGAACCAATCTGCTGGTCATGGGTCTGCATCTGAGTCCCCTGCAGATCACATAGGAATGGAGGGTCCTGCCAAGGTTGCTGCCTTCCTCATTTTGTGCCCTTTTTCCCCTTGCAGGGTCCAGCAGGAGCCCGGGGTGCGCCGGGGATCCGAGGGGTGAAAGGCCGCAGGGTAAGCACTGTCCGTGAGCTTTCATCCCTCTCCTCTTCCAGACACTGGAAAAACAACCTGCTGGTTTGGTCTGGGGGTGTGAAATGAGCACAAGTTGGGCAGCACCTCCACAGACACGTTTCTGCTGCACATAAAGGTGCTTGGAACAAATCTTACCAGGAAAGTGGATGCAAGGGGTGTGTAAGGGCAGGGGGGTGCCCAGAGGAGAGGTTATCATTGAAGTGGTCCAGTCTGTCTTTTCCACCTGCCTGCCATGTCAAAACACAGTTTATGGATGCTTCTGGTGAGGATGATGAAAATTTAGTTGTCTGAAATTCTGGGAAAGGGTGCAGGTAGAAAACCAGAACAGGTGCCTTTGTTGCTGTGGGAGAAAAAGTAGCTGAGATACGAAGTGTGATATAACCAGAGGCAGATGAAGGAGGAAATGTTATGTCATGACATAGAATTAAGAGACAAGGCTGACAGAAATAGAGCTGGGCTGTTCTACCCATGTGTTCCAGTCCAGGACTGACACTTCCCAGCAGGTCTCCATGTGAGAAGGTGTGCTTTGCACTGTCAGTAGATCCAATTATAAACATTTCCTGTGCCTTTCTAAGGACTTTTCCAGCCCTGATTTGATGTGTACCTCACAGTACCACCCTGTGAGCACAGGTGACTCCTCACCCTGCCTGCCAAGAGCAGCCCCCAGCCTCGTGCTAAGTGCCACTGCCTGGCACCACTGACAGTGCTGTGAGCTCACGTTTCCCTCAAAAAAGAGCTCCCAGACACTCAGAGTCAGTCCTTGTGTGGCTCTCCCCGCCCTGTTTGGGTGACAGCCGACAGGACAATGACCTCTAGACCTGCCAGAGCTGCTTGTTTTCCTGCCTGTGACATCCAGCCCCCGTCCCACTGAGATCTTCAATCTTTCTTCTCCAAGGGGATGTTTATTGCAGGAGCATCCCTGCTTTGGATTGTTTTTCCTTGTCCAGCTGCTTTACAAAGTATTAATAGTGAGCACACATGAATTCTGCTGAAGGCCCCAACAACAACATATTTTGCATTTCTCCCTCCAAGGATCTGTTTCCATGTTTCATTTTCAAAGGCATACACTGGAGTAAACTATACATTTTACCTACTCCCACTCTCTGCTTCTCCTGCAACTTCTGCTTGGGGGATTCAGGACAGCCAACAATTTTGTGTTTCCCTATGCCAGAGTGAATGTTTTCTTCAAATAGCTGGGACCAGCAAAAGAAAATGGAATAACCAACTAGGAATCTTTGTAACCATGGAGTTATGTACACTGGAACTGCTCTAAACTTTAAAATCACATCTAGAAGGATGCCAGTAACATCCAGGCTTGGCAGATGTTTATCAGGGTTCATCTTTTAATTTGTGACTGGGAAGAAGCTCCCGTTCCTCTGTGTTCCTTGGTGGGAAGGCCCATGGATTTCCCTCCCCAGGTCCACTTGCAGAGGGGCCCCTGGGGAGTGTGGTTCCTCTGTGCTGCCCAGCAGGGACTAACTGGCTGTCTGGGACAGCCATGATCATGCTGGATGAGAAACTGGAGGTGCTCCTTCATGGCAGGCTCTGCATGGATGGTGGAAAATATCCCAAGGTATAACTGCAGCCCAGGGTTGAACAGGAAACACCTTCTGATGGATCCAGGCTGGGAATGTGAGGGCTCTTGGAGAGGTGGAGCCTCTTAGGGGATCAGGTGCTTTTGCCAGTGCCTTTAATGTTTTCAGTGACAGAAAAAGGAGTCCTGGAACTGCCTCCTCCCAGCTGCCAGGCAGGGATTCATCCCCATCCCTGCCCCTGAGCTTCTCCTTTCAGCAGGCATGCACAGCTGCTGCAGTGTCTGGCTCTTGGGTTGTCCAAGATTCCCTCTCATAAACCTTCTTCACCTTCTTACATCCATGCTGGCCTCAAGTCCTCAGCCCACAAGGACAGCTGGATTCAGCTCCCAAGACAGGAGGTTGCCTGGGATATCAGGGATTTGCCTTTGGCTGTAGCTGGATCCAGAGAGAGGGTGTCAAACCCTTCAGAGCAATCCTGTGGAGCATCAGCTGCCACCAGCACTGTCCATCCTCAGAATGACATCTCATATAGCAGAGACCTTCAGCTGCATGGCCTGGCTTTACATTTCCTCTCCAGATGTTCAGTACAGCAGGTCCTGTGCTGCTCACTGTGGACATGCCTCCACAGAGGGAACCAGACTTCAAAGTGCATCCCAGCCCTGCAAACCAGGAATGCAGCAGTGGCTGTACCCTGACAGGCTGCAGTGCCTGCAAAGAGTCACCTCAGGATGTGCAGAGCATTGAGAAAGAAGGTGCCTGGGGAAAAGGGAGCATTAAGGAATTGGTCTTGCCCTAAGGACACCAGTATTGGAGAGGAAAACTGCCTGAAGCTCTACCAGCAAGGACTGAGCCTCTGGATCTGCTGCTGGTGCTCCTGCTCTCAGCTCCCATTGCTGGGCTGGGCTGTGGTGGAGATCTGGTGTTGTTTGAGCACTGCAGTGATTTCATCCATGCAGAATTTGTGAGGCAGAGAGTTGCACTTTCTGAGATCCCCATCAGGAAGGACAAACCTGGGCTTTGCTGAGAAATTCTACAGATTTCAGTGGATATGATGTAAGGGAGTCAGTACTGTAAGAACCAGCAGATCTCCTGCCTGCAGGATTTCTGGCTCAATTCTCTCTCATTCACATTTTCCTTCTTTTCATACTCTCAGAAGATATTCGAGGCACACAGCATCCTATATTTGCTTACTTGCTCCTGTGATTCCAGCTCTTGCTTTACTCAAGATGGGGAAATGATCCCCCAGCTGTAATTTCAGCCATTACCCTCTGTCTATCCCAGCTTACAGAAGGGATGTAATTCAATTCAGAGTGGAAACATGAATGCAGCCCCTGCCAGATGTTTGTGGATTCCATGAGCTCTGTTTGTGGATGCTTCATTAAAGTTATTCTGCTTTTGAAGGAAACGTAAATAGCAAATATGGTTTTGATTGTAAAGAACAATGGAGACTTTCTGGGGTCTGCATTTATGTTGTGATAGCTTTTATAGTGTCAAGATATGTATATTCTAGAAAGAAAAGCTTTTTAAAAATTGTAGCCTTCTTTTTAGTCCTGACAGAGCTATTGTTCCTTCACAAGTCTTTGTTTATTCCACCAAACTGATACTGAACAATCTTCCTCAAATGTTATTTCCTTTCTAGTCTTCCCTAAGGAGAAGAAACTTGGACCTGCAAGCCCAGGCTCATTTCCCTTCGTCTGTACTCAGTGTAGCACTTGGATATGTGCTTAACATCCAGCTAGTGACAGCTATGTACATGCTTAAACCTAATTATTTGACCAAATTAAGGTTTAAATTTGGAGGCAGTTGGTCCAGCAAGCCCCTCACCCTATGTCACTAAATCCTAAAGCACATTTCTGCTCCTCACAGCAGGAAAATGTGTGGTCTCCTAAGGATAATGTCACCAACTAGACTGGGATTCTCTATGAAAGGCTGAATATCAACCAGAGCCATGATTTTGTAACTCACATTGTAAAGCTGCACCTGAAATCCTGCTGTAAAGTGCCTTACCTTGCCCTAATCTCCTGGCCAAGGTGCCTGTCAATATTTCTAGAATTTTGTCCTCTCACTGCTGGGTTCTGGCTCAGGTGATACAGGGCAGCTTTTGAAATCCCAAAGCACATTTCTCTTTTCTACTGTGCCATTCGTTCATCCAGCTCTGCACCAGCTGCTGCCCAGGTGAAGCCTGTAAATCCAAGATAAGGGGAGCACACCTGCACTCCAGGCCCTTTGCTGCTCCATGCCAGAGGGAAGGAATTGCTGCCTCTGCCACTTGGACCCAAAGATCTCCAGCATCACCAAGTGCAGGAATTCATAAATGCCAGGGATTTGTAAAGTGGTGTTATCTAAGCAAACCTGAAAATATTTGCCTTTCCAAGCCCAGCTGGGTTGTTTTTCACGGAGAAGTGGAGGGTATTGTTCTGCTTCCAGGGATCTTTCTCGTTGACTGAGAAAGCCTTAGAAGTGTTTGAGGAAAAGCTCATTCCAGATCCATGGCCAGGGATGTCTCCCTTTGGCTTCACTCAAGGCATCTGCTTGCTTTTTTGTTTGGCCAGGCTGTGATAGCAAAATATCAATATTTGGATAACTGGGTAAGGAAGGAGCTTTGGTTTTCTGGGAAGAAGCTACTGACTGACGTGCTGCTTCATGCTGCTGTTGAGAGGCTGGTCACTGTCTGAGCTCTGAGTAGGTGTTTAACAGCAGGAAATGCAGCACTGCTCTGCAGAAACACCTGGTTGAGTACACTGTTCTGCAGGAGCACTGTCTGCTTTAGCAGCAGGATACATCCCAATTGCCTCACCTGGGCTGGCAAAGGCTGGAGCTGGGTTCCCCTGCCTTTGTGAGCTGCCACCTCCAGCCACTGTGGGAACCCCTGTTTAGCCTGGGGTTTCTGAGCACTGCTTGGTGTGGCTCGGCACAGGGAAATGCTGTCCTGGCCTGCACTGAGGGTCCAAGGGGAGCCCAGGGGCTGTGCTCAGCCCTGCTTGCAAGGCCAAGCTGCCAGATCTGCAGGGGGAAGGCACCTTGAGGTCCTTTGAGGAGCCTTGAAGCTCTTGGCTTTGGGTTGCTCTCTGGAGAGCTGCCAGGACCTCACTCACTCATCTCTAGCCAGTGTTGTCAGTAAAAGAGAGTTTTAAAAATTTAAATTTAACTAATTGACTAAATGTAGGTTTTCCTGTCAGGGTGGATTAGGGGAAGCCTTTATGCCAGGTTTCAGCCCAGGAGGCCAGAGAAGATGAAGCTTGTGTTTGAGAACACAGAGTCACTTTCTCCTTCTTCAGGTCAGATGCCAATGAGATGTGCTGTGATGGGATTAGACAGGTGACTGCTGTGAAGGGAGATTGCCCTGGCAGGTCCTGCCATGCTGGTGACAGGGCTCTGCTGGAAGAAATGAGGATTCTGTAAACACCTCCCCAGCCAGCCAGCCCTGGTGAGAGCCACAGCCATCACTGAGGCACCCAACAGCCTCTACCAGGCTCAGAGCAGCCCCTGCAGTGGCAAAGGGGCTGGGCAGGGCAGGACAGGCTGCAGAAGGTGGGTCTGGAGGGGCCAGACTCATTCCAGTTTCCTTCCCAATGCTAATCCAGGTCATCACTGTAATTTCCATGTCCCACTTGCTTCTGATCCCTGTTCCCTCTTCCAGGCCTGAGCTAAGGAATCCTTGCCCTCTGCACGTCCTCCCCCTGCTTCACTAGCAGCTCACCACCTCATCTCAGACAGTAAAGATGTAACTGCACAAAATATCCAAGAGGCTGCTCAGAGAAGAGGGGAACAGTTTGTTTTCCAGGGAGGATGAGCATTTGGCTGTGGAGGGTGCTTTCCCAGAGTGCCAACATGGTACCCAGGCTGACACCTCCCTTCCTAGTGCAGCTCTGGGTATTTGCTGGGTGTCCCACTCTCCCCAGGCAGCCTCCAAGGTGCCTCCAGGCCCTGCTCCTCCACCACCCCCAGAAACAGGCCTGTCTGACTCGAGCTGTCAGTAGCCCAGCTTTTAAGCGACCTTCTGGTCTTTGTCATTGTGCTTTGAGGTTTATAGGGACATGGATTAATAAAACTTTTGCTCTTTACTGCTCTCTGATCTAGGGGCCAGCGTGAGCCACAGCACTTGGGGTGCTGGGCTGGTGAGAGGTGCTGTGACATTTGTGCAGCACAGCCCCAGCTGTGAAACACCCCTCTACTTGTGGGGATCCCATCTAGGGCACAGCCCTCTGTCTGTCTGTCTGTCCTGGAGGCCAGGCTGAGCATTCTTCAGAGCTGTGCCATACTGGCAGTGCAATACAGGCTCTTGGTTATTCAGTCTCTGCTCCTCTGAGCAGCACAGGGCTTTGCCAAGCTCAGTAGGAGTTTTTGCATTATTTTATATTGACAATGTTTGTCTGCTGTAATAATTTGGCTGGGGTTCCTATACATTTCTGCTGTACACTGCTTTTCTTTGTGAGTCTCTCCCTTTGCCTGTCATCCTGGAGTTGCTTTTCTAACACACTGGCTCCCTAGCCCTGTTATTACTTTTGGCACTGGGTTTGCATCCCGATTAAGCACATTGGCTCCTGTTTTCCCTTTCTGCATTGGCCAGCTCTCAGAATTCCTCTTACCATTACGTTCTAGCACCGCTCTGTGCTTTTATTTGTTATTTATACTGCAGTAGTGCCTAAGAGTCCTAACTGAGCTCATGAACTGATTATGAACATGATGTCTGTTAATAGAGTCTCTTCATATGCCCTTTTTTAACTCTTTTCCTTCACTGTGGCTCTTTATTCTCTGTGTGACACACTGGTCTCTGGAGGGGTCAAATGGTGTAGAGGGTTGTGTGTTCAGCTTCCCTTGAAAGACAGATGGTCTTTAAAGTCCCTTTCAACCCAAACCATTTTTTCTGTGATTCTCTGATCATATCCTTACCTTCTTCCCAGGGCTCTCCTCACTTGGAACCTTCTAAAAGAACAAGGATGCCCCTTCCTCAGTGATGCCCAAGCTGTACCATGAACTGTTTGTTTAATCTCAGCTGCTCACACCTGCTCATTTGCAGCAGGGTGTGTGTCCCACACACCTCCTGAGGCCCCTGTGCCCACCTCACACTCACACACCCAGGAGCAGATGCCAGGCATGGCACCAGACCCTCCCCACCTCCATATGCACCAGCACCTGCCTGGTCCTTAACAGCAGCCAGATCTTTAAACATCACTCAGCTGTAGCTGAGGGCTTGGAGTTCAGCTGCCAGCAAATACACCTTTCTCTTTGGGAGGAATTTGGGGCCCAATGTGAAGGTACTGCACAGTGGAGGTTGTGCACCTCTATACCACCACTGTGACCATGTGACAGTGTGGTGTGGCAAGGGTTAAGGATAAAGTTGTTGGAAAAGCAAGGTTTCTAGGAAGGAGAAGTTTGCTGTTCAATAAGGCTGGAACTGCAAGTTTGTCTGTGCATTGCAAAAGTGTTGTCATGTAACCATTGTCTGAAAATGAGGCTGTTCCTGGCCTGCTTTTCTCCTCTGGCTTGGGTTAGTGGTTGGTAGTTGGTTTAACAGGAATAAAAAGTGCTGTGTGCTGGTAACAGTGAGAAATGAGGCAACAAAACACAGAAGGAATCTTTTTAGTCCTGGGCTCTGAGCTGCTGTGCTCAACCCAAGCAGGTATAAGTTGGCTAAGCCAGGATTGATCTCATGGACTGTCCTGGTGGCCAAGGCTAAAGTGACAGCTGGATTTTCCAGTGAGCCATATCCTCTGTGTTCTTATTTTTGCCTCTCTTTTGCCTCCTTCTAGGGTGCCAGAGGGCCTGATGGACCCGTGGGTGAGCCAGGGGCGCGAGGTGTCAAGGTGAGTGCCAAGGCTGCTCTCAGCTCCGCTCTGAAATGCTCTGGGCAGGACCAAGGTCACATCCTCCTGCAGGAGCAGGGATGTTCAATTGCTCCATGAGGATCAACCAGCAGGGATGTGTCTGTCTTTCACCCAGAGTAAAATCTATCCACCTTTGGTATCAGGATCCTTGCCCACACTCTCAGCCAGTTGGGGTGTTCCTTGGGACATGACCCCAGGTATTTGACCTCTCAAAAGCTGCAGGGAATTGGAAGGGAAGTTTGGTGTATAAAAATGCAAGAGCAGATGGGCTGGGGCAGAAGAGCATCACCAACAGCTTGTGCTCCTGCTGGATGTGTTTTTGTCTCTTTGTTTCACAGGGCCGACCAGGGGAGCCAGGCAGGGTGGGCCCAGATGGGCTGCAGGTATGTCCTCTGTGAGAGCCAGAGCTGCCAGCCCTGGGGACACCCACGTGTCCTCAGAGCACCACGGGTGAGTCAGCACATCCCCAGGTGATAATTGCTGTAACTGTGTGTCCACAGGGCAAGATGGGGGAGACTGGGGAGACGGGAGCACGCGGCTTCCCAGTAAGTGTCCATGCCTTCTTCTTCCTTTCATAGCCTGAAGCCCTTAAGTTTTGAGTCCTGGTCCAGGTGGAAGAATCTGGGCCCTATCTCACACTTGCAGGGCCACCTCTCCCCTCCTGTCACTGGAGCACTTTGGACGTGCACATTTCTGCTGATAAATGTGAAGGATTGCTGCTGGGTTGGAGCTGACCCTGGTGTTTTTCATTTTTCTAGGGTATCCAGGGACCTTCTGGACCTCCGGGAGTAAAAGGGGCTCCAGGCGACCCGGCAAGTGCCTTATCACTCTCTCTCCATCTGTCCTTCCTTGCACACAGACACTTCATTTCTTTCTCTGTCTGTCTCTTCCCCACCACTTATC
The DNA here is from genome assembly GCF_014805655.1 of Passer montanus. Taxonomy (NCBI): domain Eukaryota; kingdom Metazoa; phylum Chordata; class Aves; order Passeriformes; family Passeridae; genus Passer; species Passer montanus. The sequence goes on from NW_024369151.1 coordinate 5,122,235, forward strand.
CCATTCCCAGCTCCTCTGTCCTTGCCAGCTCCAGCGTGGTCAGAGATGTGAAAGACTTGGCTCGAGTCCTAGGAGCCATAGGAAAGACAAGGTCAGACCCCTGGAAAGCCAGAGGGAGCCATGGATCTACCAGGGAGAGTGTAGGATACAGCCTGGGGTGGGTTTTGGAAGGGAAGGTAGGAAAGAAGGGCAAGGTTGGGTCTGGGACAGGTTCAGATGTAACAGGAGGAGTTGGAGTGTAGGTGGAGTGAAAGCAGGAGCAGGAGGGAGGCTGATGGTGTCAGAACTGAGCCCACAGCTGTGGGGGAGTCACTGGGGACAGACAGACCTCAAGGAGGGCCAGCAGTACTGGACTATGAAGGGAGAGTATATAAAATACTTTCAGATGTTTCAGAAGGGAGCCAGGAAGAGGAAGGTCTTCTGAGCTCTTTGCCTGGTAAGGTGCCTGAGCACACCCACTCCTGGCCTCTCCATCACACTAGCCAAATCTTGCACAGTGAGAACTCCTCTCAGTTGTGGGAAGGAACTGGAGTTTTATCTTACAGACCATGGAAGTGATGGCCCTTCAGAAATGAAAGCAGTTGTGTGAAAAGAGCCTTGTGTGTCTATTTTGCAGGGTCCCCAAGGACCACAGGGGCCACCCGGGCCGTTGGGAGAAATGGGACACAAGGTAGGTCTGACCTTTGTTGCTGTTTGCTTTTCCCTTCCATCAGGAGTGCAGGACTGAGGGAGGAGTGAATGTGCAGGGGAACTTCCCTCCACACCTTGCAGTGTGCAACAAGCAGGAAGGATTTCCCTGAAGTCTGACAGTCAGCTTCCAAAACAAACAGTGAAAATCAGAAATCTGAGCACCCCTTCCATCACAGGCCACAGACACCCAGCTGCTGGAAGTGCAGGCCCATCTTCTCAACAGGAGATACATTTCAAAGGTGACCACGGCAGGGACCAGCTTTTTGCACCAATGTGCAGAGTCAGGGAGCCAATACAAGCACAATTCAGACTGAGTACCAGTCTTTCTCTCTCTCTGTGACACACACAGGTCTGCCAGCCCGCCCAGATGGCCAAGGCAGCCCCAGCAGAGGCCAAGGCAGCCAGTGCAGGAAGCTCAGAGACGCCTTTGCTGCTGACGGTGCTGCTGGGCTGTGGTTGCCATGATGCAGTGACACAAACACACCAAAACCCACCAGCAGCTGCCAAACACTGCCCCAATGCAGTGCAGGGGATGCCTGCATGGTTCCCCCCAACTCCTCTGCACTTCTGGCTTTATTTAATTCCTCTTAAAATAATACAGTCTTGGCTCTTTCTATCACGTGTGCCAGTGCCCCTTGCAGAGCTCCTTTCTGTAGGTCCTGAGCTGTAACACAGACGTGAAGGTGGCTTTGAATGCAGTCTATGCAAAGTGTGTGAGTCATGAAAGTTTCCATTCTCATGGCTGCTGGACTGGATGGAGCAAGCTCTCAGCATGGTAAACCACACTGGGGAGCTGGAAAGCTCTACTGAGCCACTCTGGATGCTGCCAACCAAGAAAGTACAGACCTTCATTCAAATCTGTAACTCTTCCAGGAGCCTTTCTCTGCACTGGCACCTCTGGAGAAACCAAAGCAGGATTTTTGCTTTCATTGGAGCTTGAATTTTCTCATTGCGTGACATGAGCGTTTGTTCACAAACCCAACACACACCCTGCTCCCTCCTCTGCTTGAATCCATTTCAGCAAGCCAGGAACTGGCTTTATTCCCTGGGTAGCTCCTTTGACTATGTGCTCTTTTTTCCTTTATTCCCAACTGTAAAGAGAAGGGAGATTGTTGTCTGGAATGCAAATATCATAAGTAAATAAACCACTCAAATCCTTTAAAGAGAAGCTTTACTGTCCCATCTTTGGGCTTGTTTTACAGACTCATTCCCCACGCTTCTCAGAGGTAGCAGCAAATGTACAGAGATGAAAGCTCCCAATAGGTCTTGGTACTAAAGATAGTGAATGGCTGTGACCCCACTCTCAGGGGCTGCACATGGAGCTGGACTGAGTGGGAACAGTTTGCAAGGTCATTCTCACATCTTCCATCTTTCTATCTTAATTCCCATCTTTTTCCAGGTCATGCACTCATTTTTGGCTCTCTGAGGGATGCCAAACCCCTCTACCAGACTCTGTGTTCACATGAGAGCAAGGAGCTTTCTCTCAGGCAGTCCAGCCTGGGCTGTGGGTTTCTGGTCTGAGCCCAGGCATTGGCCTTTGGATATTTGCTGGCCCTGTACAGCCAGAGACAGCTGGCTGATGGATGTCAAGGCTAATCTGGCCAAAATTTGTGCTGGAGGGCTCAGTGTCACCTTGCTGCCCTCAGCTCCCTTTAGCTGCCCCTGCCTCTCTGGGAATGGGGGGCAAAGGCTCAGCTGGAAGATGTGGGGCAGCTTCCCCTCATCAGAAGGAGCCTCTTGGTGCAGAGGATTTGCTCACACAGGTGGAAATGGACAGGTGAGGCTGCAGGGAGCAAGAGCAAGAGCACAGCCAAACATTTCTGTCACCCACTGCACCAGCCCAGCCTGCTGGACCCTTGCAAAGAGCTTCCAAGTCTAATTCTGGACTTTTCCCTTCCATCCCAGCTGCTCCCAGTGCTGCTCCCTGGTGGGGTTACTAACCTTAGAAGGCAGAGGGATTGGAAGGAGCAGAGAAAGGTGCTTGGCAGAGGAGGCTGGGGAGAGGGGAGGTGTGAGAGCTGATCAGAGCCCTCCCAGAGCCCAGGCACTCAGGAGGGGCCTCTTTGATGCTGTGGACCCCGAGCCAGCTCCAGGGAGGTAATTGCATTGCAACCAGGGCTTGGCTGTCCCAGGAGAGCTCTGCTAAAGGAGTTATGTCTTTGATCTTGCTTTCTGCTTTGTTACAATGGGTTTTTTCATTATCTTGTTGGGGTTTTTTTCTCCCAGGGACCGCCAGGCTCAATGGGACAACCTGGTCTTGCAGGTGAACCTGGCATGAAGGTAAGAAAAACCCTGAGTGCAGTTTCTCTGTCAGACTGGGGAGATAAATGGCAACTTGTGTTCCTGAAGGACTGAGTGACATTGCAGGTTTACCCACCAGCAGCCAAAGCAGATACTGCACTGAATAAAAGACAAAGTTAAAAAAAACTAAAACTGGGTTAATTTTAGCCCTTTTTACAAATTTCAGCCCTTTTTACAAATTTCAGTCCCATCCTGAGGGAGAGGCTGGGGACAAGTCCCATTCCGGGGATCTTGTGCCTCAAGAGCTGTGAAGGGCCTTGGAAAGGAAGCTCAACTCTTTGCAGATCCAAAATCTCAATGGAGAGAGGAGGCCTTGAGACTCACAGATCCAGGCAGCTTCTAATTCAAAACCAGAAGAGTGTTAGGAAGGTCTCAGATTTAAAAATACTCTCGGACAAGGTCCTGCCACAGTTTCCAAGGCTCAGCTCTCTGGGGACTGAACTCCTCTGATGGTTAAGGGGGAAGGGTGCCCTGCTGCAGACCATGAATGCACCTTCTTGTCCACATAAAAGCCATCTCTTTGTTTGAGTAAAATCCCAGTGCTGGGCAGCTCAGAGGGGGTTTTATTTAATCCTAACCCACTTGGTCTCAACATTTGCTCTTGTGAGCAGAGCTTTTGAACAAACTCTATGTGTGGATTTAATGCAATTTCCTCTGTGCTGCTCTTCACTCCACCCCCCACCCCATCCTTTGCCATGTTTTCCTTGGCAAATCTTCTGACACTTCACTGGAGCTACCGTGTCTTTGGCATCCTGATACTGCAGGAGTGTTTCAGCTCCAGTGCTCCTGGCTGGCCCTCCTTGGAGCAGGACATGATGATTTGCACAGACACCCCTTGACCTGCTGGCCTTGCTGGGAAGCTGTGGAGTGAGAGTCCAGTCCTGCTCCTTCTCCAAGCTGGAAGGAGCTGGACCAGGACTGGTCTGTGCAGAGCAGTTTGCTGTGGGATGAGGTTTATGGATATCTCAAATCTTTTTCCCTTGAATGCTCTGCATTTCCTGAGCTCTCTTCATGCAGAGCAGGTTGCTTGGATGGACACACCTGGGAGGGAGTTGCCCTATGGTCATCCTACCCACAGTGCCACGTTGGCAAGATGCATTTGTTTGCCAGCTCCTTCTGTTCACTCATTTAACTGCTATCAAAGATTCAGGTTCTTCTGGAACTGGGCTGAAAAGAGCTGTTGGGTTGTTTTCTCCCTCACTCTGGTCATGTCTGCCATCACACCACATTGCACCCACCCTGCTGCTTGTCTGTGAAGGACCATGCCAGAGAATTCCTTCTGGATCTGCAGCCTTTGTGACCCTGTCCTGTCCATCTTTGCATCATTGCAACAGAGCCTGTGAGATGTGTCCTTCTTTGATGCTTCTGTGCTGGGCCTTTGGAACAGCCTTTGGAAACTCAGCTGAAGGTGTTTGTGTGGGAGGAGGAAAGAAATAGACAAAATGAGGAATGTAATGGGAATACTTCCCTCTCTCTCAGTGTCAGTAACCAGCTTGTCTCCCTGTCTGTGCTTCCTTCCTTTTTTAGGGTGATCCTGGCCAGCTAGGAATCCCTGGAGAGCAAGGTCTCATTGGCCAAAGGGTGAGTATGGCCACCTTCTGTACCTCATCAGTTCCCAGAGGTTCTGTCCTTGCTGTCCCACAGCCTGGACAGGCTGACCCTGTTCTCTGCATCCCGTAACCCTCCCAGCCCTGCTCCTTCTGCAGGTGGGGAAGCACCTTCCCCACAGAGCCCATCAGCCCGAGCTCAGCGGGGTCTGGGAGCCTCTGGGATGCCCCAGGGACAGCGAGTGTGAAAGGGGCAGTGTGGGGGCAGAGGTGGAACAGAGCCCTCCTGTTTGCCAGGGCTGTGTCCGTGCACGCTGCAGCAGCAGCAGCTTTAGCAGGGAAACACTGGACACACTGTGTGGGCATGGCAGGGGGGTGAATGCATGGATTGAGGCTGCCAGGGACTGTGTCCCCTCCCAGGACTGAGGTCAGCTGTTGGAGCAGGATGAGGAAGGCCCAGGTTAAGGGAATCCAGACTGAGCTCCTTTTCCCAAAAGGAAGGAGGGCTTCCCACAGTGGGTCTGTGGAGGAGAAACTGTGGCTCAGAATAGAGCAGGAGGCTGAATTCCTGCCCTTGCTCCAGGAAGGGCTTGTTCAGCATTAGAGTATGAGATAGGACATGTGTTAGTGTGCAGGGCTGGGTTCCCATCACTGCAGGCTGGCTGCTGCAGGAAGCTCAGGGAAAAGCACATTTAGGCACAGCCTTATGGTGTTTGCTTCTGTCCACAGGGAGAACCCGGGCTGGAAGGGGACAGCGGGCAGCTCGGGCCAGATGGGATCAAGGTAAAACTCACTCCATGGAGTTCCAGCTCCCACACACATCCCTGTGCACTCAGGTCCCTGTGATTCCCAGAGCCAGCATGAGGCCAAGGGGATTATTGGGTCCTCTGTGGAATCAACCTTTGCCCTGCAATCTCTAAGGACTTTTTTCTGCAGCACACATAACAAACCCCTCCTGTTTCACTCCTCTACCCACGTTTTTTGGCATCTGATCAGATCTCCAAAAAGGTCAAGTTCTTCAAAATCTGGTTTCCAACAATTTGTCTGTTTTATTTGAGTCTTTACAGATCAAATTTCCAACTAATCAGGAATTCCTGGGCCTGGCAAGGGAAATCAAGGATTGTCCATCACTCTCCCCTGCACCACTGACCAGAGCAATGTTAGAGAGTAAAGAAACCAGATCCCCTTCCCTTGGCAGAGCCCCAGGATCTCACTCAGGGTTTGCCCTGTCTCTCACTGCTGGGAGTTTGCTACCTTGCCCTTGGAACAGGGCTCTGATTCCTGTCCCTGCACAGCCGGCCTTTCCAAACAGGCCAACAATTCTGTTCCATGGAAAAAAAGAGCAGCCCATCCCACAACAATGCAGTTTATTGCTTCTTTCTAGTTAAACTGTTTGCCATGTGTCTCTACTTCTGCTTATCTCTGAATGCTGGACCAAAAATCTCTTCCTTAAGGACAATCAAGGCTTCTGTATTTTCTTGCACTGCTGGCTGTGCCCAGGAGCTCTTGAACCAAACCAGCTCTTTCCACCCCAAATGTGTCTCTGAACACTTAACCAGATGTGTCTGTGCTCTTTAACCAGATGGGATCTTGTTGAGCTCTCCCAACACAGGTGCAAGAGGAAAATGGTTCTGTTCAAGGCTGCTTGGCTGCACATGTTGCTCTCAGTATAAAACTGGTCTTTATCATTGTCTCCATATAATTTTGAGTGGTAATACTGAATAATACAAAATATTTACAATATTGTATTTATTTTTATAAAAGAAAAACAGATATAAATTTACTTCTTACACTTCTATGATTTTATTTCTGGTCTGTGTTCCAGTTGGTTGATCTTGCCAAATACTGAAATTTTATGATCTGCCAGATTTTTTCATAAATTTCAATGACAGGTTTCACCAGGGGGGCTTTAAGTGGGTATTGAGAAAATTTCTTCATGGAAAAGATGGCCTGAAAGGCATTATAACAGGAAGTGGTGGAGTCACTATTCCTGCAAGTGACACCTGGGGACATGGTTCAGTGGTGGGCTTGTCAATGCTGGGTTGAGGTTTGGATTAATTCATTTTAAACATCTTTTCCAACCCAAATGATTCTTTGATTCTGTGATTCTGTAATTGTCAGAGCAGTGATTTGACAGCATACCCACTGCTCAGGCCATGGATCCTTTACAGGGCACAGTGACACAGTTCACAGAGTGTTTATTGGAGCCCTGGGCTGATTTCAGTTTGGCAGCAGGAGCTGAGCAGCTGCTCCAAACAAACCCATTCTATTAAAAGTCTTTCAGCATCCCAAGCTCAGGGCTTCTGGATGAGGCAAGAGAGACTCAAATCTTGTCTGCCTGCCTCATTCACATGGGAGGTTCAGGCCTTATTGCAGGAGAAGCAAAGGAGTTCAGGTTACTCTGTGTAATGGGAGAGTTCCTTCTTCAGCCAAGAGATTTTAAAGAAAAGAAACCTGGGTTTGCTCCTTTTTTTAAATGTCAAGTGTATTATGACTCATCCTCATTCATCCCTTTTCTTGCAGGCTCTTTTCCTCTCAGACTCCTGAAATATTAATTATGTGGTGGGTTTTCCCTCACAAGAGCTTTGTACAGTGACCCACATGTTGTGTGGGTATAAAAACCTCCCACCCTCCTCTCTTCCACAGGGAGACAAAGGAGAGCAAGGCCCAGAAGGAGAGAAAGGAGAAAAAGGCAGTGAAGGGCTGAAGGGAAAGGAAGGACCTCCAGGATATCCCGGCATCCCAGGTGTCCGAGTGAGTCTGTGAAACCAGCCCTTGCTGACCCCTGGCTTCCTGCTGGCATCAGTTTGTGACCCAGGCCACTGCTCAGAGCTCACCTGGGCTGTAACTTATCCTAAACATTATGGTAAAGTGTGCTGTTTTCATGACAAACCACGTTCAGGAGATGGTTTGGTCTTTCAGCTAGGACTCACACTTGAGAATGGGAATCTGATCTGCCACAGGCTTTGAGAAATGGTGCCTCCCTCCCACACCTCTGTAGGCTGGATCCCACACAGTGTTAGAGGGGGAGGTCCAGAGGACTGAGAGGGGCTGATTTTAACCTGTTAGCCACAGCTGGCCTGGGCCTGGAATTTGGAATTGGCCACCTTGTGCCTTCTCTAATGGTTACTTGCTTGCTTCTGGTCTTCCCTTCTAGGATTTCCCCATTAAATATAGAAAACAACTAGAAGAAATCAGCAGGGTATGACTCCTGAATCCTAAATTAATATCCTGGGCATGTCTGGTTCACTTGGAGGTCTGATCTTGGTGCTGTAGAAAGAAAATGTTTGATTCTGGCTCTGAGATGAGAGGAGGCAGGGCAGTGTCAGGTGGAAGAAGGCTCTGCCCAGTGCCCCGGTGGGCTGCTCTGCAAGTCAGGCCTTTCTGCTTGAAATGTGGAGCTTACCAGGTTGCTGACATGGTGTATTCATTGTGGTTGCTGTCTTGGATCAGAGTTATCAGCAGCAAGGCTCATTCAGCAGAGGGGCAGCCCAGCTCAGAGGGATGCACTGCTCCCCTGTGGCACGTGTCTTACCCCTCATGCAGCAGGGGAACACACCAGCTCCAGCCCCACACATCTGTGGAAAAGGAACAAGAAGCCCAAGTTTAAAAGCAGCTCTGAAATCCCAGCCTGGGCTGGGTGTGAAGCAGCAGGGCCAGCAGGTACTGCCGAGCCCTGGGTGGATGCTCCATGGTGAAACGTTGATTTTCCTTTTGGTGCTGTTGTGGCTGGCTGAAAGGCAGGCAGGGAGAAGGGTGTGAGGGGATGGAAGCAGCAAAAGAGATGGATTTATGTTATTTTTGGGCTGAGGTTGGGGTTTGAGCACTGACTCAACTAGAAAGTGGAAACATTGGCTTAATACTGTAGTGCAGCACCATAAATGTGCAGAATAAGCCTGTAGTCCTGCCCCAAATAAGGGCACCCTTGGCCACAGGCCCCTGTACCCAACAGGGAGTCCTTTCAGGGAGCCCTTTCAGGATTGGGATCATACCACAGGCAAGGGTGGTCCCCAACACCCCAGCTCCTTCCCAGCTGCAGGCTGGCACAGCTGGGCAGTCACCCTCCATGTGCTGTAATTCTGGCTGGTTCACGTGTTTATCTTGTGTATGTTTTAGGAACCAATAAAAATACTAAAATCATGCAAAAGCCATATTAAGTTATAAAGTATAAAATACAGATTCTCTCAGACTCTGTCCCTGCTGTTTGCCAGCATGTCCCTGGGAACATGATGGTGTTTTCTGTTTCATTTTTTTAAAAAAGCAGCCAATAGAGCCAAGATTCCTGCTCGTAATCACTCCCTTTCGGTTTGTTGGGTTTTTTTACTGCAAAGTGCTATATTTCCATCTACTATTTTAATATACTTCTTTGTATTTCCTTATGCCTAAACTCAGGCAGACTTTCAGACCTGCACAGTCTCCAGATAGGGCTGCCTGCCCTAGGTAACCAGACACTGTTACCTAATACACAGGCTGGTGTTCCTGTGCTCACTGAGGTCATTTAAATATGGAAGTCCTCTGACAGAAGCACAGATTATTCTCCTCTTCCCATTACTGAGAATTTCATTCTACATTCCCATGGAGTAGAAATATCAGTGGGATTTTCCTTAGATTTCTGTCAAGATAAGGTTTACAGCTCAGATGGAGATAACTGCAAGCCCCTCCTTTCCAGCTGAGGGTTAGAAGCTGGAATATCCAGCCAAACCATCCCCTGGAGGACATGCTGCAAAAGCCACCACAAACTGCACGGTGGACAGAAGTCTTTAAGGCTACTGGACCAAGATAACAAAAAATCTTGTCATGGGGAAGTTGTGAAGGCTGCCCACCCAAGGGCTGATACCAAGGTGACAAACTCCTGTCCAGGATTTGTGTGGTGGCACAGAAATTGGTTGGGGAAGGTATTGGAGGTGCTTGGATTGCAGGGAGAGGGAGCATGCTGGGTTTGGGTGTGCAGATACTGAGTGATTCCACACCACCCTGTTGTGAATGGTTCTAACACTTCTGATGTGACAGTGTTGTGCTGTCCAATAATCAGTTTAGATGGTGTTAAGAACTTCATCTTTAGCCATTGAATCTCCATTTGGCCTCTCCTGGCATGACACCCCCAAGTCCTTACATCTGTGCTTCACCACATTCCTGCCTGGATCCACTGATGCTTTCCTGGGCTTTTCCTCAGCTCCAGTATTTGTTGGGATATCCTGCTCAGCTCCAAAGGGGACAGGGAAGGTCTTGATGCTTCTGTACCCTTAGGAGGAGAGATGCACACACAAGGATCTGTGCAGTTACCTGTGCCAACAAACTCTAGCTCCATTTGGGGGTGTGAGCTCATCTTCTGCTTCTGGAAGAGGTTGGTGTTAGTTTGAGGAAGCTGATGCCCATCTGGAATTGTGGGCACATAAAAGGTTCTCCTAAACCTTGGCTTGTCCCTGTGTTACTCCAGAAGGAGCACCCACAGGGACATGCCCAGCAGGGACAACAACAACCTCTGGAAAAACGCTTTTCATCACAGGGTTCTGCAGCCAGACCATGTCCTGAAGATTTGTCCTCAATGCCAAGGAAATGTTTAGTCTTAATCTTTATTTTGCTTATGTCTACAGGAATGTGACACTTCACTATCAAGTGTCCTTGTGACAGATGTAGGAAATGAGGTGCCAGATTGCTCTGAAAGGATCTGACTTCACTGCTGGTACATTTTCAGCCTGTTTTGTGTTTCCTGGCTGGAGCAGAGGCTGGTGCTGGGGAATTTGGCACCACCAGCTCACACCTACCGTGGCCACAGGCCAGCATGGAGGATGGTAGGAGATTAGAGGCTGTGCAGTCCTGGAGCTCCCTGGAAATGGCAGATGAAGGGATGGACCCAGAGCAACTTTGAAAGCTGGAGGAAGCACAGAGGGTCTGTGCTGCCCTTCTGGGTCCTGCAGAAGAGAGACCCTCACCTGGTGATCCATGGGGTCAGCACAGGCACATCTGCCTTTCCTGAGCAAGGCTTCCTTTTCCACAGGGTCATCCTGATGCTGACAGCACATGACTGCCTGAGCACAACCAAACTTCCCTCTGTGCTCAGGAAACGTTTTTCAGAGATCTTTAGCTTTCACTTGGCTCAGCCATTTCCAGCATTAACATATCTGAAAACCGGTTTCCACTGTGGTTTTGAATCTCAAACAAAAAGCAGCAGGGAGGCCCCAGTCGAGTCTCCAGGGGTAGTTTGTACGTGTTTCAACGCCAGTGGATTTCAGCAAACAAACCTGGCAGCTGAGATGGTCCATGAGCTTCACAGCTGTGGCTGGCAGGGCTCGAGGCAGCTGGAGCTGAGATAAATGAGTATCCTCTATCTTTTGGTCACTTTGTCCAAGTTCACACTGCTCCTTTCAGCCCCAGTTCCTGCTCAGTGGAGGAATGGGCCAGTTGTCCCCCTGGCCATAAGAGAGAAATCAGAGCACCAGTGCAAGATGCAGTTGGAATTTCCAGAGATGTGCACCTTTCCTGAGCTGCTTGTCCACAGATTATCCCTCCCAGTGGTTTCTGTCTTCTAACACAAACTCATTGCCTTCACTTGAGCTTGACTCTCTTCTGAACCTGGCCATTTGCCCTCTGGTTTGAACAACAAAAGGCTGAAAATCCCTTCCCCTTGCAGAGCACCAGGGACTGTTTGGGCACCTGCATTCAGAGAGACTGGCTGGAAATTCAGACTTTTTGTTTGGGCAAGGCAGAACAAGGATATTCTTCTCACTGTGTGGGGACACTGGAAAGTACAAGAGCCTGGTGAACTCTGGCAAGGCATCCATCAGCAGTGCAAGTGTCATGGTGTGGATTGCCAAAATAAAAAGATAATTTATCTGCTTATCTGTAAGGCTGTGAGGGAATAGTGCCACAGAGCCTGAAACACCCAGAGAACATCCCTGGAGAGTAACCTGCACTCACAAAGGATCTGACTGCCCATCAGAGCTGCTCATTGCACCAGAGCATGGTAAAAGGCAGAGGCTGAAGTCACTGGTGTGCCACCAACAGCCTGGTCACAGATGAGTGGGCCCTGAGAACAACCTCTTCTCCCAAAAATTGCTTCCTTCTGCTGCTTCTCCTCTGCAGTGATAGCAAATGCGGCACTTCATCCCTTCCCTGGGAGGATGAGAGATGCAGCAGTGGCTGAGGAAGGCCCAGGCCAGTTGGAGGAGGGAGGTGAGGGGTTTCCAGCTGTGCTCTGTGGCTCTGCACTGTGGTTTGTGTAATGTGCTGCTTGCCATACACAGCAGACATCTGATAACAAGGGGTTTACAGTTCCAGGAAAGCAATTGGAGAGCCTGGAAGTACTGAAATACAACATGCTCTGAAACAAGAAAATCCCTCATTGTTCAGCAAAACTGGGAGTCGAGTTCTTTCCACTTCAATTTTAACCTGAAATCCTATCTGCAGTGTCATTCGAGCCATGTCAGGACTCAGAAAGCTTTGAGCCAGACACTCCAATGGTCTGAATTGCCATAAACAATTACATCAGAGAAGATCTTGCTGCATTTGCCGGCCCTGTTGTGGCATGCAGATGTGCACCATCAGCCCAGAAGAGCTCGAAGGGCTGTAAATCCTTTTGCTCTGGTGCAACAAGATCCAAAGTCCTTTCATTTGCTCTTCAGGAGGGTAGACTGACAGAGCTGGGCTGGGCTGGAGAGCTGAGAAGGTTTTCTGAGGGAATTCACAAGATCAAGCCACTCTCCAGCCCAGGACAGAGCGTGAACTCGTGGCTCTTGGCTCCCATGCTGTGGACGCTCCCCAGAGCAGCAGCAACCCCACACACAGCTCTGGATGGTGTCCTGAGGATCCTTCCCACCACATTTTTGTCCCTCTCTCATCTACAAGCTACAATCCTGAAGTGGAAGGATGACTTGCTGGCCAGGATGGACCTTCTGGCAAGGCTGCTCATGCAATGCCAGGCTGCTCTCTGGGCTCTGCAGTGCCAGGGCAGAGCAGGAGCATCTTCTCATCCAACACATTGCTCTTGCAGAATGTTGTCCAAACATCACTTACAGCAGAATTTGTCCCAGAGTGGTTTTTGCTCTTTGTTCTTTTCTGTTTCCTGCCACTGAAAACATGATTCAAAGGTTTTCTGCAACAAAGCGCCTCGCTCTGCTGCTGCTGCTGAATCCAGCCATTCTCTGCACACACATGAGCTCAGCCACAGCTGGCAGCACCACATCCATGGCATTCAGCTCCCTGAAAACTCTGAGGTTGCCGAAGGACAATCCTGGACTCACCCCTGGTTTTAATCTCTGCTCTCCATGCAGAAATTTTATGGGTTTTTTTGATAATGTACTGAGCTGTTGTTTCCTGGAAAATCTGTTTTTTGTGCCTTGGACCATGAGCTGTGGAGCAATTACTTGAATGAAATTTCTTAAATTCCCCCAGCTGGAGAGTGTGGGGTCACCCTCTGGCTGAGCAGAGGAAGGAATGGAGAACACCAGGCTCGGTGTGCAGGGGAGGGCAGTGTGTCTGTGGTACCAGTGAGGTCCTCACACCCTTAATCTTAGGAAATGGGTGGTGTTTATCCAAATTCTGCCCTTGAATAATGTGTTAGGAGCAGATGCACAGGACAGTAAAGTGGCTTGCCCAGGGTCATGCAGGAGGTCAGTTGGTGGCACAGGGGGCCCAGGAGGTCACAGCAGGCCATCCCCCTGCCCTACAGCCTGTCCTTTCCTGTAGCTGCTACAGCAGGGGCCAGTTCCTCTACAGGAGCCCAGTTTGCAGGGCTGAAGGTGTTTGCACTTGGCATGGTGTGTCCTTGAGTTACAGCCCTGGAGTATCATTGCTCGTGCAGGCCAACACCCAGGAAAGCCATAAGCAGGTATTTGTCCTGCATCAAAAACCAAAGGTGAATGAAGTCACTGAGAACTGATGTCAAATATGCTGAAAATCTCTGCTATGAAGAGTTTGAGAGCAAGAGTCAGGGTGATGCCTCTCTGTGGAGCTGCAGGCCTGGGTCTCTCTGCTTGCCCTCCCAGACCCAGCATGAGCATCCCTGGGCACCCCTGCCCATAGCTGCAATCAGCTTCTCCTCCTGCTTTGATAATCAAATGGTGGCCCCAGGGTCAGCCTTTCCTGAATCCCACTTAATGCAGAGGTACATGCTGGATTTTGTTATTTGGGTGATATTATTGTGTGGAGCTTTTCCCCCTTTTTTGCTATTCTGCTCTCTGTGACTCAGCCCACCCAACCCACTGACACCTTTGGAGCAGAGCAGGGCTGCCTGTGAGCCCTGTGCATCCTACAGGGAATCACAGAGCTTTCCCAATCCCAAGGGAACTGCTGCTTGCAGCAATGAGGCTGCTCTCCAGCAGCTGAGGGGCTCTGCTGCTGGGGAAGGCAGGCTGATCCCAGCTGGTCTTCGTTTAGAGTTAATAGGAGTCAAAATGAGCCAGAATTTGAAATAAATCCCATTGACTTGGCACGGTTTCTTTCCTGACTCAGACGAAGGAGACACACTTTTTGGGCAGTTGATCCAAGATTCCCCTCCTTATTGCAAGAGAGGATTTCATTCCCCTCCTCTTCCACAACCTCGGGGCATCTGTGTCCTTCAAAAGGAAGATATTAACCCTTAGTGTTTGGGGGAGTGTCAGTCAGAGTTGTGCTGCCCAGGTGCTCTCTCTGTTCTTTTCTTTCCCGTTGTCAGATTCCAACATTAATTTTTTTTGGAGCATTTTGGTTTCATTGTGTATGAAAGCTTCACAGCTCAGTGGGGATGAGGCCTTGCACTTTTCCTACACTTCCCACTCATCCATCAAGCATTTTAGTGGCACCTCTGTCTCCTGTGCTTTCTTAGAGATGAGGAAGTAGAGGCAAAGAGAGTGAAGGAAAAAATTATTATGCCAGAAACAACAAATTAGTGGCAGTTCAGGGCTATCAGATTAAACCAGAGCAGCTCAGAGCACACAGCACTGCTCTTTGCTGCCTTACGCTGTGGCTGCTCAGAAAAATCAAGTTAAAGTGTCCTCCTCCACAAAACCAAAAGCAGCAAGTTTCAGAGCAGCAGCTGCATGCAGATAAGAGTTTGCTCTTAAGCAGAGAGTTCAGGATACACAATTTTGGACTGGATTCCCATTTTAAGCTGAGGAGCTCAGCTGAAAGGAAAGTCGCAGCGGCTCTGGCTGTAGCCTTGCCATCCAAGACCTTTTTATAGGATTTCCCCAGTTTGCTGTTTCTTTGAGCACAGCCAGCCAGCTCTACCTGCACTCTGGTTTCCACAGGCAGGCCAAGAGCCCATTACTTCCCAGTGCTCCCAGTGAAACCCTCTGAACCTCACAGCACAATCAGGTCTTTCTTCTCGAGAACAGTTGAGTCTTTCTTCTTTCCCCATACTCATTCAGGAGCTGCTGCCCTGTCTCCTCCCCTTCCAGACTACTGCTAGGCAGAGTGATTATGAAATGTGTTTCTTATAAATCCAAAACATTTATGTCTTCAAATGCCCGGCCTAAATGATCCCACTAATTTCCTGAGTGCTTGTGAACTGTCCTGCATGGGGGGAGGCTTCTCTCGATCAAAGTTTATTAAGTAGAGGTTCTCATATGGAGACATTGCTGAGCAGTAGGAAATTATATGGGGCTTTTTCATTTCCCTTTAAATGAGCTCACTGGCTGGGCCTGGATAATATGGGCATGGTCATCCTATGGATCATGCTTCCTACCTTTATTGCTGCTTTTCATTTTCCTGCCCTTTTTATATCCAGAGCCTCAAACTATCTTTTCTTTTTTTCCCTGTCACCATGTCACTTTTTTCCTTTGCTCAGTAGCTGTATTCTGGTGGTTCTGTTTCTTCCTGCCTTATTTTTGGGAGGGAGGAGTGACCACAGACCTTCACTCAATGACACAAAAAAAAAATAGTTTGAAAACATGCTCCTGCTCCACAGCAGTCCTGAGCAATCCTGAAGCAACCTGAGGCAAGATTTGGGAAGCTCTCCCAGCAGTTCTGTGCCCTGAGAGCTTCCTTCCTGTGCTGTACTGTGCTGCAAGGGAGGCAGGAACATATTTGCCCTCTGGAATGCCATGAGCCACAGCAGGATGGTGAGTCACATCTCTGTTACCACTTCCCGACCCACTGCCTGCAGCAAGAGCATCACTGGCTGTGGGGAAGTTTGGGTCAGGATTTTAGCCCTGTTTGTTGTTTGGCTCTGTTCAGGCCATATCTCTCTGCAGTTCATTCAACTTCCTTGTTTTGTTTTTCTGGATGCTGTTGTCGGAACATAGATTTCAACTGTTGATGTCTGGAGAATTTAAAGCTGAGCTGCTCATCTATTTGCTCCCACTAAACATTGCTGTTGTGCTGGGCAATAGATCTGACTTTTCTGTCAAGGCCATCAGCAGCTGGAAGTCTCTTTTTCTTTAAAAATTAACCAATTTGCATTGGAAAATAAACCATTCCCGTTTCCCTTAGGGGAATATCTAAGGCTATACTAAAAAAATCCTTGTAAATCTGTATCCTTACTGAAGATGACAACGAAATTTTAAACATACTAGACCTAAGACTATAATTTTTTTTTGCTTTCCTTGGATATTTTGGCATAGCTGAAGGCATGTGACTTAGTAAAACTGCTGCTTTCCACTGTCCCTGGTCACAAATACCATCATCATCTGGAGGTACTGATATGCTTCCCTAGTGGAGACTGCAGCACACAAAGAGAAATCACCATTTAAAAATAGTCCCAATGATGGAAAAAGCTTGGAAAGAAGATAGATTTTCTCAGCAAACCAGTAACCCAAGGCATACAACAAAATGTGTACAAACCCTGGGAACAAAAGCACCGAGTGTCCATTGCCTTGGCACAGTGACCCAACTGATGTGAGTCCAGCAAAGGGAACTTGGATTTAATTATTGTGATGCGCAGGCTTTTGTACATCTTCTGCCCTCACTCCTATCTCTGCAAAAGAGAGAAGAAATCTTAGGAACCTGAGGAACTTCACACTGCTGTAAAAGAGGTACCAAAAGGTGCTACATTCCCAGTGTACTTTGGGGAGAGCCTGGATGAAGATACCACCTCATTGAATTTTATTTTCATCCTTTCTTTTTTTCTTCCTGTTCTGGCCGTGATTTTTTTCATCCCTGGACAGATGAGTCAGAATAATGGAGAGAAAAAGAATGGGACTATTTTTGAAGGCTACCAAAATTGTTGCTGGGTTTTCCTTCCCTGCAATGTGTGGAGTGGGGCAGTGCAGTGATTTCTGGGAACTGTGCAAACCCCTTCGAATGTGCCCTGGGAACATCTGGGATTGCAACAGCAGCCACATCTGGATCATCACAAGTAGAGATATCACATATCTGGGAACCCCAGACAAGTGCTGAACTGCCTCTAAATTCATCTGGGCAGAATTCCTGCGCAGTTGGAGAAAGCATATCCAGGAAAATCAGACACATGGTAGGCTTCCCACTCACCAGCACAGCTTGCTGGCCAAAGTCCTAGAAAGCGTGCTGGGAGAGCACGGAAATATCCCTGCCTGATAGAGCTTATTCCTCTCGAGGAGGTGACTCAGTGAGTCAAAATCTGAGCCACGTCTCTGCCCGTGGCGTCGCCAGCATGGTTTGACCCATTTTTTTGTACCAGCCAAGTTTTTAACCAGTGGATGAGAGTCAAGAACAGCAAGGGAGGCTTGGAACAAGATCTCCATGGCTTCCTGTGAGTGACAGCTCATCTCCCTGTCACTGACAGGAGCTGGTGATGCTGCCAATGGTTTTTTTTATTCAGCAATGGAGAGAGAGCTGCACCCCAGCTGGAGGACCCAGGAGAACGTTCTGGAGCAGATGAACATCCCTGCTCCCTGAGGCTGATGTGTCATAAGGGGAAGACTGTTCAAGGAGTTTACTGGAGCCCATATCTCTGTTCACACCCACCACCAAGGGAAAAAACAAGCTGAAGGAACCCTGAGAAAGTCTGAGAAGCTGTTTGTCCATGGAACAGTCTCACTGTGGATTGAGCTTAATTTTGTGAGCAGGACTTGGACTGTCAAAGTTCGGTTTGGTTTTTGTTGTTTACCCTCTCCATATGACTCTATTTGTACTTCGTGATGGCGAGTGCAAGCAGGAACTTGAATGCTGGCAGATTTTAGGAGCAGTGTGGAAATTTTGTTTCTCAGATGGGAAAATTTATAAGCCTAAACTTGTCTTCTCGAAAAACAAATACATTTTCCAATGAAGAGTAGAAGTTTCACTCATTAAACTTTCATGGGAGATGTATCCTGGTGGAGGGAGCCAGGCTGTACTTCAGATATCTCTGAGATCCTTGTGACCTCCCCATGAACAGGGTCCACCTGCCCTGCCCAAGGATAAAGAGTGTGTCTCACCAATGTACTGGTATCTGCATTTTTTACAGACAATATAACACTTTCTCAGCCTGGGGATGGGACCTTTGCATGGAAATCTTTGTTTCACGAGCTGCCACAGCACTGCAGTTGCAGGAGCACATCTGAGCGTGCAAAACTACTCTGCTGGACAAGACCAAGGCCTTGGCCATCACTGGGTTAGAAACAGATCTAGGTTAAAATGGGCTTTCTCCCATCTGCAGGAAGCATCTACTGCTTGTGCTTCCACAAGCTCTTAAAGCACAGTCCAGGGAGACTGATGGAAAAACACTATGCAACTGATTAAAAGCCCCAGTTGTCTCATTATTCAGTCACATCTTGTTTTGACAGTAAAGCTTTATGACTGGTTCCACTATTCCCTCTCCAAATTTTTAAGCCATAATGTGCCAGGGCACTGCTGCAGAGCAGGGGCTGTGGATTTACTGTGCTTCAGGTGCTGAGTACCAGGTCCCACAGTGAGCTGCCCTGGAACTGGAAGGGTCTGGCCATTTCTGATGCTTTCATTAGTGAAGACTTCTCTGTACTCCTGTCAAAAGTGTAAATCATGTGGGTGATGCTGGAGCCTTGGCACCCATCATCTGCTGCGGCTGCTCGGCATCTGTGGGAAAGCAGCTCCAAAAGTGATCTCTTGGAAAGTGGCAGCAAAAAATAGCACATACAAAAAAAAAACCCTGAGCAGTATGGAAGAGACACAGAGCAAGGCTCATGTGCTCCTCTGCAGGGACCTGTGCTTTGTGAAGCCTAATGGTGTTGGCAAGGTGGACTCCTGAAATGTTTGACTTAGGTAAAATGGAGCTATTCCCTCTGGGGAAGTGAACTGGCACAATCCTGTAGGGTTGGAATGAGTCTGAATTGCTCCTTTGTGTTCAGAGCAGGCACTTCTGAGGCCCATGTTTCAGATCAGAGTGAAAACCCCCTGATATGTCTCACTTTATAAGTTTCTTTTATTCAGCTGGGACTACAACACCAACCATGATGAAAATTATACCTTCTTAGCTGGGAGGAGGGGGAGCAGAGGGAGAGATGTGGTGCTGGTGCAGAGATGCTGTTGAAAAGTTTGTCACAATTGCCAAAAAGCAGGAGTTGCTTTCTTCAGTTATACTTTTTCCTTCTTTCTGTCAAATTCAAAATATTCTGTCTCCCTTGCAGCCAACAGGGTCAAACACTGGAAAAAATGAGCTCCCTGAGGTCCCTAAGGAGAGGCTGCTCATCATAGCACATGTCTGTGGTGTGGGTGCAAGGAGGGGCAGCAGGTTCTGCACCCACACTGGGCTCTGAAAGCAGTTCAGCATTCCTGTCCCTGCTTGCCATGTTTTGCTTCCCCCTGCATTTCTAGAAGGCTGATCCGTAGATTGTGGTTTCTGTGTGTGGCAGTAATAATACAAATAGAGGGAGGGGGTTTGCACCGTGAGCAGGAAGTTTTGTGTGGTAGGTGCATAGAGAATGAAACCATTGCCTTTTTTCACAAGGTAAAGAATAAGGAGAAGTGCTGTGGAGTCAATGGTTCTATTGGTAGGGTTCTGCAACTGTATAAAAATATTGATACCTAATTTAGTGCCTATCAAAAGTATTGATACCTACTGGTTCACTACTGGTTCAGGGGCAAACCAGAGGAAACCTTTTGTGGGAACCAAGGTAAATGTGTTTTCCACATTTTAGCCCATTCTGTAGCAAAGGCTGGGTAGGTGCATTTCTGGAGATGCTTCTTTTGCACCCTTGGAGACAGATGGACACAGTTTTCCGTGACCCACCTATCTTCAAGATGTAATTTCAAAGTCATCATCATCAAAATTACCACAGTATCACCTTTCAGCTGTGTTGCCCAATAGCCACCTCAGCACCAAGATCTTTCCACCTTTAAGCAATGAGTTTTCCTCCATGTGCTGGAGCAGCTAAAGACCAAACTGAGCCATAGCCCAGCTGTAGCACCTGTGGATTGTGACCTGACCTGCACAAACTTGCTGGCCTCCTTGTTGGCCCCCATGTGTGGGTGAGGTTGCTCTCAGGTTTGTGTGTGCTAGGGAAATGGCCTGGGAGTGTCTGGTTGGGATGTGACTCCTTTGCTTTCCCATTCCAACAGCCTTTTTTTTTTCCCCTTCCAGGGCCCAGAAGGGAAGCCAGGAAAACAGGGGGAAAAGGGCAAGCCTGGCCAGAAGGTAGGAACAGCTCTCTTTGATAACACCACAGCCTGTGGTTCTCCCTTCCGTCTCCGATGTTTTCCTGCAGAAGGAGTTTTGTCCCACACTGATGTCAGTGCCTTTGCTCTGCAGGGCAGCAAGGGCTACCAGGGGCAGCTCGGCGAGATGGGATCCCCAGGGAAGCAGGGGCCGAAGGGGAACCAAGGCCCTAAAGGATCCCGAGGTACCCTGGGACCGATGGTGAGAAGAGCTCTGCAAACGGCTGAACACAACTCAGAGAACCTGGCTGCCAGGGGTGGGCACGGGCCTGACTGGAGCAGAGAGCCCAGCAGAGGCTTCAGGGCACTGGAAAATGCTGTTAGATGGCTTTAATTGGCCAAAAACATCTTAACCCTTGTCCCAAGCAGCACAGGAGAGAGTCCACGGGGTGGTTGGGTTTGTGCCCCGTGAGCCCAGCTCACGTTGCATTGAGGCAGCTCTTCACAACTCCCCAGATAGGCTGAAATTGCTGAAATATTGGGGATTTTTCCTCAGCTGAGTGAGCTGATAAGCTATTTTTTGCTAAGATCTTCCCCTCTGAGACTGCACACTCATGGCAAGAGCTGCTTCCAAGTCAAGCTGTGTTGTTATAAGGAACTCTGCCTTGGATTTCTGCCCTGTTTCTACACCCACTCTTGATCTACTTATCTAAAACACTTGGAGCAAGAAGAAATATAGCATGGGAAAGGGTTTGAACTGGGTACAGAAGGTGAGGCTTCCAGAGAGAACAGCCATAGTATGGCAGACAAGGGAGAAATTTAATTTGCTTTAGGCACAAGAGATAAATGCATCAGGACAGCAGTGGTGTGTAAAAGTGCCTCTCATGCATTGCAGGCTGGTTAGGAAACTTCTTGCACTCTATTTGATAGAACTTAGTGCAAAATCAGGAATTATTTATGAACTAGGAATAGTGGTGATACTTCAGAACAGTAGCAAATGAGTGATGGAGTGGTGGTTTTGCTGATAGTGTTTTCCTGCACTAAAAATTGTGGCCTCACCACATATCCTCCTCCCTTAACAGTCTTTGGCAAAGCCTCCATGGGTTATTTCACAAGGAAGCAAAGCAATATCTGAGCAACAGTCTATTGGAGAGGACATGTCTTTGTCTTGTGGAAAGGGCTTTGTTCCATGCTAAATGGGATTATATGGAAATGTTGTGACTCACTTTAATCTGATGATCTGATTTAAACCCCTTTGTTCACTCTGCTAAGGGTGTGATTCTGGTCTGTGGAAATCTGCTGGACTTCCTAGCACAACACTAATTTGGATATAGAGATGTTCAGGGGGGCAGAGGAACAGCACAGAAATGCAGCCATTTCTGATAGCAAATCTGAGTGAGGTGGGGAATCCATTGCTGCAGGCAGGCAAAGGCATGGAATGGCCTCCTGGCACACCCCTCTCCATGTGTAAGAGGTTAAAGCCAAGGAAAAGCCACCAGGTGGCTGCAGCAGAGCTCAGTGGTGGCCAGGAGAAGGACTGGCCACGCTCCCACGTGTGCAGAGCTTTGCTTTGCACAGCCCAGAGCCTCCTCCTCTCGTGCTAACACCGTGGGCTGCTCTCTCAGTCCCTCTGTCTTTGCCTCTCCAGGGAGCTCCAGGAAGGATGGGTGCTCAAGGGGACCCAGGCTTAAAGGGTTACCAGGTAAGGGTTTTATTTTCACCTCCCAGCTTTTATCTGTTCTTAAACACAACAAAACTGCCACTCCAGGATGCACATTGTTCTTAAACCATGATTTATTTCTGACCTCGAGTTTAGTTCTCTGTCAAGTCTCCATTTGCACCTCCTGCATTTGGTTCAACTCTGCCTGTGTGACCCACGTGTCCCTCCAAAGCTGGCATGCACCACCCAGGGCTCGTGAGCTCTGGCAGGGAACCAGGGAGCACTTTCAGTCCCACAGCTCTTTCCTGCCTCCTCACGTGCTGTCTGCTCTCCACAGGGACATGCAGGACCACCAGGGCCAATTGGACCACCAGGACCAAAGGGGGAAAAGGTAAGCTTATGGGGTTTGGTCATCTCATTTCCCCTGAATGAGACAATTGTCCCAGTGCTGTAACTCCCGTGCATCTGCACTCTCCTCACCCTGTGAGGAGCCACTCAAAGCACATATCACCTCAAAGCTACAGCCTTGCCTCTGCCAGGGAGTGCCAGAACACCCATGCCACCAGCACGTGCTCCCCAGACACCATGTGCCCTGTGCCAGAGGCTGAGCCAGCCAGCATGAGCCCTGAGGATGTGCTTTTGCTGCATCCACAGGAATTCAGCTCAATCCCCAAGCCAAAAGGAATCAGACTCGTGGCTTTCTGTGATCAGGTCACAGTAACTCCCTGCACAAGAGCAGATCTTCAGCTGCTGGCATTTCTCCTCTCCATGGCCCTTGCTCCATGTTCCTTGTGCCCCACCTTTCGACAGCCCCCTGGCTGCAGCTGCCCTGACTCAGAGCCCTCTTTCCACGGTGGCTTTCCCCGGGAGTTTTCCCCCTTTTGCTGAGTCAGCAGAGCCATAACCAGTTCAGGCTGGAGCAGTGACTCATGCTTTAGTGGTTTCCTGTCGGCTCCAGAGCTGCTTGGCTCTCCCAGGGCTGATGGTGTCCTTCACATGCCTTCTGCAGCCATGCTCCCTCCCTCCTGACATCTCTCTGCAGAAGGTTCTGGGCAGAGCTCCTTGTGGCCTTCCAGGGCTTAAAGGGGGCTGTCTGAAAGAGGGGAGTACTTCCTACAATGGACAGCGGGAATGCTTTTAAAACAAAAGTGTCAAGATTTTGGTTAGATGTCAGGAAATTCTCTGCTCAGAGGGTGGTAAAGCCCTGGCACAGGTCTGGGGTGCCCTGTCCCTGGAAGTGTCCAAGGACAGGCTGGATGGGGCTTGGAGCACCCTGGTCTGGTGGAAGGTGTCCCTGCCCATGGCAAGGGGTGGAATGAGATGAGTTTTAAGGTCCCTTCCAACACAAACCATTCTATGATTCTCCCTTGGTGTGGGAAGGGAAGTGATGGTGATGGGGACTGGTCAGTCCTGAGGTCCCATGAAGAGGAGAGATGCATGAACTCTTTCTGCTCATTTTCTGCTCCCCATCACCAAGAGAGCATTCAGCTCTGCCTCTGCACACAGGTGGGAGGGCAGCTGTAGTGCAGGCAGGAACTTCATCCCTTATAAAATGAGTTTATAAGGACTTGCCCTTGCTGGGGCTTTGAATGGATCCCTTCAGGCTCCTGGTGCCAGGATCCTGTTCACACCATGCTCTGCCTGGAGATTCCCTGTGCACCCAGGAGTCACTGGGTCAGGGCAAACTGTTGTGGCCCACTAAGACATTCACACACCTCAGAATTGTTCCTTTGGGGGTGAACAATGGCCATTGTGCTTTCTCTCCCATTTCCTGCTGCTGAAACACATCCATGGAGCAACAGCTGCTGATGTTCCTGCTGCTCCCTATCTCCATTGCTGCCTTGCTGAACTTCCTGGCAAGTGTTAGACAAGCACAACCAGCCCAGGATGATGTGAGAGCTCATGACCAGGCACATTGTGAACTCAGAACTGCCACAGAGGTTCCTTACAATTCCACTTGTCAAGATTTTGGTTAGATGTCAGGAAATTCTCTGCTCAGAGGGTGGTAAAGCACTGGCACAGGTCTGGGGTGCCCTGTCCCTGGAAGTGTCCAAGGACAGGCTGGATGGGGCTTGGAGCACCCTGGTCTGGTGGAAGGTGTCCCTGCCCATGGCAAGGGGTGGAATGAGATGAGTTTTAAGGTCCCTTCCAACACAAACCATTCTGTGATTCTCCCTTGGTGTGGGAAGGGAAGTGATGGTGATGGGGACTGGTCAGTCCTGAGGTCCAATGAAGAGGAGAGATGCATGAACTCTTTCTGCTCATTTTCTGCTCCCCATCACCAAGAGAGCATTCAGCTCTGCCTCTGCACACAGGTGGGAGGGCAGCTGTAGTGCAGGCAGGAACTTCATCCCTTATAAAATGAGTTTATAAGGACTTGCCCTTGCTGGGGCTTTGAATGGATCCCTTCAGGCTCCTGGTGCTGGGATACCCTGTTCACACCATGCTCTGCCTGGAGATTCCCTGTGCACCCAGGAGTCACTGGGTCAGGGCAAACTGTTGTGGCCCACTAAGACATTCACACACCTCAGAAATGTTCCTTTGGGGGTGAACAATGGCCATTGTGCTTTCTCTCCCATTTCCTGCTGCTGAAACACATCCATGGAGCAACAGCTGCTGATGTTCCTGCTGCTCCCTATCTCCATTGCTGCCTTGCTGAACTTCCTGGCAAGTGTTAGACAAGCACAACCAGCCCAGGATGATGTGAGAGCTCATGACCAGGCACATTGTGAACTCAGAACTGCCACAGAGGTTCCTTACAATTCCACTGTTGAATCTTGAGCATCCTGGCAAAAAGTTGTGAGTCATGACTAGCAAAAGCAAGGTAGGCCATTGGCCCTGCAGCCACTGAGATGTGCACATCTCTATGTCTATTGCTTTAATTGCAGCTGTAGTTTTATTTGAAAACATTTAAAGTTTCCATCTGGAAAACTCCTGTAATTTCAGTAGCAAATGATCCCCAAATTATTCATCTGAAGTGCTCAGTGGAGCACTTTGCCCTTCATCAACAAGATGTTGCTCTGCAAAAGGACATTAGAAAAGCACTCCCTGAGTGGATCTGGTGTCAAAAGAGCACAGCAGTGTTATGATAAATTAATTCTACATGCAAGTATCCAAGATGAAGCCTGATGAAGCCGCCAAAGCATCAATGCACCCCGCTAGGAGCAGTCAGCTCTGTTAATGACCACTGACAGCTGGATCTCCTCTCATGTTCTCCTGGAAGGCCAGTGGGTCTGCTGACACCTTGCTGGAGAGCAGAAGGAGAAGATGCTGAACCAGGAGAGCACAAAATCATGTACTGAGCCTCCAGCACCCCCTCCTGCAGCATCCAGGTGCTCCACAAAATCTTGCATCTAACTTTTCCCATCCACCCTCCCTCATCTCCTAAGAGTTGCCTGAATCCCAGCCTGAAGACAGACAGATTCCTTCCCTCCAGACATCTGTAACCTCTCACAAGAGTGTGAACACAAAAATGGAAGCCTGAAAGTGAGAAATAAAGAGAAAATGGAAATGGGACCATGAGCACTCTGTGAGCTTTAAGTGACATGGTGAATGGAGCCGTGCTGAAGGAGGAGGATGTAATGGTGGGGAAGGTCTCCCCTTTTTCAAAGAAAGCAGTTTGGTGAGAGGCACTGCTGTGGAATCCTGCTCCCTTGTGCCATCCCAGCCAGCCACTCCACCACATTTCATACATTTGCAGCTCCTCAAAGAGGCCTTGCTCAGAGCAGACGCCTGCTCTTGGCAGCTGCTTAAAGCAGTCCAGATGGGATCCTTTTAAAAATTACAAACTGGTGTATCTCACTTTGGGACAGGAGCCAACAACAACAAGCCTTCCCTTCTTCTCCATGCATTTTCCATTTGTATCCTAACATGTTTACTTCGCTGCCCTTTACTCTAACTTTTTTCACTGCAACTTTCTGAAGAATTAGCACAGACCTTTCATCTCTCTCTCAAGCAGCTGAGGCACCAGGAAGCTCTGGAGGAGCTCAGTTTCACAGTCCTGGAGCTGACCAGGCTGCAGGATTTTCTCAGGCAGGAGAGAGAACAAGGTGGGGATCAGCCTCAAGGGGAAACAAAGCCACAGTGAGGAGAAAATCTTGATGCTCTTCAAGGGTCCCCAGAATTAGGAGCTTTCTCTGAGTTCATCACACTCATCTCGGGTCCCAAATGGCAAAGGTGTGCACACCTTGCTTGGGAAGAAGCAATCAGTGCCAAGACTTCTGCATAGTAACACACTGGGATGGTTTTTTCCCTGAGAGTTGAGAAATGGTGGTTTTGTTTCCCTTCTAGGCAACATTCCTTAGATAGTGGCTAGAAGGCAAACCAGTTGCCAGGTATTTTGCTGCTGGAAGCCAGCAGCAAGTTCAGTAGCACTGGAAACTGTTGGCAGAGCCTGTGAGGGTTTGCTTCCCCTCCTCTCCTCTCTGCCACCCAAGTTTCTCTCAGAGGCAGGCAGGCTCACCAAGAAATTTCCCAAGTGTCCTTACTATCAGCAGCTGCAACCCCAACAGGAGAGCAGCCCAGAGAGAAGGTCAAAGAGAATTGTAAATACACCAGAAAGGGCTGGTGCAACCACTGAGAATTACACAAGTCTGTGAAAAACTTGGCTCTGCAATCTGTGGAGATTTGGATGGTCAAGGTTTCTTGGAGCACCCAAGCACCTCCAATACAGCAGCTCCACTGTGCCAGACCCCCCCACACTGCACCAAAGAGCTCTGAGACATGTTCATCCTAAGGAGCCAAAGTACCAGAGACTGGTGTGGAGCATTCAAAAACTGGAGGAGCTGGAATGTTGCATTCTTCCATGGGGAGCTGAGAAACAGCCATCTCTGAGCTGGGCTCCAGAGAAAACAGGACATCGTGACCCTGAGTGACTTTAACAACAGAATCTAAAAGGATAGTGGCTCTGTAAAGTCTTAAGGGATCTCTCTGTGGATGTTTTGGAGAGACCTCAGTCATAAATAAGCCGGGTGATGTTATCTACCAGCCAAGCCACGAGCTCTGAGCTCGTGCTGCAGAGCATCCCAGCGAGCAGGGGGTGTGTAAGAGGCTGTCTCACCTGGCTGGTTGTAAAACAAGCCCACAATGGTGGCACACAACCAAGGAGCCCATCCAGACCACCCCTGCTCCCACGACAGCCCAGACAGCACTCAACGAGGGCGGGGAAATGCTTGATTAAAGAGTTTGGTTGAACTGTCAGCAATAAAATTCAGAGGCAGAGAGCTATTTCCCATGTTGGCGTAATTACATCCTGCTTGCTCCATTTTAGGAGTTGTTGAAAATAACCCTTTGCACCTGGTTACTTAAGGAGGAGAGTTAGACCAGGGAAAAACAGCCACCAGAAATCAGGAAAGCAATGTGAAGAGTCAGTGAAACAAACAACACAAAAAATTGTTTAGTCTTTCTTTGGAGGAAAAGGGAGTAAATTCAACAGAGGCTCTGACTTCCCATGATATGGAAGGGCTGGATTGGGTCTGTGCAGACACATCTGCTCTAAAATCTGCTGTTTATATTAATACTAACATTTTACTCACAGGGACAACAAGGTGATGACGGGAAGGTGGAAGGCCCACAGGGACCACCTGGAGACAGAGTAAGATGTTAAATCCCTTCTCTAATCAATTCTGGAGTGATTTTGGGGGTGGATTAATTGGGTTGCTGCCTTACTTGTAGAACATGCACAAGCCACTGAGGTATTGCAGATGACAGTTTACATCCACCTCAAGTCTCTGTTGTGCTCTTGTAGGGCCCCGTTGGTGACAGAGGTGACCGAGGGGAGCCTGGAGACACTGGTTATCCTGTGAGTCTTATTCCAAATGCATGATTGAAAAATGTTTGTCTTGGGGAAGTGCTCCCAGCCCACATCAGCCTACAGAACTGCAGTCCCAGTTCATAACCTGCTGTTGTCCCTGGTCAGCTGCTGCGCATGCTGTGATTCAAACAAGGAACAATTCAGTTGTCTTTACCTAAAGCAGTAAAAACATTGCTGAAAGCAAGGTCAGTACCTCACCCTGCCCTGCACCTCCTGAGTGCTAAAAGAATGAGCAGGACCATTTGAGCACAGGTCTCTGTGATTGTTAAGGAGACATCCTAGACAAGATGTGTGCAAGAGAGTCCATGTCAGTGCTGGACAAATTTCAATATTGATGTGCCCATTGCTGTAGATTCTTCCATGGGGGCAAGGTTAGCATCTCATCCTGCCCTGCACCTCCTGAGTGAGGCTAAAAGAGTGAGCAGGACCATTTGAGCACAGGTCTCTGTGATTGTTAAGGAGACATCCTAGACAAGATGTGTGCAAGAGAGTCCATGTCAGTGCTGGACAAATTTCAATATTGATGTGCCCATTGCTGTAGATTCTTCCATGGGAAGATCTGTAAACTTTAGGATTTGGAGACTTCCAAAATCTTTGCAAGATTTCTCTCAAAAGCAAAACCAGAGCTATGAAATATCCTGCTGTGCTCCTTATTCCCTCTTTGCAGGACATGTTCAGCTGACTGGGGCTGATCTGCAAAGGCTCCATGAATTGTTACCTCCACTCAAAATCACCTGGTCAGAGTGACTCATTTTAGTAATTTACAGAAGGTTTTGAATTCATCAGAGTAGCAGTGCTGCTGCCTTATTTTCTAGGACAGCTGTCTCAACTGTTCACTTCCATTAGTGCTGTCTGTATTTTGGGATGCATTGGAACACCTTCTTTGCTGCTCAGCTGGTGCTGAGCAGTTCCTTTTTCCAGAGCATATCCACGGGATTTGGGCACTCCCCACAACTTCACCATTTCTGTATCAGCAGAATGCAGACACGTGTCTTCTTCTGCTCCTTAAATCACATTACATTCATTTTTCTTTCTCATTGCCACAAAAGAACAAAGGCATGTTCCCTCTCTGTTTTTTATTTCAGGGTCAGGAAGGGCTTGATGGAGAAAGAGGAAAACCTGGGCAGCAAGGCTTACCGGTAAGAGATGCTGCTTTATGGTGAGGTACCCAATGCCCCAGGCACAGGAAAAACAGGGAGCTGGGAAGGGCTGCAGTGGGACTGTGTGGTGAGCTGTGAAACGTGGCCATTTCCATCAGCCAGGCCTATGGAATGGGGATTTTGAACCACACTTGAGGCTAATAAATGGGTGACAAAACAGGGAGCACTCCCAGTGCCTGTTTCCAAAACCATCCTCACTGAATGGTCCATGAGGGATGAGATGACAGTGGGAGATGGCAATGGCAGTGGAAGGGTCTGCTTGGAAGTTATCCATTTGATGTGCTGCTGGTCCAGTGTGAGGTGAGACCATGTTATTCTACTTGTAAGTTATTTCCTCTCAAACTACTGAAGGACTTTGTGAAAGACTATATTAAATCCAAACTCAAGGGAAGGACTTTTTATTCCCTTGTTATATACAGTAGCATCTGATCTTTATATGTGACTATTGCAACTGTGAGTGCAGCAGCACATTAAATGTAGTTTGTATTGGGAAATAAAGTTGAATCAATTCCCACTCTTTGTAAGGATACTGGAAAGAACAACAGATTCTATTTTGGGTTTAAAATGGTAGTTCTCTGTTATATGTTCCAGAAATGAGTAGAGCTGCTGCATTCCTCAGTGGATGCAGTTTATTTGGGGGTTGGTGGCCCCTCAGATGGAAGCAGGAACTTTGGACTGTCTTTAGTAAAGATCCATTAGAAACATGGCTCAAAAACAAGCTGAAAAAGGAGAGCTCTGCAGGGAGTCCTTCCTTACCATTTATTTAGTGTTAGTCCAGAAATTGCCACTGAGACAAATACCAAAAAACCCAACCTGGCTGGCCAGGAGAAAAGACTGAGATGGGTGTGAAGGGGAAGAGAGCAGTGAAATACCCTCTCTGCTTTACTCCACAGGCATT
Organism: Passer montanus; assembly: GCF_014805655.1. NCBI lineage: Eukaryota > Metazoa > Chordata > Aves > Passeriformes > Passeridae > Passer > Passer montanus. Next base: position 5,151,747 of record NW_024369151.1, read on the forward strand.
TTCTAACACCTGGCCCCCAGGTGAAACCAAGGCAAGGGCTGCAGAGCTCAGGAGGGAGGTGGCACCAGCAGTCACTGTGTAACCTGCTCGTTGTGCACACTTTCTGCACACAGGCTCCTTCCTGCCCACCTCCCAGCTCTGCTCTCCAGGCACCATCTGGAATGTGGTGAATGATTTCCACAAATGCAGGCACCACCCAAGCGAGGGGCAGAGTTGCTTCTCCTCCAGCTGACACCCTGTTAAATGCTCTCTGGAGACAGCTCCTTGCTCCTTTTTCCCCAGGGGCCTGTCTGAGTGCAGGCAGTTTCCCTGAATTGGTTCCATACAGTCAGTGCTCTTAGGGCACAAAAAATGCTGCTCTTTGTACTTCGTGCAAGATACTGCCAGAAGAGAATTTTAAGCAGATTTTTCTTGTTTATGTTTTGTAGGGAGATCCTGGATCACCAGGCAAGCCAGGAGCAAAGGGATCCAAAGGTGATGTGGTAGGTTTCAGCAGGGTGGATTTACAGTGTCCCAAATTTAAAGAAAATCTCTAGTTAAGAGGACTCTCATGGTTTTGCCCAGCATGTGGGATTTTTGCCTATGGTCTGTGCCTTGAAAGGCTGTGGAGCTCCTTGTGGGAGGGCTGTAAACATTTGGGTGTCCAAGCCCAGTGGTTTGTTGGCTTTGTGGAGCTGGAGAAGATCAAGATCAATTGCAGCTCCAGCATGATGGGTGACTCCTGGGCAGGTCTTTAGTCCCTGCCATGGGCTGTGTCTCTTTCCCATGCCCTGTTTGTGCTGTCTCCAGCCACAGCTGGCTCCTCCATCCCCAAGGAGGGCTGAGCCAGGCAGGAGTCTGTCCCTTTCACTTGAACCATAAACTTTTCTGGCTTGAAACTTTCTGGGTTTGGAGCCCATTTATCCATGGAGTTGTTTCTTGGAACAATCCCTCTAACTTCTTGTCCTTATTGAGCAAGAAAACCCAGGACTCATGGGTCCTTCAGGGTTCATTGGGGCACCTCACACCTACTCCTACCTCCACATCTGGCTGTTATGACAGCTTGCTAATTATTCTCACAGACCAGGGACTTTATTTGCTAAAACATAAGTATGTGACCTCAATACTCAGCAAATTCCTGCTCTCTATTGGCAGATGTCAGGGTTTTTAATCTGACCCTGCTGGGGGTAATGCCAGAAGATAGTTTTAGGTGTTCTTGGCAAGAAATGTACCAGGTGATAAGACAAATAAATTCTGCCAATGGATGGACAATCTGGAACTGCCTTTGGGTCTAATGAATAGCAGGGGAAGCACCCCCAGGAATATTTATTTTATGTAGCTGGCCAGCCTGGTCCTCTGCAGATGGAGAAACAATGCACAGAAAATGAGTTCTTCAATTTAAAAGTGCTTTAGTACATGACCTCGCTAAGAGAGCCCTAGTGAAGGTGATGAGGCTGAGTTTTCCATGCATTCTGCACAAATTAATCCTTTTTTACAGCTAATAAACCTCAGGAGTATTTATTTTCTGCCTTTATTCACAAAGCAGCATTGCAAATTTCAGACAGAAGACACCCTTTTTCATTTCCATTAGCTTTCCAAAACAGAGTTACTTTTCAGAGAGGAGCCCCCCTGAACCCCTCAGAGGATTCTCTGGGTCCTGGGTTTGCTGTCCATGAACTGGAGGAGGACTCAGGTTTTCAGCATCTTGTTCTAATGTTTGCCAGTGTACCAAACCCTCCCTCGAGTTCATCCTGCTTTTTTTGTCCTCATCTGCTCTGTGTTAGGAAAAATGCAGGTCCTTGCCTTCCAGCTATTTATTCCTGCCCTAGAACTCTCAAGACATACGAAGAATCACTTGTAATAAAACCAAATAGCAGTTCATTGCCCAGCACTGGAGCAACTGACTTTATAAATGTCCCTTTTATAAATACTCTTTCCAATCATTATCCAAAAGCACACCCTGAAGTCACAGTCCCAAGTGGAGCTGTGCTAGAACTGCTGCAATTTTAGATGTCTCTCTTTTTGTTTACTTGCAGGGTCAAAAAGGAAAGCAAGGAGCACAGGGCAGTGCAGGGAGCAGGGGCTCACCGGTAGGTGAAAATTCAGTATTCTGCCCCAGGAAATGCTGTCTGGGAGCTCCTTCTCTAACACCTTTGTGATTTTAGGGCATCCTTGGGCTACCAGGCCCTCGAGGAGTGGTGGGAAGGCAGGGGCAAGAGGGTGCCCCTGGAGTGGACGGAGTGCCCGGGAAAGACGGCGTGCCTGGGATGCTGGTAAGCTTCAACTGCTGCCTTGTGGCATGGACAGCAAACACAGCCTTGGAGCTGCAAAACTGTAAGGTAGCACAGGACAAATTATGTGATCCAGCTGTGGATATTCCAGTTTACATGTACCCAGGGCAGATCTCCACATATCACTTGCCCACAGAGCAGCAGGGGCCTTTGCATGACCAGATCTGTGAACAAAGTGGGGTTTGTAGCCTGACAGATACTCACGTGCACACAACTCTGTCCACATCTGCAAACCTGTCCCCCTCCTGCTGAGGGCAGAATCCCACCACTCCCCTGTCCCTCCAGAAGGGGAAAGGGTTTTGTTTCATAACCTGCTGTGTGTTTCTTTCCTAGGGAGAGCAGGGAGATGATGGGGAAGAAGGCGTGACCGGGATGGCAGGCAAGAGAGGGAACCCCGGCGTGCCAGGACTCCCAGGGGCCCAGGGACCACCAGGATTCAAGGTGGGTTTCTGGCTCCCTGAGATGCTGCTGTGAGCGATCCAGTCTGTGAGCCTGATGCCTGTGAGCTTGAGCTCTCCAAGGTCTAATACAGTCTCAGCTCCTGCTGCCATCTTTCACTTAGCTACAGGTTCTGTAGATCTTTCTTCTCATCCATCCATTCATCCATCCATCCATCCATCCATCATCCATCCCTCCATCCATCCATCCATCCATCCATCCATCCATCCATCATCCATCCATCCATCCATCCATCCATCTATCCTACACAGCAGCTGGATGTCCCAGAGACCCTTCCTCCCTTACCAAAGCAGCTCAGGAGCCTGCAGACACACATATTCACACTACAAACACTTGAGTCTTTCATCATGAGAAACCTGGCTAGAAAAAACATGGAGAAGTTGCAGAGGAACTGCTACAGCCAGCTGCAGGATGTCCAGAATGGACAACTCCCTGGGAGATTCAGGTGTTCTACTGCTCTGCAAGACCTGAGCTGCTGGAGGGAAATTTGTGCTGCTTGGTTTTTAGCATATTTACTGGTTAGAACGACTGGAGCCAGTATGGGCTTGGACATCACTCTGGGTGGGAGCAGGGACAAGCTGCTTTTGTGATCTTGGGGTTTCTTCCTGGTCCTTGCCCTGATCCAGGCTCACCACAGGATCTAAAGTGGACCCACAGCAATTCAGTCGTTTGTAGAAAGACTCTGTAAATAGGAAGATTCTGTAAAGAGGAAGACTCCAGCTGGGTTTGGAGAGGCTCTGGGATCTGATTTAAATTAGGGCTCCATAGCACATCGCCCTTGATCTGTCACTTGCTGCCCTCCAGCTGCCTTGGGCAGTACAACAGGAGGTGACTGAGACTCCGTGTCCTTGTCACACGCTCACACCCTGCCTCCAGGGGATTTTTTGCCCCTTTTCCGGCTGTTCCACCATCCTGGGCTCTCCCTGCCTTTGCTCCTCTCTCCCAGTCTGCCCCAGACTGAGTAGCTGGAGCTTGTGCTGCTCCTGGCACTCGGCAAAAGGGAGAGGTGGGAAGCAAAGTTGGTGCTGGGGGCAGAAGGGCCTCCCTGGATTGAAGTTGTAGGGTTAACACAGGGAAAATGTTGGCTTTGAAGCCTCTGGATTGAAGTCCTGCTCTTGGCATGCCTTCAGCATTTTCCATTAATTAATCATCAATTGCCAACCTGCTGGGGGAAGAGATTATGGGAAACTGCAGGGCAGACAGAGAACAGAGGAGTGCAAAGAGAAGACATTTGCTCCCCTTTCTCTCCCTTCCCCCATGCAGTGGGGACAGCTCTGCTGAGGCTCCTGCTCTGGGGCAGCCAGGAGGGAGCACAGCCATGCCCACCTTGGTCTCACCCTGTGCATCCTGAACAACCTGCCCTGGCAGGCCTGGGGCGTGCCCTGATCCCAGCATTCCTTATCCCAACGAGCCATCTTTGCCAGCCTTCCATCTCTGGCTACTGCAGCTGGGTGCTGTTACCTTTGGAATTACCTGGATTCTGTTCTTTTCAGGGTGAAAGAGGATTGCCTGGACAGACTGGCCCAGCAGGGAAGCGAGGATCAGCAGGAGGAACAGGCCTTCCAGGGAGCCCTGGTGACGCAGGAGCCAAAGGACAGCGGGTTAGTGGTGGTGGAGCTGAGCAGAGCTGACTCCAGGCTTCTCCTGCAGGAGAGGGTGCGGATCCAGGCTTGGACAGCAGGGTGATCCCGGGAGGGGCTGCACAGGGCATCCAGCCTGAGCATCATTCTAGGAAAGGGATTAGGACTGAAATGAAACAAGGCACAGAATGAACCCACACTACCTCGACTAAAATGCACTTGTTTGGCTGTTTTATTGCTAACAGTTTTCCAGCTGGAAGGCAGTGACCAACACCACCATTTATCATTTTGTCATTGGTCATAGATCAACCTCACAGATTATTTTGTCTCTGTGACACAAGTGACACATTCCTTTGCCCCACATTGTCACTGCCTGATTTGCTGCAGGACCAGTGACCACGTCCCTCTGGCTGAGATGACTCCATGACATTTAAACCCTTCTGAATTTCCATGTGCTTTTGCCTGAAATTCCTCTAGAAAGAAGGCTTGGTTGATTCCCCAATTGCAGGAAAGACCTTAGTCCCCTGTTAGTAGCAATTTTCCTTTCCAGGACCCAGAAATGAGCAGTTAAATCAGTTTGTATCCTTGGAAAATTTCTTGCACTCTACCAAGTCCAACCAAGCCCTTTCTTGCCAAGCAGTTTCTCACTCTCATGGTCTTTTTCAGGGGAAAACTTCCTAACAGTGAGGTTTCTAGGCTGATTCATGGCTGGAACAGCTGTGCAATGAAGGGGGTGGAAGTCCCATCACTTGAGTTATTCACAATTAAGTGATCAAACCATTATATTACACCCCAAAAAGCACTCAGGATGGGTGACACAGTCCTGACAAAAGGCCAAAGAAGCCTTATCTGTCTCTGATGTTCCTAACACTGGAGAAGAATCATCTGGTGAAGGCTTCTGACCCCTTTCTTTTTTTTAAACATTGAATCATCTTGAATTTTGACATCTGAGAAGCCAAAAAATATCAAAGGATGACCATCTCCAACATGGTGAAGGGAGGATGTTTACATAAGGACATGCTACCCAGGGTGGGTTTTTTATTCTCAGAGTACATGCTATGTGCTGATTCAAGCTTGATGGTCTTTCAACTATTTTATTATTATTTTTCTTACAAAATTGAGGGGAAATCCCCACAGAGTTGAATAGGAAAAGAATTAGGGATATGCATGGTTTTCCTGGGCTTGAGTGGGAGGTTATATTGCAGGAACATGCACTTTTTTAACAGCTTGAATGAGCATGGTTTAAAATTACAGTTTGAATTAGTAGGTCAGTCCAGTTTGTATTATAAATAAAAGAGGAGCTTGTTTTAAAGAACTTTGAGGCTGTCATTTTGCAGCATGAAATTCCAAGATCAATCTCAGAGTAGATGCTCTGCATCCTGCTTCTGCTGGGCCAAGCCAGAGAAGCATCTGCTAGGAATAGTGTAGGTTTGCCTCCCATTTTGGGGGCAGAAAGGTGGCATTGGTGAGATCTAAGGGATCAGGTGAGTTGCTTCTAGCCTGATGTTTGTGTAGCTCCTCCTCCAGGCTTTCTTCATTCCTCTTTCCCATCAGTCCTGCTCAGACTGAGGGATACTCACAGATTTCTCTGTCTGGAGCTGCTGAACCCTTGGTGCATCTCTGAGTGACATCTGCAGCCATCAGTGTGAATTTACTGTTGTCCCTTGTTCTTGTGTTTGTCTTGGCTGTCCCGTGCAGGGAGACTTCGGAGAGGCAGGATTCCCAGGGATTGCAGGACTCTTTGGGCCAAAGGTAAGAGGCTGCTGGTGGCCACTTGGTTTTCTGCTCTCACTTGACTGGGGACAGGTAATGCCACACTTGTTGCACTGCTAGTAGCTCTGCAGAAACTGTGGAAATTGAAGTTTGATCCCAATTTTCATTTATGAATCTTCATTTGTTAAGTGAGTGTTTGCTTACCTATGCTTTGCAGGAGGAAAAGGGCTGTCCTAGAGGTTCTGTGGCTGTTTTCCCCCTTCCTGACATTTGTATTTCCAGCATCAACCATCAGGCAGCACCTGAGACACCAATGTGCATCCCTAACTCTGAGACCCCTGACTTGAAATTCAGACTCATTTTATCACCATATAATTTCTCTGGTGAAGAGGAAATTGTTTATTTTCTGTCAAAAATAAAAGCCTTGCAAAACAGGAATGAGAAAAGAATTTACAACAAATTGGGTCTTCCCTGTCCCACAGACAAGAGGCAGCACCCCTGTCCTTGGAGCAGAGCTCTAAGCAAGGGCACAAACACAGGGTTTGGTTATTTAGTGGACCTCACATCTCATTTTTTGCTCACAGGGCCCCCCAGGAGACCTTGGGTTCAAAGGCATCCAGGGACCACGAGGGCCACCAGGTCTCATGGTGAGTGGTTCTCCAGTTTGTGGGTTTGGGAGGATTTTCTCCCTTCCCTCCTGTCTCTGTGAGGCTGCAGGGGCTGTGAGGAGCCTGGTGCTCAAGGCCATGGCTCCACCTCTGAGCCCCACAGCTGCAGGTGACCACACCTGCACGGGGCTTGGAGACAGCCACGCTGCACAGAGCACTCCAGCCACACTGAAATCCTCCTTTTCGTGGAATTTCTGAGCTTTAACAAAGCTCATGACAACCACACTGTGAGGACTTGTCTCTTTGGAAATGGTTTTTTATTCCAGATACAGCAAATACCACCACCAAGAAAAAAAAAAGCAGCAAAGATTCACTGAGTCTGGCCTAGTGAAAATGACTGTCAGGTCCCACGTGGTGGCTCACAAGTCTTTTCTTTCCTAGGGAAAAGAAGGAATTATTGGTCCTCTGGGCATTCAGGGTCCCACTGGAAGCCCTGTAAGTACCCATATTTCTTTCCTGCCTGTATTTTTCAGAAGTGTTTAAATGCATGACATCCAAGATGTTTGAGGCCAGCACAAGTAACCTCCAAATCCTGCTGTAATCAGGAAAACAAAATGGGTTTTAAGATCAGCAGCTTCACAAAGGCTCAGTCTCTGGCTGCAGACAATTTCTGGGAGATTATTAGCTGAGAAGTGGGGAGCAGCAATACAGAAGTCCAAGGTTTTCAATAGACTGGAAGACAATAATATTATTGCAGATTTCTGAAAGCCAGATTTTCCAAAGAACTTGGCCTGGGGCAGGGGGGAAAAAGTTTATTTAAATAAACTTTTTTTTAATGTATTAAACTGGGAACCACTTGATTTTGGGAAGTGTTGAAAATCCCTGCCTTCCCTAAAATGCCAAAGGCCCTGAACACAGATGAAAGATCAGGTCAGTGCTTTGTGAAAACACAAGCCTGGCACCACTCAGAGCTTGGTCCAGAGGCTGCAGAGATAAAAACCACTAAGACGAACTCAGACATTGCCAAATCAGCCAGTAATGGCATTTTTTGCTCTGGGATGGGGAGGCCATATGACAATCTGAGCTGGTGAGATAGAGATGAGTCCCTGCAAGGAGCTCCTGGGGGCAGGAGCCAGCAGGGCAGCTTGTGCTTGGTCAGTGACAGCCACCTCCTGTGCTTGCAGGGCCCCAAGGGAGACAAAGGCAGCCGTGGGGAGATGGTAAGTGCTGCTCCCACCCCTAAGAGTGACTCTGGACAGTCAGAGTCACTCTGGGCTCTGCTGTGACCTCAGGGTGCACCAGGCTCCCACCAGGGCACGACACTGCTTACAGATGTCTACACACATCCACACCACTCTGCTGGCAAAATTTCCATTTCCTGAGCCCAGCAACACTTCACCACGCTGTCCACAGCTGTGGTAGCTGCATGCAGCACCCAGCCCTGCCCTGGGGAACAGCACATGGGCGTGCAGGGAGATTTTGGGTCAGTAATGAGCATTTTCTGACAGCTTCTGCACTTTTTTTTTTCCCCTGCAGGGTCTTCAAGGTCCAAGGGTAAGTACCTGGATCTCTTTTTCTGACTGATATCTTGTATTGAAATAAAACAGTTGTTTTTAGCACGTGTAAAGCTGCAGGGTGGGTAATTGCACACGTGGAATGGGATGAGTACCTGGGGACATGGCATTAGTGACAACTGAGGAGGTGAAAAGGCTGGGAACAAGGGATGCAGCAGGGGTAGACCAGGTGTAGACAGATGTACCCAGAGCAGGGACAAAATGGGGCCACCCCCTGTCCTTTGAAAGTTGTGAGGGACAGGCTGCTGTGAGCTGCCAAACACCCAGCTGGGAACAGATTCCTGCTGGTAAAACCATGAGAAATGGAAATAAAACCTGGAGGTATTTCACTAACTGATGCCACTCTGTTTTTAGGGTCCCCCAGGCCCACGAGGACACCCTGGCCCTCCGGTATGTATCTGTGGGAAGAGTTCATGATTGAAACAAGCTGAAATGATTGCCTTGACACTCTCCAGAGGGACTGCTCCCTCACTGGAAATTATGGCTTAGCCCCATTCCTCATATGCAAAACCACGTGTGTGAATGGACCAGTGTTTCCTGTGCTTTGGCCCACACCATCCCCAAGGGTTTCACAGAGACAGCATTGTTGCCTCTCTCACTTCTCTGCACTGAGGGGCTCCACGGGAGCGGGGATGTCACAGGCCATGGCTGAATATCTGTGCCCCAGTGACTGACCAGCTCCCTGGCTGATGCCCCTTTTTTCCCTCTCATTTCCAGGGACCACCAGGAGTTCCAGCCTCATTTGTAAGTTGCCTTTCTCTGTATGTTTGTAATGATGATCTCAGGTCCTGCAGAGCCGAGGTGCTGCTGGACCATTGAGACACACTCAGGCCCAGCAGGAGATGCTCTGTTAGCAGAGCAGTGCTCGAGCTGCAGCCTTAGATTGAGAAGTGTTTTCTTGCATCAGGGCATGCTCAACTTCTAACAGTCTCAGTTTCCATCTTTTCACACCCACCAGCAGCAAGATGGCTTTGGGGCAGCTTTCCAGACCCTGATCGACTCCAACACCGCGCTCAAGAGAGAGGTACGAGGGCACTTTTTAACTCCCTGGTCTTTGTTTGAGCTGGAGACTGGGAATGGTCACATCAGTGCTGTGTGCAGAAGGTTGATACAAAGCCCTGATCTGTCACTGTTCTAGTGGAATATTTGGAATTTATGCACGCAAAGGTCCCGTTCTGTTGTGTCACTGATTTGTGAAGCTGCAGACCTCCTGACTTTGCCATTGTGACTTTGCCAGCATTTCAGCAATGTCCTGTTTGGGACAATGCAAGGCCTGTGGCTCACTGGCCCCAAGCCAGCACAGCCTGTCTTTGACCAGTGATTTTTCTCAAAATGATGTAGAAACCCTTGTGGTCACAGCTCTCGGTGCCCCCAAGGCACCCCTGACTTGCCTTTTTTCTCTCCAGGGTTACCAGCACCCAGACCTTCTCATGCTGGACCATGGAGGGGAGATCTTTAAGACTCTACACTACCTCAGCAACCTCATTCAGAGCATCAAAAGACCCCTGGGAACCAAGGAGAACCCTGCACGCATCTGCCGGGACCTCATGAACTGTGAACAGAAGATGACCGATGGTAGGGAGCCCCAAACCTGCATCCTCCTCCACAGGGCTGTTTCCATGGTCTCCTTCCCTGGGACCAGTCACCAAGAAACCAAAACTGTCCTTCTGTCATTCTCAGAAAAGGTGGAGTGTCCTTGTTAACCCCCAAATGCTGCATTTCCTCAGGTACCTACTGGATTGACCCAAACCTTGGCTGCTCCTCAGACACCATACAGGTCATCTGCAACTTCACCAACGGTGGCCAGACGTGTCTCAACCCTGTCACTGCCTCCAAGGTAGGCACAGCCCAGCCCCACAGCAGCATCCCCCACACTGCCAAATGCCAAATATTTACACAGCTTGTAAATTTACACAGCTTGTGTTGTCCCAGGACACTGGGCAGCGACCACAAGGACACAGCACACAGGCTGGGGGAGGATTACTGTAACACTCAGAACTGCTCTCAGGAGTTAAAAAAATACACCCAAGGCTCAAGACAAAGCCCTGTGTTCCAGTGATGTTTAATGAACCCATAGTCTTAACATGACCAGTAATTTCACAAACATGCTGCTCCCAAATCCTTTATTGACTTGTGTTTGGGTCACTCTTGCATTTTGTTTTCTGCCACCTGGGGAAGTGAGGTCAGCCTAAATACACAAGTCTCCAGTGAAGTTATTGCTATGGGATTTTTGTTGAGGAAGTACCTGTACTAAAAATACAAATAGCAATATCTGGGCTCGTTTGCAGATGGACTGGAACCTGCTTTGCAAGTGTATTGAGTTTGAAGTTTACATTCTTTTCCTCCTACTTAAGGACCTTCCAGTTTGTTCTGCAAAGCAAAGGACTTGCTGTGCCCCCACGAAAACTTTCCAAAATGACCTGGCATCTGGTCCTCATGCCCATATTGACATCAGACCCAGCTCTGGACAGGGGTGCAGAAGGAGGCAGAGGACAGGGACCCCCTTTGCTCCCCCAACCCTGCCCCCCTCAGCCCCTCTGCAGGGCACCCTGTGACCTCTCTGTCACCTTACAGCTGGACTTTGACATCGGGCGAGTCCAGATGAACTTCCTGCGGCTGCTGAGCTCGGAGGTGGTGCAGCACATCACCATCCACTGCCTGAACACCTCTGTGTGGCGGGAGGGCTCCTCCGAGGGCCCCTCGCAGAACGCCGTGCGCTTCAGGGCCTGGAACGGGCAGGTGTTTGAGGCCAGCGGGCAGCTCAGGCCAGAAGTGGCAGCTGATGAGTGCAAGGTATGTTGCTGTGAAAGAGACAAGTGGAGAGAAGTGCCAGAGCCACTCCGGGGCTCCAGTAGCACCTGTGCTGTTCATCCTACAAGGGAGAAGGTTTACCGCTAATTTTCCAGTTCAGGATGCTGTACAGCTCCTGTGAAGCAGATGGCCCTCAAATAGAAAGCAAAAAGTGAATTTCTGAAGTTGTTATGGATAGCAGCAGTTAAACTACAGAAGGGGTAATGGCTCCCCATGGATGGTGAGCCTGGCTCTTGTCTGGTGCCACACAGTCAGGAGACACAGGGCTGCATCCAGCTCACAGCACTAGGGGCTTGTCTTGCTGGTACCACTCAGTTTTCACCAGCCTGATAAAGGGCTCCCCAAAATGCTCTCTAAACCCACCCCAGCCCTGCTCAGCCCAAGGGACAGTCCCTGGTCTCACAGAGGGATTTTCAGGCTCACACCTCATGGAACACCCCTGGTTCACCAGCTTCCTCTCTGTCCCTCCCCACGCAGATCAAGGACGGGCGCTGGCACCGGACCCACTTTTCCTTCCGGACGCAGGACCCTCAGCAGCTGCCCATTGTCAGCATCCACAACCTGCCCCCCTCCGAGCCAGGACAGCAGTATCACCTCGAGGTTGGCCCTGTCTGCTTCCTCTGACCAAGCCATGGGACCCCCTGAGGCTCCAATCCCACGCTGGCCTGTCCTTTCAGGGGCTCTGCCCCTCTCTGCAGCAGGGACAGCTGGGCTGTGTCCTCTGGGCCAACTCTTGCTCCAGCCTTTGGCTCAAGGCCTCCAGGAACCCACGATCTACTGAACTCAGCCAGTCGTTGAAAGGAGGAGGAACAAGGACAAGGTGGGGGAAGCGGGCATCAGTCAGGATGTGAGCAGTGAAAAGGGATCAGGGGGCTGGGTGTTGTGGTCCCACACACAAAGCTTTTTCCACGACCAAAGAAAACATTGAGAGAAACCTCAAGCGACTTGCAGCGCGTGGGTTTTTTTGTTCTTTCCCCCCCCCCATCCACCCACCCACCCATTTTTGTCTGGTTCCTGAGTTACCAAATGTTCTTTCCATTGGAAAAAAAAAAAAAGTTATTAAAAAAATAGAGCTTCCCTCTCAGAGCTTGTTGCCTTCTGGACAGCCACGTGCTGCAGCAGGTCTCCCAGGCGGAGCTGCAAGTTGAATCTGGCTGCTCTGTGTACAGGAAGCATTTTGATGTGCAATATTAGAAGAAACAAAATATATATATTATATTATTTAAAGCAAAAAGAAAAAGGAAAAAAAAAAGAAAAAAAAAGCCAAGTTCCTCCTTCCATGAGTTTAATCAACACTCCCTCTCAAGGTGTGGTGTTGGAGTAGGGGAGAGTCATGAAGCAAAGAAGGGGGAATGGAAAGAGGAGAGGGGAAGAGATTGGTGCTAAAATAGAGAGAGGGAATGGGCTCATCTGATTTGTTTCTACCTCTCACTGTGAAATCTCTGGTGCTCTTAAAAAAGTGTGTTATTTTATATATATGACTTTATTTAAGGTTGTGAAGGTGCTACAATGTCTTGCCACAGACCCAAAAAAAACAGCCCCATAGAATCATCCCTCTGGGAAGAGAGGAGAGGATGTTCTACAGTTAAATCACAGAAACAGCCACCTTAAAAGGGATCCTTAAAAGTGGCCATGGGTGTCAATAACACAACTCACAGCACAGCCAACATCACTTACGGGATAATTTACAATCAAATTTGCTTTTTTTGGTTGTTTTGTTCATCAGCACTTCACTGCTTTGGGAGGGGAGTGAGGGACACAGCTCATCCAGGAGTGTTGAGCCTCAGAGAGCTCCTTTGGAGTTGGTTGAGTTGGGCTGTACTGAGTTGCCCACACGACCCCCTGGACTAAGCTCACGTTTAAACCCAGCTCTGCAACTCTTCCCTCGGCCCCTCTGTTGAGACTGACATGATGGTACCTTGTTTCAGAACCCAGCCGAGCTTGCAAGGGTTTTGTTCTGTTAAGTTTTGTAGAAATTTAGTCTCTGTATGTAAATTTGGAGGATTTTTTTTAAAGAGGATAATTATGGTAATCTTTAATTCTATATAAGGAATAATATTGATGTAATCAGAGCTGTACTGTATCAGAAACTCTTCAGTGCCTGTTTGGAGTTTTCATGTCTCATATGGACTATGGATTTTATTTTTTTGAGGGGAAAAAAATTATCTGTGAGTCTCTCTTTGTGTATTTTTTTTTTGTCACTACTGCCTGCTGGTTGGTTCCCAATCACCATCAGAAAAGGTTAACAGGATCTGTCCCTAATACCTCACCCTCCACGCAGCCCCTACCAGAAATACCTCATCCCCAGGCCAAAATCACCACCACCCATCACTCACTGCCTCCCTGCAACCCCCCATACTCCATTTCTCATCCCATGCCATTGGTTTTGTGTTTTCTCAAGGCTGCAGTTACCATTTGTTCTCTTTAAAACTTTTTTTCTCTCCTTTTCTTTTTCCTTTTTTTTTTTTTTTTACTTTAAATAAATATTTAAAACTGAGGCAATGGAACAGGACTGGAATGGTTTGTTGTTTTTTTCTTCATAAGAAGCTATGTGTGCAAGAGCTGCAGAAATACCCCATTGCCCAGGGGTTCCCCTGAGACAAATCCACAGCCCAAACCTTCCTATGATGCCAAATGCACAACAAGATTGGCACCCCCTTGGCTCCCAAGTGCTGTCCCTCATCCCTGTCCCCATCCTGCCACGGGGCTGGGGAGAAAGGTGGGGGGAAGAAAAAAAGGGAAGAGATGGGAGAAGGGAGAGAAAAGGGAAAGGGAAGAGAAGGGAGAAGGGAAGGGAAAAGGGAAAGGGAAGGGATGGAAGAAGGGAAGGAAAAGAAGGGAAAAGGGAGAGAAAAGAAAATAAAAAACAAAAGAGAAAAAAAGAGCAAAAAGAGGGGGCAAAAGGGGGGGAAAAGAAAAAAATGAAGAAAGAAAAAAGGGGAAAAAGGGGAAAAGGGGGGAAGGGGGGGAAGGAAAAAGTAAAAAGGGAAAAAAGGGGAAAACAAAAGAAAGAAGGGGAAAAGAAGGGGGAAAATAAGGGGGGAAAAGAATAGACGTAGGGTGAAATTGGGGTGGGGTGAAAGGAGGAGGAGGGAAAACTAAGGGAGAGAAAAGGGGAAAGATGAAGGCAGCAGCAGGGGGAGGGGGCAAAAAAAGAGGGCGGCAAATGGAAAGAAGGAAGCAAAAGGGAAAAAATCCTGGTTTTTTGGGGACAAAAAGCAGAGGAGCTGCCCGGGCCATGCCGGTTGCGACAGCGGGAGGGGCTGAGCCGTGTCTGCCCTGCCCCTTCCCGGCACCAAAGCCCGGCCGCGTCCCCCCAGCCACCGCTCCTGAGGCAGGGTGAAAGCAAATGTCTTTAATTAATTAACACCACACTTTAATTGCGATGCCAACATTAGAGGAGCTGAACGGCGCTGTTGAACAGGGAGGTGCTGCATTTAAAGAAGCTGTAATTTATAGGTTTTTTTAAAAGGTCTGAGCGCAGTGCGGTGATGAGCTCCCGGCCTCACAGCCGGGATCCCCCATGGACCACCCTGGCATCTCCCTCCCAAGAGCACAGGAGAACCCCTGTGCAAGCCCCAAGGGGAAAGAAACCAGGCGAGTGTGGAGCAAAGCTTTAGAGCTGCCAGCCAGCCATCCCCACGAGGGTTTCTTTGCCCCGGGGAGGAATGCCATGTCCTGCTGCCCTCGGTGTCCCCAAGGTCTCCAAACACACCTGAAGCTGCCGAGCACTCTGCCAGGCACCCACAAAATTAATTGCAGTTTCTGAGAACAAACGCCTGCACTGGGGAAACATTAGGCAGGGGGGAAGGGGGCTGTTTTCTGCTTTTGTGCTGGAGAAATCCAAGATTTTGCAAGTTGAATTTCCTCCACCTGCTGTTGCTTCATGCCTGAGCGAACAGCCCGGCAGCGGAACAGGGACGTTGGTGCCGGGGATGTCCAGCATTGCTGGCAGCCCTATATAAGGGACGGAGCTGAGCAGCAGCCTGGCACAGCTGGAGCATCCTCCTGGCCGGCCAGGAGATGTTGGCCACCCTCACCCTCCTGCTGGGGCTGCCCCTGGCCCTGGGCACCGAGCGCCCGAGCTGCGCCCCGCTCGTCCCGGTCACCTTCGACAGCAGCACCATCCCTCAGGTAAGCCCTGAGGCACCGGCCTCTCCTCTCCTCTCCTCCAGCACCCCCAGCCCTGTGGATACAGGAGGAGGCCATGGGAGAACCATCAGCAGCTCAGTGTTTATCTCACTGCCTGTCCATGCTTGTTTTCCTAAAAAAATTCCGGAGTGCTGCACAGGGAAGGGGTGAAGCCTTGCAGCTCTGCACCCATAATCTACGGCCAGGCACTTCTGGGGGTTCCTGCTTCCATCTCCTTGCCAGCCAGGCTGGGCAGCACCATCCCAATGCCTCACCACTCTATTTTAAGTCCTTCAAGTGGTGGTGGCTCAGGTCACGAGTCTCCATCAGCAAACTCTTCACTGCATAAACAGAATTTAATCCCTCGGGAGCTTTTAATGGGAGGAAAGCAATGACAGCCTGGCCTGGAGCAGGAGAAACACCATTGCAGAAAGAACTGGCCAGCCTGGGAGCTGGAGCAGTGCCTCAGCAGAAAGGGGACAAAACCCAGAGACCCTCCGCAGCCTGGATCCTGCCCAGGGCAGTCCCCCACGCCTGCTCCTGGCCGTGGGACACAGACACAAACTTTGCTTTACTCAGGGTGCCTGGGGCTGAACCTGGCACAGCCCCTCCAACTCCCCCACTCTGCTCCCCTCTGCAGCTCCTGGGACAGTGGTTCTACATCGCTGGTGCCTCCAGGTACCCCCCTCACCTGGCAGAGCTGAGAGCAGTGACATTTGAGGCTTTTTCCTTCTCTCCCGGCAGCCACGAGAACGAGCTCAACATCAGCGAAATCATAAGAATGTAAGGACAGGGGTTCATGCCCTGATCTGGCTCCCCCACCCCCAGGGGCATTTCCACCCTCTGGTGTCATCCTCTGGGCTCAGACACCCCACAGATTCGGGCTGGAGAGCAGCTGTGCCACATTTATTTATGTTAATAAATGAGCAGTCCTGCTCGTGTTCCAAATCCCTCAGGTTTGGTTGGGGCAAGCTTGGGGGTATTTGCTCCCTCTGACCTCTCTGCCCTACAGGAATGAGACGTGTGTGGTGAGGAACTCCAGCAGGACCCAGGTCTTCCAGCACAACTCCACCCTGGTGCACGGTAAAGCTCCACTGGGATGGGGAGGGATGGGGGGACACAGCCAGCCCTTGAACCCTGCTGCTTCTGCCCCCCAGTATGTGAGCCCCTGAGCCTTTTACACCTAAAATCGTGTCTGGAGGTGGAATTAAAAATTTTCTTCCACCACACAGTACATCTATGGCAGCACTGTGGGACCAGGGTGGTCCCCACTGGGATGAATCACAGGGAAGAAAGGTGATGAGCCTCAGCGTGGGTGGGTCCTCACCAGTGGGGAAATCTCATTCTCTGTTACCTTCCAGTTGGTGAGGACGGGGTGATTTCCGTGGCCAGACTGATCCAAAGTGACAAAGACCTGCTGGTCCTGAACCACATCAACATTGACTTCCCAAATCTGAGTCTCTCAGGTGAGCAGGTGCTTCCCCAGGGACAACAGGGGCATGGACATCTCCAGTCCTCACAAGCAGGGCAAAAAGCCCCTTTTCCCCTGCTGCAGAGAGGGGAAAGATGGGGACGGGCAGTGAGCTCCCCATGTGCACTACAGGGATCACCCAGGAGCAAAGCAACCCTAAAACTCCATTTCCTTCCCTCCCTTCTCCATTTCTCTGGCAGCACGGACACCCAACGTGAGCAAGGAGCACATGGAGGAGTTCAAAGCCCACCTGCAGTGCCTGGGTTTCACTGAGGAGGAAGTGTTCTACGCTTCCCCAGAGGTACAAACCCCTCCCTGGGTGGATGAGCCCCAGGCCAGCTTCTGTTCCCAGCTGGGATGGGGCTCTGGGGGGAATGTGAGTTGAGTCCCCCAGCACAGCTCCCCCACCCCAGCCATTCCTGGTGGTTCTGGGGTGAGGGAGCCCCCAGAGCTGATCTCCTCTCTCCCCCAGCATGCCTGTCCCCTGCCTGGGGGTGAAGACAATGCAGATCCTCACCTGGGGTAACCCCCATGGACTGGGCCAGCTGCTCCATCCTCATCCTCCTCCAGGCTCAGCACAGCCTCAGAACCTCTTATCCTGTCCATGTTTTGGTTTTTCATCCTGCACTAAACACCCAGTTCCACTGTTCTCAACTGGGCCCAAAATAAACTGCTGCATTTCACCCACTCTGCCTACTCCATCTTCTCTGGGACACCCTCCTGCCTGCCCTGCCCCTGGTGCTGCATCTCCAAACCCACCCAGAGATGTGAAACACTCCAGACAAAACCCAACCAGGGCCAAGCGTGGCAGTGGGCACAGAGGCACATCCCTCATGCCAGCTCTGTGGTGGCAGGGGACCCTCCCAGCATCAGGACATTGGGACATGAGCACCCACCCCTCAGGGTGACACACAAACCCCCTCAAGTCTCCCCCACCATAACACTGTCAGCACCTGAACATCCCCACCCTGGATTTTCAAGCCAAATCCCACAAGGCTCCATCTACACCACAGGCTTGTGCAGGGCAGGGTGACAGGAGGTGACACTGCACCTTCCCCCAGTGTCTGTGAGGAGGGCAAAGGGGAGGGGATGGGGAAAACCATCACCCAGAGCCAGAGCAAAGCATTCAGCGAGGCTCTGCTGCCAGACAGGAAAGGGCACCCAAAATGCCAGGGACACAAGACTGGCCTGTCTGACACCACAGGGACAGCAGCAGGACAGGGGGGCCAGGGAGCTGCACAGGGGATGTGCCCAACAGGACAGGGCTGACCTCTGAGGCCGGTTTTGGCAAGGACAGCAAAAGCACCTTCTCTTCCAAGCCTCCTTGGGCTTTGCCTGAGATTGGGGAGCGGGATCTGCATCCAAACCAGCACCAGGAGGGCTGCACATCAGCACAGCAAGAGGTGACTACAGGAGCTGCTCACAGGGGAAAAAATGGGCAGATTTAGGACAGATTGCAGTTTTAAATGCAGTGACTGCATCACCAGCAGCAGCCACACCCGAGGCCAGTGCCAAGCACGTGGCTCATCCCCGGGCATCGCCCCCAGAAGGTTGCGACACAGGCGCGGATCGGGGCACATCCTGTCCCCTCCCGGCAGCCGTGTCCGTGTGTCCGTCTGTCTGCGCAGGACGGTGCCCACGGGCTCAGCCATGGGCTCGGCCGGGCTCGTGGCCGTGCTGGGGCTGGCCGCGCTGCTCCCCGCGGGCGCGGAGCCCTGCGCAGCGCAGCGCCCCGACAGCTCCGCGGCCGCCCAGGTAGGACAGCGTCCCCCTGACCCTGTGAGATTTTCTGATGTTTATGTTCTCGTAACGAACTTCCTCACACTTTACGTAAATAACTTATTGTTTCGCATTCTTTTATGGAGGAGGGGAAATGTGATGGAGTGTTGGTCGGTCCGGTGTCATTGGAGAGGTGGCACTGTCACCCTCCAATCCACTGCCACTTTTGGAAATCTATTTTCTGACTCTAACTTTATGAACTGCCCCTGTTTACCCGAGAACAGCAGCGTGTTGGCGGTGTTTTTCCGTGTCTCGGGTGGCAGGAGACAGCGGGCTCGGGCTGTCCCCGCCGCCGTCGGTCTTGGAAATCTATTTTCTGACTCTAACACTTATGAACTGCCCCTGTTTACCCGAGAACAGCAGCGTGTTGGCGGTGTTTTTCCGTGTCTCGGGTGGCAGGAGACAGCGGGCTCGGGCTGTCCCCGCCGCCGTCGGCTCGGGGGGCTCCGCTGGGCCCCGGGAAGGGCAGAGCTCCCCCGTGTCCCCTCTGCTCCCCCGGCACAGCCGCCGAGGTGCTGCCGGTGAGACACCTGCGGCACACGGGAAAGGTTTGCTGTGCAAACCAGCCGGAATTACCCCGTTTTCTCTCGGGCTCGCAGCAGTGACCTCGAAACAAGGCTGGGTATTTTTGGGTGCAAATCCCCCACGACAAAGCCGGGCTGACCTGTCCCTGCCACCACAGCCGGTGCCAGCACCCTTCCCAACCCCCATGCCCAGCTATTTTTTTCCCCCCACTTCATTTGCAAACATTTCACCTTGTCGCTGCCAACGCAAGAGCCCCAGCAGAACACCAGAGAACTAGCAGCACTATCAATTTGGTAGAAATCTCCGGGTTTGTCCGGCAAACCGGAGCTGTCACCACCTGTCCCTGTGTCCCCACAGCTGCCGGGGACGTGGCTGTACGTGGCAGGGGCTGCCCAGTTCCCCCAGCACCGCGTGGAGATGCTGCTCATCGACCATGCCTTCCTGCGCTTGGAGCCGGGTGCCAGCGGGCAGCAGCTGCTCATCAGCCACTACGTGGCCGTGTAAGATGGAATCTCTGTGCCCCCAACCCAGCCCCTCCCTGCTACAGCCCTAAAACCCTCCAGCACGAGATGCGAGCACGGCTCCAGAGTGGTTTCTCCAAAAGGAGTCTCTCCTGCCTGCTCTGTGCACCCTCTCCCCCATCCCCTTTATTTGCTCATTTATTTCAACAGAATGCAGGCTTAAATTTTGCAGGGCACAGAGGTCTCACAGGCACCAAGCCCTGCAGGCAAGGAGAAAACCTTTCCAGGGGAGGAGACCTTTCCAGGAGCTCCTGTGCCATGGCACCACAAGCTGTTTCCCCCACAGGGTCAGAATTTCAGGGGATGAATTTTTCTGTGCAGCACTTTGAGGTTTCAGTTCTTTCAGGGTGGAAAACGTCTGACCACCAAGGGGTGGGTGGGCAGTGGCAGGGCTGAGACCACGAGCAGCCACTGGAGGTCAGGCGAAGAAAGGCACGAGACAAACGCCTTGATTTTAACAGAGATAAATTAACCCTGAGGAGGAGCGGGCAGGTGCAGGGTGGGGCTTTGCTGGCCCTTCCAGACAGCGGCATCACCCCTTCCCCTCTCCCTGCAGGGGGGACCAGTGTTTCACCAACAACCTGACCTACCTGGAAGTCGCTGCCGGTAACGCCACGCTGGTGAAGCACGGTGAGCAGCACAGATGGGGTTAAACCCAGCGCAGGGTTTCACAGGACTGAGACACACAGAGGGCCCGTGCCCCTGATTTACATTATCTGATACATTTCATTCCACAGTCTCTGGCCGTTTGAAGCCTCGGTGGGCTCCAAACAGGTCCCAAATCCCGGGGGCACCCAGGTTATTCCTGCTCCAGGAATACAACCTGCCCAGGTTATTCCTGCTCCAGGAATACAACCTGCCCAGGTTATTCCTGCTCCAGGAATACAACCTGCCCAGGTTGTACCCTGGGCACCCCAGGGGTCACAGCCCCACCAAACCCACAGAGCCAGCCTGCTCCCATCCCTGCAGGAGAGCACCCTCCTGCTTGTGAGGGCATTCCACAATCCCTTGGGGAACGAGGGAACACTCAGGGCAGGTTTCAGTGAATTAATGAACTCGCTCTGAGTTCCTCCTCCTTGCTGAGGAAGTGGGGTGAGCCAGTCTGGGGTGGGAACTGCAGGACACAGCTTGCACTGACCCCTCATACCCTGAGTCCCAGCACATCCCAGCAGCAGCACAGGAGCTGGGGCACTTGGGCTCTTTCACACCAAGCCCAATTTCAAAGAAATACAATTTACTGAATTCCTCCTCCTTGCTGAGGAAGTGGGGTGAGCCAGTCTGGGGTGGGAACTGCAGGACACAGCTTGCACTGACCCCTCATACCCTGAGTCCCAGCACATCCCAGCAGCAGCACAGGAGCTGGGGCACTTGGGCTCTTTCACACCAAGCCCAATTTCAAAGAAATACAATTTACACAAACCAAGAGCCAATAAAGTCACCCTATTTCAGGATATTTTTCCTCACCTGCTATTGAAGGTTGAATCCCAGGGACTACTGACATTGCCACACCTGCTGCTGCAGCACTGCAAATCTGAGTTATTGTGTCTGTTCTCTCCAAGCCAAGACCCAGCAGACTGAGGGGATGCTGATGAACGTGAGCTCTGAAAACCTTTTACTCATCCAGTACCAAATGCAGAGGGAAAGGACGTATTTGGGGCAGTATCTCTACGGTATGAAACTCCCTCCTAAAGCAATTCAAAGCTATCACGGCACAACCACCCACCCACCCAAAGTTATCAGCTAAAGCCATACAGCAGCTTGGTTTCACCAACAGTCAGTGACTTCCCTGAGACCAGCACTCCAGGGGTCATGGGATTTGCAAACCCCATTAAACCCCACATCTCTTGGCAGAGCAGGAAAAGCAAGTTAAAGACCAAACCCACTTACAGCGTAAATATTCAAACAACAGGAAGCAAATACCATACAGCAGCTTGGTTTCACCAACAGTGAAACCATGACTCCAGGGGTCATGGGATTTGCAAACCCCATTAAACCCCACATCTCTTGGCAGAGCAGGAAAAGCAAGTTAAAGACCAAACCCACTTACAGCGTAAATATTCAAACAACAGGAAGCAAATACAGGTCAGCACCAATATCATTGTAAAAATCTCAAAATTTTCAAGCCAACCGTGATGTTTTCAGAACTTACCTCCCAGGCAGAGCACATGGCTTTGCAGTGCTAAAGCTGGTCAGATTTAACCACAAACCCATAAAGCAGCAGTTTTGACCCTGATAAGGCTCCCCATCATCTTGCCAGGCTGCAAAGCAGTTGCTGAAGAGATTTTGAAGACACATATAGAAAGCAGCCTCCATACTCTGCCTTGGTGCCTCCTGACACCTCAGGAGTATCAAACCACCCTGCAACCCCTTTAAGCGCAGAGGAGCTGAGGTGTTTGGGAGAGGTTAAAAGGGGTTAAAAGTTAAAAATGAGGTTAACAGTGATGCCCAGGGTTGGTTTTGTTCAGGTGTGCTCACTGTGGGGGTGAGAGACCCCCACACAGACCACATCCACTGGTGGGGAAGGGGGGCAGCAAGGACAGGGACACAGAGGGCTGTGCTGAGGCCACCAGTCCACATCTAACACCTGACAACTGCTCCTCCTGCAGCCAGGAACCTGAGCATAAGCACGGCAGAGCGGGAGGAATTCGAGCAGCACGCGGCGTGCCTGGGGCTGGGGGCAGAGCAGATCGTGTATGCGCCGTGGAGAACGGTACCGAGCACCCCGGGCCACCAAAGCCACCCCGGGCTCCAGGCAGGGCTGCAAGAGCCAGGCTGCGCCTCCAGCTGCAAACTGGGCTCTTGGAAATACAATTGTAAGGTGTTGGGAATTATTTAGAGGGTTAAATAATCACAGGCGTGCTTCAGGTGAGGTTTAAAATAGCACCCCTAAAGCAAATGCCTGCACCTGAGCATCTCCCCAGGGAGCCCTGGTGACAGCCTGCTGACCCTGCCAGGGGGAACTGGGCAAGGGATTTTTGCCCTCAAGTTACTGATTTTGCCTTAAAACCCCTGGTTCTGCTCCCTAGCAAAGACCAGGTGTCACAGAAGCTGCAAAAAGAGCAGGAAGCCCCAGGGATTTTTTTCCTTCAGGTTTTCCACCAAAACATTTAACCAGGTCCAGTGGTCACCTCTGCCACCTGATTTAAGACATTTTATCCTACAAGTGACCCAGATCCTGAGTCAGCTTGACAGAGGCTCCTGTTTGCAAAGTGAAGGTGGAAAACATCTTACCTTGGCTGCTCTGTCCTGGTCACCTGCTCATCCACATCAGCAGGCTCTGAGTTTTCAGGGGTGCTCAAAACCCCACTCCAAGCCCCCAGGATGGATCCAGCATTGTCCCCAACACTTCTCCAGCCTCAAGAGGCTGCTTTTAAAACTGCCCCACAGGTTGAGGGGAATGTAGGACAGAGGCAGAGGGGGAAACCCTGGGAATGGGGCTGCACCTGGGGCAGGTCTCCTCTCCCATTTAGCAATTGAGCAGCACCTGGGAGGCAGAGCCCAGCTCCTCTACATTGACTGCATGCAGCTGTGGACTGGGAGGGTTGCAGTCTCTGGATCACATTTAAATTTGGGCAAAATGAGGGGAATTAATCAGGACTGTCCATGCCTACAAGTTCTGGTATAATTGGGGTTGGAGTTACTGGCGAAAGTAACCCACTGCACCTGAGTAAAGAACCAACTAAACAAACACAGAAAACATTTTGGGGCCCTTTGGGGCTGGAGGAGGTGGATGTGAGCAGAGCACAGGAGCAGACTCACAAAGCCCCTGCCAGCTGCAGGCATTAACAGAACTTAACCTCTGCTGAGTGCCTGAGCAGCACAAGCTTTCTGTTTCCCCCAAAATCCGAGTTCCCCCTTTCCTTCAGAGCACACATCACCCAGCTTTGCCCCAAAAACCTTTTCCTCTTTCCAGCACAGGCATGGAAAATGGCAGCAGCAGGTGCTGAGTGCCTGGGCAAGCACAGGGAAGCCCTCTTAGACATAACCATCTAAAAGAGGAGAGGAAAATCTTATTTCTTGAGTACATTCTCTGATGTTGGCACCTTGGCAGATTCCCTTACCCTGTTTTTGGTTTTTTTTGACAGGAGGTGTGTCGAGTGAAAGCAGCTGAAGGCAGCAACAGCCCCCAGCCAGAGCCCGTGGCTGCAGCCACAGCATCCCCTGCTGCAGGCACTCCCTGACCTGGCACTGCAGGGAACTGACCCCACACAGGCAATAAATGTTTTCTTCAAATTAGATACAATTTGGTGCCAAATTGTTTGAGAGCAGAGGGTTCTGAAGATTTTCAAAAAGAAAGCAAATACCCAATTCACCTTGTGTGTCATCCAGCTAGGAGTTGGGGGAGTCAGCCTGGAGCAGTGAGGTTGGAAAAGTGCTCTGCCAAAAAGCAGCGCTGCAGGGCAGCAGTAAGAGAGACCAGCCAGGAGAGGGCAATCATTAACTGTTTTAAATAAGCAAACCGAGCATTTCAGGAGTAACTGGAATATAGAGAAGGCTGAAACTTATCTGGAACTGTGCAGCCCGAGGAAAAGGGGGCTTAGCTAAAAGGGACCACCCAGTTCCCCTGACAGCAGCTTGGCTCCCAGGTGGGACAGATGTTCCTGCCCAAATCCTCTGGACCAGGTGAGTGCTCCCTGATAATGTCCATCCACAGCTTGCTTTGCACCCGTGTGTGACACTGAGAAATTATCCTCCTGCCAGAGGGAAGGGGTGCTAACCCAGCCCAGCCTGCATTTTTAGTTTTCAGAGAAAACATCACAATTTCTCACTTCTCAGCAAGCTCAGCACCCTGGAGAGGAGAAGTGCCAAGGATGACATTGCTCTCTATGCCTCCAGTACAGCCCTGCCCTCGTCAGGCCCCTCACACACCCTTATCCCACCCCAAAGGGGGTCAGCACCATCACTGCCATTGTAAAAGTGGGTGAGTGTAATGAGAGACTGCTGCTGCATGTCTGGAGAGTAATTCAGTCTCAGCTCGTAATTAAGCACTGAAAATATCTCTCTTCCTTAAAAAGGAAGAAAATGAGAGAAGCTGCAGCAAGCTCTGTGACTCCCTCTGGAGCTCCAGGGTGCTCTGTCTCTGTCCAGCTGCCCTTACCAGGCAGAATTTCAGTGTTAAGCCTTCGGAGTGACAGCTCTAGCAGAAATGAATTTTACAAAATCATTAAGAATCAGAATCATTAAGGTTGGAGAAGACCTCCAAGGTCACATCCAACCCCCAAGACCAATCCCCACCTTCTCAACCAGAGCACCAATCCAGCCATTCCTTGGACACTTTCCAGGGATGGGGACTCCACCACCTCCCTGGGCAGCCCCTTCCAGTGCTTGACAAATCTTTCAGTGAAGAGATTCCTCCTGCTGTCCAGTCTGAACACCCCCTGGCACAGCTTGAGGCCATTCCCTCTCCTGCTGTCCCTTGTTCCCTGGGAGCAGAGCCCGACCCCCACCTGGCTGCACCCTCCTGTGTCAGGGAATTGCAGAGTGAGGTTTCCCCTGGGACTGCTTTTCTGCAGGATGAAATTCAGCCCATTCCCTCCAGGTCTCGAGGCACAGGCACCCAGCCAGCCCTTGCTTCACCCCCTTTATCAGCTTGTGATGTGAAACAGGACTCCCCAAGAGCACAGGGGGGCTGAGGGGGTGCTGGCAGCAGCCTCCAGGGCTGCATTCAAGGATCCAGCTCAGCTGACACCACTGGAGAGCTGTGGCTCAGATTACAAAAACTCAGACTTTATGAGTAGATTTATAGCTGAATAAAAGCCTTGAATTACAGTAGGAGACATAATGAAAAAACAAAGCCAGTCTGGCCCCCACAGCAAGTTTTGTTAACCAAATCAGAGGCCACTGGCACTACCAGCTGTGGCTCCTGAATGACCTTCAAGGCTAGCTCCTGGCTGCGTTGTAATTAATGAAAAAACTTGTACAAAAAGCCTTTATTTTGAAAATAGTGTAAGCCAGGTTCTTTCAAGGGGATAATTGGACTGCAGAGCTTTGTTTTTTTCTGGGAAATTCACTTCTCTGAACAGAGTGTTGTGGATACTGCAGAGGTGAGCAAAGTCCAGGAATACTCAGAGACACGTAAACAGAGTCTGAACATCCCTGACTCATCACCGCTATCAGCCTTGATCTTGCTGGCTTTGTTTTTAAGAATTCTGTTCTCCCAGGTCCTCACAGTGAGAATCCTTCCCACTGTCAGTGTCCTTGGTGAGAATTAACCCAATAAACCACAGAGAAAGAGATGGAGACATGGAATCTCTTTATCAGACCTTTATTAGCAGACTGTTCCCTACATGAAGAATCCGAGTTAGATTTGCATTATAACAATTTGTGGTTACAGCTACAAAGATGGTTGTCATTTTGCATTGATTTTTGCATTCTGATATTCATATTCTCATTAGGCCACACTGGTAGGAAGGAGCCACTGAAGAATTTATGACAGGTCTCAGGAAGAGGGGGGTGGAAAGAAACTCTTATCACTAATCCATTGTTGGTTAGATTTCCACGTGGCTACTACTGACAGCACTGAGAGTGAAGGCAGAGTCTCACCTGGGAGACTCTCCATGAACCACCAAAATCTGTCAGAGAAAAAAGCAGCTGTTTGAGTGCTAGCAAATCCTTTTCCCATTTCTCACACACATCTCCAGTGTCCTCTTGCACGTGATGAGCACTGGCTCAGCAGCAGGGTCTGCTGATCCAGCCCTGAAGCACAACTGTAGCAGCTTGTGTCCAAGTGCAAGCTTCCTTCCATCTCTCTGGAAATGTGTATTGTCTTTAGTCCCTGAGATTTCTCTCTTCCCCCCTTACCTAAAAACTCCCCCAAGCATTCTTAATTAACTGTTGTGACATCCAACATCCACAGACCTTCCACTTCCCAACTTCAGCCATCCCCCAAAGCCTTTCTGCCGTGCACAGAGGCAATTCCAAGCTAAGGCAAGCCTCACAGTGCACCCTCTCCCCAAGGTTCTGCTTCCTCCTCTGCTCCCTTCTCTCCCATGGCTTCTTGCTACAGAATTTCTCTGGGCTGAGGTCCTCCAGCAACAAACCCAGACGTGGGAAAGGCAGTTGAAGCCCCAGAGGGAAGGACATGAGTGACTTTAGCATCCCTGCCCACGACTCAGCTGTGTGATGTAAAAGAACTAATAGAGAACTTTTTAAAACAGGAGAAATACAAGCACAGTAACAATATTTAAACAAACCTATAAAAATAGTCTGAAATAACTCTGTTCAAATAAATACAAAATAAATATGCTTTAAGCAGTAAAACAGTGGAATGCAACGCTGGTCCATTTTACCCAAAATGAAAAGTTGGGTGAGGATCTCCCAGGCCTCAGAAGCTGGATCCTATTAACTAAAGCAGCCCATAATGCTATCAGAGAAATTTTAAAGCCATCTCTTTCCCTTAGCCTTATGAAAAGCACCCTTTGAAAGGCAAGCAAGCATGTCCTCAGGACTGAAATCTCCCCTCTCCCAGTGACAGCCCCTCTCCCTAACACCCCTTCCCACAGCAGACATTCCTGACTTGGGGCCTCCACGGCACCAATGGAAACCTGAACATGGATCTACCAAGAGGTCTAAAGAGATAAGATAGCAGCATAGGCACGGGGTTTGGAAAAGGTTCACGAGCTCTCCTTGGCACCAGGCAGGATGGAATTCAGAGGTCCATGCAGGGGCTCTCGTGTCGTGCTGGGAGCACAGCTGCACAGGAGCTGGGAGTTGCTGTGTCTGTTCACTAAAGCCATGCATCACTGTGCCAGGCAGCCCAGGGCTCTCCTGCCTTCCCCTTTCCAAGCCCCTGCAGAGAATAAGACAAGCCAATCCCGGCATGCAAAGGATACAGGCATGCAGGCTCTAGTCTGCTGCTTCTGTTAGTAAGTGCATCTTGTTAGTGGGTTTATGAGACACACTTAAACCTATAAAAAATAAATAATCCTAATTCTTCATCAGGCTGGCTTAAGTACTTCAGCCTGGCTGGATAAACCACTGCCCACCAGCCCTCCAAACCAGTATAGGTCAAAATTACATTTCATGTCAATTCTTGGAAGCAGAACATGAATGTCTCCCACCCAAAGGAATATTTGTAAACATAACAAGCCTGGTGTGGCAGCAGCTCCTACACAAGGTTTGTACAAATTTAAACAATGGGCAGGAAGTTAAACAACTGAATGGAAAAAGCAGCTCTCTGAATGGAAAAGAAGCTCTTTCAGCAAGTCAGAAGGTGCTCATCTGTAGGCAAACAGCTCTGTACAGGCAACACGCTGAGAGCAGACCTGTAACCCAAATTTTTGCTACTCTGTCATACTGCTGGGAACTGACCTCAGCAACTCCCACCTTAAGATCTCCCAGGAGTTCAGCTCCTGGTCTCCCAAAAGGCCCAACAAAAAGGACCTTGTGATGGTTTATGTGGAGCTCTGAGTAGCAAGATGGCAAAGGACACCAGATCCTCCCCTCCCCCTTCCTTACTGACTCACAATCTGAGATTTCACAGCTTTGCTTAGTCAGCTTAGTGTCGACACATTCACAGAATGAGAGATGGCTTATATGTCTTGGGATTGCATCCCAAGATTTCAGAGTTCCAAGTCCTCAGCATCTCCTGGTCACCGTGAGTCCACGCCCAGAGTCATCTTCAAGTTTTCATACACCACATAGCTGATGCTCACAGCTGGGATCACCTTCATGAAGTTGGGGGCCAGACCCCGGTAAAGCCCAAACGCTCCCTCTGTCTTCAGAATGTGTTTGAACAGTCCCCTCATGGTCACTTCAGGAGCACCCTCCACTGAAGCTGCAACAGGGAAAACCACAATAAATAATGCAGCCTACGTGGTGAAAACACTTTTGTTTCCAAGAGCAGTAGAGATCCATGTGCTTTCACATGTTCCCAGAGCAAAGGTGCTTTGTGGGGGACAGCATTAACTGCTGAGCTACCCCAAGTGTTTCCTCAAACTGTTCTGCAGATGCCCTCAGCCCAGAACTGCTGATCTGAGCAAAACAGAACCTCTGTCCTGGAGGTCCTTGGCCACAGAGGTTACAAGGCAGCACAAAGTCCACTGTCCCCTTGCAGCATCACAAACAGCCCGTGGCTCAGCTCTGGGGGCCAGCTGAGGCCGTTGTTGCAATGCTTACACTGAAGAACTTCTAGCCTGGCTCAAAAACAAAGGCAGGAGTTCCCACTGTTCCAAAAGTTCTCACCTTGGGCCTGCATGCGTGTCCTCACGAGGGCCAGTGGGTAACTGGCAAGCTGTCCACAGGTGCTGGAGATGGTGCCACAGGCCAGCAGGACAAAGACCCCAGGGTCAGCGCTGTTGACAGCGTAGCGTTGCAACCAGGTGTTTTTTAGTGTCTGGAAGGAACAAGCCCAAGGTCAGCAGGGAAGAGGCAAGCAAAGGAGTGTCACATTTCATGAAAGATCTAGAGTAAAGGCCCAGAAAGTTCCAGGCAGGTTCAGCCAAAAGCACAGGACTTCTCAAGTCTTTCTGAGCTGCTGTTGCCATAGTGCCTGGGGAAAATCCTCCCTTTAATTTTCTGCTGCAATTTTCCCATGAAGAAAACAAACAAGGGACCATGAATGATGTTGACTATGGTTTATGAACTAGAATCATCATATTGGATTATCTTTTAAGCCATTTTGGGGTAAAAAAAGTACATTTGTGCCCCATAAGGCTGTTCAAGAAAGCTTTGATAAATTACTTGAACTCCTGTCATGACTGATAGGTCTGACAGTGATAAGGCCACACATGGAGCACAGCCCTACAACAGTTTAACAATAACATAAAACATAACATAGTAATTGTTAGGCTTAACCTAACAATAGGGTAAAGGCTTCATACCTCATAGACTGCCAGGTCAATACCAGCATATGGAATGATTCCCAGCATGTTGGGGATGTAGCCTTTGTAGAAGGCAGCCATTCCTTCCTTTGCAAGGATGTTTTTGGCACAGTCCAACATGCCTGAATATTGTCCTGTCTTCCTTAGAGCCATCCGTGTTTTCAGAACCTATATTTTGGAGTAAAAAAGTATATTTGTGCCCCATAAGGCTGTTCAAGAAAGCTTTGATAAATTACTTGAACTCCTGTCATGACTGATAGGTCTGACAGTGATAAGGCCACACATGGAGCACAGCCCTACAACAGTTTAACAATAACATAAAACATAACATAGTAATTGTTAGGCTTAACCTAACAATAGGGTAAAGGCTTCATACCTCATAGACTGCCAGGTCAATACCAGCATATGGAATGATTCCCAGCATGTTGGGGATGTAGCCTTTGTAGAAGGCAGCCATTCCTTCCTTTGCAAGGATGTTTTTGGCACAGTCCAACATGCCTGAATATTGTCCTGTCTTCCTTAGAGCCATCCGTGTTTTCAGAACCTAGAAGACAAGAATAAATAGCATGAAGGCCTACAGGAGAATCAGCAGGAGAACAATGTGCAGATTAAGTCATTCTTAGAAGCACGACTGCCAGGACCACAGCAAGTGTCCTGCAAGCAGTACTGCTTGGTACCACCTCTGAGAACTCATTGATTAAATATCACAGTGCTGGTGTTCTACCCACATCCTCCCACCCCTGCCTTCCTGGGCTGGACTCAGCCTCCTGCCTCACCTCCATGGGGTAGATGCTGCTCTGTGCAATGGCCCCAGCCAGAGAACCAGCCAAGAGCCTCTCGTGGATCCTCAGCATTTCCTGGTCAGTACCAATGAACCGCTTGATCTGCAGAAGCCAGAACAGACACACATTGAGGCTCCCTGACTTATCTCAGCCATCATCTTCTTTTCAGCTCGTCCTTCTGCACTCAGAGCTGTGTGTGCCCTCACCTGCTCATAGGCCATGAACTTGATGGCTGACTCGGGTGCAATCTTGAGCACGTTGATGCCATTGCCTCTCCACAGCGACCTCGGGCCGCCCTCGCGGATCATCTGAGTGAAGCCGCCGATGATGCACATGTTGTTACTGCGCGAGGCGTGAACCTGGGGACAGGGACAAGCCTGGATTAGTTCCAGTCCCCATTACGACAGTGCAACGTTTTTCTGTAATCCAGGGACAAAAGGGCGCTTTTTTATTTACCCACAGAGTTGCCAAGGTTTTAATCCCTTCCAGATAACTGCTACAATGGGAAAAGCAAGTTTCTTTTCTTTTCTGCCAAGTCTAGCGTTAACTAATCAATCTAATCAATATCTCCCTCTGGAATGGGAGGAAAGGTTAAACAGGCAACTGTCTTGGCTTTGTCCCGTACCTAGCACAGGACCAACTACCCATCAACTTCTCAGCTGGTTCTAGAGCAGTGACAAAGCAGGCTAAAATCAAAATTTTCCAACTCCTTCCCAATGATAATACTGAATGCAAGCTTTGCCAACTGACCACCACATTCATTTCAACTCTCAAGGCCTCAAGGTCTCTCAAAGGAAAACAGGATTTTAACCTGTTTCACCAAAACCCAAATTTTCCATAAAACTGTCTACTTGCATTACTGACAATTTTGACATGTCTACTTCCAAAAAGATTCTCTGTACTTTTTCTAGTCAATGAATAATAACTTTTTAATATGACTTTGATTGCTCAAATAATTCAAAATTCTTTTTAAAATAGCAATAAGAGAATGACAAGATTAACATTGTACTGTGCTGATGAACATTATCACCTCCCAGGTAACCATAACTATTAACGGAATCTGCTCAGGTATTTAAACAAACTGGAACTTCTCCATCATACCTGCATGAGCACTTTCAAACGGTCCAAGGGAGCTGTGCAGGTTCTGGACACGGCACCTGCACCTCCACCTGCAACCAGATGTCTCCACCACATCCCTGTCTGCCTCTCTTCCACTGTGAACTCATCAGGGACAGTCAAATTCTCTCCTACATCGAAGATCTGCAAAAGGAGAAGGTGTTGAGAAATGCTTCATCAGCCAGTGATCTTGCTAAAGTTTTACTGCTCTTTGCGAGCACAAGGTGCTGAAGTACAGGATGGGCTCATTCCAAGCCAGCAGCTTATCTACAGCCACTAACTGCTGTGCCTGGCCACAGGAGCTGCCACTGCTAGAACATGTCACGGGGGAAACTCAGTTCTGATTTCAAGATTTCTCTCCAAGATCCTGGCAACTGCTAAACATTTGTCTACATCAAAATACTGCAGGTATTTGGGAACAAACTGACCCACTGCAGGCAGCTGCACGGCACAAAAGCTGGACCTCTCCAGAACCTTCCAAGCTCGCAGCCTGTTAAATGTCATTACGTACTATTCATGCACAGATAACTCCAGGAAGGATGGCTGCCTCTGGAATCAGGTTCTAGTTTTAACAGGTCCTGAACCAGCTGGGGCTGGCCACTGGCAGGAGCTCCTGGAGCTGCACACCAAGAGAACACCCCCAGCTCCCTGCAGTACTGCAGTCGTCATCACCCGTGCCAGCAGCTGTGACAGTGATATGTGGCAAGATTACAGCAGAGGACAGGAAGCAATTGAGCTTCAAGGGCTACAGGGAAGCTGTGAACCATGAAGAGAAAGATAATGACTGCTGATAGCAGCTCCTGGAGGCCAGGACTTGGACCAAGAAGCTGGGCAAAGACTGAGACCTGTTGTACAGGAGCTATTTCTTACCGTGGAGTGCTTCCAGTACAGGATGATTTCAGGAATGTTCTCCACGGGGTGCAGCAGGTGATAGTCTCTCCACTCATTCCAATCAATTGTCATTGTCCCATTTTTATCCATGCTAAAAAGATTGATCATCAGGTGAGTACAGACTCCCACTGGGTGACAAATTCCTCCTCCCCTTCCCTCTGATTATCCAGGCCTACACCAAAAAGAGCTTTGCAAAGCAACTACTAAAAGACTTCTAAGGAGACACAAGACAAAGCCAGGAAAACTTCTGTTCACCAAACAATGCTGAGTAGAAGTGGGCTCTCTCTTTCCTCCCCTCTCTCTCCCTTCTAACCAGCCCACAACAGTATTTGCAACCCCTCCTACCAAATTCAGGGACATAACTGGCACTGAAGGGAAAATAATACTTACTAGGTGACAGGACCCCAGAAGTGTCCCGTCCTTATTCTGACACACAGGCACACAGACAGAGGGAAGGTAGCAGAGGAAAAAAAGAGGAAAAAACAGCACAAATAAGTGGTTGTTAACATGTTAGTGCCACATGCATAAAGCACTCAGCATTTCCAAAGAGCAACTGCACAGTCCCTCTCCACAGCAGCAAGCTCAGGGCAGCAGGACAGTCAGACAGGGATGCAAATCAGCTTAGGTGCAAGCACTTCCCCTCCACAGGTCAGAGAGAGACTCTGACAGTAAGTCTCAATAAAGCATTATGATTTTATAATTGTATGCCAATTCACAGGGAAAAAACAAATCAGAAAGTAATAGGAAAAAAGGGAGGAACCAAAGTCTCTGGAAAGTGCATACAGGAGAAAAAGAGATGGGTTCCATGTCCCTGTATTTCTTTCTAGTTCCCTCGACATAGAACAGAAAAACCAGTGGAATCTTCACCTCTTCAGTATTTTCTCAGCCTGCTGTTCAGAGATCTTGACTCCCAGGTCCCGGAGAGACTGGACAATCTCCTGGGCATCGATGCGGCCTGTCAAGATAAGCCAGTGAGCTCAAGGACACATATTATAGGCTAACACACACACCAGTCCACCCCTGAGCATGAGAAAGGGGTTTACCATCATTCTTTTTATCCAAACTCTTGAAAACCAGTCTCAACTTCTTTTCATGGTCTTGCAGATAGTGAACAAATTCCTCAAAATCCAGCTGCCCGTCCAGGTCTTTGTCTCCAGCCTTCACAATTTTCTGTTCAGAAAACAACCAAGAACTGTCAGTTCCTTTGTTCACTCAGACAGATCTATCTCCCCTTCTACCACCTTTAAAACATTTCCCATACAACTGTGACTTTTTCTCCAAAAAGTAGCTGACAGAATTGTACTTCTTCTAAGAGAGTTGAGCAACGCAGTAGCGTACAAAAGTCACCTGCTTCCAACTGTTTCCCAAAGTCCATTACACACATGAAATGCCTCATGTTTTTATCAGGGATATTATGCTAGTGTCATGTGTCTAATCTCAGGACTGTACCTTGATTTACACCTTGCAAAGTCCTTGTGGAGGTTCTAGAACTAAGTATGAGTCAACAGATCTACATAAAAAGTGAATCAGAAAACTTGAGCTTATAAAAGAAACTGAACAGGAGAAGGAATTTCATGTCTGCTACAATCCTTAGAGAAGTAAGCTCCCTCTGGCAGTAACTAACTCCAGCCAGCAAAATCCTGTCCAGCTCTAGTGAACACAGCCAAAGATAAAAACCTTTGTGAACTGGTTTAGGCACCCTGAAGCTACGTGCTTTAATTACACAAGTTTCCATGAGATGCATAGAGAGCAAGAATAGGTTCTTAGTAGGACAAAGCTAAAATCAAGATCAAACTGTGCCAGACATCTAGGACAAGGCAAATGACTAATTAACTCACTGAGGCAATAGCCCATGGACTGTCCTCTCTAAGGGCACATGGCTGCATGTTGACAGGTGAGGTGATCTCCAGACTGCAAGAATGTGGCTCAGGGAGTTCCTATCCCCCTTCTGATTCAGTCACTTGCCTTTGACAGCCTTTAAGTCTTTTTCAACATCAGTGAGCAACACTCAGTGAGGTGTGATTCAGTCTAGTGCATCACCCAAAGTTTTGTTTTAGTTCTTCTAACATTTATGTTAACAGCAGACGGATTGTTAAAGAAGCTCTGAGCTGACATGAAATGGGTTAACCCTCTGTTCACCAGTATCTTGTTCAATATTTAGCCTTCAAAGTATTAGGCAAGCCTAAACTCACTGTGATATGTCCTCAGTCTATGACCACCAGCCCCCTTCATAAGCCATAAGTCTTTGTTTCAATGTCATTTTAAATTACTTAAGAACGAAATAACTTGCTATTGAAACGCTCTCTCTCACCCAGCAAGTCCTGTCTCTTTAGCCCTAATGCTATGAGGATTATCCCTAATCACTTTATGAACCTTAAATAAGAAAGTGCTGTCCCAGCTGCCCTGACCTCCAAGGTATGCCCAGTATTCCTAACCTGCCATTTATCATATGACCGTTGTGAAGTTCAGATACGACCTCACATTCAACGTGTGGGCTAAATATAGACCAACACCCCTCTCCTGTCAGCACATGGGCTTGAACAGCTGAATCAGGGCTTCCCTCTCACTGGCAACCCCCCACCAGTTGACAGGCATTAATAATTTGGAGGCACTGTAAGAGAGATGTGACTCTGCAACTGCTCCCTCTCTCTCAGCTGCAGAAATGCAGCCCGAGCGATCAGAGACCGCAGGCAATAAAACCTTTGCCCTGTTCACCTTCCTCCCCCACAATCACAGCATCAAAACGCTGCCTGCCCGGCAGTAACCCACAGCACACGTGTGAGGGGTGAGAAAGCCAAGCTGCCAGCATCTTCTCTGGAGGTGTGAACAAGTATCTGCCTGCACCTCTTCACTTCCAACAGCAAACACCAAATCTGGCCATTAACAGCTATTTTGGCTGCAGAAGTTCCTGTGACAGCCCTGAAGGCTGTGACACCTTCAGTCACAGCCCCTGCAGCTCACTGTGGGAACACACACACCTTCCAGCCTGCTCTCCATGTCTTTGTAGAGGTGTAAAAAGCGTCCCCTGCTTGGCTGATCAATAATCAGCTCTCTGGGCTCTTGACAGCCTGATCATGAAAAAAAAAAAGTAGCACCAAGACGAAAGCAAGAGCTGTGACACATCAGGATGGAGAACTCCATGGATTCAGTGCATGTTCCTTCCACAGCCAAGCAAAAGGTTCTTGCATAACCTTCCCCAGCTCAGCCCACCCACCCTGGCTGAGTCACTCACTGAGCTGCTTTCCTGCTCACAGTACAAACCTGCTCACCTTCACCAGCTTCAGCTGACTCTACATTACAGCCCTGCTGTCAGGAAGAGGCATGTGGGAGGATGTAAGAAGGAGGAAGAGGATGTGAAATGCTGTATCTGAACAGACCCATAGAAGCAGAAGAGTCCACAGTTTGGAAAACCCATTTTTTCTGTTTAACTCACATCAACTGGTTTAAACAGTCTTATAGGCACTGAGACCTCACCCAATTCAAACCAAAAGAATCAAAAAGAAAAGAGCTCGCTCCATGCCGGTTCAGCAATCCCTGCCAAGGGGCACGAGAAGTATTTCCATGCTTCACTGTTATTACAACAGAGCCATGAGGACCTTCTCCCCCTCCCAAGCAAGGCACTGAATGTGTCAGACACCACCTCCACCGTTCCCTCCCTCCCTTCCATTCCTCTCAGGACCGTACCTGCTTCCACTGGCGGTAGGTGGAGAATTCCTGGGAAGGAATGAGGAGGCTGAGTCGGAAGATGGATTTGAGTTCGGCCGGCAGCCCCTTCGACTCAAAGTACTCAAACTCCGTCTGCCTCTCCCCGAACACCGGCACGTACAGACAGAGGCAGAGCATCTTTCCGAGCCCGACACTCAGCTGCCCTGCTCACCCCGACCGGCACGGAAGGGAAGTAAAACTGAGTGATTCCCCGCAGCTAATTTCAGCAGCCAGTGGAAAGGAAATGCCAGCAAGTCTCATGACACACGCCTATGAGCGAGCCGGGATTGGCTGCACAAGCCCTGCCCTTCTACTTAAAAGGGAAGCGGGTGCGGGTCCCGCCCGCCGAGCCGGCGCACACGCGAGCCGCCTGCCGCTGCCCAACGCCCGATCCTCACACCGCACTCACCGCCACTTAACCCTTACTGCCTCTCTTAACCCACTGTGGGGTGCCTTACAGTCCTTTCGCATCTGATCAGTCCTTTTCTGAGCCTGTTCTCACTTCTGTGGGGATTTATACATATGAGCACCAGTCTTGACCACAATCTCTCCCATAGTGCAACACAGAAGGACTATCACTGCCTTCCCAAAATTATTGTTTTAAAGTGTATTAAGAACGCGATGCCAGCCACTTACTGCTTTAATACAAGTTTAGGATAGCCACCTAAAGCAGAAGTTTTCCACTTTTACAAGGTTATTTTGTTATGTCAGAGTTGAGTGGCTTTGGTTGCAAGTTCTCCCAAAACCATTTGTGCCAGCTAAGAGCAGGCAACCCCTGCACACAAAGATCTCTCCCCTCTGTAGCACTCCAGTTACCAACACAGCAATAAAGCCTGTGGAGGTTTGTCATTGAGCCAAATACAGAGAAAATCACCCAAATCAAGGGCAGGCTTCTAAACAGCCCCAGCTGCTTCTAAGCCTCCTAGCTAAGCATCCACACAGCAGTTACACCAGCTTAATATTTTCATCCTCTTCTGACTCCAATTAAACATTGCAGTCAGTGTGTGATACAAGAAGTGTCCTGGGCAGAACAACATTTTCCAGTTTCTACCCTGGACAGTTTAACTGCTTTGTAAGCGAGTTCCTGAGCTCCCATTAGGAGCAAGCCAGGCTGGAGGGAGTGTGCCACAAGCACCATTTAATGCAGGTGTAATTACAGCTTTCTGAGCATTTGGTGCAGTTTGAGGTACAGGGTAACACCTAGATCTCCAGAGAGAGTACCAGTGTGCAGGAAGTAACAATGCTGTTAGCACAGAATCACTGACTGCTGACATGAATTTTAAATAAAGTTATAGTCTTGTATTAATCAAAGAAAAGCTATCACGCAGGGAAGATGCAAAAGCCATAGCCAATAACCCAAACACTGAAATCCTATCTGCACCAGAAGTAACAAAATGTGTTTGCTGAACTGGTTCAAGCCAGCCAGGATAACAGCCTTCCCCAATGCTGCGGACACAGCAACATTTTCTAGTGTTTGTTGCGTTTGAACAGCCTGCCTGACAGAGCAAAGTCCAACCAGCACTCCCCTCCTCAGGCCCTCATGCACAGGGTGCCTGGATGTCTTTTCTGTGATATTTTGTTCTCTGCAGCAAAGCCAAGGTCTGCATTGCAATGTTCATGGAGCTGCACGTCAATCACACAAATAGGGAATATTTAATCTGTGGCTTAATTTCAAGGATTTTTTTTTTAAAGCTTAATGGATCACGACCCACAGCAACTCAGTACCCTTGGGATTTGTGACCTACACTGGTGTCCTCTGCCCTTCCTGGGGCACCTCACCTACCATGGCACCGTGGCCAGGTTACCTAACTCGGCTTAACCTACTCCCTGCTGACGTCTCTGCATGAAAACAGGATCTTCTCAGGGACTCCAGATCCTCTTAAAGATCAGCTGCAGCAGCTCACTGCATGCATGCCCACAGCACACCCCAGCCTTCCCACCAAGTCCAGTCTCACTGCAAGCAGCACCCCAATGATACCTACACCCCACTGTCCACCAAATGCCCCCAGCGAGGGGAGCAGAGCAGAAACCCCCAGCAACAAGTAGTAAGTGAACAAATCTAACTCAGATTTGCTTCACAAAGCCTTAAGATCCTCCGTAGTCCTTCCCACGAGTTGCCAAGCATCACTATTATAGCTGCTTGGCAGCTCAGTTGCTATGCCAACATGATGCAGATTTTCCTAAGAAACTCTGTTTGGACTTGGCAGCTAGAGACAAAAGGCAAAATCGGCACATTTTAGGCAAAAAAGCCCTTCTACCTACGTCAGAGGAAAAGAGAAAGCTAATGAAGTTAAAGCTGATTTTAAGCAGGGTATTAATTACAGAACAGTGAGCTAAGAAGGAGAGACAGATTACAAATGAAGTTTATACCAGCAATTCATGTTTTAATGACAAAGGGAACTTAAACGAGTTTTAAGAAGTTTTTGTATTTCAGCTTTAAAAATCCTGGTAAAGCTGGAAATACTCAAGAGCCAGGCAGCTCTCCAAAGCTGCAGGGATCAGTGCTCCTGGGACACTGCTGTGGGGTCACTGGGCACGTCTCAGCACACGCAGAGCCAGTCCCACTGCCCCAGCCCCTGCGGGCAGCAGCACACACAGTCCAGGGCTTCAGGCACCAGCTATGGACAGTACATCCCTCATTAGCACTGTCTATTCCTGACCAAAGCAAGGACAGGGCACAGAGCTCAAATGAAGTCACTCCTCACTGATATTTCCATCCACCAATTCCGACACTGAAATGACACATTTCTGGGCCATGTGGAGCCAGCCTGGCTAATACCCTCTGCAGTTTCCTTGATGACAAGAAAAGTGAGCCATGAAGGAAGGCAAAACCAGCTCTTTCTCGCTTCAGCAAACGCATTTTCATTTTATTTATAGGATTTGGTTCTTTTAAATGCTGCATGAGGTACCAGTTTCCATACCCTGCCATCCCTGCTAACCTTTCCAAGTCACTTGTACGCTTCTAGGCATCTGCTTCATCACTGGTTTACTACATCACCTCCAGAATGTACCTCCCAAGGGATGGAAAGATGCAGCCATACAAGGAGCAGGAAAGTATGCTGTTTCATTTTGAATTTGCTTTGCTAAAAAAAAAGGCTCTAAAAATATCAAGTACCAGCGAGCGTCACAGTCACGTAACATCCTCCTTCAGAGGCAAAACAGCTTTCTGGGCTCCAACCCTATTGCTAGAAGGTTTCACTGGGTTCTGCTGACTTGGTCTTTTTGAATTTCTGGAAACTAGCTTATAATTAATTGGATAGTACAGAAAGTCCTCACAAAGCACAGAGAGTGTACAGCGTATGAAGGAGGGGAGTTAATGATTTAAGAGACCCCAGCAGAGTAAAGAGCTGCAACCAGCCAAGGCTTTGCCAGGGGAGGGATAAGAGCCCAGGCACAGCAGAGAGCACTATGTGATATTTGACATAAAGGTAACCAGGGAAGGTGACCTGTTCCACCGACAACACACGGATCCAAAGTTACAAGTCCAGATGGTGACATCAGGGGCAGATCATGCCTGTTTCCTGTGTACACAGATCCAGGGCCAACATAACACATTTGCAATCAGTATTTTCTCCCCATATTTGCAATAACAGCCTCGTGTTGGAACAGCTTTGAACAGGCAAACATCTGAGGAGGAACACAGCAATGACAAGTAAAGATTGAAGAACCAAGGCCAGGAAGCCCCTCCAGTCAAGTTTATGGATACACATCAATTCCTTACAGAAACCCCAGCACCAGGTGTGATATTTTGTGTGGATTTAGAAGAGAAGTAGTAACAGGTGTTTTTACAAAATGAAGTGGCCCACCAATCAAGAGACTGCTCCCAAGGTTACAGCCAGCCAGAGGCAGAGAACAAAAGCCCCCATTTTCTATTAACACCTAATAACACTTTGCTCACAGTGGTTTATTATCTATCCCTAAGGCTGTACAAGACTTTTCCCAACACTTCTCCTTCAGAGAGGTAATTGGAACACTGATATCTGATCAAGCACAAACAAGTCATTGCATCTTAACTGTCCATCAGCTGAGCCATGGGCTGGATGAAGCATAAGCCAGCCTGAACTGCAAGGTGAAACATATCTGCATAATCCTCAACAGAAGAGCTTTACACTGCATTTTACATTACAATCAGGGCAAGCTAAAATTACACAGTCACAACCTCCTGGCAGATGGGCAGTTACTTCCTAAGATAGCAGTAACTCCATTTTACCACATCCTTCTCCTCTAGGTATTTCTCTATCAGCCAATCCTACGGTTCCTATGCAGCAGAACTTCCCAGGGTCACACAGGAAAGAGGAGACTGGTATCAGCTTTCAGAGAAAGCTTTATTTCCAGGTGTGAACAGATGGACTCTCCCTGACAGAGAGACCATTGTTCTCTGGAAGACACAAGAGATTTTCAGCCCTATAATTCCAAGGTTTTCGTCACCACTTCCTTCAGTTCTGAGCCTCTGTCCTTCTTCAACCTCTGTGCACCAAAGTCCTCCTGAAAACGCGCATGCTCCTTTTTTGGAAGGGGATGCACAGTGCTAACTGCTAAGGATAGAGATGAAGGCAAAAGTCCCTGCAGATTTTTCAGCCTGATTCAAGCAGGGAGTGGCTTCTGCTCCCTAGAATGTGAAATGCCGCCCTGCTTGTTTCCATTCAAAACAGCAGCAGAACAGATATTAATCCCCTCTACAATTTAAACCTATTCGTCCCTCATTTTAAAGAGAAAGCTTACAGCAACAATTCCCTGTGAAATAAACTGGATCCTGAAAGTCACACGCCCCTCTCCTTGCTGCAGTCCTTCAGTATGATCCCCACCTCCCACCCTTTGCAGCCCTTTTGCCCAACTCCTTCCCCCCTAATCCCGGCTCACACCCTTGGTTTTAAACCACATGTGGTCAGAGCTGACTGCACCATCCTCAGGGGAGACAGAGAGCACTTCCCTCCATTAAATAAGCCAGAACTGCAGTCGGCCAGCACTGTGCCGGGAGCTCCAGCACTAAACTAAGCAGCTTTTGTTCACCTCCCCCCAGACAAAGCCTCACCATTTATTCTCTGCCAACTGTGCGCCCCCACCACCTCCCCACTCTCACATCCCCTGGGAACTTCCCATCCTCATGCAGATTTTGGTCTCTCCCTTATGCCACCCGCTCCCCAGGGACAGTCTTTACTCTCTTCCGGGCTCTGCCATTCAAATAATACAGCCAGTTACTCATTTGCTCAAAATATGCAAGTTTTACCAAAGGCTTGCCAAATTACCAGAGACTGACTCCAGAACATTTTAGGATGCATTTGATTCTTTGCCGGTCTGGGCTGCAGGGGTGGGACTCGCCACTAACATGCATTATCATTCCCTGTCCTCTCAGTCATGCTTTTTACAAGTTGCCCAGGAGCCCTGAAGGCCCCCATATTCCCCCTTGCCCCTAAACAGCATTTTTCTCCCACACTTTGAACATCATGTTTGGAAGGTTAGATCACCTCCTCTCTTCAGTCACTCCCCTGCCCCCCGCCCCCTTCCTCTCTAGCAAGCACACACGTTACACCCTGCTCCCTTTTCCTGTTCCTCTCCCCCCTCCCCAAATTCACACACACAGCCGCTCACAC
Organism: Passer montanus; assembly: GCF_014805655.1. Classification (NCBI taxonomy): domain Eukaryota; kingdom Metazoa; phylum Chordata; class Aves; order Passeriformes; family Passeridae; genus Passer; species Passer montanus. The sequence goes on from NW_024369151.1 coordinate 5,193,095, forward strand.
ACTCCACCTGCAACACCCCTTCTCCCAGCAGACCACACACTCCACTGTCATGTGCACCAACCCCTCCTCAGGCCCCTGAATATCCCATTACCTTTGGAAAATGCTCTGCGGGTCCAACCACCAGTAGGATAGTTGGTCTCCTTTCAGTGGGATCAGTCCCTCTGTCCTGTGTCTTCCCCAACACCTTTGGCCCTTTCTCCCCGGGGCCTGGAAGTGGGGTGGTGTTTCTGGCCTCATCGTCTTTTTCATCTGCAGGACCTTGGCATATGGCCCTGGGAAGGAAGCTAGACAGAAAATGCCACAGGGTCTGCAGCATTGCTGCTCCAGCGAGCATCCCAGGCAGGGAAACCCTGAGCGCTCAGGAGCTGCCCGCTGCCAAGGATGATGTGACTGCACTACCAAGCACCCCCGAGACGGGAATCGGCACGGCAGCCAGCGGGAGGTTCAACCCAGCGACTCCACCGGCTCAGATTCTTTACAGACCGCTCCTGCGGACGCTTCCTGCCTTTTGAAATTGCTGCTACTGCAGTCGTGCCTGGCCTGACAAGCAGCTCATTGTACCAGAGCCTCAGAAATCTGATGGCAACAGACAAAGCACAAGCCCCCTGGCACGGAGAAGCCGAGACGCTGCGCTTTGGAGACTGCTTGCACAGAGAAGCCGAGACGCCGCGCCTAGGAGGAAAGCTAAAGATGAACCTCTCCGAAAGGAGCCTCTCAGAGCTGCCAACTGAGCTGCGCGTCCGGGCTCATCCCAGGCGAGCAGCGATGCTGAGCACCCAGGCTGCGTCCCCACTGCAGCAGTGCCCAGCCAATCCTCGCTCCCAGCACTGCGCTGCTCCGGAGCACGGCAGCGCGCGCAGCCGGCCGGGAGCGCGCCCCGGGCGCGGGAGGCCGCCCGCAGAGGAACGCGCCCGCCGGCCCGGGGAACCCGCGGGGGAACGCACCGGGCCCGGGGAACCCGCGGGGGAACGCACCGGGCAGCCCGCAGAGGAACGCGCCCGCCGGGCCCGGGAGCCGGGCACTGCCGGAGCGATGGGCAGCGTCCGAGGGATGCGTGTGGCTCGGCAGCCCCGGCTGCAGCTCTTTGTTAGGGCAGCAGATGGTTGTGCAGGGAAGCCGGCTTTGGCCAGCCATGGCCGCATTAACCTCTGAGTGCACTCTCTCTCCCCAGTCTATTATGGTCTCATCCGTGCCTACAATAGCTCTGTGGTGCTGCATTGTGCTGCCGCCGCTGGCTCCCAGCACAGCGTCTGCAGCCATTCACCAGTGTGAGAGCTGGGCTCCAACCATCCCTGCTTGGTCAGTGGCCGAGCTCGGCTGGAGGAGTCTTGAACCACCTAGTCAGAGGTAGGATATTAAAATGTATAAGCACAGGGAGACATGATATTGCTTGGATTTCTACAAGAAATGCCACGCTTTCCTCTGCTGCCGCAGCAGCAGTTGTTCATTGATTAGTGAGCTGTATCAGCCCCCCACCAGAACCCACCCTGGAGGAACCCAGCATTTTCCATTTTACAGTTCATCAACTCACTTCATATTCCCAGATTCTTTGTGTGCACAGAGGGCACTGCATGCCTCACTTCCAAAGGACTGTGACTCTTCGGTAAGTCTGGGGGTCTTAACAGGCAGAAAAAATGAGTACAAACCCACAGCTTTCATCACTTGGGGCTCCCTACCCAACACAGCACAGCAAGAGCCACACCAAGGAAAGGATGTCAGCTTTCAGCTTTTAACTTTTGGGAGTGACAGACTGCAGGACACTTCTGGTATACAGATATTAGATGTGAAAACACGATCCAAAATCTAAAAGGTCTGAGAGCCTTAAGCAGCCAAGTTGCACATAGATTTTGAGATGAACATCACTTTTGGGAACTTGCTGTCATTGAATTCCAATAATGAACCTAAGTAATGGAAAAAGTGAGAGACAAGTACATAGAAGACGCCACATTAAAAAAATTCTTCTGCAAATATGCCAGAATTACTTAAGAAGAAAAAAATGCTTTTTCATCACAAGGCCTATGTACAGTATGCAACAAAGTTTTTTATCTTAAAATTTGACACATACCAACAAGTTACCACACAAAAATAAAATTTTTAACTTATGGGGCAGTAACACTGGGGTGAGGGTGTGGGAAAGCCCAGTTCCTCTCTGAGGAGTGGCACAGTCTGGTTCTAGCTGGGATGCAGTCAGCAGCTCAGACACAGGAACAGAAAACTGAGGAATTCTTGTCATGCCTCCATTAATCTGAGCTGCTGTCAGTCATCCCAGCTACAAGCACAAAAGTTAAACTACTTTCTAATACATAGTGAATCAGATCCTTTAAGATGACATTTGGAAGTTTTTAATGCCCTCAAGCCAGAGGAACAAAGCAGATTTTCTGAACTGGGCACGGTTCTTCAAAAATCAGCTTCTATTAGCCTAAGGCTGTGGTTTCACAAGCAGCTGTGAACTAATCTGAAGCTTACTGCCACTGCAAGTCATCTCACACATCCACTTAAGCCCTGCACTTACCTTGCTCCCATGCTCTTCTGACAACCTCATTACCCCAGCCAAAAAACTGCAGAGCTTTCTGCTGAGGTAACCTGCTGAGGCTACTCATGGATGGGGTCCAGAAAAGTGTGGAAAGGGCATCTGAGGTGCCTGCAGCAACAGGCAGGCTGCCCTGCCACTCACACAGCTACAAGTCACCATACAGAGGGCAAAGAACCCAAAGCAGAACTTGAGATTTGTCCTCTGTGGTCACTTAATACTCACAGGGCCCCATTTCACAGCTGAGGTTACCTGACACTGTTACAATTGTTCCCCTGCATTAGTATTAATATTTAGTGGTGTGTGCACATCAGGGACCCCCATCTTCCTTTGTTCATAAGAAAATAATAATTTCTGCAAGAAATTACATGCCTGGGGTATAATTAAAGCAGAAACTTAGCAATGCTTGTTTGGCCTCTGTCCTCACTAAAGAAAACCTCAGAGGAATTCTGCCACCACACTAATTCACACAACTCCTTGAGAAGAGACAGAAATTTCTAATCATATTTAAGAAAAAAAAAATTAAAAGCATTTATTTTACCAAGTGGGTAATTTTATTAGGTCAGAATAATAAACCTAGTGACAGCAAGATGATTATAGCTAGAAGCAAGACAACTGCACTCCTACAGGGAATTTGTAGGGAAGTATTACTCTACCAACACCACCGTGAGGCCAATCATTCACACAAAAAAGATGTAATAAATACTGTGAGTCCAGCATGAAAGGGGACACAAAGGAACAAGAATTCCCTTTTTCTGGAAATCATGAATGAAACAGCTTTCCCAACCTCGGCTTCATTGGGAGACAGCTATTCCAGCTGTTTACATGATGCAGACCTGGGATTTGAGGCAGAAAAGCAGGAGGGCTGATCTGAATGCTGGCTCTTGGCCAGCACACCAGTCCCTGGGGACAGAAGGCGCCTGTGGCAGCTGGCCCCAGAGCCCTGCACACCAAAATGGGTAGTCATTAGATAGCCTGAGCAGAAGCTGACAATAAAGAGCTGTAATCTATCCAAATGGAGACAAAAGAAAGAAAAAAAGCAAGAGACTGCCATGTTTTGCTCAATTAAAGTATTTTCTTCAGTACTGCAAGCTGGCAGAGGGAGGTTCTGCGTAAGCCATGAACTAAGGTACCCTGTACCCTTTTCAGCCACATCATCCCAGCTGCTGAGTCTAAAACTCCAGTTTTCAGGCAGACACTTGCCTTTTCCAGGCTGGTATACCTGGCAGAAATTAACTTTTGCTTTAAGATGGTTTCTAGAAGACTTTCTGAGTAAATGCACAGCATTTTTCTGTGAACTTGTGAGCTCATCACCACCAACTTGCTAACATGTAAAAAAAATGTGAGAGGGAGGGCAAAAAGAAAGGGGGGCAGAGGGAAGGGAGTTTGCTGGGGCAGGGACCCCTCTCCTCCTCCAGCACAGGAAGAGCTGCTGGCATCTCCGGTTCCTTAGGTGACCCTGCAGGAATGAGCAGTGACTCATCTCCTTTGGGAGCCTCCTGGAAGCACCCCAAGGAGCCCTGCTGCCTACATGTGTGTGCCACCCAGAAATAGCAGCCAGCCCCCAGCTGGGATGGGCCACCATGACTCTGCCAATTACCTCTTATCTTTTCAAATTTAATTTCTGAAAGAGGAAAACGTTAAGTATGTCACTACTTGGCACTTTTTAGAAAGCTGAAGTTAACCCTGCACTGTGCTTCTCACACCAAGACATAAAATCTCAATGTCTTGGCCACTGCTGCTTAAATAATTAAACTGTCTGGTGACATTCAAGTACATTCATATATTAAGGTGACACAGCATAGCTCAGGGAACACTACAAAGCAACCCAGGTCTCCTTGTTACAGAAACCCTGGCACAAGGAATTAGCTACCCAGGCTGATCTATTCAGGCATCCACAGCCAGTGCCAAATACAAAAATACAGAGAGAGCTGGCCAGGGACAGGGAGCACAGAGCCACTGCCCAGGACTGAGAGTTCCACCAAGGTCGTATCACATTATATGAAGAGTAGGGATTAACCAAGAGACAGGGCATCCTTAATACTCAGCAATTAGAAAATCAGCTTCTTGCTGCACCAGACAGTTAAGCAGGAAAACAGGTAGTGAGAAAGGATGGCCCTGCAGCAGCCAGGCCAGGCCTGCCCCCACACAGCTCTCCCCAGGCTGAACAATGTACGTTCACATACCAAGCAGCTCTGCCTTTCCAGGCAACTCATGATCTAAACATTTCAAATATTTCTCTTAAGAGCAGAGTTCTCCACTGCAAACCATTTTAGCTGCCAGAAGCTTCCCTGCAGCTCATGACTTAGGATTTGGAAAAACTCAAAGACATCTCAGCTGCCTTCCCATGAGTTATCACATCTATGTTTCTTCACCCAAGACAAAGACTGGGCCATCATTAAACTGTGCTCATGTCCCACATTCACAGGCACAAATATAGCATTAGGACATGAACAAGAACAAAGGCTCATTTCCCATTTGCTACAAGTAGGAAAGTTCCCTCCCCCTTCTCCTCCTCCCAACACTGTATCATGTTCTACTGTGTGCAACCAAGAGCCCAGGGCTGCAGCATCACCATTTTGTAGGGCTCTCAAACAAAAGACCAAGTCTTTATTATGGCTTTGATGTCTTTTATTAATGCTCACCAACCATTCAAGGGTTCTGCTCAATATTCAGCTAAATTAAAAATAAACAATAAGTATGCTGAAGTCTGGAGTTTTTTACCTGCTGCTATCTCAGTAATCTGACACCTCCCTGAAAGGAGGTTTTTCCCAGAAGCTGACCTCTTCTCCAAAGCAACCAGCAACTGGACAAGAGGAAATGGCCTCAAGCAACACTAGGGGAGGTTCAGGTTGGACATCAGGAAGCATTTTTTCACTGAAAGGATTGTAAGGCACTGGCATAGGCTGTCCAGGGAGGTCACCATCCCTGGAGGTGTTCTCAAAACAACTTAGTGCTACAGTTTAGTTAATACAGTGGTGTTGAGCAAAGGTTGGACTCTTGGAGGTCTTTTCCAACATTAACTATTCTAATAATCCATGCAGATGAGGATAAGGAGGTATGTCCACTACTCACAAAGGCATTGAGTGCTGGTCACTAAAAAATGTCCCACACTGAAAGACCAAAACACTGCTGCATATTTTAACAGGTGCAATCAGCTGCTTTGGATGAGTTTTGCTGTTTCACTCCACTCAGGCTGAGGGGTTCCTACAGGCATTCACTTCCCCACCAAGTTCAGAACAGAGCCCATCCTGCAGGAAGCAATGCTGTGAGGCCACATCAGTGATAGCCAGGATGCCCTTCTACTTACACAATGCTGACATTTAAAATTTATATGCTCTAGTCAAAGTTGCACCTCCATCTCTCAAAGGTCAGCCAGCAGCCCTTGGTCATTAGCACTGTGCAAATAGGACAAAGGTCTCTGCTAAATAAACCAGAGAACCACCAGGCTTCTCCAGTTTTCTGCAAGATAGGACAAAAAACAATCCTGGAAGAACAAACATCCCTCAAGAGTTATATAGCTGGTCCTATATGCACATAAAGCAACACTTGTCCAATCTGCAATTGTTTGTTTATATGCAAGGAAAACATGCAGGAGCAAGTTCCTCCTGTGCATATTTGCATCTCAAACCTGTCTCCCAAGCTCCCCTCGGAACACCCAGTGGACACACACTGCCCATCTCACACATTAATCACAGCAAGGCAGGGCTGACCAGACACCAGGTGTGGGTGAAGACTTTCACCAGGACAGCCTGAGGTTCCCTGCTGCCCAGCACCCCTCTCCTGCTATCCCTGCAGGCCCTGGCAGAGTCACAGCCCGGGCTGGCTGCGGTGCCAGCCCGTCTCCCTGGCATCCCTGTCCCACAGCTCTCACTGCAGGGGCTGCTGGCCAAGGCTATTAATAACCAGCACTGTGCCCAGAAGTTTCCCTGGGACAAACCCAAGGCCTGTCTTCTCCAAGTCTTTTCTTCAGCTGTCGAGAACTCGTGTGATTGATTAGAGTTCATTTGCGTCTTCAGCCTGAATCAGAGACACAACAAACCCCAAATTCATACCAACTAACCACTCACCACAGATTTGAAAGTTTTATCTACAATTAAATCACTGACCTACAGTTCTGCTCTTGCTCAAGTGCATGAGAACAGGGTCTCCATCAAACCACACATTTCATAATTACAAAGAGCAAGAACAGGCCTCCACTCCCTACAGATCCAGCAGATATGATCTATTTTGTTTATTATTTTAATAAACATTACTCATGGATGTGTGAATTTAATTAACATGTTATTGAAAATGCTTTCACCTTGTATTAAACTGGTTTGAGATATTCACAAAAGGTAATCCATTGGGATTAGTAAAGAGATGGGTGGATGAGAAGTTGTTGGCAGCAGGAGGAAGGCTATCAACTGGAATATCAAACTGTAACAGTATTTGTCTGATACAACCTTGTGTTGCTTAACCCTTCAAGATGAATTACAAAAGCCCAGTTAAAAGCACCACAAGTGCCCCAGCAGGATTCAGGACACATAAACCATGAAAATGTGATAATGCACAAATGTATATAGGTTTGGAGATGTATTGTGAGATCTAAATGAGAGCTGGGGAGATATTCCAGTCCAAATTACAGAACAGTATTAGAATTTTGCTCTTTTTATCATAAACCGACTTCTGTAACACAATAAAAACTCAGGTACTCCAATTCTAGATGGCTGTGAATGGAAAACAAGTGAAAGCATAACACTGGAAAAAGTCCCTGCTCCTTCTGCCCCTTACAGTTGCTGAGAATTGCAGTACATTGTGCATAGTATAAAAACAGAGTATTCACAAGTGCTAAAGAACAAAACAGTTCCAGAAACAGAGCCTGAGAGGAAGAATTAAATGACGTCATGACAGAAGATAAAGTATTGATCAGAAACAAGATTAAATTTTTTTACGATTGCAACTGCTACAGTAGAAAGTTTCTCAATCCATCCATACAGCCACTTGCCAAAGAGCTAACTGATTTATTATCCCAGAATGGCATGGACGCAGCTGGAAGAGTCCAGGGACACACTTAAAAAGCAAAGTTGCTCAGAAGAAAAGCCTGACGCAAACAGAACACTGCAGAGTCCAGCTGCAGCAGCACAGCCTTGCTTCTTCAGTACATGGGAAAAGCAAAAAACAGACCTTGGGAGGAAGTTTGGACAGCCAGGACCTGAAGATCAAAGTGGAGATATGGGGCTAAGGAAGAAGTGATGAAAGCAGACTTCAGCAGCCTGGGAGCTGATACAGTTTTCCATGGGGAAGCTGATACCAAGGGAACAATCACAGTTGAATATATGAACTTAGGAGGGGAGACTATCACGAGACCAAGGAGGACATCACTGTTAGGGCAGAGGCAAAGAGGACATTTGGGACTGAAAAGAGACAAGGGTTATGTTTTCTCTGCTTCTTAAAGTGAACTAGTCCAGCAGAAGATGCTGAGCACCACTACAGAAGAGGCAGCTGCATACAAAGTTCACCACTTCAGTCTGGCTCTAGGCAGCTGGGATTAATTCCACCAGTTCAGACTGTCTGGAACTTCAGCAGCAGAGATGAAGTTTTGGAATGGCACTCCAGCCCTGCAGTTAATCAGGATTAGTAGGAAAACAGTTATATTAGCAAACACACAAATATTACCATCACACATTCTTTCTGCAATAGGACATCTCCAGATACAAAGCAGGAAACAATTCTGTTTCAGCATATTTTCATTAAGTGCATATTTCAAGCTCCATAGGTCTATATAAAGTCAGAAAGCAACAGTAACAGGACATTTACCATCCCAGAGGTAGATGAAATTTAGCAGTAAAAGACTATCCCTTCACACAGTAGAACAAGAAAGGCTTTTAAAAAATTCTTCACATGGTTATCATTTTACTGCCCAAACAGAGTGAAGTATGTGGATTGCTTCATGCTGACCAGTGCAAACAAGCGTTTCGTTACAAGGCTCACTGGTTTGGCACACTGTTATTTGTCAATTGGTTTAAAGATAACAGCATGGGTTAAAACAAAAAAACAAAAAAACAAAAAAAAGAGAAAGCATCGTTTACATAAGCAAATTCCACCTCAAAGGACGTCTGAGTGCAAGCCCTTCTCTCCCCCACCACAGAAGGCCACCTCTAAAAGAGAAAGCAGCAATTTTCCACAAATGCCACAAAGGGTTTTATCTCAGCAAGAACTCTCAAGCATTGAAGGAGCCAAAATATTGCTCATTTTCATTTCAAGTTCAGCCCAAAAGTTATTGTTACCACAAGGACTTTTAGCCTACTGACGCAGGGAGATTAGCAGCTCGCAGCTGAGATTGGCGATAACCTCACTTTACCAGCCCAATGTTTTCTCCATCTGCTCCCAAACATTAGAAGGCAACTCCCATATCAAATGTACTGCTGCATGGAAGGAAAAATAAAGTGCACCACAGGCACCAAGTAATTTACTAATCACAAGCAATCCATGTGATTTATGCCTAAATTGGTCTCCAAATACCATGCTCGATAAATCAGAAAGGTTTTCTATCTTGACACTTAAGCACTTTCCCTGAGCGTGACCTGACATTAGTTAGGCATTGAGGTGCCATAATTAGCTAAGGATGGAGCAGAAAAAGGACTGACTTATTAATAGAACTGCCTTGGAAACAGGAAGTTTATTTGATTTCCCTAAAAATTGCTCGACACGGAAGTTTGCTAGCCAGCTGAGGGCTGTTCCCACATTTTTAACTGGAACTCGAGAGTTTTGAACTCTGCATCCTCACTCTCAATGGTTTTTACCCTGCTAAAGGGGATGTTCTCATACTAACAATGCTTTCCAAACTCTAGAATGCTTTGAGTTGGGAAAGGACCTTAGAGAGCACCCAGTTCCAACCCCCTGCTACTAAATCAAGTTGCTCAGTGCCCCTTCCAACCTGGCCTTGAACACTTCCAGGGATGGAGCAGCCACAGCTTCTCTGGGCACAGGGTTTGTGTGTTCAATAAATCTACTGTTGATGTAGAAGAGGAGTCAGAGGAAGGAAGGGGCTGAGGAACAATACTGACAGCCAGGGGCTTCAGCAGAAAGACAGGATTGTTAAGCAGCGTCCAGGCAGCGCTTCCCTCCGGCAGCGAGCTCCGGTCCCCGCAGAACGGCTCCTCTGCCGCTCCCGCGGCGCGCCAAGCAAAGGAACTCTCTGCTGGGAAGTAAAAATGCAGTTTGTTTTCAGGTGCTTCCTCCCAGGCTGCAGAAGGTTAGGCTGGATTGAACTGCATGCAAAGAGAAGGGAAGGCAGGAGGCAGGCATGCGGGTGTAAGCACAGAACGTTCTGGGTCGTGGGGGATTTTTGGCACAGGTCAAGGGTTGGGCCCCACAGGAGGCAGCAGGGCAGTGCCACAGGGCATGCACAGTGGTACACTCAGATCCACATACCCAAATGCACCCAGCAGAAAACCCCCATGGCACTCGTGTTTTTTCTAGAAACAGCACAACTAAACTACTCACAAGATCACACTGCCAAGGAATGATTGTATTTTACAGCAGCTCAGAGGATGCCAAGCAAAAAGAAATGTCAGAAGTTAAGATGCTGGAGATTCGAAGTTAGAAAGGAACTAGAAACTCTGGAAAGGACTGTGTAATTAAAGCACTCAAAGTGGGGCACCACTCCCAGAACAGGGAGAGAACAGGCGCTGTCACTTGGATTAAGTATCTTTTCAGTGACTCAGAAGTTATTCTTAAACTCTTCTTCCTTCCTGTCAGACTCAGGGACTCTGTGGTGGCACATCCCTGGCTGCACCCATGTGTTTATCTCCTATCTTCACATTATACTCAGCTTTTTTATGGCCCTGCACATAAAATACAAGCGACTAGGCAGGGGAAAGCTGTGCAGCACTGAGGACAAGCCACACGGAGATGTAAATTACACTAGTCACAGTTAAATACAGCAGCATCATGTTGAACCTTGGAGCCCTCAGTGGACAGCATCACACAGAGCGGTGAGTACAAAAAGCTCCCTGAAAAAGAAAGCCAGAGCTGCAAGTTTCATACGTGCAAACTACAGTACAGCAGCCTCCCTACGTTCTAAGATATTTCCAAACCCATACAATAAACAAGTCTGGCATAAGCCATCCTGGGCAAACACGAGTAGCAACACGCTGCCAGACTGGCATGAGGAACACAGCGATGGAGTGAAACCTGCACAATTATCCTGACTGCAGGAATCGCTCCCAAAGGACCTGCCACGAGTGCAAGTCAGCATGCGAATTACACTGTCCCGAGTCCTGGAGAAACACGATTTCCTTTACGTTTTTCCTGCCCAAACACTACGGTTTTAATCTTATTAACTGCAGTAAGTTAACACCGTACATGCCCACAGGCAGCCAGCCAGCTGACTGCTCCGGGTCGAGTGTGGAAGGCACAGGGACCCTCGGGGAGCGGCCGTGTCCCACCACGGCCCCGCTCCCGCTGGGGAACAGGGCACCAAAGGGCGCAGGGGCTGCCACGGAGCCACCACGCGCCGGTGCCACCGCTGCCCCGGCGAGACACAGCTGCAAGGCCTGCAGAGTGCAGGTGCCGCTCCCGAGACAAACACGGAGCGGGCACGGGACGGGGCAGCGGCCCAGCCCTCCCTCAGCCCCGCCGGGCCGGACCCACCGCCGCTCACCCGCAGATCCAGCTCGGAGCGGTGCAGCCCGAGGCGGCCCAGCCCCACGGCCAGATCGTGGATGCAGAGCGCGCCGTCGCGATTCACGTCGAGCTTCTGGAACAGGGTCCGGAGACGCCGGTCCTGCTCGGAGGCCTCGCACAGCGACCGCCCGCAGGACCCCGCGTTCCCGCCGCCGCCGCCGCTCTCCACCGCAGGTCCGTGCGGGGACCCGCACGGGCACAGAACGCCGCTCACCACCGGGGAGGCGAGAGAGCGCCGCGCCCCCGGCATGGCCGCGCCGGCTCCGACCGCCCCTCACGCCCGCGGCACCGGCAAATGGCGCCGCTTCCGCCTTCGCGCCACGCGCCGTCGTCGCCACGTGACGCCCCGCGCCGGCCAATCACAGCGGGCGACACGCCCTGGGACACGCCCCCGCGGCGCCCACCCGGAGTGGCGGGTCGTGACGTCACCGAGAACGCCCCCGCCTGCACCAATCGGGAGGAAGCGCGGCGCTGCTTCGGAGCGTCGCGGAGGGGCGGTGCAGGCGCGCGGGCAGAGCCGCCATTGGCTGAGCCGGCCGGGCAGGCGGGGATGAGGAGACCGCCACCAATCAGAGCGGGAGCCGGGAGGCAGTTTGAGCCTGACTGACGCCGCGCGCATCCGGTAGGCTGGAAAGCAGTGCGCGCTCTGGAATGATGGACAGGAGCGGCACCCAATGGGATTAGAGCAAGGAAATCCACGGGCGGGCCCAACCCCTCACCGGCCCCACGCAGGCCCAGTGCCCTGAGACCAGCGGCGGGGCGGGGCCGCCTCTTGTCTGCCTGATGGACAGGCCTATTGACCAATAATAACGCGGCAATGCAGGCGGGGGGCGGGCAACCCATGTGACGGGCAGGCGGGCGGACCAATCAGGAGTGGCAGGAAGAGGGGCCGATTCTGGAAGCCATTACGCCAGTGCCGCAGGGCGGGGGCCGTTGCGCGGGGCTGCCGGGCGGGCGCCGTACGCAATTTGCGTATCGTTGGCGGTGCCAAAGGGGGAGCGGGGGGGACCGAGCCCTCGGGGCCCTGAGGGGCCTCGGGGCCCCCCTGTTGTCCCCGGCCCCGGGGCTGGGGGGGCCCTGCCGCCCCTCGGCCCTGCCCCGCGTCCCCCCCAGGTGTGACCCCGTGCCCCGTCCCCGCTGCCCCCCATGGCCATGGCGTCGCCGCCGGCGCCCCCGGCCAAGAAGCGGAAGATGAACTTCTCGGAGCGGGAGGTGGAGATCATCGTGGAGGAGCTGGAGCGGGGCAAGCACCTCCTCGTCAACCACTTCAACGCGGGCGTGCCGCTGGCCGCCAAGGCCGCCGCCTGGCACGACATCCTGCGCCGCGTCAACGCCGTCGCCACCTGCCACCGCGAGCTGCCCGAGGTCAAGAAGAAGTGGTCCGACCTCAAGACCGAGGTGCGGCGCAAAGTGGCCCAGGTGCGGGCCGCCATGGAGGGCGGAGGCGAGAGCCAGAACGGCGGCGGCAACGGGCCCGAGGGCGAGGAGGCGGCGGGCGCCGCGGCCGCGCCGGTGATCCTTACGCCCATGCAGCAGCGCATCTGCAACCTGCTGGGAGAGGCCACCATCATCAGCCTGCCGAGCGGCGAGTGCGGCGCGGGTGACGGGAGCGACATCCCCATCACCGCGTCGGCCACCACGGTCACCCTGACCCAGAGTGAGTGCTGCCGGAACGCTCCGGGCTGCTGCAGGGCCGCACCGGCACCCCCTGCGAGAGCACCCCCAGTGCGGGGACAGAGCCACAGAACGGCTGCGGTTGGAAAGGAGCACCCAGTTCCAACCTTCTCCCAGGGGTAGAGACACTTGTACTAGAGCAGGTTGCTGCATCCAGCCTGGCCTTGAGCGTTTCCAGGGATAGGGTGCCCACGAGTTCTTTGGGCAGAGAGAAAGCCCAGCAAAATGAAATCCCCACGTCTCTGTAATGAAATGCTCCTCCCAGACTGCCCTTGTGGTGTAGGGGAGTGGCCGCAAGACACGCAGGTACTGAAAGGCAGCTTTGACAGCTGGACTCAGCCTTGAGGACAAGGGAATCAAGGATCCATTGCACCTTGGGAGATGCTTCAGTCCCTCTCTGGGAACCAGAGCACGGGGAAAAACATCTTCAGGGCTGATTTTCCAGTGGCAGTTCCCCAAAGCGCAGCTCTTCTACCCACAGGGGCCATTCGGGGTCTTTGCTGTTATGCCAGTCAGTTCATGCTGCTTGGAAAGATTGTTCTGAACTGGAGATTGAAAAAATGATATTGTCTAGACAGATAAGGCATTCCCTATTCCTTTGGATTGTACAGCCCAGAAGGAAGCTCGACTGAGGGTGGAGTAGACTTAAATAGGTCATTTTGTGCATTGCTGGCCATTGTGTGTTATCTCACTGAACAGGCCTGTATTCCTGTGATATTCACTGAATAGTCCCGTAGATAAAAATCCTGTACCACAGCTACTCCTGACTCCCTTTCTGTCCTTTGTTCTCAGTTCCTGCAGAGACAACCTACCACAGTCTGGAGGACGGCGTGGTGGAGTACTGCACCACGGAAGCCCCCGCCGCCGTGACCGCCGAGGCGCCCTTGGAGATGATGGCCCATCAGCACGAGGTGTCTGCCAAGCCCCAGGAGCTGAAAAGCCGCATTGCCCTCAACTCAGCCAAGCTCCTGCAGGAGCAGCGAGTGACCAACCTGCACGTGAAGGAGATTGCCCAGCACCTGGAGCAGCAGAACGACTTGCTGCAGATGATCCGGCGCTCGCAGGAGGTGCAGGCGTGTGCGCAGGAGCGGCAGGCCCAGGCCATGGAGGGCACGCAGGCAGCTCTCAGTGCCCTCATCCAGGTCCTCCGCCCCATGATTAAGGACTTCCGTCGATTTTTGCAGAGCAATACACCCAGCCCGTCGGTCACCACCGACCCTGGCCAGACAGGGCAGCAGGATGGTATGATCCAGTGAAAGAAACAGTGGTGGGAGGGGAGCTTTGGGTTGATTGAATTAGGAAAAAATTCCTCCCTGAAAGGGTTGCCAAGCCCTGGCACAGGCTGCCCGGGGCAGTGGTGGAGTCACCATTCCTGGAAGGATTTAGAAGATGTGTAGATATGGCACTTGGGGACATGGGTTAGTGGTGGATGTGGCAGTGCTGGGGAAATGGTTGAACTCAATGATCTTAAGAGTCTTTTCCAGCCTAAACAATTCTGTGGGACATCTGCCATGCTAAAAACCTACCCATGCTGGCAGAGGACACTTGGGAGCAAGGGGTGCTGTCTCTTGTCAGTGTGAATGGCTCCCTTGGAGTTTGGCTGAGTCTAAACAGGTTTCTCTGCTAATCTTTGTGCTAATCTGCCTTTTCAGACTCTCATACAGAGCCATAGCAGGATGTGTAATAAACCAGCAACTTAACATGGATTGCTTTAGTTCCTCAAACAATAGTTGGTTTTTTTTAAGTTATTTTTTTTATTTCTGTTTGAAAAATATCTGTCCTAAGTATGACAACTCTCTTTTTGTCTCTCTCTCGAGATCTATAGCCTTTAACTGACTTCTGATGTGGAGAGTTTTGTCAGGATGTCAGTGCTGCAGCTGCCAAGGTCCAGTGAACCCATCGTGCACACAGTGAATGCATCTCTGGCTCTTGCTGAAAGCATTTACTGGAAACGTGGTACCGGATGTGGTAGAACCTTCCCTCTGCACTGAGAGCCGTGGATCCTGCTCCTGCAGCCTCACATCCTGCCTGTGCAGACTAGCACCCAGCCTCTGTGCATTTTAAGTCCCACTCACCTCCCTGAGGATCCCAGTGGGATTGAAACAGTGCATTCACCTCATGTTTTATCTGTGTGCAGTCATGAAATTTCTTTATCAACTTGGCAGATGTGATGAAAGTTTCATGTCTTGGGTACCAGAAACTGTCCTGGCACAATGTCTTTATCACAGCGTGAACACCCAAGGGCCTGGATGAGTTTCACTGGGGTGGATGGAACACTGAAACTCCATCTCTGCTTCATCTGCATAGTTTGTCTCCTCCAGAATACCTTGATCCATCAAAGCGGACCTGGACTAAGGCCCTGGACTAAGCTGCAGCCACACAGGAATTCCCAATGTTTAGGAGTTTGTCAGCCACTGATTTGAGTGAATTTTGGGGCATTACTTGGTTCTGCTGCTGGTGGTGTTTGTTTTGTACTGTTTGGGAGCTGGCAGCCAGTCCAGCCATTCCGTGTTTGTCTCCTCATCCTGAGGAGCAGAGCTGAGGTTCTCCTCACTCTCCTATACCGTTATACAGGGTGAAACAACATTGCAGCCACTTCTGAGGCATTCAGGCTATGGGGCTTGCTCCTTAATGAGAAAGCTTAATTGCACAGGATGGTCAACATGATTCTCACAGACTTGCAGTAACTTCATAAACTTTTCGATTAAAGGTCCACTTGTACATGCATGGAAGAAAACTTAGGGAAAGAAAAAAAAGGAAGTGTAAGTCTTCTCCTTCTGCCTTGCAAAGTGGCTTACATTTTACAGGCTTGTTGCTTGCCAGGTTATTACTTTTGAAATTGAACTTTTCCAGAGCTGGTATTTACTTGCTGTTAAGTCTCCTTTAGGGCTGACGAGGGAGTGAATTTGCACAATCAAAACCTTTACACAGCCTTTAATGGGGAGATGCTGATGGGGGACCCCTGCTTAGAGCAGTAGGTGACGAGGTCACTGCTGTCAGTCCCTGGCCTTCACTCATCTCCTCCTTTCTACAAATCTGACGGGGGAGACAAGGACAACACAGTGAGAAGGGTTTGGTCCCTGGAAGACTCCCAGCCCCTGGGGACTGACACCTCCAAGCTGAGTCAGGGTGGATCCTGCCTTGTCTGGCATCTCACCATGAGTAGCACTTGGCCTGACTCTTTCTCTTAGACTTTGTGGAATCAAATCAATTGCTGAATTGAAATTTATTTTTAGAGTGAGAACTATGTCATATGTGTTGGTTTACCTCATTTGTTGTAATGATCTCTCCTTTACAAATATGAATTTTAATAAAAAATACATTTTGGTAAACAGGCTGTTTCGGTTCATTGGTGTGTGCGGAAGTGAGAATGAGTTCATGACAACAACTTTGCAACACAGAATCCTCACTGTGAAGGGACCAGAGAGAGCTGTGAACAAACACAAGTCACAGTAGCTTTTCCTCTTGTTTGTGAACCTTGTGGCCTTATATTTACATAATTACAGTCTTTTTCAAATAATAGCTTCTACAGGCTTACCTTGGAGCACGAGTTATTTCACAGTGTCTGACGGATTACTGAAATACAGTAATCTCCCAACTGCTCAGAAGATGCCACAATAGCCTCAAATAATGGTAGAAATACCAGCCTTTGGCTTTAAATTGCAGTGTGCATTTTTTTTCAGTGACTAAGCACTGCAGCTGTGTTGCTTTTCTGAAGGACTAAACATGTTGCCATTGGAACCACCCATTTTTCCTGTCTTTTCAGGATGAATGCAGAGCTTAGTCAAGCCAGCAGCACCCAAGCATGTGTTCTGTGTACAGATTTTTGTCTCATTAAAGATATGTAGCAACATTTTAAATACAGGGTGAACTGTGTGATGAGGGGCTTGGTTGTTGCTCATGAAGTGGTCATCAAATTTGGGAGGGGACAGAGAAAAGTGTCCCTTAATGTTAAAACCAGGATGAATAGGTGAACAGGACATGGACAGGGCAAACAAGAACACAGGACATTCAACTGAGCAACCAACGGATGCCCAAACAGAACAAAAGCTAAGGAGGAATATTTATAGATGTTTATTTGTTCTCCTCTACCGTTCTTTTTGTATTTAGAGATTTGTATTCAACATCCAGACTGGGAAGGAGCCATGCAGAGATGTTCTGCCACAGGGTGCCTTGGTCATGGGGGTGAGCAGCATCTTCGTGCCTGCTGGGGAAAGGGAAGTTTGGCAGGGGACTCAGTGCTGAGAAGAAAATGTTAGCGGCCAGGGAGGCAGCTCCAAGGCTCCAGGAGCAGCGCTGCTGCCTCGGGAGCAGAGCTGTTTGCCCGGCTCGCCAGGAGGTGGCACTGCCCGCCGGGTCCCGAGCTGTGCCACCGCGCCGTCCCGGCACCGCCCCGGCCTCCAGACCGGGATCTGCCTCCGCTGGCAAACCCGTGCAGGGCTGACAGCCTGGAGAGGAGGAGTTCAAAGGGCAGAGCACAGCTGTGAGAGATCCCTGGAAAAAAAGAAGTCCTGGTGCCTGGGGACTCAGACCAGGTCCCTCTGCTTCCCAAAGACACGGCAGAGGACAGAGATGTCTGCCTTTGGGATGAGTTCACTGCAGAGCCGAATGGGCAAGCACAAGACTTAAAAAAACACATCAAGTCCTTCCTTATAAGCAAAGGGACAGGTTTTAAGGTTTTTTAGAACGGGTTTTAAGGTTTAGGACAGGTTTTAAGGGTTTTTTAGGGTTTTTCTTACATATGTCAGTTTCCCACAAGTACCGTGCACTGCCACCACTGCAGAGCAGATCTGGGAGCAGATCCCCTCCAAGGCACAGAATGAGATGCCCTGCACACTCACCCAAATATCCTCTACTTCCTCCGATTTTAAAGTTTGGCAAGCCTGTTTTGGCAAAGCATCCTTCTGGGGGTCGTTTGTGGGTTTTTTCCTGTTGTCACCTGAGGTTGTTGCCTGCAAATATTGTCAGCAGAAGGGTGATCAGGTCAGTATGAAAATTAAAACATTTAAGATTCTTTGTCGTGCTTGAAAGCAGCTGATAAGAAGCTTGGTGAGAATGAGGAGCACGGCTTCCACCCCACGTTTTGAGTGGGGAATGAAGTCACTATCACCTGCAAATGAGTCCCAGATGTGAAGGTGATTAACCCGAGGCAGAATCCCAGCCCAGCAGGGCCAGTTTCTTTCACCTCTGTCACCTGGATCCCAAATTAGAGGTTGCTGGGTCACGGGGGAACCACAGACTTAGGGTTGCTTCTGATGTATTTGGGGTAACAGCGGCATTTGTGGGGTTGCAGTCAGTGGGACAGACCACGGCCACAACCAGCAAGTCTCTTGTCCAGCACAACACTGAAGGGATGGAAGCTGGGATACAGACACAGGATAAGGCTCAATAAACACAACAAGCCTTGAGGCAAAGCAGGTTCCAAGTCTGCAGATTTTGGAAGGGGCAAACAAGATCCAGTTCCACCCACAGACCTCACAGAATGAAGTAGAGAGTTCTGCAGCACATTCCCAGGACACACTGAAGCAGACATGGAAACCAGTAAACAAAAAAAGCCAGGCAGCTGGATTTTCAGGTCTAACCACATTTTTGGGGAAAGGAATCCACCGACTCCAGATTCCTGGGCTCCCTTTTTTCAGTAACAGGATTCCCAGTGCTGGCAGGCCAGAAACCCACCGTGCAGGTGTGTCCTCTGCACATCCAACAGGAAACCCAGCCTGGCACAGAAAGTGAAACAGTTCCTGGCCTTTATGATGATGAGTTCAGTTAAATATGGAACAAGTGAAAAACACAAGCAGGTCAAAGTGCAGCTCACAGCCTGTTATTAAGCTGAGAAGATGCAAGCTTGGAATAACTCCACACCATGGGATAATCCTGTGCAATGGGGATAGGCACCCATTCCCCTCACAGGGTTTCCAGCTGTCTGCATGCTACAGCTCACACTGCTGTGCTGTCTGCACCCCCTGCCCCATTTTGGGAGCTCCCCAGCCTGGACCTGCCCCAGTTCTGGGGAAGGCACCCACCCACTGCAGCTCCAACCCACTGCTCCTTGGAGCAGGGCATTGCATCCCACTCACAGCTCCAAGAATGCATTTACAGCTTCAAGTGGTGTGATAATGATAATATCCTTTTTTTTTTTTTTTTGATGATGAGGCTGAAAGCTCATTAAGGCCATTACAGCAGAGGCGACAGGTGTAACAGAGAACCATTACTGTGTTTATGCTGTTACAGCAACGTGTGTAATTTTGTTTTAAAACTTTAATCATTTGGCTGCCAGGACAAATGAATTAGCGTGATGATGCTTTCCAGAGGAAGATGCTGATGATGTAGTTTGCAGGGCTTGTGCATCCGGGATTCCCTTGGGATAAGAGATAGGATTTGAAGGCTCACCGAGTGCATTACAGGATCTACCTCACTTCACCTCACTGAGTTTTGTATCCTTTTTTTTTGGATGATGAGGCTGAAAGCTCATTAAGGCCATTACAGCAGAGGCGACAGGTGTAACAGAGAACCATTACTGTGTTTATGCTGTTACAGCAACGTGTGTAATTTTGTTTTAAAACTTTAATCATTTGGCTGCCAGGACAAATGAATTAGCGTGATGATGCTTTCCAGAGGAAGATGCTGATGATGTAGTTTGCAGGGCTTGTGCATCCGGGATTCCCTTGGGATAAGAGATAGGATTTGAAGGCTCACCGAGTGCATTACAGGATCTACCTCACTTCACCTCACTGAGTTTTGTCCCTCCTGCATTTATCTCGCCCTGTTTCTCCACTGCTGCTTTATCTCTGTGCTCAAAGCAGAGAGGAGGCAAGACAAGGCACGTCTGTTGGTGCTCACTCGCAGAGCACAGCGGTCCCAGCCCTGGCCAGCCAGGCACACCTCTCCAGGAGAGCAGAGGTGAGCCCAGACTGAACGGCAGAGCACAGACTGATAAAAATATCCCAGACTGATAAGACAGTGCCCTGAGCCAGCAAAAGTTGAGGAAGTGGTGGCGGCACCGGGGAGCGGCCTCAGGAAAGGCTTAGGTCAGGAAGAGCACGGGGCAGGGATGTGGCTGAGGCTCATGGAGCAGAGGTGAGGTGGGCACAGCATAGAGAAATCCATAGGATGTGAGTCTGGGATGAGCAGAATCAAAGCACCTTGGTCACAGCCCATTGCACCTGGAGCAGAAAATAATATAAAGCCAGAGGGATGGTGGATGGATGAAGATATCCCTACACCCACATTCCCTCTGTGGGAGACTCACACTAACCCATCCCCTCTGTAAACAGGGGCACTGTCCCTTTAAAACATGTGAATTTCTCCAGAAACAATTATGCAGCATAAACACAGCAAAATCAACAGGGTGAATTTTGAACTAATAAAGATTTAATCTCTCAGTCATGAGACTGCGTTTGTTAGGAAAATACACACATCCCTGAGACTGCAGCTACGGTTGCTATACTACACACTGCTCAGCAGCTCGCTGGGCATTCTTCCAAACCCATTTATTTTTAACATCAGTCACATTATTCAATTAATTATAAAAACACTGAGGTTTTCAAGAGATGTTTCTGATAAAACTGCAAAGTAAATATGCGTGAGAACAGCAAGGATTAAAGTCTCTGTAAACTTTAGCATTTGAGGCTGTTGCTATAAACAAGAGAAGTCCTCGAGAAGGTTATTTACCAGAGTGAATCATAGCAGATAACAGAGTCTCCTCCCACACCACACACAGGGATCGTTTGTCCTTTACCTAGGGATGGAAGCAGAGCATCCACATGTCTGTCAGCATCTGCTGGGGCATGAGAGGTGTGAGAACTGGGCTGGATTCTTCAGATGCCTCTGGTATTTCAGCAGCAGAGCTTGTAAACATCAAATATTTAGCAGGCTCAGCTCTTTCCCAATAAGCTGGAAACAGAAATCAAAAAATGCCAGCCCATCTCCAGCAATGCCTCAAAGCGTTGAAAACAGCAGATAGGAATTGATGGAAGGATTCAAGCCTCACCTCTAAGAGCAGCCTGTAAACCCTGCTGTGTCCTGGTAACTCCTGGGATGTCCTGTGATGGTTTCACTGAACCAACACCAAATGTTTTCCCAGTCCAAAGTCTGTGTAAGCTTAACCTGGTAAGCAAAAATCATAATGCATGTGGCTTGATCCAATTTTTCACTTTTATCCAAGGACATTTCTGCGTACTTTTCCTAGCAGACTCTCTTTTTCTTTTTCTTTTTTTTTTTTTCTCAAGGTTCACATTGTGGTGGAATTATTTGATAGCTCTGACATTGTCTGCATAGATGGCAGATTACAGGCAAGGAGCCTGGGCATCAAAGCCTGGCAGAGAGCAAGGACTCCCAGGCTTTCATCCAAGCTTTGCATATCAGCCTTGGGAACAGTTCCTCCCATATGAGCCTCAACTTCTCAGCCACAGAGGCTCTTGGGCAAACGCCTAAATTTTAAATCTAGGCAAATCACGTTGATGATTGCAGGCTCCTTCAGGACAAGGTGAGACATTTTGTTCTGCTTGCCCTTAGACGATGGAATCCAGCCTGACCAGGGATCCCAGCTGCAGCGCTGGACACAGAGCAGCACATAATAACAGGGAGCCGTTTCCATGAAGGGATCTGCACAACTGGTTGCCACATCTCACTTGTGGAGGGTGAGATTCCAGCTCTGGGCCCTGCCTCGTGCTGCTCCCCAGGGCTCTGCGGGACCAGGGCCTCCCTCCTGCTGGCAGCCTGACCCACAGCCACTCTGTGGCACCCTGAGGGGACGGGATGGCCACAGCTGAGTGGCCTGAAGAACAGAGTGCCTGCAGCCCGTGGGACACGCTGACGAGAGACGTCACCAGGAGCTGTTTGGGCACCAGGACAAGCCACGGGAAGAGTTCCTGGCTGTCAGGAAGATGCAGAGATGACATCTCTCACCAAACCACAATGGGTCAGGTTGAAGGGCTCCACAGTGGGTCATCTGGCCCCATCTTCCTGCTCAAGCAGGGTCATCCCAGAGCACATAGCACAGGATTGCGTCCAGACAGTTCTAAAATATCTCCAGTGAGGGAGCCTCCACAAGCTCTCTCGGCCAGGGAACAAGCACTGCACAGGAAAGAAGTTCTTCCTTATGTTCAGGTAAAACTCCTGGGCATTGCTTTTTGCCTACTGCCTGTTGTCCTTGTGGTTGGCACCACTGAGCCCAGCCTAGCTTCATCCTCTGGGCACTCCACTTCAGGTATTCATACACATTAATGAGGTCCCCTTTCAATTATCCATTCTCAAGGCTAAAAGGGCCCACCTTCCTCAGCCTTTCCTCATAGCAGAGATGCCCCAATTCCCCATCATCCTCACTGCCCTCCACTGGACCCGCTCCCAAGAGCTCCTTATGTCTCATGCCAGATGACTCTGCCATCACCTCGGCCCAGGCAGGGACACCCCAAGCGCAGCCCCCTGCCATCCCCTCAGCTCCCGTGCCAGCTGTGGCTGCTCAGCCTGCAGAGGGGCTCCAAGACACCCTGCGGGGCGGGAAGCCCGGCGCCCCAGCTCCCGCTGAGGGGACACCGCGGACCCGGCTTCCCGCCCACCCCCTCAGGCGGGGGGCGGGGCTTGTCCAAACCGACAGCCCTCTCCTCCAATCCTCGCCCTCTCTTCCCCGCCCCGTGCCGGGATAACCAATCACTGCCTCGCAGCGCTCAGCCCGCCTCCTTGCTGCTGTCCAATCGGGCGGCGCCGCTCGCGTTCTCTCGTCTCGGGGGAGGGCGGGTGTTACGTGCCGTCGCTATTCCCAAAGCGCGGCGGCGCCGCTCTCGCCGCGCGCTGCCCGCGCACTGCCTGCGCTCTCGGCGTAGCGGCCGCAGTTGGCGTAGCGCGGGCAGAGGCGGCCGTGTCGGGGAGCGGCGGCCGCCGTGCGAGGAGCGGGCTGGAGGAGCGGGCAGGGCCGGGCGGGCACCGGGCCGGGACCGCGCCGGGACCGCGCCGCAGGTCAGTGGAGGGTGCTGGGAAGCGGGCTGAGACCTTCCGTAAGGCAGCTGGTGATGGGGGGCCGGGAGCGGGGTAGATCGGGCTGCGGCTCGGTGCACGGGCTGGGAGGGAGCTGAGCCCGGGCTGCGGCTCGGTGCACGGGCTGTGGGGCCGGCTGGGCTGCGGCCCGGGCATGGCTCGGTACCCCTGGGGCCGGGCTGCCGGGCGGTCGGGAGTTCAGAGGGCCAGGAGGTGGACTAAGATCTGGGCACAGCTCAGTGCCCTGCTCAGAGAGAGAGCTGGGACTAGGCACAGCTCAGTGCACAGCTGGGACCTGGGCACAGCTCAGTGCCCTGCACAGAGAGAGAGCTGGGACTGGGCACAGCTCAGTGCCCGGCTCAGAGAGCTGGGACTGGGCACAGCTCAGTGCCCTGCTCAGAGAGAGAGCTGGGACTGGGCACAGCTCAGTGCCCGGCTCAGAGAGAGAGCTGGACTGGGCACAGCTCAATGCCCGAATCAGAGAGAGAGCTGGGACTGGGCACAGCTCAGTGCACAGCTGGGACCTGGGCACAGCTCAGTGCCCTGCACAGAGAGAGAGCTGGGACTGGGCACAGCTCAGTGCCCGGCTTAGAGAGAGAGCTGGGACTGGGCACAGCTCAGTGCCCGGCTTAGAGAGAGAGCTGGGACTGGGCACAGCTCAGTGCCCGGCTCAGAGAGAGAGCTGGGACTGGGCACAGCTCAGTGCACATCTGGGACTGGGCACAGCTCAGTGCCCGACTCAGAGAGAGAGCTGGGACCTGGGCACAGCTCAGTGCCCTGCTCAGAGAGAGAGCTGGGACTGGGCACAGCTCAGTGCCCGGCTCAGAGAGAGAGCTGGGATATGGGCACAGCTCAGTGCCCGAATCAGAGACAGAGCTGGGACTGGGCACAGCTCAGTGCCCGGCTCAGAGAGAGAGCTGGGATATGGGCACAGCTCAGTGCCCGAATCAGAGACAGAGCTGGGACTGGGCACAGCTCAGTGCCCGGCTCAGAGAGAGAGCTGGACTGGGCACAGCTCAATGCCCGAATCAGAGAGAGAGCTGGGACTGGGCACAGCTCAGTGCACGGCTCAGAGAGCTGGGACCTGGGCACAGCTCAGTGCCTGGCTGGGACCTGGGCACAGCTCAGTGCCCGGCTCAGACAGAGCTGGGTCACACCATTCAGTGCGTGACCCCGCAGTGCCAGGGGACAGGCTGTGACCTCACAGTAGCCAAGGCTGGAAGCTGGCAGCAGCTCGGCGCAGGGGCACACTGCTGCTCATGGTGAGGAGTACTGACCCCTCTCTCCCCCCCGTGCTCCGAGGTGTCTGCGGGACAGCGGAGCCCCCGTGGAGGTGCCCGGGCCCCGGCAGAGCCAGCTGGGTTCTCCCGCAGCCCCCGGGCACGGGAGGGTCTCTAATCACCCACGCAGGCAGCTCCTGGAGTCAGTGAGGATTGTTTACTGCCCGGCGTTCATAACCTTGTCCCTCTGAGATGTTAATCAGCTGCTGCCCCCCTGCTTTAGGTGTTTTGTAAATGTGTAACGAAATCACCGTGTCCAGCCCCAGGTCTGAGCCGTGCAGGGCGCAGCTCTGTGCGGAGCCGGTGCCGGGGAAGGCAGCGTTCCCGGTGGGCCCGGCCATTGGACAGCCCGATGACCTGATTCGGTTGTTATGCTGTGTAATCTGGAGCAGGCTGCTTGTTTTTTTCCCCTCTCTGCTGCTTTCTCCATTTATAAGATACAGGTGCTAACACTTAGGGCTGGTTGGAAATGCAGGAAAGAAACGTATTTTGCATTTCTTGAGATGGCTTTTCCTTCCTCTTGTTAGACTGCACATTAGAATGATCTTGTGCTGTAAACTGCTTCTAAACATGATGACTGAAATTAGAGCAAATTTTTATTAGCTGCTTTGCAAAACAGAAATTACAAGGGGGATGACAGCAGTGAAGCTTGCCCTAGGCAAAAAGGGGAAAGAGGATGTTGGGGCTGGGCTAATTGGGGCCATACCTCTTCAGACTGGAATGAGTCTGGACTGAATATTACCTATCCAAACAGGTTTTAGAGCAGGAGGAGGAGTCCAAGACTGGCTGGAACTAATTTACTCATTTCCCTCCCAAAGGCTGACCCAAAGACCTGTGTCAAAGAGTTGCACAAGAGATAGAGACTGGAAGCTCTTTGAATGTGCTGCCCGAAGACTTGAGGCCTCTCCGGGGACTTGAGATGACTTCTCACATGAGACGCTTTCAGGAGGGGCTGTGCTGAAGACAGAGCACTGCAGCCTCTAACTGGGACAGCTCCTGCTGGTCTGGAGCTGAGACCCAACTTCCCTCCCTCCCTTTTCCCTTGGAGATGTTGCAGAGATTCAATCTGACCTCTTCCTGCTCACCTGAAGCCTGCCGTGGCGATGATCCCACAGCCAGATCCGACCACCAAAGAGAAGAGAATCGTGCGTTTGAGGCCGGGCCGTCGTTGTAACTGAACTGGAATTTATCCCTCTCGTGCTCCCGGAACGACTGCCCTTCCTCTGCTTGTCTGTTTGTGCTGTGAGCCAGCTCTCCCTGATCTTGTTTGGAATTCCTGAGCTTTCCACGCTGAATTTGCCCATGGCTTTCTTGATGAAGAAGAAGAAATTCAAGTTTCAGACAAGTTTTACTCTAGAAGAGCTGACTGCTGTCCCCTTTGTCAATGGGGTTCTGTTCTGCAAAATCAGGCTGCTAGATGGAGGAGACTTTGCTAGTTTGTCTAGCAGGTAAGACCCTGTCTGCAGACTTGCTGCCTGGCTGTGCTTCTTTCCCTGGTTATTCTTCCCTCGAGTGGTTTAGCATATGGCAACCACTTGCTCACCCCTTGATGGGGTTTTAACAGTTCTGTTGTAGGGCCCCACATGCCCTCTCATTCTCCAGAGCAGGGGAAGTACATAGCTGGAGAGCTCTGAACCTGGGTGGTGTTGGCTGATTCGAGCTGGATTGAATTTTTCAGAGATGAGGGGAGGGAGCGGGAGGTCACTCCTCTGAAAGGGGATTAAATCCTCTCTTCTCCTTCCCCCTCCTCCTTGCCCAAGTTCTCACACACTGTTTCAAACCCTGTTCTGTATTGTCTTCATGCCTTACTTGAAACTCAGCTCTGTAGGAAACTCTGTCTGAGCAAATCAACCCTTCCTAACTTTGCTCTCCCCTTTGATACTGAATTTCTCTTCTTGGTAAGGGTGGAAGTAGTTTGTTTTGCATTGCAAATTGCTGTGCAAGGGAAAACTGGTGCCTGGAGTCAAAGTTGTCACTGTTAAAGACCCAGTTTATCTGCTGGAGCTGATGCCATTCCATTTCCCACTTCAGAGCAGCAGTGTTCTCTATGTCATGTTGGGATCACTCTGCTACACGTATTATAAGGTTCTGCCATCCTCTGTTGGCATTTCTCTGGCTCCTTCAGGCAGGTCTGTCCCCACTCTTGTTACTAATTGCTAATAAAAACTTGATTTGTTTCCAACTATGCACGCAGATGATCATGAACAGTATGCAAACACAAATTCCACAACAGCCCAGACTTGCTTTCTGCTTCAAAATATGAAGGAAGCCTTCAGTGGCTTTCAAAACTTGTTTTTTTGCTTTCCCGAGTGACTGCTCAGTTTTAAAGGCACAGGATTATTTTGTGCTAGCTGTTAACTGCTTTATGCCAGGGCTGAAGCCTGGTGGGGTCTGGTTTTCCTCTTTGTAGTGCTGTGTACTGGGCTTTCTCATTTCAGGAGAGAAAATTTTATTGGGCAAGCATAAAACATTTCTGTCTTTCAAACAGAAGTGTTAGGGCAGTGCTCAAAGCTTATTTTTTTTTTTTCCAGAGGCACAATGCAACCTCATCTGAAGTCCATAGAAGCCGAGGGTGGGGAACACCTCCAGAAATGGACTTTGAATTAATTTCTCTTTTGAAGAAAATCTATCAAAAGAGCTTTTCCTTAGTGTTCTCCCTCGAGGCTAGATCCTTGGGTTTGGTGGAAGCAGTTTATCTAAGGAATTCAAACAGTATGTGTACTTGGAAAGAAATTAACCCTTCCACTTCCTGGAGTCATAACAGAATGAGTGGCTCTGGAGGGTGTCTCAGGAAAAGCCTGTGCAGAGAAATGTCCATGTCCCTCTCCCTGTTGTCCCTGAAAGCAGCTTCTGGGAGCCATCCCTGGGGTTTGCTGGTGCTGCCAGCCGTGTGGGTTGTTTTGTGAGCTGGCTGGGGTTCAGTGGTTTGCTCAGCCTTGCAGATGTGTTCCAGCAGCAAAATCAACTGTAATTCAAAACCAAACACATACATAGCTCTGAAAGGAGCACAGGCAAAGAGGGCTGGGGGGTTTCCCGCCTTTCCCCGACCTGTCTGTGCTCTAACTGAAAGCACATGGAAACCTGGTCCTGCTTGAAAAGTTATGGGTCTCAGTGGTATTGAGTCATTTGACCTTTTCCAAATATTTTTCCCTGTTGCAGTTAGAGAAACTTCAGGAGGGATGAATTTCCAGAAGAGTTACTGTGTGGAGAGGCTCCCAGGTCATGTCTTGGCTTTGCTCTGTGCTCCTCTCTTTATTTCTGTCACCTTTTTGATACTCACTGGGAAAGATTAAAGGAAAGGAGATACTGTATATGTGTTCTGTTAGGAATCTGTAAGTTGTTTAGAGTCTGTGATTGTTTCTCTGAAATCAACCACTTCCAAAACTGATTGGGTTTGAGGTTGTAAGGTCTGGCAGGTCTCATCAGCTGCTTGTGTCCAAAATCTGGTGTTTGCTCTGCAATCGATTTGGGCTTCTGTGATCTGGGCTGTTTGGAGGTCTGTGGCTGTGATGGAGCTGAGCTGTAGCTCTTCATGACTATGGGTTTTCAGAGAACTGATCTGAATGATGTGTCCCCTGTCACCTGGAGTCTGTAAACTGAGGTTAGAAGTAGGTATAGGAACTCTTCACAGGAAACATTAAATCAGTTTTTGTAGCTGTCTTGTGGAAAGAGTGTTACACAGGAACCTCCAGAGACAAATTTTTCAGGTTATTTACAATAAGCTTACTTGACACCTCATGCATGCCTGTGGCAGCAGGTGGGAATTTGATATTCCCAATGAGTTGCAGGTGGCACTGGGATTTTGACCTGTGGGCAAGGCAGAAGCAGCAGCCTGTTCTGCTGGCTCCCATCAGCCTGTCCTGGTCCCAAGTCCAGCTCAGCCTGGGTTGCACATACAGAGCTGCCACAGCCTGGTGCTCTGGCTCTGGTGGGGCACACGCTGGGCTGGGACCCCCTTCCCAGGCTGCTCACTCTTCTGGCTGGAGGGGAACCCGTCTGAAATGTGTTAAGACTAAATGCTCTTAGGAGTTCAAGGATGTCTGGAAAAGGTTCAGGTCCTGTCAGCACATTCAGCTTTGGGAATCTGCCTCTCCTGGGTTTTCTGGTTTGTTTGGGTTTTTTAAAATTATTATTTTCTTGCAGGCAGTTACTCTATTTCCAGTCTTCCTGTGCTCAGGCTTGCATTAAACTATAGGTACTTCAATTACTAAAGTTTCAGCTGTAAATATATTTTTGCTTGTCCTTTAGTCTCCATTTGTAAAGTTTCCTTAGGCTGTTCTGGGGCTTCTGAGGAATAAAACTCACAGATTTCACTTTACAGTGCTGTGTTAAAAGCATCTATTGTGTCTGTGGGTTTATCATCTTGCAGTTGGATTACAGAAGTTGGGCATCTGAAAAGGCATCTGAGCCAGGTGTAGGCCAGGCAGATGCTGTATTTCCCAATATATTGAGAAGTGCTAATTTATTCCTTGAGTATTTTTAATCCAGATACTTAAATAGCACAACCACCAGTGAATTCAGTTGCCTCCCAAGTATGTTTAAAAATAGCAGGCACAGAGAAGTAGGGATGTATTCATGGCAACCGTTTTTGTGGAGCAGGTGGGCGGCTGCATTTTGTACCAGTTTGAAGCTTTCTGAGGGGTTGTGCAGCTTTGTTCCTAGAGAGATGAGACAATAAATTCATCAGGCAGTATCCCATCCATGGATCAGCACAGGCAGGAGCCTGGGTGTCCAAATGAGTGGCTAAAGCTACAGGCTGATGGAGTAAATTCCCGTACATCTTTGGGTGTCCCAGAAGAGGAAGACTCAATTAAATTCCCCCTCTCTGCTTACAGTTCATGTTGAGTGACAGCCAGATGCTCTTTGCCTTGGTGCTGAGTGATTTCTGGCTCTGTGTTGGCAGCGAGCGTTGCTGGCACACAGCGTGAAGGAAGTGGAAAGCCAGGTGTTATCCACAGACTCCTGACACCTCATCCTACATTGTTCTGTTAGCCTGCCAGCAGTTTCACTCTGGTATTCCTGGATTTGAAGGAAGGGATTGTACTCTGAAAGCCCCTGTCTGACTCTAGAGGAAAGATTGGTTTGCACGAGTTGAGCAGCTTTGAGGGCATTTCCCACCTTCCTCATTGTCTTCAAGGCACCTCAGACTGTTTTTTTTTTGGTTTTTTTTTTGAGACCATATTTTTTCCAAGCATCTGCAGCATTTCAACTTCGTTTTCTGATCCTGGCATTCGTTGCAGCAGTTTGAAACAATTAATGTAGCTTGTCTCCTGCAGCCCTGCCCTGTTTGCATGTGGGCTGGATCTGGGAAGACCTGACCCTGTTGGGGTGGTCTGACCTCCAAGTGTGTCAGTGCTGCAGCCTGAACCCACAATGTTCTTAGCCTGCAGTTTTTAATTGAGTCAGGATGAAAGGCCACTTCCTGCACTGCATACTTGATTTATTTTTTGGGGGTGTAAAGCTCCATACAGAACACCAAACACTGATATTTGGGAAGGCACCTCACACTGACAGCTCCCTGTGGACTGAGGTCAGCTTTGTGTAAGTGTGGCTCTGTCATCATCGTGTAGGCACAAATGAGCTGAAGCTACTTGCTTTTGGCAGCTGGGGGGATAAAAAGCATCATAATGCCTTAGTGATAAACAGAACTTATTCACTACTGTAGGGCATAAATAAAGGAGAGGAGCATTGCCCTGCTAACACAGGGCTGGTGATTCAAAACATTTTGTGAAGGGAGGTGCGAGTTGTGCCACCTCCAGAATGCAGCTCTTGGTGGTGGGAGTTAGAAATCAACTACTTCTCTGTCTTTACATAAATAGTCATTGTGCCTGAAACTTCAGGTAATTAAGCTGACCATGTTTAGCTTTTTTCAGACCGGAAAATCGTTAGCTGTTTGTTTAATCAGAGACTGAAAGACTGGTTCAGCCTGGTTGAGATCTGAATCTTGACTACTCTCTGCCTTAAAAAGCAAAGGTTAGATAACTAAATAATTGCCAAGAGTAACTATTTAGAGTCCCCAAGAGGGAAGAAAAGTGGCTGTAGTCAAAAGGGATCACTTGCTGAGTGCTGCCTTTTGATTCCAGTGGGATTGTCACAGTTTAGTAGAGCAAGGAACTCGGTTGTGACTTTACACTGTTCTCCCAGTTCCATATTTAAGGACAATATGTGCTTGGCTCTATCCTCTTCTAGAGCATGTGGTATGTTAACGTATTTTAAAAGTACTTTTGTTGCAAATGTGTCTGGAAATGCAGACCTTCCCTACATGTACAAATATTCCTATTATACAGATCAATAGACTTAGTTTTCATGTTCCAGAGCAGCTTCACATAACATCCTTCCTTCTTGGCAGAGCCTCAGGAATAGGCTGGGGGTGTTAATGGAGAAGTGATTTGAATACAGTCTCTAGGAGTGATTTGCAATAAAACATGACCTATTTCAAGATAATATTCAAGCATAGTACCTGCAGTGCCTTGCATTCTGAAACAAATACAGAGAAACTAGGCAGCAAAGATGACCAAAAGGGGGTTCATTCCAGGAGTGCAGCTAAATGTAGGTGCAGGTTGTGAAAACAGAGGCTGTGAATGGGGTTTAACTTCTCACAAGTTGAGAGTGTTGGAAAAATTGCAGAAGTGATGGAGCACCGCAAGGTCCCCGGCACAAACCATCTTAAGTTGTGTTTTGAGTTTGCAAAGCACTTCTCTCACCTTCTCTGGCCTCTGGCTGCTACACCTGCAGGGTCTGACTGCTGCTTTAGAGTTGGTTGATTTGCTTGGTGCTGTGCTTGCCTCTTCCTGTCACCGGTCACCGCATCAGAGCCTGTCACAAGACTGGCAGAATCACATTAAAACCTTCCTGCCACGGGGGCTGTATCCTGTGGAGCAAAGAGCAGTCTGTGTTCGTGGCCTGGCTCTGTCCTGCCTGCTGTGGCTCAGGCAGGGGCTGCTCTGCTGAGCAGAGCTGCAGTGTGGAGCGCTGTAACCGATACGCTGTGTGTGCAGCATCAGTAAATACGTTCAGATACAGGCGCCTTTCAAACTGCCCCGTCGCCCGTTCTGAGCTGGCATTGCTGTGACAGCTGACTCTTAGCAACAGCCTTATCTGTGTGACTTAAGCAGCCCTTGGCTCAGAAAAATTACTCACTGAAAATTAATGTTCTACTGGGAAACCAGGGCTCTGTGGCCCACTTAATTTGCAGGGTGACAATACCATCAGTTCTGGCTGAGAATCAGACTGGGTAGGTGAGAGTGGCCCTGTTCCTTTAAAACATGTATTTTTTCCTGAAATACAGGGAAAAAACCTAAAGGGCTTCCAGTCTCTTTATTCTTTGTGCTTTTGAGCTGCCATTAGTGTTGACTCTAGCTTTGTAGCTGAATTTCTGAGGAATTCATGCTTGCCTTCGGCAGCCTGTGGTCTCTCTGCACAGCAGTTGGTATTTTAATAGGCCATAAGTTGCCAGTGGCAAGTTGTTCTGTTACCAGTTTCTAGATAAATGAGGCAGGTACAGATTTATTTCTTATTATTATTTTATTGCAGGAAACTACATCTGGTAGTGTTTCAGGAAAGAGGCCAATGTCTTCTCAGATCTGAAACCTCCCTCACTTCAGGCTTGGCAGTGTGGGATGGTGAGCTCTGCAGCATCCACCTGTGCGTGTGGCTCTGTGAGGCCTCATCCGTGCGAGGACAGGCGGATGTGGCTCTGTGTGTGACCTCCCTTCTTCAAACAGGATATGTTCTGCATCCTCTGTGGGCTGCCAGCTCTTCACGCTGCTTGTAGCCTGCTCTGAAATGGGTCAGAAATTATTTCATAGGTGGGTTATTGTTAAATAACTAGAAGCCTTTAGAAGTTCCCTGGACCAACATTTGGATCTGCACATTTCTTCTGTAGCATCCTGTGAATGTGTGTCAGTAATCCATGCTGTAAAGGTGTTCATTTCAGGTGTTATTTCAGGATGTGTCAGCCCACCCCAGTACCAGCTGCTTGCCCTGCAGGGTGAGAGACTTTATTTTTTCCCTCTTGCAGTTTATTCATATTGTGCCAAGTGCACTTGCTGGGAGACACGATGCACGTCGCTGTTGTAACTCCGGACTTGGCATCATGATCCCTCTGGTACCATACAGTGGGACTCGGCATCTCATTTTAGTGCCTGGGTTTGAAAGGCACTTCCCACTAGACAAACAGTTGTGCCAGTGTTCACTGCATGAACAGCCTTCTTGTTTGGTGTATTTTTAATCTGATGAGCAAGAAAGGGAATTGTTGTGCGTGATTCGAAATCGCTGATTGTCATGGATGTCATTGTCACGTGCTGCACATGGGTCACCCCTGTGGATAAGGCCAAGGAGCTGGGGTGGAGTTATGGGGATGAGGAAGACAATGAAGAGGAAGCACATGGAGACTAAAGGATTGGGAGGAGGCAGGTGTGGAAGAGACAGGATGTTCTACATAAGCAGTAGCATATATAGAGGCCACACTCCCTGCAGATAGCGAGTAGCTGAGCTGGCAGCAGAGCAGGACTTATGGTCCAGGCAGCAGCCTCCTCTGGCTGGACTTATCCCACCTCATTGGTGAGAGGAGGCCTTGAAGAAGGTCCCACGTTGTAGTAGGAGATAGGATGAAGCTATAAATGCTTTTACTGCTTGCTGTATGCTGTCTTTAAATAAGAAATGAACTCCGTCTGTTCAGCCTGAAAGCACTGTGAGTGCTTACATGGGAGGAAGGAAGAGAGTATGTGGATTTACTGTCCTGGAAGGGCTACAAAGCTGCAGCACTAATTAGCAATGCAGCTTTAGAGACCTACAGAGGTCATGTGATTGGGTTGTCTTGTTCTCTGTCTGGTCACTTCTGTTTCCAGTCTTTAAGGGATAGTATTGTTCATCAAAATAAAAATGCAGATGACCAGGAGAGGAGGAAGGAAGCACTTTTCTGGAAAAAAAACCCTGGCATAGGGATTTTTTTTTTTAACCTGACATTGTATCAGAATTTAAGGCTTTATCTATGCTTGTGACAGCAAAGGTGAGGTGGGTATGGCATCATGGTGTTCAGTGGGTTTTTGTTTGCATCTGTGTAGGTTGAGGAGAGGGTTTCCAGTTCAGTTGTGTTTCCATCATGCCTATTTCTCCTGCTAGTTCCCATTCTTCCCATCCTCACTTAGGCTGTGCCTGCATGTCAGAGAAAATGAGGGAGGCCTGTGGGATATTTATAATTCAGCAGTTTTCCAGAGCCGTTAATGCTCCATTGCTCTGAGATGAAGCAATACCATTTGCACTTAGCTGCCTCGCTGTAACCAGTCAGCCCCAGCTAGTGCAGCCTCCTTCTTCCAGACTGAGCAGTGAGGCTGAGCAGAGGTAGTCTGCTTGCCTGTGTTACAGATTAATTATGCAGAACCCCTCTGCAGGAAGGCTTTCCCTGGCTTCTGTCAGTGGCCTGTTCTGGTAACACCAGGATATTGCATCTACATAAATGTCAAATTCTTTCAAGCGCAGTGCTGCTCGTTTGTACTTCAGTAGCCTGCAGTGCTCTTTGCTGCAAGGGAAACTGTGCTGTGGAGGAGTGTATTTCCTACAACTGTTGCTGTGCTTTGCTGCCTTTCTGCTTTGTTGAACACCCTTTTTGTGCTGGATAAGGGAGTAGCTGATGCTACTGTGGCTCCTGTTCTCTTCAAGGTCCATTTCTGTTGTAGGTTTGTAGTGCTGACTTTTCCTGCTGTAAGTGCAAGTGCATCTGCTTCTCTCTCAAAACAAACCTGCCTGTTTTCCCTCCAGAAGTGATGCAGTACATCTCCACTGTCATTTGCTTTCAGCAGGGGAGAATCAAGGGAGCATGTCTGAATGCAGCTTGTGGTGACAGCCACAGAGGAGGGAAGGCCTTGCTGATCCTCAGAAACCTGCTCCTGCAGTGGGATCCTCTGCTCTCATCTCCCAAGGCTTTAACCAGCACTCGCTGCTGGCACTAAATGCAGAGCTCTCCCATATTCTGCTTTTAAACAAGACGTAATTTATGAAATTACCATTCTCTCATTAGGACAAATGGCACCATGAGGTATTGGTCGTTCTTAGAGAATTGTGTTTGTCTGCAGCTCTGGCTCCAGAGGAGAAAAAGCAGCTATAGCTGCTGTGTCTCAGATCCTTTTATTTCCCCTCTTGCTGGCTCTGATACTGAAACTGGGGCAGAAGGGAAGGGAGAGTTGGGAGAGGCTGACTTAGGAGTCCCAGCCCATCACCACTAGTACAGTGTTGAGTCAGGGGTCAACAAGCTTTGCTCAGCAGCCTCTTCTGATTTGCAGACCTCTCCTGCTGAGTGCCTTTTTGCTGATAAACACCAGCAATGATAGATATTGATGGAGGGGACAGAGGTTCAGGAAAAACATGTTTGGACCTTGTCCATAAAACCAGTCAGTCACCTGGTTTGTGCTGCTGAATGGTGCCTCTATAAAGGAGCCATCACAAACCACCTGTGTTGATCCTGGAATGAAAAAGTTGCTGTTAATGTCTAAAGCCCTTCTCCTGGGCTATTGTATTTGTTTTGAGTAAATGTGTACTCTATAGAAATGACTCATAGGGAAACACGTCTGAGCATGGTTGGGTGTTACCTCTTGGGTAACTGCACCTACTTTTAGCACAGGGTTGACTTGAGGCAGCTTATTTACTGAAAGACTCTTCAGCATGTTCGAGCCAAATTGCAGTGATGTTACATCATATGGTATTAATGAAATTATTCCAGAAATGAACTTGGCCTCATGTGCAGGTTAATTTGCACTATAAAGACCTCTCTGGTACAGCTACGTTGGCAAACTCTCCTGGTTGAAGCAGGGTTGATATTGGCAAAAAAAGTAATTTAACTGTTCTGGCATCATTATGCCTTCACGTGCTCTAAACCTGCCTTAGAGGCAAAAACATTTGTCTCTGCACATCAGTTGTGTTAGTGGTGTTGTTCCTAGTCTTGTGTTGATTCTCTTCTGTGTTTTCATTTGCCAGATTTACTATCCCAGAAAAGCCTTGGTCTATTGAATTGACCCATGTGTGGATTTTTCTCATATTTGGGTGAAAGTGTCAAATTTTTTTTGTTTGTTTTAAAAGGTAGCTTTTTTCTTTATAACTAGCTTTTTCTTCATAAGAGCATCTTGTGTTCAAAGCCAGCTTTCTTTCTTGCAATACAGATTTGTAGCCATGTCTTGTGCCCTGTGAGATAGGCACTTTATCAAAGTTCTCCTTGGTGGAGTTTACATTGCTGTCTTTCTTCGCTGGGAGTTTAAATTTAGTCAGCAAAATCCAAATCTGGAATCTCTCAAAATGACAGCTAACACTTAGGGGATGAAGAAAGTTTATAAATATACACCAGCAATGGATAATCAGCGAATCTTCATTTTGCATCTGTGGTCTGCCAAAAGTGAAAAGACTTTC
The DNA here is from genome assembly GCF_014805655.1 of Passer montanus. Classification (NCBI taxonomy): domain Eukaryota; kingdom Metazoa; phylum Chordata; class Aves; order Passeriformes; family Passeridae; genus Passer; species Passer montanus. The sequence goes on from NW_024369151.1 coordinate 5,228,618, forward strand.
GAGAAAAGCCATGTTGTGATACAGAAACACATATTGGCTCAGAAATTTACTGTATTATTCTACCTTAGTCTTGTAACCATCTGTACAGAGCAAACTTCAGAGTTTTTCTGAAGTGTTTGGGACATTCTGAAACTTTAGGTCCTCGATCTGTTAGAACCAGAGGGGAAATTTGAATTGTGATTTGTCCAAAGGGCCAACAGGCCCTGGAAGAGTTGGGATTTTTTTCACCCTATTTTAACTTTTGTAGGGTTTACTATACAATTGTTGCTAATGAGCCTGAACACCCCTCCTTCTGTGCCTCCCCTCAGTAACAGGAAATTCTCTCAGCTTGTTTTTTTTCATCCCCCTGTGAGTCTGACTGGCTGGACGGGAGCTGTAGGTTAGAGTTCATGAGAGGTAACTTAGTGAAGTTGTCCTCACGCCTGTTTTATGCACATTTGATTGTTCAGTGGTTGTAGTTGTGGAATATTAGATCTAAGAGGTATTTAGGTCCAGAGTTAGACAAGTTCTTCAGAGCAAGGTGGGTGTGAACTGCAAGGTAGCACAAAGCAAGAGGAAGAACACATGTGAGCCAGGCTGGAGAAGGGACCACTGGCACACAAAACCCTGAGTGTGGGAGCTGGTGGCTGACCTGGGCAGACCTGCTCGCGTTTCTTCTGAAAGGTAAATCCTTGTGGATTTGCTTATGGGAGGAAAGCAGTGGTGGTGGGCTTGGCAGCCTGGCACACGGCTCATTCTTGGCTAACCCAGCTCCGACAGTCTATCAGAACAATGGAAGTAGGAGTTGGTGTGGTGACTCAGTGCATGATGAGAGTTCAAAAAAAGCAAATGCGTCTTTCAGCATTCAATACGCACGTTATTACAGACTTGTGCTTTAGTAACTGAGTCATATATCCAGTTATTCCTTTCTTTACACTTAGGAGTTTGGTAGTTCTTTGCTTGTGATGTTTTTGCTCCTGGCACACATCCCTGGCCTCAGACCAGAAAGAGCTCGTGCTCTGTAGATGTGGCAAGAAGTCCTTGGATATGTGTTGCTTTGGGTTGGTCTGCCTTCAGCACAGTGTGTAACAATAGATTGCATACCATTTACTGTTACACTCCCTTCTTGGATTTGTTTTCCTGATGTCCAGCTTTTCTTCTTCGCTTCCAGATGACAGAATGTAAATCACAAATACCTCAAAGCAGAGTGGCTCTGCTGGGCATGTCCCATCTTAAAGTGCCATGTACCCATCCCTTGCTGCTTGCAGCCAAGTCTGTTAGAATTATTTCTCCATGCCTTCTCCCTGCTCCTCCCTTGCTTACCCTTTCAAAACTCATCTGAGTTGTTCTATAACTTAAGTTATAAAGGGTCATTTTTCTGTGACTTACTTTCTCCATTTGGCACAATTTTTGTTTCCTTATGCAGCTTTTCCTGTAGCACTTGGTCACCAGCTGCATGTGATTTTTTTTTTAATAACCTCCATTGTTTCATTTCTTATAGTATTTTTAACATGATTCATGTTAGGAGGAGTTTAATCATTTTAAGATTTAGATACAAGGAATGGTTGGAAATATTTTGTCTAAAGTCCCAGTGGTTTGAGAAGCCCTGAATGTACTGGAGAGCCTGGCTGCCTTGTGCAAGTGATCTGGAGTACATGGGATGCACTGCCTGGAAAGCTCTTGCCTATGGGACATAGTGCATGAGGTGCAGCATTTCATGTCTGTCACTTCCAAAAGACACATCTCTGGGTTCATGTGACTGGAGTGCAGACATAACTGAATGGCTTTCAAAGAAGCTATTCATACACAGCTAGGGATGCTGATGCTGGAGGGTTTTGTTGTGCTGACTGACTGCCTCTCCCATTCTCCAGGAGGGATTATCACTCCCTGCTTGTACTGGTGGACCTTCATCAAGATTGATCACAGCCTTGGAGGGAACTGTAACACACAGTTCCAAAGATGTACTTTACAGAAATAAGCTTTTTCTGGAAATAAGGTTAAAGCCATAAAATTTCAATCCCTTGCCTGCTAGATACCAGCTTATTCCTAAGGATGATATCTAAATAATTCTTTGAATACTGTTTTTATTTCATGCTTGCCTTATTGTTTTTGCTCCAGTTCTTTCCTCAGCTGCCTTTCACATACTCAGTGCTGTCATCATCCTCCCCTGTCTCCCAGTGAAGCTGCCTTGACTGTTCCTTAGCTTGGTTTCTCACTTGTGGCTGGAGTTTCTTACACTAGCTGTTTTTTTTTTCCTGTACATTTGCCATTAATCCTTTTTCCTTTATTTGTCTCATGTCCAGTCAAGTAGGGATTAGGCAGCCTGTGCTCTTAACTGCGTAAGTGGAATCTGGTTTCCTGAGCTGACTTTCCCCTACTCTTCCTTCCCTGTTCACTCCTCCCCAGCTGCCAGTGAACAGCAGGAGTGGATGTATGTCCATCTCCTGCTGTGAGACAGCAAGTGGAGCCCTGCAGAAGTTCTGGAGCTTGCCTTGTTCTCCCTCAAAAACACTGGGTTGTGCAATTGGCTCATTCTAAAAGCATTGGTGTGCACGTTTAGCATTTGGGGAGCCTGTACATGTCACTGCTCTGGTGCAAATGAAGAACTGAGCAAGTGTAAGTTGATACCAGGGAGATGAGGGTATCACTGTGGGCCTTTGGAATGGGTTTTTGGGAGTTCAAAAGTTAATTTTGTGAGTAGGTTGGTAGATGCAGTGACCTTACTGCTGAACCCTTGTTTAAAACACTTGCAGTGAAACATCCAAATAAGACTTGTTTCAGAAGACAAAGGCTTGCTTAGTTCTCTCAGTAACACAGCCTGCATCATCTGTCTCTGAGCCATTTTTCCATCATAACTGCTCATGTCTAGTGAACAACAACCAGCACTTGTCAGCTGGAGAATAGAGGGCTGTTTGCAGAGGGGGAGATGTCCAGCTCCTTGGGTTGGCAATGTTCTGGCCAGTGATGTCAGCCCAGGCCCAGCAGAGTAACTTTATTGTTGGGAGTTCCCTGCACTGCTTCTGCCCAGGGAGGGCAGAACCCCTCTGTGTGCGCTTGTAAAGCCTATGTCAGCCTCCAGGTTAAACCAGGATTTCATACACTGTGTATCCAGCTGGTTTTGATGGTTCTGCATGACGTTCCCCAAGGGATGTGGTGTGTCACTGCTCATTCCTGGGATGTGTTTCCACTGAGCTTCCCAGCACCTATTGCTACATTGTGTTTGCTTCTGCTTTAACTTGTGTTTTGCCTCCATGAGCTTGACAACAAAATTTGGCAGATGCTGGCAGCCCCAGGCTTCCCTGATGTGTCCTGTTCCTGTGGTGTCTGCCCCAGTGCACCCTGCTCACTGTGGATTCCTTTCCTTTTCCTTGCCAGGCACCAGGATGGCAAAGCCTCAGAGCTGCATTTTTCTTTAATAACATATGTACTGCCCTGTCCCAAGCCCGTTATTTGGAGATACCTGCAGGTTCTGGATTGTAACTCTAAACCAGCTAATGGCTAAATGAGGGCTTGCTTTGTGTTACATATGTATGTTCACCCACTTTTGTAATTCCTGTATTTTACAGGCAGTGATTAGGCATTGTTTGTAGCAGGACCTGCTGTGTTTGTAGGATGGGATATACTTTGGTGTGCTGTGAACGCCGGGGTGTTCTGGTTCCTGAACATCCTAGAAAGTCAGTTTTGAAACAGGCTTTTCAGGGATTTTTCCTTGCACTTATCAAAGGTGTCTCCTAGAGTTTTGCACTAGGTAACCTAGTTAAAATAGTAACTGTCTTCTCTGGAGTAAAATGCAGGATTGTTCCAGGCTTTTCCAGACTATGGGAGTGTCAGTGATTCTGCTCTAATTCAGCCTTTCGAAGGGCTGGGGATTAGACTATTTTAACTGTGTCTCTGCAGATGAAAGCAGAGCTGTGTAAAAAAAATGGTGTAGAAGATACCTTTCAGGTGCAATCTGCTGAAATAACATGATATTTCGTTTCTCTGTGATTGAGGGGATTGTACCTGCATTGCAGGGATTGTGTTCCCTTACTCCCCAAAAGACACACTGCTGGTGTGTTTCAGGGCCCCTTGAAGGGCTCTTTTTCACTGCACTTAAAAGAATCTGAGCTGGGAGTTGGCTTGGCAGCCTCTTTAAAATGGTATTATCTCTCCTGTGCCTTATCAGATAAGATGCTGCTGCTCTGCTGCAGTGTGAGCAGGGAGGAGGGTGCAGAGGACTAGGTCTGCTGAGAGGGGGATTAGTTCTGCTTGAAGGCTCTGACACAGATCCACGTCTCAGAGGGGGGACAGTGAGCATGTGGACTGAGCATCAGAAATGGGAAAGCTTACCCTTCCCCTCTGTGTAAGGAGGAGGAGTAAATCTGAATAAGAAGCTCTTTGTGTGTGCTTATCTCTATCCTGTCCCATTTAGCCTGAGGTTTTCCCACATTTGCCCCATGCATGAAACATCAAACTGAGACACATTGCTCTAGTGAGACATTTGACATTAAAAGCTATTTTTTGTTGCTGCAGCCTTTTCAGTAAGGCTGTGGCCTTTTTATGACACTGTGTATGTGTGACAACTGCCATAAAGCAGGAGTGAAACATCTGCTTTTCTAAATGCTTCAGCAAGGCAAAAGTGTTTCAGCGGGTGGTGTGTTGGAAGGTTGATACCCACAACTCAGCTCTGAGTCTGTAAATAGCAGTTTTAATCTCTGCTCTAGTGTTTCATTAGCTGGGTTTTCATGTGGGAGAGAGGTTCACAGTAGCCCAAGATAGCAAGGGTTGTATATGTGGCCTTTTTCTAGAAGTGTTTGCTTTACCAGCTTGAATTCAGAGTGAGCCTTGTAGCGTTCTGTAACAGTGCTAGTCTGTCCACTTGCACCACAGCTGGGAAGCATCTCTTCTTTAAGGTCTGCTTGTTGTGTGTTTTTCTGCCTGTCTCCAGAGCTGTGTGTGAGATCTCAGCCCAGAGTGGCCTTGGAGGCTTCCCTGAGTTCACTGCTGCTTCTCCAAAGGCAGGTAGAGCAGGGGGTCCCTGCTGTGCATCATTCCCATTGCTTGAATCCTCACCATGCTGTGGTAAAGCATCTTCCAGTGCTCTTTTTCTGGTGAATCTTCTCTCGAGAGGTGGAATGATGGATGAGGGATGCAAAAAGCTCTTCCTCGAGCTGGAGGTAGATGAGCAGCTCCAGGATTAGAAAACCTCACAAAGCTCTTTCCAGAACTCCGCTTTTCACAAAAGCTGCCACAGGATTGCACTGGTTTATTCTGAGGAGGTATATTTAGGTCTGGAAAGAGTAATTACACAGCTTTGAATAAGTCTGAAGTCAGAAGAGGGCAAAGCTTAGCTTGGCAGAGATTCAACCTTCTGGGAGTCTTTTAACAAAATTATACAGCCAGCTTTTTTAAAATAAAACTTCTGAAGACCCGTTGAATTGGCACCTAGACCTGGCATTGGTGTGAACTATTTCTGGTTCTCCAAATACAGAGTGAAACTTAAAATTAGACACTTCTGGTTTTAAGCTGTTCATTTCTGCTTTACTTTTAGTTGCCTTGTGATTAGGATGAAAGAAGACTTCTCAGTGCAGCCCTCACCATGCTTCTTGGGTGTTTTTTTGTTTCTGTATGATGGTTCATAATTGTACATCAGAGAATATTCCAGGGCTAAATACAAAACTGCTCATCATTTGAGTTCTCCCTTTTTTTTTTTTTTGGTCCCTTTTTTAGTGTTCTCTAATTACCAGTCTAACGATAGCTTGAGGGGAGGTGGATAGGCAAAGCCCATTTCTTCTCCACATGCCATCTTTTGGAAATGTGGAACTAATTTTTTTAGAGTTCGGTTTGAAACAATAGAGCTGTTGCTTGTTTGTCTAATGATACAGCCCCAGCCCCCACCCTTTAAAATAAAAAACAAAAAAAAGGTTGAAATTCATTATTGAGTGATTGTGAAACTTGTGACTGGAAAGCAGCTCTGGATTTTGTCTTATAAACTCTTTCTTGCCCTGTGCAGACTGTTCCAAAGGCACAAACCCCCTAAGCTGTGTGTGCACCTGCAGCTGAGGTTCATGATCACAGTGCTGTGGGTAACATAACACCCCCAAATCCTTTTCCTAATCCCTTGCACTGTGTGGTATCTGCAGCAGTTCTGGAAAGCCAGTGTACATCCTTAATAAGAAGCAGAATGTCTGTTAGAGGAGCTTAGGCTAAAGGCAAATTAGCTATGGAGCTCTGTTTTGCTAATCAGTACTTTTAACCACGTTTTGAAGTAATTAGCCTTCATTGGACTTAGCAGCATCCAGCAGATGCTTAATCATGGCTGCATTGTAAAACGAGTGAGAACTCCTGAGTAAGGAAACTCACACACTGGGGCAGCTCTGGATCCCACTGAGGATCCTGCAGCTCTGGGAGCCAGGGATGGGCTCTGGGAGCTGGAGGGAGCATCCCATGAGTGCTCCTGTCTGGCAGGGGTTAGAGCTCTGCTCAGGGCTGGGAACAAGGGGTGCTGCTGTCTGACTGAACACCTTTCACTTGTAGCTGCCTTCCAGCATTCCTTTGGAGCTCTGGTGTCAGTAGCAGCTTCAGCATTAGCTTTGCTTTCTAGAAAACAGCAGCTCCTTTCCAAAGGTGACTAATGCTGCTAAAATATTCAGTGTTTCCTGAATCCCCCTGTACCTGCCTTGTGTTCCTGAAGCATGTGTTCACAGGTGGTTTTCCATTCTGTTGCATACTTTTTCTCATCTGTATCTTGAGTTTTTCCTTCCTTTAGGTCATTTAAACTGCTTATTATTGAGGCAGGTTTAAGACACCCATATTTGAAATGTAACGTGCCTAATTTGGCTGGCATGGTGAATATTTTATTATAGACAAAACCTTTTTAATCCCTCTGGACGTGTTTCTTCCTCCTGTCTGAGAGAGCTGGGGTGAGTTGAGTGGAGTAATGAGAACCAGATCTCATCTTGAATTAATAATCCCAGATTCAAAGGTATTTTTGGCACTTAGATATCTCACTTTTTACTGACTTCAATAGCGAGCCTGAATTCTGTCTGGAAGGGATTTAAGTTCTCTACCTTGAAGGAATTGTTGCCTTCTGTTTTCTCTTGTTTTAAACAGGGATGATCAGCCTTTGTCTGCATTACAGAGGATTACAGCTTTCAGGTTTTTGTCAGCTACTCCTTTTCTGTTCTCTGTGTCTGCCTTGGCTGGCACATTTGGTCCCACAGAATGCCTTGGAGGACCAGCAGGGACCTCCTGGCTCAGGAATGAGTCCCTGAATCTCTTCCCTTGGGCTCACCTCGAGGTTGCCCTAATGGAATGTGAGCTGCAGCTTCTTCCCCTTCCTTCCCAGAAGGAGTGGGGGCAGTACCAAAGCTGATCACTCTCCCCTTTGCCACCAGTCCCTTTGGCCTGGGTCAGATGGTGGGAAGCCTCCCTTTCCCTGCTAAAGCAAACAGTTTATCAGCTGCCCTTGCACCTTTGTCCTGTGCTAGGAGGAGAGATAAGAGTCAGACTTGCTTGCTCACAGCTGTCAGCAGTGCCTTCCCTTCCTCCCCCGGCCTCATTACTTTGAGAACTGAACAGGCTGAGGGCCAGGCTCTGAGCCATAAATGGATCAGGTCCTGCAGAGGCTCAGTAGGAAACTAGAGCCCTGTGGAAGGATCCACACACCTTGTTTCCAGGCTCCTTTGAACCAGCTTCCTTGGAAAGGTAAAATCCAGCTTCCCCTGAGGGCTGTGTGGGAGCCAGAGCTGTACCTGCAGTGATTCCTGCACTCAGGAAGGCTTCTTCTCTTCCTCCTGCAGGCTCAGGCTATGCCAGAGCCATGTTCTCCTCCATTCAGCCTGGAGATGCTCAGGAGCTGTGCAAGCAAAACCACCTCTTCCCTGGCTGAACCCCTGCAGGATGTGAAGTGCAGAGTTTGCTCGGTGTGACCCTCTCTGCTTGCACCAGCAGCATTTCCATGTGTGTTTTTGTCCTCCTTCAAGCTGGCCATCCTCACTGGCTTAGTGCCAGCCCGAGGAGCAGGGACAGGCCATCCAGGACACAGAGCAGTTTGTGTGCAGAGGCTGTACAAACAGACATGCTGGAGGGAGATAAGCTTGTGAACCTTCAGCCCAGTTCAGGTAGGGAGATCTGCTCCATGCAGGCCGGACCGTGAGTGAGCTGAACCGGCTGAGCAGGAAATGTCAGAGCTTGTGAGAGTTTTAAAGGCAAATTCTGTTGATGAGATGATTAGTTTTTCTGTAACCTAGGTGGATTGTGGATTTTACCTGTATTGACTAGTGAAAAGCTTGATGCTAACTTAACACCTTTGTGTGGTGCAGTTTCAGGTGAACCAAGCTGTTGCAGAGGCTCTTTATGGACTGGGATGCCAGTCATTAATAAAGATACTTAATAGCTGGTCTTGATTTGGCTTTGTACCTTTATTTGAATTTTTTTGTTTGTTTTTTCATTCTCATAGAGAGGAAGTTCAGGAGAACTGTGTCCGCTGGAAAAAGAAATTCACCTTTGTGTGTAAAATGAGTGCCAACCCTGCCACAGGACTCCTGGACCCCTGCGTCTGCCGAGTGTCTGTCAGGAAGGTGAGCATCCAGCTTTGCTTCTGCCAGGTAGCACCACCAGTGGTGTACTGGCAGCTGGGCACTGGCTGCTTTTTGGCAGCAACAAAAATTGTGTGGACTGTGGTGGGAAGGAAAGATTGTTTGGGACAGGATATGCTGGAACGGAGCCTCTCTCTCCAAGAAGAGTCCTTGAGGGAGGATGGGAGCGACCAACGTGGTGGTAACCCTTGAGAGAGAGGCTTGTGAATCCTGAGAGCAGATTCCAGGGCTGAGTAATGACTTTCCCCCTGTTGCCCCAGCACATATAATAGCTGCTTTTCCTGTTTTGTTTTGTTTCCCAATATAGGAGCTGAAGGGCGGAAAAACCTACTCAAAGGTAAGAGCATAGAAAGGGCAAATGTAGCAGAGTGAGGATGGTCTTGTCTCCTGCTAGTGCTTTACACCCATTAGGGGCCAGTGGCTGCTGAGTGGATCAATCTGGAGAGATGTTCATTAGTTCTTAGTTTAAGTATGAGTTAAGAGATTTCCCAAAAAACTTGACTTGCTGGGACAGGATCCAGATTGCACTGGATATGGATTTGAGATGGGGGTTGGAGAGATGATTTGCATGTCCTCAAACTTTGGGGAAGTTCTGAGTCAGATGTGAACTCTCTGGCTTCTGGCAGCATGTCTCTAATAAAGAAACAGACTCCAATTCTGTTCTCCAGAGCACGGCAGCCAGCTGGGGCAGGCACCTCGCTGCCTCAGGAGAGCAGGCAGGAGCTACAGCAGAAATCTCTGCCTGCCAGAGCACAGGAGACACCAAGGCAAAAGCCAAACAGATCAGCAGGGATCTTAGTCTTGGTTTCTCTTCCTTACGTTTTCTTGCCTGTGCTGTGGGACAGACAATGGGCCACCCTCTTCTTCTCCTTGTGCTGGATCAAGAGACAATGTTGGCTTAGAAGCTGAGCTCACACAGTGCCCCAAATGATGTTTGTTTGAAAATGAGTCACTGCTGCTGGCTTCTAATGAACAGATACTTTGGTCACGCACAGCCATTTAAAAATTCCTTCTCATCAATATCCTTTCTGAGGCCATGGAGGCAACTGGCTGTGAGGGGTCTACTGCACTAGCTCCTGTTCTGCTGTGCTGGGTGGGAGAAGGCAGTGTGGCATTGTTCCTTTTTTGTTGCTAATTAGGACATGGTCTCTAGGGCCATCAGTTTCTCTTTCCCTAAATTCACACTGTGGGAAGGTTATTCATTCTGCAGAGCTGTGTGTTCAGGGAGAGCAGCATAGCTGGAGGAAGAGACATAGCAAATGCATCAGCCTTTGCCTGCTGCTTTGTCCATCCTCAAGCTTTCTGCAGGATTTGGGAAGGCAGAATTAAAGGAAGCCTGAAGGCACATTTCTATGGTGGAGTTAACCTGGAGACCTTATTCAGGTCATGTTCTAACCTACTTCCTTTCTGCTCAGTCTCCAGTTATGTTTAGTGGCACTTAAAAGAGACTGACTTCCTCCAGCCCAGGACTGGAGACCAGATCTCAAGTACTTGTCATCTCTTGGGCTGGTATCTTGCTTGGTCTCCTGTGAAAAAGACAGATGTGTTCTCTGAGATGATCTGAGGCAGCTCAGAAATGAGATGTCACACCAGATTGCAGTCTTGCCCTGTGAACCAGGCTTGTTCCAGGCAGGTTCTCATGGCAGAACTGATTTGGGTTTCCTGATGTTTCTAGCACAAGTCTGTGGTGATGGCCATGCAGCTATTTTCCCATGTTACGCCATGAGTCCCCACCTTTTTAAGCTATTCTAATTAGCTGAGAACTTCTCCAGTCAGGTGTAGAGGAAGACGAAACTTGTGAACGCCCTCTGTACCTGGTCCCCCACCAGCAGGGGCTGAGGGGCTGTTTGTGCCCCAGGCAGTTCCCAGTGCCTTGCACACCTTGGGGTTTGACGTGAATGTCACCTCGGTGTCTGGGGTGACAGAGCGGAAGACGACAGGAAGGACTGATAAAGCAGAAACTCTTTCCCTGAGCTGGAGGAAACACCATCAGCTGGCTGGAAATCTGAGGAAACTATTCGGAAAGGTTATATCTGAAAACATCCTTTTGTTAAGGGATCTTTCCTCTATATACTGGGAGTCTGCTTCCTGAGAGAGCTCCTGACCTCAGCACGCCGTGTGGGTTGCTGGAGGGTTCTCCCACACTCTGTGCTCCAGTGTTGGCCTCCTCTCAGAATTTAGTGCTGTGGTGGAGGAAGAGGGATCTGGGTCTGGGCCACCCCTGTGCCACGCTGTTCTCCTGGTGTGGTGGTGCTGTGTCTTTGTCACAGTGATGGATTGCATTTCCCTCTGTGGCTTTCCTCTGTCCTGTTTATCTCTAAGAGATAAAAATTCACTGCTTTTTTTCCTTATCGGTGAATAATTAGCAAACAGCACAGCCCTTGGCTAGAAGAGACAGAGAAATTTCTGCAAGGGCTGAAGAAACACTTTCATTAAAGGAATGCTTAAGAAGTGAGAAGAGAGGGAGAAAGGTTATTTTTTTTGCTGATAAAAGGTTCCCTCTCTATCCCACTATTTTTTTTTCATTTGCCACCAGAAGTTCCCCTTTGAGAGTGGGATGAAGGAAGCAGCTACATTAATCTTGCTGCTGTTTCCCCCTCAATCATATATCTTGAGCAGACTGTGATTCTTGACTTGGAGCAGTGGGAGCCAGGGTTCCTCTGGCAGTGACTGTTTTGTGCTGGGACTCTATCAGCTTCCTCAGCTGACAGGGGCACCACAATTCCATAGGAAGGTGCTGCTGTTGGGGCTCTGTTCAGTTGTCATCCAGCTGTCAGCAGCAGGCAGAAGGGGTGTGCTGCAGAGCACAGGACCTGCTGCTGCCCCACCTGTGCTCCCTGCTCCCCTGGGAGCCAACCTGTGACGCAGATGCTCCACGCCTGGATGCTTTGGCCACATACAGAGTACAGCATGTCCTCCTGGTCAGATGAGATGGGGCACAACTGCCTTCTGTTCTTAAAGCTGTGCATAAAACAAGCTGTAGCTTTTTCTTTGAAACACTGTGTTAATGCACCAGGGATTAGGGCAGGAAAACAAAGGTGCTCTTCATTGTGTGTGTATTTACTCTGGAGGGATCGGTGCCCTTTTTGAAAATGCATGTGATCTTCAGCTTTGTCACCTTCCCTGTTTGCTTCCCATTTGTTAGAGAAGGTTTAGAGAGCTCACAACTAAATCTCTCCAAATATTTCTCTTCCCTTCTGCCTGTCAAGCCAACCCCTTGCTAGTTAAACCTCAGCAGTGCTGGGGAGGAGCTGCCCAGCCCAGCAGCTGCCTCTGAGGGGTGAGGCACAGGCAGTGCCACATGGCTCTGGGCCTCCAGCTCCTGCCCATATTCTGTTGTTTTTTTCAGGATGGTGTCACTTTCCCCTGTAACAATATCCTTTCATCTCCTGGTTCACATGCTCCACTGCATTCTGGGATGGCCCGATACAAAGAGTGCCTTATTATGTTTGTGTATGTGTGATTCTGTTTTTTCCACATTGTTGACCTAGAGCCTTCCATGTCCTTGGTTATGCAATGGCTGCAGGCTGGTTAACACTGTCCTGGCCACCAGCACTACTGTACACCCTTCCTCCATGTGGGCTTGGCTTCCTGAAGGCCTCCCAGTGTCCCTCTAGCTAGGGGTTAGGAATGTGACCCTGTCCATCCTCAAGAACAGGGAATCTTCACAGCCACCACTCTGTCCTGGCCCTGTTCTGCCTGTGCTCACAGATGTGTTCTCTGCCTTCGGTCTGTGTGACTCTGTGTGTCCCTTTATGGAGTAATGGCTGTTCTCTCACCTTTCCCTCCGTTGTTTTCTTGGCTGCAGCTGGGCTTTGCTGATCTAAATCTGGCAGAATTTGCAGGCTCTGGATCCACTGTGCGTTGCTGCTTGCTGGAAGGATATGATACTAAGAACACCCGACAGGACAACTCCATCCTAAAGGTACCACAGCTAGAACTTGCGCAGTAAAATCCTGCTTAGGGCTTTGGGAGATCACAGCACAGTGCCAGGCCTGGGAGGAGGTCCTGCTATGAACAGAGACAGGGTTTTGCTTTTATGCTGCTAGACTGACTTGGGAAGCTTCCCATTATCAGAGTTGCCCTTTGATAATTTGGCATTGATTTGGCCAAGCAGTGACCCTTGACAACAAAACCAGGAACAGGAGGGAGGGAAAATGTTCCAAGGCACTGTCAGCATGACCCAGCTGGTGTCCTGCTGAGCCACTTGGAGTTACTGATGGCAGGGATTTGGGGCAGGGAGGGAAATACTTTGCTAAATCCCTGAAGCTGATTTCCCTGGGAAAGGAGCTAGATCTGGCTGATCTTTACACCCAGCCCTCGAGCTCCTGGCTGCTGTGAGGTGAGGAGCTCAGTGCAGCAGGGCTAATGATGTGCCTTGTGTCCCCTCTCCAGGTCACGATTGGAATGTCCCTGCTCTCTGGGGACCCCTGCTTCAAAACGTGAGTTCCTGGCTGTACCCCATTCTGGACAGACACTAAAACTGATCAAGAGAGGGGAAAAGATGCCCTTGATATTGGGAAGTACAGTAAAACTGGTTGAATCACCCAGAGAAGTATAGCCAGCCTTGCTGTTAATTGGTTTTGTTCTCTGCTCTGGCCTTCCCAGCTCTGATTATTGCTGTGCACGGTATTTTCCCTGTTGGTGCAACTTAGGTTCTAGAAACCAGGAGATTTTGATTACAAACTTCATGTTTTGCATGAAGGATAGAATTTCTCATGGCTCTGGGCTTGGTTTCACTGACCTCCAAGAGGAGAAAGGTCAATAAAGAAAACAGTCTTGGAAGTGGACACGCTTCAGCACATACCATGGGGGATAAAGATCTCAGATTGAAACAGCAACCAAAATACTTCAAGGCTGAATCATTTTAATTTTTTTTTTCTACAGGGCTCACAACTTGCATTAATTAGCAGAGAAATTGCAGTAATGTTGGGTTTTTTAATGCGTAATGATAAGAAAGAATAAGTACAGTTAGGCTGGGGAGCAGTTTTGCTGCTTAAAGAATTGTGGGTGAATCAACAAATATCCTGGCCACATCTTCTCTCACACCACAGTGCAGCATCACAGTCCCAGCCCTGCTGTGGTGTGCTGGAAGGTGTGTGACTACACAGCAGGGCTGCCATGTGCCCAAAGGGATATTTCATGTTGCCTCCCAACAGTATGAGAGAAAAAAGCTTTACCTTGAGGCCAGCTCTTGTACAGTTTTATTCTGGGCTAAAGAGTCTAATTTTAGGAGCTAGCTTGGAGTGTATAAATTAGCTCAAATTCTTGTTTAAAATGCTGCATAATTTTTTGGTAGGTTGGTTTTGTGAGTGGCTTTTCATAGTGCTGCAGTATTTTCTGACACTTTTAAACCCAACATCAGTGTCATCTGATTGTGAAGAATTTCTGCTTCAGAAGAAAGTGTAATATAGAAGTTTTGAGTATCTTAAACCAAACTTAATAGCAGTAACAAACGTTCTAAATCTAGGGTACTAGGATGTCTGCTAATAATGTCTCACAAATATACCTGTTGCTCCTTTGCAAAGGAAGCAAGTCCCACTCTTAGAACGCCTGAAAATTACACAGAATAGGATATAAATATCCATTTAATGTAAGTAAGTTCAGTCTGAAAGTCAAACCTAATTTTCTTGAAGGATTTTTGCAGTCATTCCCACTTTTCCCTTTTATGTTGATGATGTGCAAATATCTAAAAATAGAAACCTTGCATGTGGAATAGTCCTTGATCAGTAGAGCTTCTGGTAAATGACACTCATTAGCGGGTTAGGGAGGAATTAAACTGTGCTGGGAAATCACTTCCAAGCACTGATTTTTTGCAGCACTCCATGAACCTTCTCCTGCTGGGGTTGTTGAAAGGGGCAGAGCAGCTGAGCTGACAGACCAAGGGGCTGCTCTCACAGCTGCTGCAGGAACAGTTTGCTTGCTTAAGGTTGTAAAAGCCTTAAAAACCTGTGAAGTCCCCAAAGCACCTGGGTGCATGCAAATCACTGATAAGGTGATTAGGGAGGGTTTTTTTCCTGGTGAAGGCATGCTGTGAGTTTCCTGAAAGCTTTATAGCCATTCAGCTGCCCACATTAAATATTCTGTCTTCCAAAATACTGCACAGATCCCTTCTCATGTAACATCTTCCCTCAGAGCTCTGAGTGAGACAAAAGATTTTATTTCTCACTCCTCACTTAAAATCCATAATATGATCCTTTAGTTCCAGTTCAGACTTCAGGCTACAGAGAGGTTAGGGCTCCAACAGGAATATTCACTTTGCCACGCTGCACATGCTGTGGCTTCCACCCAAAAGCACTTCTGGAGGAAGGGAGGGGGCTCCAGGCACTCACAGCTCTGCCCTGCAGTCAGCATTTAAAGGGATGTTGCAGGCTCACAGAATAACCAGAAAAATAATTCTGACAGCTGGAAAAACACTTTAGTTTCACTGAAAAGAGTTTAATAGTCAGTTAAAAAAGGGAAAGGTTATTTGACTGTTGTAAAAGTGCTCTGATAAGGGGACAGGGTTGCTGGGATAAAAGGTTTCATTTTGGCCAGAGAGGTGTAAGAGAAAGGAAGCTGGGCTTGAGAATGGGACAACAGCAAACTGGTTCCTGTTTGTGAGGCCAGCTGGCCAGTGGACACAGTCTGGGGGTGGAAGGGCAGCTCTGGATGGTGTCCTGGAGGACAGTGCAAGTTCTGAGCCTGCTGTCCTGTATAAATGAATGAATGGCCCCTTTTTACCTTAATTTACCTCAAAACTTGTGGTTTTTCTTGTGATGCAGTCCAAGGTAGGGAAGACACCAGTCTTGCATGTGAGAAGACAAAACCCAACATCCCATTTGAGCTGCTGGTCAGAGGGCTGGCAGCTTCCCCCTGCTGAGAGGGGTGGGATGGACAGAATGATGCCTGCCCCTGCCTGGCAGTCTGTAACCTCCTTCCCTGCTGATTCCAGGCCTCCTTCCACCGCCAAGTCCATCAGCATCCCGGGGCAGGACTCCACTCTGCAGCTGACCTGCAAGGGCGAGGGCACCACCAGCAGCAGCAGCTCCTCCACAATTGGCTCCCTGCGCCAGGCCAAGCCAAGACCTGCCATCCTCAGCTCAGGTCTGAATGCCCACCTGGAGCCATGCACTCTGTGGCTGTGCCTGGACACTCCTTGGTTTTTCCCAGCAGCTGCAAGCACAGAAACTCTTTAATTTTTCATGATTTCCCACACCTATCCTCAACCCCATTGCTCATTCAGAATATTGGGAACAACAAAGCCATCTAAGTGTAACTGAGGAGGGGAAGGTTGAATATTTGCCACATGCATATTTCTGTTAGTGGAGATAAAGCAATTTGTTCTTTTTGCTGGGGATTTAATAATTCATGCACTGCACTCATCCCTGCTTTCCACTGTGTTCAATGATACTTACCATTGTTCTGCACTCAGCTATTCTGTTGCTCAAACTTATCTTCTAGAAAAGTTCCTCTGAAGGTCTTAGAGGTTGGTTTAAGGTCTAGTGGCCTTGTTCCAGCTGCTGATGCAGTTCTTTGGCTTCTGTATGAGCCTGTTTTCAAGGGCACTGCATTTTCACATCAGTTTTTTTCCTTCCCAGCACATTCCAAATGTGCAGGCAGATACACTGCACCAAAATAGCACTCAAGTCTCATCCCCTCAGTTGACAGAGCACGTGGTGCAAGTGGTGTTCTTAAAAAGCTGGCTAATGTGTTACATTTGTGCACTTCTGGATAAGCTTCCTGCAAGAGAGACAAGCAGGGCTAGTGAAGGAGAAGGGGTTATGCTGAAGTGTCTGTATCATATTCAGAGATTATTTAAATGGTACAGGCTCTCTCACAAGCAATAGAAAGGGAAAGGTGGTAACAGAAGCACCCAATCAAGGTTGAAATACTTTACTGCCAGTGGCATCTGATGCTTACTTGGTCTTAGCTTGATGCTTTTAACTATGGATAGTTTCAGGCACTGCTTGTCCTTCTAGATGCTACAAGCCCCCAGAGATATTTCTGATTTCATGTGCTGGATAGAAATGGTGATAAACTTGACAGAGCTCCCTGTGCTCTTCCCTGCTCCCTGGGTGTTTCTAAGCCCTGTGCTGGCCTGTGTAGCAGGGCTCTGGCCAGTAGACTGCCCTTTCCTTGATCTGTCATCCCAAGATCAGTCTTCACTCCCGGTCTTCACTCCCACCATGTGCTGGCTTGGTTGGGGTGTAGCAGTGTCCTCTTTTCCTTGGCAGGTGTCCCAGAAGAGTCGGATCAGAACCTGTCCAGCCCAGAGGAAGTTTTCCACTCAGGGCACTCGCGGAACTCGAGCTATGCCAGCCAGCAGTCCAAGATCTCTGGTAAGCACTGTTCCACACAGCTCTGCCATCCCTTTTCCTTCCTGCCACGAGCCCCTGTGAGGGTGATTTGCAGCCATCTCTCTCACCCTGCTCTGTAATACCAGCCTCCTGTTCAGTCTCTGCAGATGAGCTCACAGATGCCTAACCCTCTGTGTGCAGCAGCAGAAGTGCTGCTGTGGAGCTGCCCTGCCTGTCAGCTGTGCTGCAGGGAATGGCAGCAGCAGCAGCTGAGCTTTGTGGCCCCTGTGTTGCAGGTTACAGCACGGAGCACTCCCGCTCGTCCAGCATGTCGGACCTGACCCACCGCCGCAACACGTCCACCAGCAGCAGCGCCTCGGGGGGGCTCAGCATGACCGTGGAGTACCCCGAGGGGGAGAGGGAGCACAAACTGGAGAAGCCTCCTCGGCCCCCCAGACCTCCCCTCCTGCTGGACAGACCCTCCCGGTGAGTCGCAGTGGAGCAAAGGCCTTTCTGTGGGAAGGAGAGACAGAACCTGCTCCTTTGTCTTCAGGCAGCAGGGGATCGGGTTGTGGCCACTGAGGAGGAGACTGTGGCCAAGAAAAGCAGGACAGTATGTGAAGTCTGTGTCTTGAAAAGCTGAGTAAGTTTTTCCTGGATTTCCTCTTGCCAGGAGGAAAAAGGATTCGATGGAGAGTCACCCAACCCGAGTGGATGACACCAGGATCGATGCTGATGATATAGTGGAGAAAATAATGCAGAGTCAGGACTTCACAGATGTCAGCAATACTGAAGGTGAGAGGAGAACCTCACAGGGATGTCTGGGTTCTTCCTTTTGCTAGGCTGCCAAGCGTTTACGGTCAGATCTGATCTGCCATGGGCTCCCTTCTTTGGACAGCTATTTGCGTTCAGTGCTTGCTGGGTGTTTCTGTGGTAGATAAACCACATGGGTTTGAGAGCTGCACATGTATTTACAGATAGCACTTGCTGCTGTTCCACACAGGACAGCAGAGAGTGAATAGTAGCTCAGACATGCAGGGACAGAGAGGAAAGACACTGATTCTCAGCACAGTGGAGATCAGTTGCATCAGCTGTCTGCACTGCTCTAGTGGCCTTCATCCAGGGTCAGGCCAAGGGTATTTATCAAAAGAGGAGAGCACAACTGGAGGGAGGCATCACATCTCTACAGAAACATGAGTTACCTTGTGCTGGTGATCAGGCCTGTCAGAGAGCTTAAGAAGAAGTTTTCTCCATTGCAGTCACAGCATCTGTTAGGAGAAAACTAATAATGTAGCTGCTTTTGTTTTCAGTTTCATTTTCCAGTTTAGCATAGAAATCGACCTTTAATCTGATTTTTTTTATCTGAGGTTTTCTGTTAAGTTTTAAACTTGAGCCTAGCTTGTTATCTGTGCTTCATTAATTTACCATTAGTCACCTTAAATTGTTGCACATGGCAGCACTGTTATCATGTGGGGAGTTATACCTCACTCAGTGTGGGTTAGAACTAGACTGAATGCAGCTGCCTCTCACCAGCAGAACAGGCTGAGTTTCTCCTCCAGTGACTCTACCAAAGCAGTGTGAGGCCCCACATCTTATCTGTTCAGATGTGTATGGGCTGACCAAGAACTTGCATCAATGGAATTGCCTTAAAAGAAGCAGCTGGAGGCGTATGACTGAATTAATAGCTCTGCCTTTGTTCTTCCAAAGCTGCTTGTTGCGGAGGCTCCCCTTTGGGCCAAGGAAGGGAATTCCCAGGGGCTCAGTGACTGTGGGAGCACCACCAGAAAGTGTGGATGTGCATCTGCTGATTGTGTGTCTGGGAGGGGAGTTCCTGGCAGCCTCAGCAGTTCTGGATTTTGATGTCTGTCTTCCTTTTCTGTCTGCAGACAGTAACCTGAGGTTGTTTGTGAGCAGAGATGGAACAACTACGCTGAGTGGTATTCAGCTGGGAAACAGGTAGGTTTCCCAAAAGGCTGGCAGCCAGAGGGGCTCCAGAGAGATTAGTGGCTCTGTACCTAGGAAACTTCCACTCTTTGCTACAGGAGAGATTTCTAAACATCATGTGCTAAATGGTGGCTTTTTCCCACATTAACAGCCCTGGGATCCCTTTGGTGGCAGGTTGCAGTTGCACTAGAGTATGAATGCAGTTCTCAGCTGGAGCTCAGAGGGATAATGGGATCCTGGTTGCTAGACCCAGGAACAGAAGTGAGGAGTGAAAGGACAAAATGGTAGAGGCTGGTTCCCGATTGTTCCTGAAGGAGGGAGATTTGCCTCCTGCTGGCCTGCAGCAAAACTGCAGCAGAGTGGGGTTTATTGTCCCTTCTCCCTGCCTCTTATTGTCCCTTCTCCCTGCCTCTTCCATAATCATCGAGGGCTTGTTCTCTCATTAAAGCCTTCTGAAGCAGTAAAACTTTTTCTTGCCACTATAGTTCTTAGTACAGCTCTTGGCCAGTTGTGTTTGAGGCTTTATTGCATCTTTTCATTGAATTAAATAGAGCAGTAATGGTAATGCAAAGATGTATCAAGCTGGTAACAAAACTGGGAGCACAGCAAAGGCAGGCAGGCTTTGTTCTGGGTAGGATACTCCCCTTTGCTGTGTCCTCTGGAAGGGCTCGTGTGTCACACCCAGCTCTCTCCAGTGCTCTGTTGCTGACTTGCCACCCCTTTGTCCCCTCCAAGGACTGACTTCCCACAAGGCTGACTCGTTACTGGCAGTGTTCTCAGTGGGCTGAAGATGATGTGTGAGAGTGGAGAGCTCTGAATCAGAGCCTGGTTACTCAAAATGACTGGAAAATAACCAGCCCCTCTTCCCCTCTGCCTCCCCAGGGTCTCATCTGGAGTTTACGAGCCAGTGGTGATTGAAACCCACTAAATGTGAAGAACAGGGTAGAGCTGCTGGACACAGGCCCCCTACCCAGGCCGCTGCCACACGGATGCCAACCTTTACCTCTCTTCATGCAGCATTCCAGAAGGGATTTCTCCACGCCCCTCCCCACATGTTTGCACTGCAGAACTACTCCGAGACCACTCCAGAACATGCACTTTCCCTGCATTGGTATTGTCCTTCTCTGCTTCCTGGTCCTTCCAGTGCATGCCTTCCCCTGTTCCTGCTCAGACACAAGGTGTCTGTGGGGCTTATCCTTGGGCTAGTCCCAGAGGATGTTGCTCATCTGCATCCCTCATTCCACCCATTCACTTGCAGCAGGGGACTTCTCAGTTTCTGTCTCCCCAAAACATTGGGTTATACCACTGTGAACTCTTCAGACCACTGGGGGTGGGGGAAACCATTCTAACCAAACCCAGAGCTGCTTGTTGGGGACATGGTGACATGGCCACTTGCAGGATGCTTTATTCCATTGACTCTGCAAGGGAACATCACCTCCCAAGGAAGGCAATGGTTTTACTGAACAAGGTATGCTGTGGTGTACGCTTCACCTTCCTATCCTCACGTCCCCAAACAACATCTTCTCATAGGAAATACTTCCCAAAAGTGCATTTCAGAAAACTCTGCTGCAATCCAGCTGGGAGCTGGTGAACGGTTAAATGTGAGTGCTCATCACACCACTGACTGCAGCAGCCCTTCCACTGCTGGGCATGGAAGGGGGTGTTCATCAACTAGCATTAGCAGGAGCACTTTAGAGGTTATGGATTTTACCTGGAGGAGGCTTCTACTCACTATTCCAGGAGTATAATCTGTGTTTGCTGAACTGATTCAGCAAATAGTCCTGTTGGAGCTTGGAATACAAAGCCTCTTTCTTTGTTTTTTTTTTTTTTTCTTGTTTCATTGGCTCAGGAAGGGAACTGCCCTTCTTGGACTGTGAAAAGAATCTTGTCTGACAGCTCTTCCCTGGGCCAGAGCTGGATGCAGTTGACTGCAGTGGTCTCTCTGTTGAGGTGGTGTCAGTTGCCTCTCTTGGCCTGGGCCAGTAAGGGATTTGGTGTTGCTTGGCCTTTCTTGTCTTGTCAGCAGAGATCTGTGCCTGTGCTGGTTCCTTTCAGGGCTCGGGAGAAGCTACTGTCTCTGCCGTCAAGAGTAGAAGGGGTGTTTGCTGCTGCATTAGCCACAGCAGCTGTTCTGACCTGCTCTGTGGTGAGTGAACTCTTCTGACAAGGCTTCAAACTGTTCTCTGGTTGATCTTTCAATTGCTCTTCTTTGGGTTTGGTTTCTGCAGTTGTTTGACACCTTTCCTTGCAGTGTGTGGCAGAGATGTGGATCCCTTTCAGCTCCCACTGGAGGTTTCTCCTGGCAGCTGAAGTGCCAGCGAGGATCTGGGCAGCCCCTGGCTGTGGGCCAGCAGCAGGCTGTGCTTGCAGCCCTCCCTGTGCAGCTGATAAGCTATTTCTGTGTAGTGCCCATTCCTCTGTTGCCAGTGTTCTGTGGTGGCACTCGGCAGCCGTGCCCTCGGAGCAGTTCCACACTCAGGACCTGGCTCCCCTCTGGCACTTGTGTGTGTGTACAGGCACACACTCACTCTGTTCAGCAAGGAAAGACTTGTAACTGATCACGTTGTTCAAATTCTTAGTTATTGTAAAGCCTCTTTTAAAGGAGAAAAAAAGGCATTAACTGTGGTCTCTTTGGCCAGAATGCATGCAGATGAGCTGCTGGAAAAGGGAATCTGGCAGAATGAGAAACAAGGAATGAAAGGGCCTTGATTTAGCTTTTTTTTTTTTTTTTACCCTTCTAGCTAAGGATGCTGCATGGGGAGGGTGCTCAGCAGTGTGTAAAACCATACAGTTGCTTACTCTGTTTTGATGGTTTCTCTCTTCGAGTCAAGAGGTTTCTTTCTGTGTTTGGACAGACCACATATAGGATATGCATCTTTTCTACCCTTTCCCTTCAAAGGGAATTAAATTTGAATTAGGGTAAAAAGGGGATACAGACAACACCTTGGTTTGGTTTAATGTAGGGGAAAAGTGTTGGATCTTTTGAGACTGTTTAGAACAAAAGCTCTTTCACACTTGCTAGGTTTTTTTATTGGTGATCTCTTCTTCATTCAGCCTGGGTAGGTTTGGCACTCACTTGCAGGCTGCTGAGCATCCTGCCCTGTTCCTGGGGTGCCACGTGTCTGCAGGAAGGAGAGAACTGCTTGTGTTTCTCTCTCCCTGGGGCAGTGCCAGAGAGCCAGGCCTGGCCTGCCCGTCTGCTCAGGTCAGGGTGAGGGCAGAGGGAGCTGGGACAGCAGGGGCTGTTCTGCCCTCTGTGCATGGCCCTGCAGAGCCCAGGCTCTGGCTGCTCCCCGGGGGCCAGCAAAGCCCCTCGGGAAATCAGATCCAACCAGGACTTGAAAGGAGCAAGCATAAGCCAAGAAAGAGGCTAAAACCCAGCTCATTTTGCTGCTTTGCTTCTGTTCCCATGAGAAACAATGGCAGTCCCTGTCAGAGCACTTGGGATCCCAGGCCATTCTTCTGGCCTGCACTGGCAGGAGTCGGCTGCTCCAAGGCACTGGCAGCTTGGCTTGTCACGAAATCAGTGGGACAGAGGGAGGAATATCTTCCCAGCAAAGCAAGAGGAGAAGCAGTTGAGCTTTTGAGAGCACTGGTCTCTTCTTCCCAGGCTGGCAGAGGCACAACCTGCTCCATCACATCCCTGTGGGCAACCTGGGCACGCCTTTGACTTCTCTTCCAGTGGCTTGGCACATCAGTGCTTGCATTTCTGGTAACTGTGTCTCGTAGGGTATTTCTTCCTTGTCTCCACGTTAGTCCCTCCACAGATTCTGGTCTTTGTGTGGCTTTTTAGCTCTCCTGCCCCTGGTTTTGAGTGAGTAAGTAGTCCTAGTCATCCAGCCTTGTGCAGCACAGCTGGGGAACCTGGAGCAGACGTGGAGGGAGGAAGGAGCAGTCTGTTCCTGTTTGTGGATCCCGTGCAGAGCTCCTGCTGTGCATCCAGCACAAGCAGTGCCCAGCAGTCCCTTGGCAGCCGTGGGCACCCGAGGGGGTGGCTGTGGGGTCTCTGGTCCCACAGGCTCACTGCTGCCTCAGGAAGCTGCATCTCATGAGCACTTTTTTCCTTGTGGCATCGCTGCTGCCTGTTCCTTGTTGGACTTTGAACATTTAAGAAGTGAATCAGTTTCCAGACCCAAACCGCTGGCTACTTTCCTTCGGATTTTTTCTTTTTTGTTGTGAAGTTTATGGAATTTTTTTTATACAAACCCAGCAGGCTGGTGTTTTTTTCACTGCATTATTGTTTCATTGATATTTTATTTCAGGGGGGGCTTAGGGGGGGAATGTTCTTTCCCACGTTGTTCCCCTTCTCAGGGGATTCAGAGGTGGCTTAAACAAGTAAAAGGACCTTATTGGCAAGACTCTGCATCCCCTGGGTCTCTGATGCTGACGAGCAGGGCTGCTCACGCCTGGCTGGCCCTGGAGAGCAGAGCTGGCTCTCTGCTTCAGTCTCAGGATCAGGTAAAACGTGTGGGCTCTGCTCCTGGTTTCTAGACCTTTAGTTGGTGGAAGCACATTGCAAAGCGTTAGGAAATTCAGTGTAACTTTTTTACTAACTTTTCTTTTTTTTAAAACCAATATAAAACTGAGTGTCCAGAAGAATAGGCTTAGTTGTTACTTGGTGAAGGAGATGGATTTCAGTTGGAAATTGTGATGGGAAAAGGGAGGAGAAGGATGTTGCTCCCTCATCATCATCTTTTGTATGGTCAGCACTTTAAATGGGGGCCTGGTGCTGTTCTGACCCTTGGAGTGATGGGCAGCAGGCGTGTGATTTCTCCCCCCCCATTGCCACATCACTTTGCCCCCTGCAGAAAGGTTAACAAGCCCTTTTAAACGTTTGCTTCAGTTTTTAGAGGGTTCCAACCCAGGTGGAGGCCTGAAGAAATAGTATTTCATTCTCATCTGAATAGGAGGGGTTGACTTTTTATTTATTTTGTCGTTGCTGTTTCTTTTTAAGCAGGTGGCAGTGCAGCTGGTCTCTGCACTGCTGCCAGGAACCTCTGGGAAAACCTCACTCCAGGTACGCTAGAGCACCACAGTTACACCCCTCCTGGTGAGGGGCTCCCCTGCCCTCCTCGCTGCCTTACCCGGGGCTGCAGCCCCCTCACCCTCCCTGCTGCCCCACTGGTCTCTAGCTGAGTTCTTGCTCTGGTGACCGAGCCCTTTGGACAAGGCCAGTCCCCAGGGACAAGTTCCTACAAACTCTGCCTGGCTGCAGGTGTTTGTCCTTGAAAAGCCACTCCCTGGCTGCGGGGAGGGATTGATGAATGCAAAATTCCCCCCAGTTCCCTCCCGAGAGCTGTGTCCATCAGCCCCCTCCCTGCACCCTCCGATCCCGCTGCCTCCGGAGCAGCAGGCGTGCAAACCTGGGAAATGAAAAGGAATTGGGGTGGAGCTCTGAGCGAGGGATGCGGCTGAGCCTGGAACTCGCCTCAAACACGTGGAATAACAGGAGAGCCCATATTTTTGTGGGGGGAGGGAGGGGAAGGGGAGATCATGTTTTATTTTCTTGAAAGTGAATTGAGCTTGGTGACCTTCGGCTGAGGCGCACTCGATTTGTATCAGATTCTATAGAGAGATGGCTGATATTTTTGGAAAGGGAATGGGTCTATGCAAACTTCCAAAATTGCTTGAAAGATAGTTTAACATTTTTTTACTTTGAAAATCTAAAGATAAATCTAACTTTTGTCTTAAAGCAGAAGTGCGTTTAGAAAGAGAAGCTACTTCCACTGCTCTATTTTGATGATGATTCTTGGAAAGTTTGGGCTGGAGGGAATGACTATTTTTCACCATTTCTATCTTGCTCCTCTAGTTTTTTTTGTTTCTTTTTCTAACGGAATGCTGTGCCGTCTTTGATTCAACAGATCGTGTTTGTATTTTCTGTATCTGGTTCCTAATGTAGAGAAATAACAAATATATGAGGAAATCAGTATAATGTCAAATGTTGTTATGGTTTGGGGGAAAAATAAAGGTTTTTTTGGTACTTCACACTGATTTTTGCTCTGTTTCTTGTTTTAAATGCTGTGGGGTGAGAGGGGCATGCTCAGGCCTAGAACAGTTTGGTTTTGCCTGCTCTGATTGAGATCCCTGCCAGCCCTTCCCTGAGCTGGAGAAGGAGCTGGCAGCACAGCACCAGTCCCATGGAAGCAGCAATCCCAGGAAAAGGTGGCACCTGCCTGAGGCACCAGCAGAGTCCTGTGCTTTATCCCATCTGCCCCAGCCTAGGCTCTGCCTCTCCTGCTGGGGACGGGGCCCACAGCCCAGCAGGGCACAAGGAATAGAAATCTCTGGGTCCTCAGGGCTTGTGCCTGCATAGCCCCTCAAACACCACAGGCTCACCACCCCTTTAATGGAGGGAGAGCCCAATTCAGTGCCCAGACACACTGCCTGACAGGGCTGGAGGGGAACAGCAGCCCTGGGAGGAGGCAGCTTTTAATCTTCCACCTTCCCAGAGCCTCGGCTGATCCGGTGCCAGGATCCATCCCCACCCCAGCTCCGGGCACCGAGCCCGCAGCTGCGGCAGCGGAGCGGGGAGCGGGAGCGGGACTGCGGGGCTGCGGCGAGACGGGGCAAGGAGCGCTCCAGGAACGGGCTGGGAGCGCTGCCCTGCCGCCCTCCCGTGCCAGCCCCGCACCCGGCCACCCTCCTCTCCTCTCCTCTCCTCTCCTCTCGGCCCGGGCCCGCCCCGTTCCCGCCCCTCTCTCCGGTCCCGTTCCCGGCCCGTTCCCGCCGCTCTCTCCGGGCGTTCCGCGGCTCCGGGACGTGACGGAGCTCGGGGCGGGGCCTCGCGCGCGCCCCGCCCGCCGCCGCCGATTGGCCGCTCCCGGGGCGGGGTTGGCGGACCGCTCGCTGATTGGCGGGAGCGCCGGAAAGGCGGGGCCGGCGGGGAGGAGGCCGGGGCGCCATGGTGAGTGAGGGCCCGGCCCGGAGCGGCGGGGGAGGGAGGGTCGGTCCCGCTCGGCACGGGGGGCTTGGGCCGAGTTGCGGCGAGGCTCCCTGACTGCCGCCTCTGCGGAGAGACTGGGCCCGGGCGCGGCCCCGGGGCTGCGGTGCGCGGCCCGGCTCGGGAGCTCCCTGCGGCGCGGCCCCGGGGGTGAGCCCGGCGGTGTCCGAGCCCCGCGGTGTCTGTCTGAGCCCCGCGGTGTCCGGGCCCCGCGGTGTCCGAGCCCCGCGGAGCCGCTGCCCGGGCCCGGGCGGCGTGGGGACCCCGCTCTGTCTCTCCCCTGCAGGCCACAGCGACGGACCAGCTGGTTGGGTTCGGCTTGGTCGCCTTCAGCCTCGTCCTCTTTGTTTACTACACGCTCTGGATCATCGTGCTGGTACGGGTCCCTCTGGCCAATATAAGCCCAGTCAGTCCATGCCCAGGTGTTTCCCTGGCCTTTGTTCAGGTGGTGACGTGTCTGTGTGCCCGAAGGACTCGACTTGTGGGTTAAAAATTTCAGGGCAGGTTTTCCTCTGTGTGCTGGCACTGTCCTTGTCCCAGCTGGGTGTTCCTGGCCTCGCCTGGGCAGGACCAAACACTGATCGTGGTGCCCACCTGCTGTTCCAAGCTGGGCTGGCCCTAGGGCTGGATGAGCCATTGGGAAGAGCTGAGGCCTGGCCCTGATGGAGGAGTACTCATCTATGTCCACATCCCCCAGATTCCTGGTTCTGGTGGGAGACGACAGAGGGAAACATAGAAAGACAAATCTTAACAAATCTGCTAGGAGATTTGTAAAACTAAACAAGAGTTTAGGGAATGCAGGGCTCTGGGAAAGTGATTGTGAGGCTGCCCATTTCTGGGGACACATCAGCTGAGGCCATTAGTGATTTTCTCCTCGGAAAGAAACTTCTCTCCACAATCTTTCCAGGTGTGAGAGGCCAGGTTCAGCCTTGGATTAATGTCTGAACTCCCACCAGCTTCCCCTCCATCTCCAAGGGGTTTGAATTCCCCTCTTGCATCTGCTCACTCTGCTGCCCGATCCACGTGTGTGCTGCCGGCATTCCCAGAGCTGTAGGAGCATCCCAGTCCTCACAGTGCTCCCTAGTGTCCGGAGCCTTCCACTGGCCTTGCACAGCGATCCTGCTGGGACAGCCACGGAGCACGGAGCCAGCTGCTCCCCTCGGCAGGGCACGGGGACAGGGATTTGCTGTGCTCTGCACCAGCAGCTCTGCCCACCCTGTGCAGCCCCACAGCCACCCCTCACTGTCCGCTCAGCACCAAACCCTCCACTGCCCACCACTCTGGGTCTCTGTGGCCGAGCCACCTGCAGGTCTGGGCACCCTTTTTTAGCCATCCCACACCAGAGATTTCCATGTTTCTCCCTAAAACCTCGAGGTGTTTGTGCCCACCTGCTGACCCCCTCTGTGTCCCTGCAGCCCTTCATCGACAGCGACCACGGGATCCACCAGTACTTCCTGCCTCGGGAATATGCAGTTATCATCCCTGTGGCAGCCGGGCTCCTGCTGCTGCTATTTATAGGTGAGGGGTATTTCTGTGCTTCTAATTAGAAACTTCTAAATTGGGAAGAGAGAGGAGGGTTGCTAGGGGTTTAGCTGATGTGTGACACTCTCGGCACTCTCTGTGGTTGCTGTTGCAGCTTGGCCTGGCACAGGGACTTGGGGCTGTGTGTGTGTGATTTTTGGCTGTTTGAGCCTCTGGACAGCAGAATTTTAGTGCTCTCTGCTAAGATTCTGTTTCTCATTGCCAGGTGTTGTAGAAGGGACTGGAATTATGTGTTTCCTACCTGAATTGGCTCTCTCTCTCTCGGCAGGTGTTTTTATAATGTTTGTCATGTGGAAGAGCAGGAAACATGCCAAGAAATCAGACTGAAGGCCCAGCTGAGGAGATGAGGAGGTGCCCACGCTGCAGCATCATAGCCAGGAAAAGACTTTTCCTGCAGCTCCAGGCAGACATCTCCAAGGTGCCCAGCACTGAGCTGCTCCCACGTTCCCTCCTGCAGAGACTAAACACGTAGTTTACAATTCACTGACCAGAGAGAAGCAGGATTCATCCAAGGCTCATCAAGTGAGGGACCAGAGCCCCTGCTGAGGGACTGCTCCCCAGCTGGGGCTGCCCTGCCCACTCTCTGGGCACTCCTTCCCTTCAGCTCTGGCTCAGCCCAGTAGTTTGTTCCTTCTGGGAATTTTATTTAAAAGTTTACCTACAGTTTGTGGGGTTTTTTTGATTCTAATCTGAAAGGAGAGAAATGAGACTTTGGGCTTGGAAAGGACAGGTTTGCCTTCTCCATTTGCTTCTGGAAGGGCTAATCACAGTGCTGGGGGCTCTTGCCCTTCTGAAGAGGGACTCCCACGAGGCTGGGCATGCAGAGGGAGCAGGGACAGTCCCCTGTGTCCCACCCAGCTGAGGGGGTGCTGAGGAGATGTCCTGGATCACAGGGAAGTGTTGGGTGTGGTTCCCATCACAGCTCTCAGTCCTGGCTGAGTTCCTGCCTGGACAAGGCTCCATGTGCCAGCCAGGCTGGTGTGGTGGCAGTGTCCTTCCCCTGGGGTTTCCTCTCCTGGCAGCAGCTGCTGCCCTGGCAGCTCCCCTGGACCATGGCAAGCAGGATCACACTCAATAAAGGTCTGTGAGGTCTCACTCCCTGTCCTCTGCCCATGCCAAGGGGTGCCACAGCCCTGCCAGGGTGGGTTCAGCTGCAAGGCCCTGGCAGTGCACGACATCCTGCTGAAAAGGGCGTGCTGGTGAGGTCAGGCATGGAAGCAGCAGAGACAACCTGGCCAAAAATGCTGGCTCTGCCGTGCTTGGGGCTGCACCCTGCCTGGGGAGGGTAGCTCTGGGGCACCCCAACCCTTGTTTATACTGTGAACTGCCTGCCAGCAGCATGTCCCACGGTCTCCCATCCTGCCTGGGTGATGCTGCTGGCTTGGGACAGCCGAGGGCCACAGCTGAGCCTGGCTGCAGGAGCCAGCAGAGGCTCCAGAGGTGAGGCTCTGGCTGCAGGTTTGTTTCCATCTCCTGCAGAGGCTGCCAGGCCGTGCTGAGCTGTCCAACCCCCTGCTGCCCTTCGCTGCTGCTCACCTGCTGCCCGGGGCTCAGCCCATCCCACAGGGGTGGTTTTGGGCTGGGGCAGAAGGAGGCAAAGGGTGGAAGAATTCAAGGGTGACTGAGCAGCTGCCGGTGTGACCTCCCCCTCCCGCCTTGCTTCCTGTGCAGGATCCCAGCAGTGTCCCTGTCACTTCCTCTGCTCCAGGCCTGTTCAGGACACTGGGGAGGATCGGTTTTCAAGGTTACATCTCGTATTTCTTTATCTCCAGTGCCCCCCCAGGCCAGCAGGCAGCTCTCTCTGGGGACACTTCCCATGGATGCTCTGTGGCCTGACCCTGGCAGGAGGCGCTGCAGGTGATGGCCCTGGGGCCCCTGGATGGGGTCTGGGGTAGCAGGGTCTCGCCTGCCTTGGTCCCGCTCCTGAGCCATTCCGGATCCCCGTGCTGTGCCGGGGCTCGTCGGGAGCCGGTGCTGCCCGGTGAGAGAGCCGGGGCACGGGGAGGCTGCGGGACCCCCGAGCGGGGGGCGAGCCTGGGAGGGCAGAGCGGGAGGGGGAGAGCCGTGGGGTCGCTGCCGAGGCACGCGGTAGGGCGAGGGGCGGGAGCGGTGTCGGGACACGCGCGGGGGGCGCGGGGCGCGCTCCCGGTGCGGCGGGCACGAGCGCGCGGGCGGGGCGGGCGCGGCCCCGGGGCAGCGGGGTCGCGGGGCGGGGCGGGCGGCCGGGGGCGGTCCCGGTGCCGGTTCCGGCTCTGCCCGCTCGGCTCCGCCCCGCCGCGGCCCGCCAGCCCCACTCCGGGCGGGATGCAGGACCCGCCGGTGGCTCCCGGCTCGGTGAGTGCGGCCGGCACCGGGAACCGGGAGACACCCCGGCCCCGAGCCCTGCCCGGCGGGGCGGCGGAGGGAGCTGCACACGTGGGGGACCCCGGGGAATGGGAATGAGGATGCGGGGGGATCCCGGTAGTGGCCTCGGGGGGGTCCCGGCACGAGGCGTGGAGGGGAGCCCGGGGCGTTGGGGACCGGGGCGATCCCGCTTGGCGACCTCGCCCCGGGCGCCGCCGCTGAGCCCGCTCCGCTTGCAGGGTGCGAGCCCCCGCCCTCCCGGTGACCCCCGGAGCCCGCCCGGGGATTCGCCAGCGCCCCGAGGATGAAGACGCTGGTGAGTACCCGCTGGGGCAGGGGCGAGGGGCCGGAGCGGGCCGAGCCCGGCTGCTGCCGGTGCCCGCGGGCGGCACCGAGCCCGGAGGGCGTGCGGGCATCGCCGCTGCAGGCAGTGAACCGGGCCCGGCACCCCGCACCGGTCCCCCCAGCACGCCTCAGCACCCTCCGAGGGGCAGCTCGCCCGTGGCCGCGGGGCCACCGGCATCGGCGCGGGGCCGGTGCACGTGGGCAGGCCCGGAGAGCTCCCCCCGCTCCGCTTCCAGGTCCGGCTCTTCCTGACGCTGGTGTGCGCGGCGGTGGCGGCGGTGCTGTACATCCTGCTCTGCTACCACGGCCGCGTGCAGCCCCGCTGCTCGGCCCCGGGGCTGCGGGACAGCCCCGCCGCATCCAGCGTCCGCAGCTTCCAGGGCTACAGCCGCGTTCCCGACGGGAAGGTGCGTGGGGATGGGGCAGCGCTGGGGCGGCTCGGCCACCTGTGCCTCGGTTTTCCTGTCCCTTGGGACGGGCAGGCAGGGGCTGTGGTGTGCCCAGCGGCTGCGGGAGGGAAGGAGGAGCTGACGGTGCCTCTCCCCACAGCCGCTGGAGCGAGCGCTGTGCCGCCACTGCGCCGTGGTGTCCAGCTCGGGGCAGATGCTGGGCTCGCAGCTGGGACAGGCCATCGACGGGCAGGAGTGCGTGCTGCGCATGAACCATGCCCCCACCAGCGGCTACGAGCAGGACGTGGGGGCGCGCAGCACTATCCGGGTGGTCTCGCACACCAGCGTGCCGCTGCTGCTGGGCAACCAGCCCTACTTCTTCCAGCAGTCCCAAGAGACCCTTTACTTCATCTGGGGGCCAGCAAAAAAGATGAACAGGGAGAAGATGGGCTCAACCTACCAGGCGCTGGTCAAGGTGATGGAAAAGTACCCCCAGCTGCAGATCTACACCCTGACCGAGGAGAAGATGACATACTGTGATGATGTCTTCCAGAACGAGACAGGGAAGAACAGGTACTGCTGGCTCCTGAGGTCAGGAGGTCTCATCGGGTCCCCCTCATGTACCTGTCCCCACCATCAAGCACCTGTGGTGGTGGCACTACCACCCAGGTGGGGCAGCAGCAGTGCCACCCACTGCAGTGTGACCACGATGTTTGCAGGATGAAATCGGGCTCCTTCCTGAGCACGGGCTGGTTCACCATGATCCTGGCCATGGAGCTGTGCGAGCGGATCTGTGTCTTCGGCATGGTCAGCGACAGCTACTGCAGGTGTGGAGGGGTGGCAGGGGCAGGTGTAGGGTGCTCTGGTGTCCCCCCAAGCCCCACACTCACCCTGTCCCCTCCTCCAGGGAAAAGAACCACTCCAGCGTGCCGTACCACTACTTTGAGAAGGGCCGGCTGGACGAGTGCAGGATGTACCTGGTGCACGAGCAAGCTCGCCGGGCCGGGCACCGCTTCATCACCGAGAAAGCCATCTTCTCCCGCTGGGCCAAGAGGAGGAACATTGTCTTCAAGCACCCATCCTGGGCAGGCAGGTAGGGCGCCAGCCACGGCGTGAGGCGGCAGGAACCTCGGCGGCAGGGCAGCCCTCATCCTGCAGCAACACGTCTCAGCTCCGCCAGTGGCACGGTTGGACGCCTTTTGCCAAGCCCTGGAGCAGGGAGTCTCCGTCTCTGCAGCAGCAGTGCCTGTTTCCCCAGCTGGTGGATGGGCTGGGAACCCCCTGTTGGTACATGGGGGCCATGAGCCGGACCCATGCAGCCCCACCAGCTCCAAACGCCTGCCTGGATGGACCCAGGGAGACCTGGTTTCTGCTCTCTCTACTAGGAGGAATATTTAATGCAGAATTAGACATGCTGCTGGACTCCAGCAGGACATGGGGCAGAAATGCTCAGCTCCACCAGGGCCACAAACTGGTGCCTCATAGAGACAAAGTTCTACTTCATGGTCCTTGCCCCACTCATGCCCTCTGGACAGTGCTGGGTGTGGGGTGCAGGCAGCTGGATCCAGGCTCTGCCTTCTGCTGCTTGGTGCCTGCATCCCCTCAGCTGGGAAGCCCTGGAGCCACCTGTGCCCTAGGGGCTACAAGTTGCCTTGTCACAAGTGTCCTTGGATTCAGACCAAAGCAAATGTGGCCATTAAAATTGTTTTTAATTCTGTGGTGCCCCGTGCTGTGCCCCGTGCTGTGCCCCTTGTGGCTGCAGGACAGGACAAGGAGTGAGGGAGGAGGGATACTCAACACCTCATCACAGGCTGCCAGGCTATAAATAAGAGGGAGAGGTGATAAGGGGGTATAGAGCTGAGCCTAAACATGGAAGAGAGTGCTGAAAGCAGTTGAGGTTATTAGGGAACCAGCAGCTGCATCTCTGCAGGATGGGAGCTGGGTCTGGGGTGATCCTCAGTGCCACAGGGCTCAGTGCTGCTGGGCTGTCACAGGGCACTGGCAGCTCCCATGTGCCTGGAGAGATGGGATATGCCATGGGCAAGTGCATGGCCTTGAGCCCACAGCAGCCCTTTGGACGTGTAAACAGACGGCACATGTTTGGGTGGGTCCGGGGCTATCTGGGGCACCAGGGCTGAGAGGAGGAGCAGATTTAAGAGAGGGTGCAGTGAGCAGCGAGTGGTTCAGGAACCGGGGGTGCTGCCAGGGCTGGTTCCTGCAGGGCAGTGCATCACCGGCACAGCGGAGCCAGAACCCCTCTGGACAGGCGTCGGGGATAGAGGTGGAGCCGTCCCCCTGCGCCACGAAACCCCCGAGCGGGGCCCTGAGCTGCCGGGCCAGCGCGGGGGAGAGCTCGGCATCCCGGCAATGCGCTGCGCCGGCAGCGGGCAGGCTCGGCTGCTGCTCCGGGCACAGCCGGGCAGCGCTGCCCCATCCCCGCTGCCCTCGGCGACCGGGGAATCAGTCCCGGTCCTTCCCGGCGGGGCTCCTCCACACCGGGAGGGCGGCACTAGGACCCGGCGGGGCTCCCCCATACCGGGAGGGCGGCACTAGGACCCGGCGGGGCTCCGATCCCGGGAGGGCGGCACTAGGACCCGGCCTGGGCGGCGGAGTGGCGCGGTCGGTATTGGCAGCGGTATCAGTAACGGCAGCGATATCAGTAACGGCCGCGGTAACGGTAGCGGTACCGGCAGCGGTATCGATATCGGTACCGGCAGCGGTGTCGCGGTGCCGGGGCGCGCTGCGGGCCGGGGCGCTCGGCGGAGCTGAGCCGGGCCCGTTCCGCCGGTGCGGGGGCGGAAGGCGCCGTGTCCGGGCGGGCCAGCGGCCCCTGCCCCCGGGGCCGGTGCACAGGGGATGGAGGGGCAGGAAGGGTCCCGCTCGCTCCCGTGCCGCCGGGGCCGGGGGGTGCTCCCCGGGGCGGGGGAGGACCCGCACGTAGGGTGCCGGGAGGCTCGCCCCCGGGGCCGGGCGGGTTTTCCCTCCCCGCAGGGCGGGAGGGTTCGCATCCGGGGCTGGGGGACCCCCGGGGCGGAGGGGCCGGGTCTGAAGCAGCGTTCTCCCGCAGAGCGGCAGTGTGGGCCCCGCTGCCGGCCATGGCCGAGCCCGCCGGAGGGGCCGGGCCGCGCCCGCCGCCCGCGGGGCGCAGGAGGTGACGGAGCCCTCATGAGAGCCCGCAGCAGGTGAGGCCGCGGGGCGCGCCCCGCCGCGGCTCCGCACGGCCCGAGGGCTGCGCAGGGAGCGGGTCCGGGAGTGGGGGTCCCTCCGCGCCCCCAGCCCTTGCACGGTGAAGCCCCTCAGCATCCGCACGCCGGCCGTGGCCTGGGCTGCCCGGGCAGGCTGCTGCCTTTGGCACCACCGCCGGCCCCGAGGGCCCTTCGAGGTGTCAGCTCCCCCCAGGGGTTGATCTCAAGCTGTTGCATAATTTTCCTTGCGACAATTAGTAAAGAGGCTTCAGTGGTTTTTAATTTCCATTTGCTTGGAGCGCTGCGGGAATGGCTGGGGCTCACTAACCAGGGCTCCCAAAACTAAACTGGGTCAGTCCACTTGGAGTGGAAGTTAGAGAGGCTGGAGAGGTCCCTGCAGGTCTGCTGGATGTGCTGAGTGGGGCAGGTCTCACTTCCTTCCATTCCCTCCTGATCCAAGGCTCCTGTGGCGGTGGTTTTAATGGAATTTCACTGCACGAGCAGCAGGCTGACCCTCCCTAACCCTGCGGTTTGAGTGGTTTCATCCCCACGAGGGGAGGATAATCCTCCCTGGACCCAGCTTAACGTGGGGATTCCCCAGGCACGAGCTTCGCCTGGGTTTGGCTCTTCCACACCCCGGAGTCTGCCCAGCCTCTGTCAACCAGCCTTCTTTTCCCCTCATAAATTCCGGGGGATTCTCCTCTTCAGAGGGGGACCTGGTGACTCATCCTGTGTACCTGTATCCCCACCCGGGGACAATGG
Source organism: Passer montanus (assembly GCF_014805655.1). Classification (NCBI taxonomy): domain Eukaryota; kingdom Metazoa; phylum Chordata; class Aves; order Passeriformes; family Passeridae; genus Passer; species Passer montanus. The sequence goes on from NW_024369151.1 coordinate 5,262,905, forward strand.
GCCATGCTGGGGGTGACCACATGCCTTGCAGGTGCCAGGCTGGGGTGACCACATGCCTTGCAGGTGCTCGCGGGACGCCGGCAGTCGCTGTGTGCTGAGGCTGGCACAGAGACATGAGTGGCAGCACGGTGAGTGCCAGAGAGTCACCTCGGGGACCTCCTGGGGAGGCATCCTGCTGGAGATGCCTTGGGAGAGGGGTGGATGCACCCCCGCGGGGTGGGGGCAGCGGCTGACGCTGTCCCCCCGCCCGCAGAGCCAGCGTGCCGCCGCCCTGGGGGTCCTCTTTGCCCTGATCATGTTGCTGATCATCTACAGCTCCGGCAACGGGAGCGAGGTGTTCCCCTACAGCCGCCTGCGGGGCAGAGCCCGCCGGCCCCCCGACCTCAAGAAGTGGGGGGTGAAAAGCGGGTACCTGCCCGTCTGCGGGAACAAGGTACGGGCTGGGCACAGGGCCGGGCCTGGGCAGTGACGTGGAATGTCCCTCTGCTGGCATCCAGCCGAGCTGTCCCCTACCGAGGACAGCGGCTCCGCAGGGAACAGTACCCTGTCCACGCTGTCACCAAAAGTCACCTGCTGATGGCACTTGTCATCGCCAGACCCTGACTGCCCGCTGCCACCAGTGCGTCATTGTCACCAGCTCCAGCCACCTCCTGGGCACCCACCTGGGCACGGCCATCGACGGGGCTGAGTGCACCATCCGCATGAACGATGCTCCCACCACGGGCTACAGTGCTGATGTGGGCAACAAGACCAGCTTCCGCGTGGTGGCCCACTCCAGCCTCTACCGTGTCCTCAAGCGGCCCCAGGAGTTCGTCAACAAGACCCCGGAGACCATCTTCATCTTCTGGGGGCCGCCCACCAAGATGCAGAAGAGCCTCCTGAAGATCATCCAGCGTGTCTGCGCCTCGTTCCCCAACATGACAGCCTACGTTGTGTCCCCCGGCCGCATGAAGCAGTTTGATGACCTGTTCCGGGGAGAGACAGGGAAGGACAGGTACCTCAGAGCCACCTCTCATGCTGTGTCCCCCTTTCTCCAGGTTCCCAGCACAGAGCTGACTCTTGGAGCTGCATCACGGGCTGCAGCATCGAGCTGGGAGTCCCTGAGGCACGCTGGGCACACTGAGGGGGTCCATTATCCACATCACCTCACCCCTGCCACCCTTGCTGTTGTTTCCCCTCCCCAGGGAGAAGTCTCGCTCGTGGCTCAGCACTGGCTGGTTCACCATGGTGATCGCGGTGGAGCTGTGCGACGCCATCCACGTCTACGGCATGGTGCCGCCCAGCTACTGCGGGTGAGGAGACCCCCAGTCCCCCACCCAGCGCCCTGACCCCACCGTGGGGCTCACCCCGTGTTTCTTTCCCCACTGCAGCCACCACCCGCCACCCCGGCGCCTGCCCTACCACTACTACGAGCCCAAGGGCCCTGACGAGTGCACGACCTACATCCACAACGAGCGGAGCCGCCGGGGCAACCACCACCGCTTCATCACTGAGAAAAGGGTCTTTGCCAGCTGGGCCGGCCTCTACAACATCACCTTCTCCCATCCCACCTGGACCTAGGGGCTGCCCCACGCCTGCTGGGCACACCCCTGTCGCTGGGATGGATGGGGGTTCCCCTGCATCCCCCTGGGAGTGGTGGGATCCACCAGCTGCCTCCCACAGGACCGCTGCTGCTGTGCATGGTGGCTCCTGGCACCTGGGATGTGTTGGGTTTTGAGCTGGTTTTTGGGGACCAGGTGGTGAATGTAAGATTTGGGGTGTCCCCCCTCCATGTGCAGGACACTTGGGTTGATACCCTGCCCCATCCTGGTCCACGCACATTGCAGCCCCTGTGAGGCTGTAAGGGGGCTCCAGGTCCCCTCAGCTCAGCTTTGGGGTCACCACAGAGACTCTTTCCCCCAACCGTCTGGGTGAGGAGACCCCCCTCTTTGGAGCTCAGCCCCCCCTGCCATCCCCAGCCCCTCATCCCAGTCCTCAGTCATCCTTCCCACAGCAGAACCCCACAGTTTTTGGTGGGACGCCACGGGGGTGACATTACCACCCTCCCTGTCCCAGCACCCCAAAAACGCCAGCCCCTCCCAGCACTGCTGTGCCCCACACTGCCAAAACCTTTTCTAACTGGAAGATGGGATTTTTGGGAGCTTTTAGGGGGTTTTGGCTTTTTTTCTCCCCACTTCTAATCCTGGGGTTTCTACTTGGGCTTCCTGGATGAAGGAGTGAGCAGGGGCTGCTCATCGATGGAAACAAAGGGCCAGCAGCTGCCTGTGAACAATTTAGAAGTGGGCAGGTAGTGGGGGCCAGTGGTGCCTGGTGACATCCTGTGGCTGGGACAGGACTTTAATTTCTCAGCAGCAGAGAAATTGAACTGGGGAAAGCACCTAAATGTGGTGTGTTTGGGTGCTGAGCCTTGGCAGGAATCCATTCCTCAGTTTCCCTCTGGCTGTGGCTGGGGTTTTGGGGGGCTGGGTGCTGGGGACGCAGTGGGGCACCCGTGTTTTGTAATTGTTTGTACAGGAATAAATATTGCTGCAGTCTGGTACCTTGAGCCCTGGCTCTGGACGGGTTTTTGGGGATGATGGCAGTGAGCCCCAGCAATGCTGTCCCTGGGCACTCAGGGGGGTGCAGCAAGGTGACCAGCGGTGACAGCTGAGACCTCCCCAGCTTGTGTCACCCCCAGCCAGGTGCCCTGGGGTCACAGAGTCTTGGGAGGGGTCTCTGCAGCCACAGAGGAGGAGGAAGGGCAGGTAAGGACTGGGAGGTCACCATTGCCTGTCTCAAATTCTGGTGGCACAGAAGGGAGCAGCACGGTGGCACTGGCTCTGGGCCTGGTCTGGCACATCCTGGGTGACATCCAGACAAGCTGTGGAGGGGCAGCTGCTCACACACATGTCCCTGGCCAAACAGATCACCCCAATTTATGGGATAGACAGCAAACCAACCACCAAAGCTCCTCTTCCCGCTGCTGGATTCATAAGAGAAATTTGAGATAAGATAAAGGTGGCACTGTTGTCCGAGCATTACCTCGGATTAGGGGTGGTAAACAAAACTGGAGGAGAGGAATGTGTCACTGATAACACAAAGAATCCACAAGCAAAGCCAGCCAGGTAAGTGGTGGATGGGATCAGCTCCAGCTGGGTAGAAGGCAATTCTGGCAGGGGGAGATGAACCTGAGAGACTGAGCATGGGATTAATTAGCATTAGAAGAGAGGGAATCACTTAACCAATGGAATAAAGGAACTGTGTGGCCAATGAGCATTAATGCCTTCATTTGCAAAAATGTATAAATAGTGAGACGTTTTCAACAGCCTTGGGACCCCCACCACCACGAAGACCGGGGTGAGGAAGGACCAACGGGATGCTGAGGGATCCAGGGGTGGTGACAATCTTCTGCTCGACTGATCTCTCTCTCCCCCACACACACAATCCCTATTTTCTATTTATTTCTCTACCTCACATTTTATTGTTAAATAAAATCTGTACTATTGGCTTTGGCATCCGGCATCTCTCACTGAGCAGATGTTGACAGGGACACAGCACCCCCGGGGTTTTACACCCCCGGAGCTGAGGCAGAGGGGTGTGTAAGCTGGGCGTGAGGGCATGGGGACATAGGGATGGGGACATAAGGACATTAGGGACAAGGGTGGTGACAGTGGGGATGGGAATGGGGGAATGGGGATAGGATGGGAACATTAGGGATGGACAAAGGGATGGGGGCATGAGGGTATTAGGGACAAGGATGGGGACAGCAGGGACAGGAATGGGGACATCAGGGACAGGGATGGGCACCAGGGAGAGGGATGGGGACATGAGAACGGAATGGGGACGGAAAAGGGGAGGCGACATGAGGACGGTGACACAGAAAGCATTCCCGTGCGAGGCGCTGGGGGCGGCCCGGAGACCCCAGACCCGGCAGGGCGGGGCTGCCCTGGCGGGCGGACCCGCGCCCCGAGCGGAGCGTGTTTAACCGGGTGGCACCGCCGCGTCCCGCCCGTCCGCGGGGGGCTTTGCTTGGCGAGGCCAGGGTTGGCGGGGCCCCGCGGGGCTGCTGGAGCAGCCCGGGACCGGGCTCGGGTCCCGGGGAGGGGCTGCGGCGCGCTGGCCGCCGATGGAAGGGGAGCGGTGCGCTGGAGCTGGCGGGGGCTGAGATGGCGGGGGGCACCCCCAGGGCCTTGGCTGGGGGGTCAGCAGGCCAGCCTGAGCCCCCTGCCCAGCCCCGAGCCCCCTCCCCAGCGCGCCCCCATCGCCTCCGGAGCGGTCACCTCCGCATCACCCGCGGCACCGGCACCGCGCCGGGTCCGCGCCCAGCTCGCACTGAGGGCCGGCCATGCCCGCAGCCCCCTGCCGCCCCACCGGGACCGCTGCCGGCTGTCCCGGGGCTCTGCACCCCGCGATGAGGCACCCGGGGGTCCCGCGCTCCCCAAACCCCGCGGGGACATCTCCGGACTGTGTCCCCGCAGCGCTGGTGGGATGTGACCCGGTGCCGCTTTCAGCCCGGCCATTCTTAGCCCCTGCCCTTTCGAGGTGTAACACGACCTGGCAGCGGCTGCGGGCTCCTCTGGCCACGGGATCCCCCTCCCTGCACCCCGTCCAGCCGGTTCGGGGTGACGCACTGTGGCCAAGCAGGTCGGCTGCTGCGGGGCTGGGTGTGGGCAGCTGGGGTGGCCAAACACGCCCTCGAGGTCCTGGGGGTGCGGCGGGGTGCTGGAACCCCCTCCTCGGGACACCCCCCTCAAACCAGCCCCCGGGGAGCTGGGGGTGCTGCCCGCATCCCTCGGTGTTGCGGTGGCACCGGGCATCCCCAGCGGGTTTCCTGCTGTCGGGCAGCACCCCAGGCATTGGGATGTGGGCAGGGCAGGGGAGGAAGCCGGCACGTCACCACGCGTCACCCGGCATGGGGATGCCCTTACCGCAGCCGGATGCGGAGGGTGACTGCTGGGAGCCAGGTGAGTGATGGCCGCAGGAGCAGAGATCACTCAGCTCCCTATTCCAGGGCCGAGACAGGAGCTGTGTCTTCTGTCCCATCCCCCCAGTCTGGCCTTGGAGCTGGGCACCATCATGGCCAAAAAGGGAGACCCTTTTTGGGGAGAGCCTTTTTCTCCCCAGACTCTTGGTGACCTGATGTGCTGAGTTGTTTATCCTGCTCTTTTCTGGCAGCCTTAAGTGCTTCTGTGCCTGGACCTCGGCAGCATGTCGACAGGTGAGTGATCCATCTCCCTGCATGCATTCCAGCTCCATCTGTCCCCTCCGTGTCCCCTGCATCCATTCCCTCTGCATCTCCCTGTCTCCCTTGTATCCTTTTCCTTGGTTGCCCCCTGCATCAATCTCCCCAGCAATTAATCCCATTTGTCCCCCCTGCAGCCATCCCCTCTGCATGCCCCTGTCCCCCTTTGGTCCCCCCTGCATCCATCCCCTTGGTCCCCCCCCATCCACCCCCTCTGCATTCCCCTTCCCTCCCTGCCTCTGTCCCCTCTGGCCCCCCTGCATTTTTCCCCATTACGCGCAGCCCTCGTCCTCTCACACACGTAAGTGACAACTAGTCTTCAATTATTTCCTTCAAGTTGAATTAAAGGTGCATTGTTATGCTAATTTTGCATCTCCTCCATCCTATCTTTCCTTCAACTGTCTCCAGAGCAACCTGGGATTTCAGTTCATGGTCCAAACTACCTCTGGAAGAGCTCTTTCACCAGGGTGTTGTTACAGGTATTCACAAAACAGGGAGATGCCAATGGAAAGGCTTCTGGATGGGCTTCCAGCTATGGCAACTAACAGGTAAAGCAGCTCTCCATCCATCCATCCCCTTGGTCCCCCCCCATCCCCCCCCTCTGCATTCCCCTTCCCTCCCTGCCTCTGTCCCCTCTGTCCCCCCTGCATTTGTCCCCATTACGTGCAGCCCTGGTCCTCTTTGCATTCCCCCCCTCCACGTGCCCCTGTGTCCTTGCCTCCCTCTCTTCTGTCCATCCCCCTGTCCCTCCAGCCCCCCCACATGCCCCACATCCCATTGGTCCCTGCCAGACACTTGGCTCCGTCCCCAGCTCTGGGGAGTGCTGGGTGCCAAGGAGCTGAAATTTCATCCAGCTGTAATCAGGAGATGGGAAAGTGGCCCCAGAGCAGCTCAACTTTATTTTTAGCTCTGCTTCCCCCTTCGGCATCCCACCCTGGCATCACCCCCCACCACAGCTGGTGCGCAGATCCCACAGGTGGTGAGAGCCCTGTGCCAGGGTGCTGGGCAGGGACGGGGTGCTCAGTGCCACTTGCACGTCGGCCCCCCAGTCCAGGGAGCGATGCTGGGGTCCAGGCACTGCCGGGGTTGTGCCAGGTGCTCGAGGCGGCCGTGCCAAGCCCAGCCTGCCACGGCCCCAGGTAGCCCAGCGGGGTGAGGAGCCGGCCACAGGGATGGATGAGGCCAGTCCCTGCCTGCGGTGGAGCCGTGGACAATGAGCACCTCTGGGACACCACGTGGCACTGGAATTCCAGCCCCACGGCCGAGGTGCCCTGGGGTCTTTGTGCTCAGACGTGGCCAGACAGCCCAGCCTGCCCAGGTGACCAGGACACACGTCTGCTTCCCTCTCCATCTTCTCCCCAGGACTCTCCTGGATCGGTCCCCTCTATCCCCAGGGATGCCTGCCCTGGATTTGGCACCCCCTGGGGACACCTCACTCCCTGATGGACCTTTTGGCTTTTGATAATTTTTTTTTTCCTTTCTCTTTTCCAGAAAAGCTCAAGCAGCACAAAATCATCTTTGTGGTGGGTAAGTCTGTGTCTGGGTCCTGTCACTGGTGGGGTCAGCCCAGGCCTTTTTCCTGTAGCTCTAGGCTGGGGAAACAGGGCTGGAGGCTGAGACGGGGCTATTCCCAGGCACTGTGGGATGGCCATGGCTCCAGCTTGGCTCCTTGAGTCCACATGGGGTATGCTGGGACCAGGAGGGCACCTCTGGCCAGGCATGGGGTGGCAGCATCTGGGGTGATGTGACAACAGATCTCTGGGAGGTAATGTGACCAAACCCTGGTGGTGGTGCCCTGGGTGCCATCAGGGTGTAGTGCCCACATGCCGATTCTCAACAGCCCATGCCACCCCTAAACACTTGGGCAACCTCAGGAGAAGCTCTGTCCATCCACTTGGTGCTGGGCCTGGGGACACAAATGGACACGTCACTGAGCTCTGAGGACTCCTGTGTGTCTGTGCTGCTGCTCCCATGTAGCCGTCCCTCTCCTCACCCATGGCTTGGGGCACACGTGTGCCTTGCAGGTGGCCCTGGCTCGGGCAAAGGGACGCAGTGTGAGAAGATCGTGCAGAAGTATGGCTACACCCACCTGTCCACGGGGGACCTGCTGCGGGCAGAGGTCAGCTCGGGCTCCGAGCGGGGCAAGAAGCTGCAGGCCATCATGGAGAAGGGAGAGCTGGTGCCCCTGGTGAGTCCCTACCAGCCACCAGCTGCCACGTTATGGGGTGTGCAGGGGTGTCAGTGGGGCTACCACAGGAATGGTGAACTCGTGGCTCAGGCATTTCTGGCCCTGCCATCCCAGGGCGGGGTTTGCAGCAGGGATTCTGCAGGGACCATGGGATGCTGGGTGGGAGTCCTGTTGTCCCATGTCAGCCATAGCAGCTCTGTCCTCCCCCCTCCAGGACACGGTGCTGGACATGCTGCGGGACGCCATGGTGGCCAAAGCAGACGTGTCCAAGGGCTTCCTGATCGATGGGTACCCCCGCGAGGTGAAGCAGGGAGAGGAGTTTGAAAAGAAGGTGAGCACTGGTGCTGTGCTGGGCCGTGCCACACACCAGCTTAGCACAGGGTTCAATCCAGCAGCAGCCTGGCCTCCCCATCCCAGCAGAGAGCACATCCCAGAAGGGTCCAAACTGGGCAGCAGGTCCCCCTGCCTCGGGGACAGCCTGTGCCCAGAGCACAGTGGGAGGGACCAGGCTGTCCTCAGGCTGACAGAGCGTGACAACACTGCTGACATGATGGTGGTGGCAGAGAGCCAGGGCTTGGCTGCAGTGTTCCTTTGCCTTCCTCTACATGGCCCTAGAGGCCACTGGAAGAATGTCCTGGTGCTTCCAAACCAAAGCAGTGGGAGGATGGTGTGGGGACATCTCTGTGTCCTGCTTCTCCCCAGACCCATATGGAGAGGGGCAGAGGGTAGTGTGGGGACATCTGTGACCCTCATGCTGACCACCGCCACTCCCCCAAACCAAACCAGACCCACACCAACTCAGTGTGGTGACAGCCAGGTCCCCTCTGTGCACAGATCGCGCCCCCCACGCTGCTGCTGTACGTGGATGCGGGCAAGGACACAATGGTGAAACGCCTGCTGAAGCGAGGAGAGACCAGCGGGAGGGTGGATGACAATGAGGAGACCATCAAGAAGCGTCTGGAGACCTACTACAAGGCCACTGAGCCTGTCATTGCCTTCTACAAGAGCAGAGGCATCGTCCGCCAGGTAAGGGAACGTGGCTGATGCCAGCACCCCCAGCCCCACAGCTTGGGGCTTGTGTCCCTGGGGAGGGGAAGTGGTGGATGGGGATGATGAGGGAAGCAGGAAAACTCAATCCTGCCTAGTTTGGGGTGGGCCTGACCCCCCTCATTCCCAACACAACCCCCTCTAAGGATGGCCTGCACTCCTTTGCCCTAAATGAGCCCTGGTCTCTTCACCCATGGCCAAAATGCATCCTTGGGAGAGTTCCAGTTGCTCTGGGATGAGAGCCCTCGGGCAAGTCCCCCAGCTGTCCCCTCTGTACCCAGCTCAACGCCGAGGGCTCTGTGGAGGAGGTTTTCCAGCAGGTCTGCACCCACCTGGACTGCCTGTAACCGAGCCCCGGCCCCAGTTCCCCCCAGTGCACTCCAGCAGAGACAGCGGAAGCGGCTTTATCCTGTTTTCGTGGACGGAGCCGTGCGGAGGAAATTTCAAGGACATTGTGTTTGGCTCTTTCCCGTCTCTCCCCAGTAAAGTTCACTTTAATGAATCCAGACTTTATCTTTTTCTTCTGTCGCAGGAAATGAGTTTTTCTTTCCAGCGGTTTTTTTTTTTTTTCTCCCTCTCTGTCCTCCCCCCAGCCCCTCTGGAGCTGATTAAGGGCAGGAAGCGGGTGTTTATCCCGCCGGGGCAGCGGGATGCTGCGCTCAGAGGAAGGGAGGGAGCATCCCGGCCGCTCGCCCCGGCTTCCCAATCCGTGGCCTGCAGGGAGCCTGTGCCTGCATCCTGCAGCCAGTCCGGGCTGCCCTCGGTCTGTCCCGACTGTGAAGCCCCTCGTGCTCTGGGTGTGTGTCCGGACGCACAGGCAGCATCTGAGCCGTGTCCTGCACACGCGTCTCAGCTCTCCCACTGCCTGCCAGGGGCTGCAGGCGACCGGATTTGGGATGGGGATTTCCACTGCTTTCATGCCTTGGCATTTCCTTGTTTCTCTTGGCTGGCAGGGTTTTTTGGGGTACGCTGTGATGGTTTGTACGATGCCCTGGAGTGGGGTGTTCGCTGTCCTGCTGTGCCTGGACACTCACTGCTCAGCCCCTACCCCAGGGGATAAGGAATGTGCTGGGGACACCCAGATGAGCCCAGCCACCAGGCTGGGTGTCCTCCTGGCTGGGGGACTCATGGTGGTGAGTCACAGGACCCCAGCAGACGGGCAGTTGGGGTGCTGGTGTAGGGAATAGGGGCTGTGGGGGCTCCCCAGCACCCACAGAACCACACAGGCACAATGCCACAGCAGAGGGGCTGCAGTGGAGCTTGGGGACAGGGTTTACCCAGCCACAGGGAAGGCAGCAGGCAGCAGAGCTGCAACCCCAACAGGGCCCCCCACCACTTACTTTTGGGCTGCTGGAGCCGGGCACAGAGCCAGGGGCTGGGAGGGCAGGAGGGGCGGCAGCGCTGGGGTCAGCCAAGGCCACGAGGCCAAGGAGTCAGAGTGGAGAAAGGAAGCCAGCAGGGAAAAAACAAAACTCCCCAAGACGAAAACCCAAACTCACCAGTCAGCCCGACGTCAGCCCCGTGCTCCGGGCCCCGAGGCACTGGCAGAGCTGGGGCACTGGGGGAGGCAGGCGGGCAGGAAGGATGCAGCCATCCGGCCGGGGCTGGGACACTGCCAGGACCTGGATCCAGGGCTGGGGCTGGCAAGTGCTTGCCTCGTGCTGGGGGAACGAGGGGGCAGAGGGGTCGTGTGGTTTGGGACACCAGGGCCTAAAACTGGGGAGGGGGAGACACATCTCTCTTGTGCCTTCAGCCCTTTGTGGGTGTGCTGTGAGTGTGCCTCAGTTTCCCCAGGTGGTTACCCGGGTAGGGAGTGGGACAGGGACCCTGACCTGCTCCCCAGTACAGCCCTGAGTGCTTGGTGTTGAGGTTTAGATGCTCTTCCTATGGTTTGAAATCTCAAGGCCATCCCATAAGCTGCGAGGGGGCAAGATACTGGGCCGAATGGGGTGCAGAGAGCTGCACATGTGGCCACCCCACAGCCACGGGCACCCTCCTTCTGTCACACCATGGCTGCCACCATCCCAGTGTCCATCACTGAGGGTCTCTTGGTCGTTGTCCTGTGGTGTCACCGCGAGGAGAATGGTGTCAGGGACCCAGAGGATCCCGTGCCGGGTCCCGGTCCCCATCCCCGGGTGAGCACCGTCCCCGCGGTCCCCAGGAGATGGCAGTGCTCTGTCATGGGAGATGGTTGCTGCTCACCCCGGGTCACAGACATCTCCGGGGACATCCTGGCTGCTGGGGACAGGCGTCGCTGACTTCCCTGGCACGCTTCCAATCTGTCCCCATGCCCGTGAACCGTGAATCGACCCCACCCCCGGGGACCTGCGCCCACCCTGGCGTGAGGGTCCCAGCCCCACTGGGAGCTGTGTGAGGGCTCTCACCTCGGCCAGCAGAGGTGTGGGGAGGAACGGGGCAGGAGTGCAGAAGGGGGTGCCTGGTGCCCCTTTGGCCATGCTCAGCTGTGACCCCCCTGCCCGTGACTCCCTAATCCCTTGTCCCGAGGCATCTCCTGACCCAAGCCCACCTCCAGGGCAGCCCCAGCTGCGGCCTGGCCGAGGGTACAGGCACGGCAGGCAGCGGTGCTCGGGGGCTTCCACCTGCCCACCACACCGGGCATCCATGGGGCAGCCACCAGCCTGTGACCCTGCCAGGGCGCTGGCTGGGAGCAGCGGGGCTGAAGGTCGGGGCAGCCCCTTCCCCATGCCCGGGGGCAGCTCGGGAGTAATTTGGGTGTCCCCAGAAGACAGAACCCCTGTGGCCAACCCTCCGCTCACTAGTGCCAGCCCTGGGGGCACCTAGCCCGGGTACCAGTGCCCTCCCCGTGCCCCTCCGGAGGCGCAGCGCTGTAGGGAAACTGAGGCACGGCGCCTCCGGGGGAGGGGGGGGTCCATCCTCTCCGCCCCCCCGGCCCGCCGGCCCGGCCCCAGCGCCGCCAGCGGCATTTCCTCCGCCGCGGACCCTCCTCCGAAGGGAGTCGGTTTCCTGCCGCCGCCGCCCGCACTCGGCGCTGGCTCCCGGCGAGCGGCCGCAGGCGGACATGGGCCCCCGCTCCGTCCCGCTCCTGCCGCTGCTCCTGGCGCTGCTCGGCCGCCCGGGTGAGTGGGGACGGGGGGACCCGGAGCCCCGGGATGGGACAGCGGGACGGGACAGCGGGACGGGACGGGACCACCGGTGGCTCCGGGTCGGTGGCCAAAGGGGTCCCGGCCGTGCCCGCACAGGCAGAGTTTGTCACCGCCGGGAGCCCCCCGGAGAGGAGGTTTTGGGAGCAGCGTCCATGCGGGAAGGGACAGACGCACCCCGATTCCCGGAACGCGGCGCAGCCCTGCCACTCCCTGGGACCCCCGAAATCCCGGCTGCGTCACCGCGGCGTGGGAGGTGTTGGCCACGCCGCGGCCGAGTCCTGGGCTAGACGGTGCCACACGGCGGGTCTGGGGTGGCTTTGGTCCCTGTCACTTCGGAGTGTGGAGGGGTTGACCAGGAGATGGGGACGAGAAATGGGAGAAAACCCTTAAAGCCTCACGTGGGATGTGGGACTGGAGCTGGGGGCAAGAAACGGGGAAAATCCCTTAAAACCTCACATGGAATGTGGGGATGGAGTTGGGGTGAGAAATGGGAAAAAACCCTTAAAGCCTCAAGTGGGAGTTGGGGGCTTAGACACCTCCGGAGCAGTCGGAGCCACCCCGAGATCCCTGCAAAGCCACAGGGGGAATTTCAGGGAGGGACGCCAGTGCTGGTGGGGCTGGGGGACAGGGAGCTGGGGGACTTGGGGACATTGCCTGCTGGCAGGGGTGAGGGAACTGGGGAGGCAGCAGCCGCCCAGAGAGGCTGGGGCCAGCAGCACTGAGTGTCCCGGCTGGGCTGGTCCCTCCTGGTCACCTCGGGGCAGTGCTCATGGGTGGTGCTGGGGTGGCTCTGCTGCCAGGCTCGATGCCCACTCTTATATCACAGCCCTGCCTGGTGGCTGTGCCCCACAGTCCCTGTCCAGCGAGGCTGTGCCGTGGGGGCCGTGTCCCCTGTGGTTGTGCCATACAGTTTCCATCCTTGTAGGTGCACAGTAAGTCCCGTGTCCTGTGTGACTGTGAGCATGGTGCCCATCCTGTAGCTGTGCCACAGTCCCTGCCCCAGGGCAGTGCCGTGGCATCCCTGTCCTATGTAGATGTGCAGTAAGGTCTGTGTCCTCTGTCGCTTTCTTGTACAGTCCCCATCCTATAACCATGCCACATGCTCCCCATCCTGTGGTGCTGTGCCACAGAGGCCTTGCCCTCCCTGTCTGTGCTGTACAGTCCCTACACCACACAGCTGTGCCATCTGGTCCTCATCCCACACAGCTGTGCAATGTCACCTGTGTCCTGTGTAGCAGAGCCATGTGTCCATGACCTTTATATTCACCCCCACCAGTCTCCACCCTGTATGGCTGTGCCATACATGCCCTAACAGGGCTGTGCTATATGGGCTGAGTCCTACACAGCTGTGCCATATGGTGCCCACCCTGAATGTGTGTTTCTATGGTCCCTGTCCTATTTATCTGTGTTGTATGACACCCGTCCAGCGTAGCTGTGGCACACAGTCCCTGTGCTCTGTCAGGGAGCTGTACAGTCCCTTATTGCATGTGTCTGCATGGTCCCTGTCCTGTGTCACTCTGCCACACACACAGACCATCTCCTCTGGCCATACCACCCCTCAGGTGTGCAGCTGTGCTATATGGACCCTGTCCTGTATGACTGTGCCGTGTTGTCACCACTGTCCTGTGTAGCTGTGACACATGGTCCCCATCCTGCCTACCTGTGCTACTCACCACATCCCGTCCAGTTGCTGCTTTTTCATGACAGGACCCTCTGGGGCTGGGAGCCCACAGTGGGCACAGTGCCATGGGACTGAGTGCCCCAAAGGAATGGGCACAGTGCTGTGGGACAGGGATGTCCATGGCAGGTGCAGTGCTGTGGGACTGGGGTGCTCTTGGTGGGTGCAGTGTCAGGGTGTCACACAGACACAGCCAGAATCCAGAGGGGGGGACTTTGTGCCCCCCTTGACAGGGGCCAGCAGTGCTCCCCGTGGGGTGAGCATAGTGCTGGGTCGCCCCTTCCATCCCTGAGGAGAGGCTTCTTGGCACCTAGAGAGTGGCAGGAATTGTGTGGCTTGTGTCAGGCCCAAAGCCTGGACCCATCCACCCCATCATCTGCCCCCCAGTGCCACCTCAGCCAGTGGTGGCTCAGAGGATGACAATTCCCTCTCAGTGCAGGACCAATCCCCATTCCTGTCCTGGATCAGCTCATTACACAAGTGCTGAGGTAACACTGCCAGACGCAAGGATGCCAAAGTGGTGCTGCCCATCCCATGGGCATCCTGCACTGCCAGAGCCACCCTTGCCCTGCACTCCACACCCCACACCCCAGCTTTGCTCTCTGCTCCGAAACCCCAGGAATTTCCCCCCAGCCCCTGACCCACGGGGGAGCCACAGTGGGACCATCCCTGTTCCCTGATCTCAGCAGCACCAAAGCAAAGGAGAATGCATGTTGGCAAAACATAAAGTGGATTTTCTTCCTTTCTTCCTTTTAATTTTTTTCCCTTTCCTGGAGTACAAAAATAACAGTGCCCTTATCTGATCGCCCCGGCGGCCCAGCTGAGCCCCCTTATCTGATCCTGACATAATGCTGGAGCCCGCTGCCTTCCCCAGGGACAGACAGTGCCCGACTGGCACCGCTGCCCGTGTCCCCTCCGCTGGCATCCCTGCCCTGCCTGAGCTCCCAGCCCTGCTGAGCTCCCACGGGATGCTGCCCGAGGGGCGACGAGCTGCCCCTGCTCTGCCCGTGCTCTGCCCCTGCTCTGCCCGTGCCCTGCCCGTGCCCGGTGCCGTCGGGGCAGGAGTGGAAGGGAAGAGGGACACAGCCTGTGGCGCCCAGATAAGCGGCTGTTTATCTTCCTCCCGATGCTGCCGGCCGCCACGCCGGGGGAGGAAGCACCGGACAATGAGTGGGCCCACGGCAGCGTCACCGGGGGTCTGTGCCGTGACCCCGCCGCCACCGCCAGGCCACCCCGACGGTGACACGCGGGTCAGGGGCACCATGATGGGCACGGCTTGGACGGAATGGCCCTTTGCTGGGTGCTGTGTCCCAAAATCTCAGTGACCTGGGGCATCACACCCTCTAGCCCCAGTCCCGGTAGGGTTGGCTGGGTGGACTGGAGTTTGGTCCAGCCACCTCCCAGTGCCTTGGATGGGAAGAGTTGGAGTGGGAAGGGATAGAACTCTGTGGCCACCTCCAAAGGAGGTGTTTCCAAAGGAAACACAGCATCCCAGGCACTGTCTCCCCATAGAAAGCCCACAGCAGCCCAGCTGTGGCCACGGGGGTCTGTCCTTCCCAGCCCCCTGGAACAGAGCACCCATGGATGCCGACGGCTCCTCGGGGCCAAGTTAAGGACAGCCGGGCCACAGCAGGGCTGCCTGAGGCAGAGGAAGCTGTCGAGGCACGTGGGGATTTACAGGATCAGGCCTTCAAATGGCTGTTTGCGCTCAGGATTTCCCTTGGCAGCCGCCGGCCGGCCCCGCTCGCCGCACGCCGCCGGGGGCTTTGGGACGGGGCAAAGCTCACGCCTCAGCGCCGCGGAGGATGAGCTTCACAGCCATTTCCATACCTGCGCTTCCCACTTTCCTGCGGCCGGGAATGCGGGGGGGCTTCCGCCGCGCCCCAGCCTTCGCGGCGGCCGGGCGCGAGTTCTGGCACGCCGAGCAGGGACACTGGATTTTTCCAGCCCGGATCCAAGGGTCATCAGCGTGATTGCAGAGGGGCTGGCGGTGGCAGACGGGCTCCGACACGTAGCAGAAGGTCCCGGGGGTGCTGTGCTGGCGGGGCCGGGCTGGGACTGAGGCTGAAGGGACATTCAGCCCCGTCCAGCCTCGTGTCCCCCCGTGTTGTGTCACCCCACAGCTGTGCAGTGGGGACTGACGGTCTCTTGTTTTCCGCCCAGACCCCCGGAGAGCCGAGGGCTGTGACCTGCAGCCGGTGACGGCGGAGCCACCCGTCACCCTCTCCTATGCCACCAGCACGGTGTCCCGGGGCTGTGTCAGCAACAGCTCCATGGACACGGGCCGTGAAGTCCATGTCCTCAGCGTCAAGTGGTCCAAGGTGAGCAAGAGGGGTCCCAGTGCATCCCTGCAGAACTTCTTACCCTGTCCTTCACACTGTCACCACAGCACTGTCATCCTGGCACTGCCCTCAGCAGGCAGGGTGCCCCAGCTGTGAAAACCTTCCTCTAGCTGAGGAGCAGTGAAAGGACCTGGATTAACCTCCTCCATGGCACCTTGTCCAAGCTTCTCCTCCAGCACAGCCTTGGGCATCTCTGTCCCTGATGGGAATGCAAAGACTTAAGAGGCAAATTATTTAAAATCCCATGCTGTCAAGGCAGATATTCCTGTGCTGGACACCTCAGGACACTCCGTTTCCCTGGGAAGGTGGCCTGGTTCTGGCTCTGGCTCTGGCTCAGGAGCTGGGTTCTGCCATGGGTACCCAGTGGTGACCACGCTGAGGAGGTAGGGAGGGATGGGAAGTGGAAGGGAGGGAAGGATGGAGAAAGAGATGGAAGGAGGGATGAAGGAAAGAGTGGAGGGATGAAGAAGGCACATCATTTCGAGGTGTCCAGGCGAGCAGAAACCTGTCTGCCAAAGTTGGCATGGCCGTGCCGAGGGGTGATAACCACACTGTGGGTGCTTTGGGACAAGGGCAGTGCCAGGGTGGCACTGGCTGGCACTGTTGGGTGGGTTTGCAGAGCACACGGGTTTGCATGGCAGCTCTGCAGGACAGCCCGGCTTCCCTGGCGCTGGCTGGGGCCCAGCACCCGATTTTGGCCCAGCCCTGGGCCACCCGGCGCCACACTCCCCCTCCCTGCCACCTCCCAGTTCTGCTTTTGGAGCAGAGGGGGAGCCAGACCACGAGGCTCTGGGGAGGGTGGGTTTCGCAAGGACCCCTCTGTCCTAGCCCGGTGTAACCTGGCCTTGGCATCCTGGATAGGTGCCAGGGCCGGGGGTGCCCCGGGGTTGTCACCAGCAGCAACAGGGGACACGCGCTGATGTCACGGCTGCGGCACTGAGCCCCGCGGCGCGCGGGGGAAGCTGGGCAGGGACACGGCTCCACTTATAGAAGAATTACTGGAAGCTGCTTTCTATAAGCAGATCCCCACGATGAAAAAAAAAAAAAAAAAAAAAAAGGAGAAGAAAAAGAAAAAAATAACCCGAAAGGCGGCGGCGGGGAGCACCGAGGCTCCCGCCACTCGCGCAGCCAAACAATGGAGCGCCACAAAACACGCGGCAGGAAAAACAGCCGCCAGCTCCTCCCCGACACTCGGGGCCACCCGGGGTCCCTGGCCACCCACGCTTGCCACGGGGCCACGGCCAGGCCGGGATGCCCATGGGCTTATCCCGCTAGCCCTGGGCACAGCACGGGCCGCAGCCTCCCCCTGCTCAGTCCCCGGCTGGCTTTCCCTGCCCTCTCCCTCTCCCTCTCCCTCTCCCTCTGCTCAGAGCTTTGCGAGCCGTTATTCAGACAGCAGTTGCCAAACTTAGCGCCTGGAGTTTTGACTTCCCCATCCGGATTTCCGGCTAGAGGCAACCAGGCCGTGCTAGCCACGAGGAATGGTGTGTGCCAGCTCTGTGCACCCATCCTGCACTCCAGTGCGGGCACACCTGAGCCTGGAGCGGCTGCACGGTGCTGGGGTGGTACTGGGAACTGCCAGGGGGATGCCCCAGTGCCCAGGGTGGGGATTCTCCAGGGTTCAGTGGGAGACACCCCAGTACCTACAGTGAGGGTTCTCTGGTGCCCGGGGTGGGGATGCCCCAGCCCAGTGTGGGATGCTCCAGTCCTCAGTGTGGGGATACCCCAGCCCACAGTGGGGTGACACTCTCATACCCAGTGCAGAGATTACTTGGTCTCTGACTCAAGGATGCCCTGGTGCCTAGACCTCACTCTGTGGGGTGTCCTGGACACCAGTGTGGGGATAACACCATCTTCCAGGTGGGCATCCCGCTGGTCCCTTGCTTAGGGAGCCAGGGCGTGTTTGCCTGCCGGTGTAGGTACACACTCACGTGGCATCCCTGTCCCCAAACCCAGCCATGGCTGCCTCTGCATGGCTCATCCTCAGGGCCAGCCTCGGGGCTCTCCCTGCTCCCTCTGGCTCCAGGGGGCAGCCAGGAAGGTGACAGCAGCTGGGGCTTGGTGGCCGCAGTGGTGACACTCTCCTCTTCCCCCCAGGTCTCTCCTGTCACTCTGATGGTGACAGTCACCCCGGGAGCCGATGCCTGCAGCCGGCCAGCAGTGCTGATCCTCCTCTGCACCCGCTGCTCTGCCACCGTCACCTCCCCGTGCTCAAACCTGATCGTCAGCACCGTGAGTGCCACAGCCCCACAACGGGAGCAACCCCGGCGGGCAGCAGGGCTCGGGGCAGCCCCGGGGATGTTTCAGGGGGTCACTGCTGGAGGCTGGTCCCCCCGATCACCAGACATGATGCCTGTGGTGCCCCGGGGAGGAGGGCACGCTCCTGGCCATTGCTGGCGGCGCTGAGCGCTGGGCTGGCCAGGCAGGGAATGACGCACAGGGCTGGAAAAAGCTCCCATTTCCTCCGGCCGGCGGGAGGAAGGTCAGGGATGGGGTTTGGCTCCAGCGAGCTGAGCCGGGGTCGGGCGCTTTGTTAGCAAAATAAACCTCCTGCTTTGTTTGTGGCTAATAATAAAGTGGGCTGAGCCCTCCGTGTGCCACCAGCCACTCTCGCTGCTCTCAGCTCATGGCCCTGAAAACCCCCACTTATCCAGGGTGGCCCCCAGCCCAGGCTCCAGGGACACTCTCCTGTTTTGGGTTCACATTTGTGTCCTGCACGCTGAGGGGAAAGGTTTTCCTTGCTTTCCCCATGCCAGCCTGTGTAAGGGAGGGATGTGCCTTGCTCCTCGCCCCGGCTCAGGCTGTCACTTGGCCCACAGGATGCCCAGCTCAGCCCGAAGAGCACCATCAGAGCACCAAACCCTGAGCCACCCATCGTCTCCAGCGAGGGGCAGCTGCTGGCCTGGGCTCTGGCTAACTATGGGGGCATCACATCCTACAGCGAGCTGCAGGACCCCCGCAGGGTCCAGCTCCACCTGGGAGAAGGTTTGTGGGGCTGGGGGCTAGCACTGGGGGGCTGGAGGGGGCAGGAATGGCCTTCCTGTTCCAGAAGGGTGACAACCTCCTGGGGCAAAGTACCTTCCCCAGGAGATGCCACGGGGACTGATGCCCCTGGCCCTGAGCCTCTCCCCACCCACTGAGCCCAGCTTGACTTTGATCACCCTTGCCACCTCTACAGATGCCCGCAGCCCTCCAGAGTGCATTCCCCAGGAGCACTTCAATGCCATCCCACACCTTGAGACTGAGGTCTTCTTCCACGGGGTGAAAGGCTGCTCACTCAGTGATGCCCAGAGCACCAGGGCTGCTCACATCGTCCATTTGCAGTCGGAGCCCAGGTACCCCAGTGCCAGCAGTGGGACCCCAGGGGTGGGACAGGCTGTGGATATGCTTGGAGATGCTTGGGAAGGTGGTGGGCTTCCCAAAGGGAGAGCCCCACATTCCGAGTTGCATGGGGGACCAGTTGGTATGGAATGCTGAGAATGGGGGTCTTGTGGTTTTGCAGCTCCTCCATCACAGAGGTGAACCTGTCTCTGAGCTGTCCTCAGAATTCTGCTGGCAACCAGATCCTCATGCTGCAGAGCAAGGCCAACTTCACCTGGTCCCTCTTCTCGGAGTGCAACATCCAGTTACTGGTATGCTGAGAGGAGCATGTCTTCCCCACCACCCCCACCAAAGGGGTCTGCCAGGTGCCCAGGAGATGCTGGTGCCATGGGGAAGGTGGCAGGAGGGCACCTGGAGACATTAGACATGGGCAGCCCCCTTGCTGCAAGCCCTCATTACTGGGATGAACCCTGCCCTGTGCACCCCCAGCTGTCCCTGTCTCCACTTAGGCCCTCTGTGTTTCCCCCCTTTCCTCCTCTCTGCAGGTCTCTGGGAATTACAAGATGCCCATTTTCTCCATGGTGCTCCCAGGGGAGCCCCTGCCTGACACGGAGCAGGACCTCATCGCTAAAGCCTTTGAGAAGAACTACAGTGTCATTGCCTCCTACTCGGCCATCCCTGCCAGCTCCCACATCAGCCTGGAGATCCATGAGCACAGTGAGGCCCCCAGCACGCCAGGGCTGGGTGGGATGGGGGGTTCCACCGCTCCCACTCAGCCCCCCCATCTCCCTGTCCTGCAGAGTCGGTCGAGACGCCTGTGACCACCGCGCCCGTTGTCATCACACAGCCCCCAGACTTGCCCCACCAGGTGCTGCTCACACTCAAGCCCTGGAAGTGCACAGATGAAACCATGGAGATTGTCATCATCAGGTCCTACCTGGAGGTGAGGAGGGTGGAGAGGGGTGCTAATGTCCACCAAAATCCCTCAGAAGTTGCATTTTCCTCTGAGTGCTTGGGGTGGGTGTCATGGGGCTGTCCCCAGTCAGTGGGTGACTACAGTGTGCTTTCCTCCCAGCCCATCAAGGACGTGGTGAACATCACCCTGAGGGACATCAGCTGCCAGGCAGAGAAAAATGCCACCCACTTCATGTTGAAAAGCCCCCTCAGCCATTGTGGCACCTCACTGGAGGGCAGGGGCTATGCCAACAATGAGGTGAGAGGGGCTAGCTGGGGGTGTTGCCTCCAGCCCCACTGATGACAGCTTCAGTGATTGCCAGTGGGGCTTCTCCACCAGGACCTCCTTGCTTTTGCATGGCTGGAAACACCATGCTGCAGCCCAGAGCTGAGATGGAGGGGGAGTGTGTGGGTGGGGCAATCCCATCCCATCCCATCCCATCCCATCCCATCCCATCCCATCCCATCCCATCCCATCCCATCCCATCCCATCCCATCCCAATCTCCAGCAGTGGGGAACTCCTGACTGACCCTCCTGCCTTCTCGCAGCTCATCCTCAGCCTGGCCAGGGACGCCGTGCTCCGGAGCGTGCGGGTAAGAGCCAGGTTTCCCAGCACGTCCTGGGTGGGAGAAGGTGCAGATGGCACTGTCAGCTGGGTGCTGGGTGCCCCCTAAGTGCTGCCCCCCTCTTGCAGGTGGGCTTCCAGTGCGAGATCCCCCGGGAGCTCTTCCTGCGCCTTTTCCCCACCGCTGACTTCGAGGCGCCGCAGACGGAGCTGGAGATCAACAAGGAGGCCTTTGTGCAGGTACTGCCCCTGTCCCAGCGCCCAGGCTGGGGCACTCCAGCCGTCCCTGGGCCAGCGAGCCTGATGGCGTGCCCCGTTCCCACCCCTGCAGGCGTCCATGCGCTGGATGGATCACCCAGCCGACCTGCAGCTGAAGGAGTGCTGGCTGGAGGCCTCGGGGCGGGAGCCAGTGCTGCTGGTGCAGGGCGGGGAGGCGCGGGGAGCGGGGGTGGCCGTGCTGGAGGGCCCCCCCAGCAGCCACGGGAGGAAGGTCTGGCGGTTCCGCTTCACCTACACCGTTCCTGAGGGCGGGCACATCCCCTTCTCTGCCATCCTCAAGTGCAAGGCCGGCTTGCAGGTCAGTGTCACCCCCTCTGAGCCTGTGATGTCACCATGCTGGTCTCCATCGGGCAGTAGCAGCCTGGTGGGTTTGTCCCACACCGTTGGGTGATGGAGCCCATCCAGGAGCAGCATTCCCTGCCCTGCAGAGCCTGGGGTTCCCCACCTCTGCCATCCTGCAGGGGTGCACACCTTCCCCCTCTCACCCCAACCTCCGCCTCTGCAGAACGACACCATCTTTGAGAAGGTCCTGGAGGTGACAGTGAAGGACGCCTGGCGGCCGCTCAACTGTGAGTTCAGGGCAAGGGAGTGGTCAGGATGGGAATGGAGAGGGGCTCTCCCAGTGTGGCAGTGCTGACGGCCTCGTTCTCCCGCAGACCGTGGGCTGGGGCTGGCTGCTGTGCTGGGCATCACCTTCGGCGCCTTCCTCATCGGGGCGCTCCTCACCGCCGTGCTCTGGTACATCTACTCGCACACCCGTGAGTATCCACCACCCCTGGGGACCCCCGTGGTGGGACAGGGGGGCCACGTGCATGTCCCTTACTGGGTTTCCCATTTGTCCCTCCTGGCCAAAGCCCCCATGTGAGCCAGAGACCAGGCTGCTCCATTGCCCTCATCTGTGCTGGCAATGCTCTTGGGGAATAACCCTGCCTCAGGTGTCTACAGCTCCTCAGGGTCCCTCCTGCATGTCTGGGGCCCCTCTGCCATCTGCCCTCCCTCCTGCTCTGGTGTCTCATGCTCATCTCCATCTCAGGGGCTCAGGGGTCAGCTGGGGAGTGATCCATGAGGGCTGGAGGGTCCCTGGGGACCAAGCCAAGGCCACCACTGTTCGCCCTGAGTCTGGTTTCCCCTTGGTGTTCCCCCGTGGCGGGCGGTGTGAGCCAGGTCCCATCTCCAAACTGCAGCCGGTTTCCAGCACGGCGCCAGCCTCGGAGAGCAGCAGCACCAACCACAGCATCGGCAGCAGCCAGAGCACCCCCTGCTCCACCAGCAGCATGGCCTGACGCCCCCGGGCCCCCCCGAGCCCGCGCAGCCCCCGGCCAACGGACTTGGGGACCCACCCCAGTGCCATTAAGCTGATTTTTTGCCCCAAATCTCAGGCCGAGCCCAGAGGGGGCCTCCATTACTCATTCAGTGAATGCTTTGGCCCCCTGAGGGCAGCCCACACCGGGGGGGGGGCACCCTGCAACCCCCCTGGGCTCCCCCGCTGCAGTGGGGAGGCAGAAAGAGCAGCTATTGCCAAAACCTCCCACAAGGCTCCCCATCAAATGGGGGGGGAAGAAGAAGTGGGTGCCCCCTGGACATGCCCCAGCACTTGGGGTGACCCCCGTGCCCCTCCTGCATCCCCCCAGGAAGGCAGCAGGCACCAGTGGGAGCAGCAAGAGGTTTATTTGCGGAGGATGGTGCAAGGCTGCTGCCCTCCCACAGGACGATGGGCAGAACCCACCACTCCCCCCAGCTCCCCGTCCAAGTTACAAACTCTTATCAATAATAATAAAAACCTTCCCTATGTTAAATTAATTGTGCCCTGATGCTGAGCCTTGCCACAGCTTGAGGCTCCCACCTACCAGAGGCACTGGACCTCATCACAGCCTGGGGCAGCCCCCCAAACCCTGGGGGTCCCCCCAGTCAGCCTGACTAGGGAGGGGATGGAGACCAGGGGCATCCCCCCACGGACAGCGTCCTGGGAAGGGCACAGGCAGAAGGCACTGGGGTGAAAACAGCCAAGCCAGGATGGGGTGGGGAGCCCCACATCCCCCTCCAGATGCCATCACCGGGGGCGAGGCCGGTGCTTGATGTAAACAGAGGCGCGGAGCCCCGCGGCCGTCACCGGGACAGCGTCACCGGGACAGCGTCACTGGGACAGCGCGGGCTCCAGCAGCCGCAGCGCTCCCCCCACCAGGTGCAGGCTGCCGGTGACCAGGACCCGCACGGCGGCCGCCTCCCGCAGCAGCACGGCCCCGCTGCTGGCCGCGGGGTGCGGGTGAGCCCCCGAGGCCGCGGGGGCTGCCAGCCGCGGGTCCCGGCCCTGCGCCACCCACCGCAGCGCCTGCGCCAGGCACGGGAACACCAGCGCTGGGGAATTGAGGGGCCGTGGGGCTGGGGGCACCAGCAGCAGGGAGCCTCGGGCGGGGGACGGCTGCAGCAGCCCCCCCACCCGCAGGGGAGATGGCAGCCAGGGGTCCTGCCCCACTTTCTCCTCCAGGAGCCTCGTCCATGTCCGCTGGTTCTCCAGGCAGCGGGTCAGGGCGTTCTCCAGAGTCACGTTGAAGTTTTGCTGGTCTGGGAGGGATGGAGACGGCAGTCAGGGATTGCAGGGGGAGCTGGGAGGGATCGGGATGGGAAGCTGGGGGAGACCCCGTCTCCCCCGCGCTCACCCGCGTTGTTGGCCACTGACATCTCCGTGAAGTTGGGGCAGAAGACAGCATAGTCAAAGTGACAGGGCTGCGGGGACAGGAGGCATCAGCGCTGGGGGAACCCTCAGGACCCACCCACGGGATTTCCACTGGGGCAGTCCCACACCAGCGGGGTGGCAGGGGATGGGGCAGGGGATGACCCAAGGCCCTTCCCCGCACCCAGGACTGTGAGACCCCTGCAGGGGGCAGTTGAGGTGGGATACACCCCGGGACAGCAGGATGGGTGGACAGACAGACAGACAGGGTGCCAGCTCCACCTCGTGGCTCCCTGCATCCACAGCAAAGCAGGTCCCAGGACCAGCAGAGAACCCAGGCACCGGGGACAGTGAAACCCCCCAAACCTCACCACCAGCAGCTTGAGCAGCGCCGCCGTGTCCCGGTCGCCTGTGGCATTGAAGAGCAGCACACGCACCTCAGAACCACTGCAGGGAGAAAGGGCAAGTGGCCCAAGCCCCCAGGGGACCTGCAGCACCACCGCCTCACCCCCACAACGTGTGCCCCCCTTTGCATCCTCTCCTTACTCATGGGGCTTGTCCTGGTTGAGGGCGACCTGGCGGAACCAGCGCACACAGGCCTGGACGCTGCTGGTGGTGTGAGCTCCGTCCAGGTACCACGTCACAGGGCCATGGCAGAGCACCTGAGTCCGGCCCAGCCACTCTGTGTCCCGCAGGCCTGGGGGAACACAGGGCACGGCTGGGACCCCCATACCCTCCCCAGCACTGGTACCCTGTGGGAATCCAGTGTGGGGCAGACTGCTGGGGTCCAGCGTGGCCCCGCTATGCCCTGTGACACGGCGAGGGGGGTCCAGGCATGGCCATGCCGCACCTCGGATCATGGCGTCGGTCAGTCGGAAGGCAGGCGCCAGCGGAACTGGCCTCCCCGGCAGCTCGGGGCTTGGCAGCACCTCCTTCAGCTCCCCAAGACCTAGGCAGGACAGCACCCCACTGAGCCTTCGGGGGCCCTGCTGGGGTCTGGCCCCATCCCCATGCCCCTGCCTTACCCTGGCAGCCGCGGCGCTGCAGCCACGTCCGCGCCAGCTGCAGGGCCAGGGCGGCGTTGGAGCGCTGGTGGGAGCCCGCCAGCCCCAGCTCCAGCGCCCGGCAGCCCTCCTCAAAGTCATCCAGCTCCGGGCAGAGGTACAGGGGACACTGTGGGGACAGCAGGCTGAGCCCCCCGCCTGGGATGGGGTACCCCAGTCCACACCCTGCAGCAGCTCACCTTCCGCTCCCGCGCTCGCTCCCTCAGCACCTCCAGCGGCCGCTCCGGCTGCGCCACGGTGAACGCCGGCACCCCGGGCTGCAAGGAGGGGGGTGCTCAGGGACAGGGGGGAACACACCCCGAAAACACAAGAGGAGAGAGAAGACCAGGTCTCCCTACCTTAAAAATGCCCCCCTTCTGCCAGGCAATCTTCTCCATGGTGTCCCCCAGGATGCTGGTGTGGTCGATGCCCAGGGAGGAGACCCCACACACCACCGGCGCCCTGGGAATGCAGCACAGCAGTGTCCCTGCTGCTCCCCCTGCACTGTGGGGACATCAGGCCCTGGCAGCCCTGGGGACAGGCTCAGCCCTGCCAGCTCCTACCTGATGATGTTGGTGCAGTCGTAGGTGCCGCCAATGCCAACTTCCACCACTGCCAGGTCCACCTGGGGACACGGGGACGTGAGCCATCAGAGCCACCAGCAGGAAACACCCCCATGGATTCAGGGATGTGGGTGGAGACAGGTCCCTGCCACCAGCCCTTCCAACCCCACACCTGAGCACACCTCTGTTTGTGGGGGCATCATCCACCTCACACAGCATGCTGTTTACAGCCATCAGAGCCTGATCCACACAAATTCTGACCCAAACCCCCCCTCCCTGAGGTCCCCACCAACCTGACATTTCTGTCACAAGCTGGAGGCCACCACCACTGACCTTCTCCTGCAGGAAGACGTGGAAGGCCATGATGGTGAGGAAGCGGAAATAGGCCGGCATGCTGGCATGTGCTGGGTCCTGCCAGGCAGAGCACGGTGAGCACATCACCCCGGGAGCGGGGGACCCAAGGGAGAGAGCACCCCCACAAACCCTGCTGGCCCACCTTGGTCTCCTCCAGGCGGTTGTACACCAGCCAGAAGTACTTGTTGAAGAGGTCCTTGCTGATGGGCTGCCCATTGATGCGGATCCGCTCGCGCACCTGCACGAGGTGAGGGGAGCTGGGGGTACAGAGCAGGGGGAAGAGTTAGGCACAGCCCCGCTGGCCCTCCAAAACCCTCCTGACCCCCACCCACCTGTAAAAGCCTGTCTTCAGCCCGTAGTTGCGGAGGATGCATTCAGTGAAGGCGCACGCTGAGCCCTGAGGGGACAGCTGTGTTAAACCCCGCTCCAGAGCAGGGCAAACAGAGCCACAGACAGCAGCCGTGCCCCCTGAGCCCCCCCAGCACCGCCCACCCGCCTCACCTTGCCCTTCGTCCCCGTGACGTGGATGATGTTCAGTCGATCCAGGTCCTCGACCTGTAAGAGTTCAACCACCCTGTGAGACCCCCAGGGCAGCCAGCGCCAAGCACAGAGGCACCAGCGGGACGGGAGGAACAGGGACGGGGATCAGCCCTTCACCTTCAGCCCGCTCCTCTCCAAAAAGCCCTGCATGGCTTCCAGCTGGGCCTGGGGGTCACCGCGCTCCCGCTTCACCTGCTCCAGGTAGCTGGCATTGGTCTGCAGGGTGTTGAGCATCCGGATGGCATCCTGGAAAGACGCCTAGGGCAGTCGGGATAGTGGCCAGCACAGCGGGCTCGTGGCTGTGCCACAGCCCCGGGGCCACCCTGCCCAGAGCCCGCTGCACCCTGACCCACCCCTTCGGGCTCAGTCCCCTCGGCGGCGTCACCGGTCACCCAGGCCGGCAGCATCTCTGCCATGGTGCCGCGGGGACCCGCCGGCAGCGCCAGATGCCGGCACGGGGACAGGCTTCTTATGGGAGGGGTTACCCGCCCTCCCCGGTGCCCCTTGGCCCCGCGGCGGGGCACGGCACAGCCCAGCGCCGGCACCGGCGGGCAAGGTCGCCGCCGGCGGAGCGGGCAGCGCTCCAGTGCCGCTGTTTAACGAGCGGGGCTGATGAAGCGGCGACGCCGCAGCCGCACGGCACACCCAGGGCTCACCACGGCCACCGAGCCCCCAAACCCCGCTGAGGGGCGTGAGCCTGGCGTTGCCGCGGGGGAGACCGGGCAGCTGGGACAGCGTGCCCGGAGCGGGACACTCCAGACAGACAGACAGCGGGACAGACAGACAGACAGCGGCGCTGACCCCGAGAGCGCCCGGCGCCGCACAGCGGGACCGCTCCCGCCCGCCCGAGGGGCGCTCCGCCGGGCACCGCCGGAGCCGGGCACCGCCGGCAGCCCCACGGCCCGCGCGCGCCGCCGCGGCCAGGGGGCGGGGCCGCCGCGGCCTCGCCGCCGCCGCCGCCATCTTTGAAGCGGGCAGCGCGCGCGCGCCACGTCGCGCGAGGAAGGCGGGAGCGCCATCTTTGTGAGGGGCAGCCAGGCCGCCGCCGCCTCGGGAAGGACACGGGGGTCCCGCCGCCCCCCTCGGGACGTAGCACCAGCCACAACCCGTCCCCAGACCGCTCGGTGTGAGGGCACAGGGACATGCCCCCCGCAGCCCCCGCCCCGCAGCATCCCGGGAGCAGGACGGGGCTCTCAGGCTGCCCGGACCCGCGCTGCCCTCGGGACGGTCGGTGCTGCCCCGCAGGCTCCCGCTGCTGCCTCCCTTCAGGCAGCACAGGACACGAGGGTCGCACCAGCTGTCTGGGACAGGACAGTGTTCATCCACACCGGCACAAGGCAACTGCCTTATTGCTCATCACAGACTATTTTTCCAAATAAACAAAGCCCCCCCGCCCCCCCAAAAACAGACACTGCTTCAGAGCCCCAAACCAAGAGAGTTACCTTGTACATGTCTTTGATCGAGCCTGAGAACGGCCCTGCTCGCCACCACTTCCTCATGAGACTTTACACTACCAACGGCTTTTGTCAGCAATTGTTAACGGGCAAGCTACCGAGTGCCAAACGCTATCACCAGCTGCACGCCTGGAATCCCGGGATCCTGGCACTCACGGGGCTCGGGGACAAGGCTGGCTACAGCTGATAGCCACGGCACACTGTGCAGCTGTGGAGGACCACTTCTCTCTATGATTTGATCCTGACACGTCCTGACATGAAGTGTGCCCAGGTGATCCCGGTGGGTCAGGCCAGTCACTGTACCCAAAGGAGGCAGTGCTCTTGTTCTAGTCTCTCATGCAAAGAGCTCCAGGAGAGAGCAGGGGACACACGAGTGTGGCCCTGCTCCCAGCACAGTGTGACCAGCCCTGCCTATCCTGAAATCCCTGCAGACAGCAGGAGGGCAGTCTCACCTGAGGCACAGGGCAGTGCTTGGCTGCAGCAGGCTGGGTGTATCCAATATGATTCCCAGTCATGGTTTGCAATTAAGAAAGCATGGATGCCATGTGCTGTCACAGACACCAGCTGTCCTGGCTACACAGAGCATCCAACTCTGCCAGCCACCTCTCTGGTTTGCCCAAGAAGCCCTTTTTTAGGCTAGATCCCAGTCTCCAGGGAGAGCTAGTCATGCTGTCTAGGGTGGCTCTGCCTTCCCCAAGACACATCTGATGACTCAGAAGCACCTGCCTCGTCCTTCACCAACGCTTCAGTGCTCAGAGGATACAGAATGCAGGAGCTATGACAGACCAAGAGAGCTCAGACATCCCCAAGCAGGGCCCAGCTTGGTTCAGGGCAGCTACTCCCAGTCCTGCCAGCCCCAGCATGGATGGAGACACTTTTTCCATCACCATATCCATAACAATTGATCTGCAAGTTTAATGTAACCAATACAGGCTTTTGGGGAGCAAAAACAAGTTCTGGGACAGGAAACTGGGGGGGAAACAACGCTGAGCTCACAGGTATCACCTCCCCAAGTCACGCAGCTCTGCGGTGGCCGAGGAGATGGCCAAGCTCTGATAACACCATCAGTCAATTCACCTCGAAAAAAGTCCTTTCCTAGACAAAAAGACCTTGCCAGGACATCTCCACTTAACGTGGGGAAGCCCAGGCAGGACCCCTCCGGATGTCAAAACACTCTGTCAAACTCAGTCTGGTTGGTGGCCGCGGGGTTCCTGCCCTGGTTCGCCGGCTGCTGCGGCATGTGCCCACCCCTCCTGCGTGGCGGGGCCAGGTACTCAAACATGGACTGGTTGTGGGTGGACAGCATGTTCTTGAGGTCTGAGGGCATGGGGTCCGACCAGAAGAAGTCGTGGTTGAGGGCGTCGTCGCTGTCGATGCGCTGGGCGGGGTCCAGCACCAGCAGCTTGTCGATGAGGTCCAGCGCGTAGGGGTCCTTGACGTAGGCCTTGAGGCGATCCTTCACCTTCCGCTTCTGCCCCTTGGGCAGGTCCAGCTTCTCGTACAGCTCATACTTGTCCACGTTCGGCCAAACCTGCCAAGGGGCAGCAGAAGGGGTTGGCAAGGAATGCTTATGGAAAGGACAAGGGTCCTTGTGGTTTGAACCGAAAATGGTTTGAGCCATTTTTGGTTCAAACACCCTCAGGCAAACCGAAATAACAATTCTGTTTTATAACCTCCAAGCTGGAAGATGATGTTCTCACAGCAACAAAGAGGCACTAAAGGCCTGGAGACATGTGGGCAAGTCAGGACAGTCTTCCAGCGTGGAAACGATGCTCAAGGATTTCTGGTTCCCCCATGAAAGAACTACTAGAGAGCACAGTTCAGGCCAGCCACCACATCCAGAAAGATAAAGTGACAAAACTGATTGCTAAATAATCACCTGGATGTGGCACCTTTTATCCTTAGAAAGCAAAGCCTGCTGCAATCACCAGCACTTATCTCGGTCTGGGAGAGACCACAGCAGGCAGCTACTTGCCAAAGGAAGCGCCTTCAGTGTATTTACATAATGACTGACAGCAGGAAGAGGACCCTGAGGCTGCCAGCACAACATCCCGCAGGTCCCAGTCTGGGCTGAGATCCCTCAGCTTGCTCCACAAGAGGGCAGGACGAGCTGCTGATGAAGGAGGAGCTGAGAAGGGGCCGGCTGCTCACACCAGAGCTGAGCTGATGCCACAAATCACAAGACAGAATTCTAGAGGCTTTTCAAGGTGACCAGTGCAAAACACCTGAGAGTAAAAACCCCCACCCTTCTTTAAGCAGAAATGGGGGGTGTTTGTCTGAGAGACAACCCCAAAACACAAGCTAGAGATTCTGCAGCCTCCCTGCCAGCAGCAGGCACACTCTGCTGGGAGCACACAGGGCAGGAAGAGGCCTGAGTGCCCCTCTCTCCACAACCCATCCCCAGTCTCCCCCTCACCTCTGGCGTGATGGATCCGCAGAGCTGGCTGATGAGGGTGAGCTGGTGCTGCTCCGTGTTCCCCTGCATGATGGGGCTGCGGGTCCACATCTCTGCCATGATGCAGCCTGCACCCCAGAGATCAATGGGGGGGCCGTAGTCGCGCTCCCCTACACGGAGATGCCAAGTTAGTCCCCCAGAGGGGCAAGAAGGGCCAAGAAGGGCCAAGAGCCCACCCAGGGCTCCTCCTACCTAGGAGCAGCTCCGGGGGCCGGTACCACAGGGTCACCACGCGGTTGGTGTAGCGGTTTGGCTGGCTGTTCTTAGCCAGGCTGAAAGCTCGGGCCAGCCCAAAGTCTGCCAGCTTCAGGACCCCATCCCGCGTGATCAGGACGTTCGCTGCTTTCATGTCTCGGTGCAGGATCTGCACGAGGACAGACATTGAAGAGTTAAGTGAATGAAGTGCCCTCCTTGGGTGTCTTGCACCAGCACGGTGCTCAGGCTGCAGAGGTGAAACAAGGATTTCCTTCCAGCCTGTGCTAAGAACAAGGAGCAGGTGTCTCCCTGCTCCTTGGAAAGCCACCCTCTGAGCAGTACAAAGTCTGTCCCGTTACCTTGTTCCTGTGGATGTAGTAAAGTCCATTCAGGAGCATCTGCATAACTTTCTTGATCTCTGACAGCGTGAACTTGACATGGGCGTTGCTGAGAAGGCCAGCCAGGTCGTGCTCACAGAAGTCAAACACAAGGTAGATGCTGCCCTTGCACCGGTTGTATGGAGAGGCTGCAGGAGAGGCACAGAGAGGCTGCCAGTGAGGCACCCTTCACTGGGTCACAGCTCCTCTCACCTCCCACCACCCTGCAGCTCGTACCACACCCCTACACAGAATCTCAGGGCACAGGAACACAGAGAACCAGGCAGCCTACAGGCCTCAAGGTCCTTTTTAAAGAAGAACTGAGCAAAAACTAGCAACACAAGAACAGCAGATGAGGATTGATGCAGCAAATGTCATCAGACAGGGAAGGAAAGGGCATGGCAACCTTTGAAAGCTTCACTTTGTGCTGCTCTGGGCACATAACTGCTGTGGGGTTTCCCCCCTGCAAGCCATGGCTGCCAGCCAAGCACCAGCAATAGAGGAGGCACCCACAGACAGCGCCGGGAAAAATGCAGAAACACAGAAAATCTGTCTAATCTCACATTAAAAAGTGAGATTTCCTGCAACCTCAAACAGGATCTGCAAAAACTGACTGATCTTGAAGTGATATAAAACTCCAAGTGCAATTTGAAGTCAATGACAGCAGACTTGAAGTGAAGCGATCGATTTCAATCTCGTTCCTAGAGCAGCCACACAAAACATTATTAAAAAGAAAAGCTGATTTTTCATCAGTTGTAATCAGCAAAAGCTGCTGATCAGCATCTCCACCCAGAAAAGCTTAGCCCCACAGAAGCACACTGCTGTCCTCCCCAGCCTGCTACACTGGGTTTGCAGCTCCTCACACAGACACAGCCCCAGACACACCTTTCCAACACAAAAAGAGAAAAGCCTCACGTTTGAGAACAGTAAATGAAACATTTCTACTTTACTGCAAACTGAGGTCAAGGTAGATTTAGATGAAAACTGGAGTACAAACAAAACATAAAAAGGGAACAAATGACATGTCTACAAAAATATTTACTTTTGGTATGCCAGACACCCAATCATCGCAGCTCTTTTAATCACAGAGTGAATTAAAAATTAACTTGTCATTGATGTTTTTACTCATACCTATTCAGACAGTAATCTACACACAACTGTGTACTGGAGTATCTTGAGTTTCCCATCCCTAGGCCAGACATTTCTGCACGTTCAGTGACTGGACTTTGTAAAAAACACCAGATAGTGGTCAGTTTTGTTTTTATTTCACTGACATGACTGGCTAGGGAAGGGCAGGCTGTAACATCAACTGTCACTTTCCAAAGTATTTTTCCAGTACAAATCCATGTGAGAGAATTATACATAAACTCTAGGAAATGTCATATAGCAGTTTCATGTAAACAGAGCCAGGCCAGGTGTGCTGAGCCTGTGGAGCAGTGGGGGCACACGGCATCAGGGGGGAGTGAGGAGGTGGAAGAGAGCTCAGAAGTGCCCATGTGGAGCCCCAGCCCTCCCAGCACAGGCAGCTACATCACCCCCAGAAAGAGATGCTGAGTGAGCCTCAGCTGGAGCTGTGCCATCAGCTCAGAGCTGCCAGAGACCATCCCAGGCCAACCCAGAGAGGCAGCTCCAGGCTGAGGAGCCTCTGCTCCACTCTCCCTCATTTAAAGCCTCTCAGAAGGGAGTTTCCCAGCATGGCAGCATTCACTGCTATGGCACAGGCATAACCTGGCAGGACTACAACAGCTTTTGCCAGCTGAGCTTCAGCAACACCCTGACTCATTTAGAAACTCTTTTCCAAGATCAGTGACCTGTAACCCCATGTCACAGGCAGGATCAGAGGCCCAAGCTCAGCTAGACCACCCCACTCCCAGCACAAGACACCAGGCTGCTCAGCAGGGCTCAGAAAAGCCATCATTAACACAAGGGAGAGCCTGCCAAGTACCTTTGGTCCTGCAGATTTCTATCAGGTTCACCACATTCTCATGTTTGAGCAGCTGGAGGATTTTTATCTCTCGCAAGGCTGTGATGGGAAACTGGAAAAGAGAAAGAGAGAATGGAGGTTGGAGGTGCAGGAGACCAGGCCACCTCTGCCAGAGGGCAGGAGAGGTGTGACCATGCAGCATGGCAGTCCTGCCCTCCTCTCCTTGTACCAGGACAGGGTACAGCCCAGCCCGAGCTGCAGAACAGCCTCTCTGGCTGCTGCCTCTGCTGTTTAAGTGTTAACTCTCTCCCCAACCCCTGAGCACGTGCTTCACACATCACCCAGCTCCTCCACAGCTCAGCCAGGGTGGAGCCCTGTGCTCAGGGTCCCCGAGGAGAAGCCCATGGGAAGTGTCAAGTGTCACTTCCCAGCAGCAATCCAGTGCAGCCCAGTCCCCTCGCTGCAGCCACGTGCCTTTGCAGCCCAGGAGACAGCAGCCCCAACCCAGCCATGCCCCACACTCACCCCTTCCTTCTCGTTTTCCATCAACACCTTCTTCAGGGCTACTTTCTTGCCTGTCTGGCGATGTTTGGCTTTGAAAACTTCCCTGTAAAAAAAAATAAATAAATAAAAAAATCCATGAGCAGCACAGGGAGAAAGGAGACAGGTGCCCCTGACAAGGAACAAGGCCAAACCAAAGCACCACACAGAGAGCTCTTGTGCTGAGCCAATCTAGCCACATTCCCTGGACCAAAGGCCCTCAGGACTCACTGAACCAACAGGGACCGCAGAGCTCTTGCAGCCTTATAAGGATTTTCAGTAATGCAGCACATTCTGAGCAAAAAATTGCTCATTTGGAGCCAGGCTGAACATTTGGAGCCAAGTTACAAGTTCCCACCCTAACTGTTCTCAAGGTTAACTCTGCTCCGCCAGAGCTGGGACAGAGCGGGATCTCAGGCTGGGGAGGAGAGGGCCCAGGAGCCAGCCTGGTTCTCTGAAGGCAGAGGGGTGACCGGGGGAAGGACACGCGAGCACGGAGCACCCGAGACCGGCGCCCATGGGCCGCGGGGCCGGGCCCGGCTGCAGGCCTGAGGCCGGGGAAGGCCGGGGCCGCGCCGGGCCAGGGAGGGCCGGAGCCGGCGAGCACTCACCCGAAGGTGCCCTGCCCGATCTTGGCGAGCTTCTCGTACTTGGAAACCTCGTCGCAGAAGGGGCACTCGACCATGTCGTACTGCTTGGCCATGGCGGCCGCGCCGTTGCCACAGCACCGCGTCCCGCCCGTTCCGCCACGTGGCCCCGCGCCGCCCTCACGTGACCCGGCCGCCGCGCGGGGCCTTGTGGGTGTTGCAGTCCCCGGGGCCGCCGCCATGTTGTCCCCCCTCGTGGCCCGGGAGCAGCGAGCGGTTCCCGGTGCCGGTGGCTCCAAAGCGCGTTGCCGTCTGCCCTGTGTGCGCTTAAACACGTCAGGAGTTAAAGCTTCTGCCCCTGCGGCT
This sequence comes from Passer montanus, assembly GCF_014805655.1. Classification (NCBI taxonomy): domain Eukaryota; kingdom Metazoa; phylum Chordata; class Aves; order Passeriformes; family Passeridae; genus Passer; species Passer montanus. The sequence continues at coordinate 5,296,695 of NW_024369151.1, forward strand.
GCGATGTAGGGAGGCCATGGCCAGGCAGGACTCCAGGGTCTGGCTCAGGGCAGCCTGAGTTCCTCCCCGGCCATGGCTGTGTTCAGGTACAGGACAAAGAGCTCCACCTCAGGCTGCTCCAAACTGCTCCCCAGGGTGGACAGCACCCAAGGACCGAGCTGTGGCAGAGGTGACTGCCAGCATCCTGGTGGTGGGAACCACCAGCTCCCGGGGAACACAGACACCGGAGCGCTGCTGGGTCCAGGCCACCTTGTCCTGCGTGGTGACACTATCATGGAGCACGCCCGTGTCCCCAGAACGAGAGAACGGCTGCTGGGGAGTGCTGCTGCTGCCAGCGGTGCCACCCAGCTCCCACCCCACAGGGGCTGAGCAGCAGGAGTGCATGGCAGAGTCCTGTCTGCAGGGCTGGACTCATCCACAGAGCTGGCAACCTCATCCACAGGGCTGTCACACTCCTCTGGGGCTGCCACCTTCCTCCATGCGGCTGGCACCCTCTTTAGGGGCTGCCACCTTCCTCTAGAGCCGGCACCCAGACGCTTTTGGCTGTCCACATCTGGCAGACATCCCCAAACCGGGTGGCTCTTGATCAGCCAGGCAGGTGCCAGCAGCCCCGGGGACTGCAGGAACCGTGGGGACAGCGCGAGGGCAGGCAGGGACAGGAACGGGGCAGGGAGCAGACGACAGCACAGGGGAGGAAACGCTGAGCGAGCAGTGAGTGACTGCAGGGGGGGCAGGAAGGGAGGAGCGGGCAGGGAAGGCTCACAGTTAGATACTTGTCCCTCTCGGTCCCCGCGGCCTCCGAGCAGCGCGGCCATGGCCGAGGGCCAGAAACGACGGGGCCTCAAGAAATTCAGTAAGTGGCCACGGGACAGGGCGGGTGGGCAACGGGGGGCTCACCTGGACATCTCGGTGGGTGGGAGGATGTGTGAGAGTTAGCGAGGGTGTGCTCACACACTCCCCGGGTCATCCCGTCCAGGGATGGAGTCATCCCGTCCAGAGATGGGATCATCCCATCCAGGGATGTTTGGAGCTGTGACAGGCTCTGCTCTCGTTAGGAAACTCATTGGGGTGAGGGGCTTTGGAGGTTTCCATCCACAGGGCTGGGTGCTGGGGCTGGGACCACTCTGCTGCAGCCCAGCCCGTGCTGGATGCTGGGATGTGACCAGAGGGATGCACAGCAGGGTTTGGGGGTCCTCACTCCTTACATCACACCTTCAGGGTGCATGGCTTGTGTACAAGCTGGTGCTAGGGCTGGGGGGGGGGCTAGGACCCTCACCCCAGGGTGCTCCTGCAGCACAGGGACGGGGGTGACACGGAGGAGCCAGGGAGGGAGCCTGGGAATGGATTCCCACTGGCTCTACAGGGAGGAAGTGCTGGATACCCACCGGGAGCGAGCTCTGCACTTTCTCACAGACCTCAGCTTTCCCCCGAGCCCTGGGGGGAGGCTGCAGTGGCCTTCACCCCATTCCCAGCGCTGGGCTGTGCTCTCTTGCATTCCTGCCGCGGGGCTGGCGCCAGAGGGGGGCCAGTCCCTCCCCTCCCCCGGGACCCCTCCACTGGCCAAACCCACAGCCCCATCCCAGCTGGGATTTTCCTTTGCGGTGGAGTGCTGGGGAAATGGGGAAAATCCTCAGTGCTGCCTTTCCCACCTTTCAGCAGCCCCAGGAGCAGCAGGTAGCAGAAGATGCTTGGGCTCCAAGGGGATCTTTAGCACAAAGGATTTTTGCCTCTAACTGCACTCAGGCCGTGAGGTTTCTGCCTCGCAGAGGGGCTTTTGGGATGCAGCCCCTCCACCCTGCCCAGCTGCAGGGATGCCTGCAGAGCCCATGGGTGGCAAGTGGAGGTGGGAATCCAAGGGCTGAGCAGCCTGGGGCACCCGGGCCCTTGCTCAGCACCTCTGCAATGTGTCACTTCCTGCCCCCACAAATCCGCCGTGCTTCACAGAGCCCCAGGGCAACACCAACATTGCAAAACCCCCGGTGGCACCCACGGCCAGGCAGGGAAACGCTGCCCAGCAGCACTGCAGCCACGGGCTCACCCGGGCACTGCCCAGCAGCACTGCAGCCACGGGCTCACCCGGGCACTGACTGCCCAGCAGCACTGCAGCCACGGGCTCACCCGGGCACTGCCCAGCAGCACTGCAGCCACGGGCTCACCCGGGCACTGACACCGTTCCCAGCCCCGGTACCGTCCAAGCTGCGCTGCAGCGACGCTCAGAGCTGAGCTGGGGCTGAGGTGTGAAATGCAAAGCTGCCCTCCGGAGTTATAAATACTTGTCTGGCGAACATGTTCGTGCTCAGCCCTTGCAGTGGCAGCTGGAGCTGGCGAGGGGCCGGGCGAGGAAGTGGGGAGGTTATCTCCCGCCCGCAGCAGCGCCCGTGGCTGGCTCTGCTCCACCAGAGACATGCACGTGTGGGCAGGTCATGGGCATCCAGGACCCCCATTCCCTGGGGAGATGCTGTGTGTCCCATTCTGGCATCCTGCAGGGCTGCCCTGAGGCTGTGGGGATGGGCACAGCCCTGCCCAGAGTCCCCCGGAGGAAGTAGGCAGGCAGAAATGATTTCTAGAGTTGCCTGCTCACCAGGGTTGGGTGTTTCCTCCGCCCCTCAGCTGTGGTGGGAAGATGCAGCTGCTAGATTGGCCAGGCACAGGAGACTTCTGCTCCCCGAGGGACCAGGGCAGAGTTCCCAGGTACCCAGCAGAGATGCCTCAAGCAGCATCATGTACACCACAGAGCACAGGGATGTCATGCCAAGCTGGGCCTGCAGATGTGGGTGTAACACAAGGCTGCACAGTGCCCCATGCCCACCCCAACCCAGGACCAAGGCTCTGGGACCCCCCCATCATCACACCGTGCCAGCAGTAACCCCACGCTCATCATTCCTTTCTCCTTGCCAGAGTTTTTCAAGTTCAAAGGCTTTGGGAGCCTGAGCAGCATCCCCCGCTCCTTCACCTTGCGGCGCGTCTCTGTGGACCCCAGCTCTCCCGAGAGCCTCAGACCACATCTCCCACCTTCCCACGGCTTCCTGGCAGAGCCCTTTGACAGCACCCAGGATGATCTCAACACCGTGCCCAAGAGCCCTGGCGCCTATGCCCAGTCCTCAAACATGTACTCCCACATGGGCACCATGCCCAGGGTGAATCTGGGCAAGGCAGGGAAGAGCCTGGGCAAAGACAAGAGTAGCCAGAACTGCTGGGAGAAAGGGACTCCCAACAACAACACCCCCCAGACAGCCCTGCTCCCCAGCCTCAAGTGCCCTGAGATGTCAGGAACCCCTGACCCTGGCACAGACTCACCCTCAGCTGCTGGAGAAGCAGAACAGGAGGAGGAAAAGGCTGAACCTGGGGACACCCTGGAGGCAGCAATGGCCAGGACAGACCAGGAGCCTGTGGGAAATATCTCCTGCCCTGGGACAGAGGCACCGAGCTCCAGCCTGGCTCCAAACCCCAGCCAAACCACAAGCCCTGACACAGCAGCTGGAGCAGAGACTGCTGATGGGGATCTGCTGGAAAAGGGACAAGAGCATCCTGACAAGATCTCCCCAGACAGGTATACAGCCCTTGAGGTTTGCTCTGCCTTCTGCTAAGACCCCCCTTTTGCCCCTCCAGGGCAAGAGGAGGGGGCTGGGACAACCCGGGGTCACTGCAATGTCCCCCCGTGCCCACAGTGCCAGCGGGATGCACCTGGCCGGTGGGACAGCACAGCTGGAGCACGCTCAGGTCAGCGGCTCCATGGGAACGAGGTTTCCTGTGGGATTTCTGCTCCCTCCTGTTTCCGGACGGGGTGGAAACATCTCGCAGCCCCGCTCTGCCCCGGCATCTCTTTGTCCTGCGGCGGCTGCGTTCCGGCACCAGGATGTGCTGCTGCGGAGAGCTCGCACCGGCGCTGTTACAGCCTCCTCCTCCTCTCACTCTTCTCTTTTCCACCCCCTCTGTCCTCTCCCAAGGCACAGGGGCAAATCCTGAAACCAGACACTCCGTCCCCATTTCATTGTAAACCCCCGCTCTGGGCACAAATCCCCCACTCCAGGCACAATCCTCCCCTCCGGGGGAATTTGGAGGTTCAGCCCTCTGAGATGACGGATGGGTTTTCTGGAGGGTTTTGACCGCAGAATCAGCCAGAGGGATTTTTATCCCCCAGCCCCATGACATCTCTGGGCATAAGGGGCTGAATGCGACCCCAGCCCAGCAGGGTGCGCGGGACTGGGGACACGGGCAAAGGCGACTCCAAATTTCTCCCGAAAACATTTCTCGCCCCTTCCCTGGCCCGACTCTCCTCTCTCTGCACTCAAGTGGCCCCTGATGTCCCCGTTCCCCCTGCACCGCCCCGGGGCCGGGGGCTCCTTTTCCTGGCACTGAGCGTTCCGGAGGTCCGGGTGGTCCCGGCAGCGGGGTGTGGAGCAGCAATTCGGCTGGGCTGTGCCGACCACACATTCCTGCCGGCCCGAAGGGTGGGCCGGAGGAGGGCAGGGACGGGAAGGAGGAGGGTCCGCCCTGCGCGCCCCGAGTCCCGGCGCTCAGTGCGGGGCGGGAGAGGCGGGAGAGCTGCTCCCGGTCCCGGAGCTTGCTGCACCCCGCGGGGCCCATGACAGCGCTGGGCAGGAGGTTTCCCACCCTGGGACAGGGCAGGTAAGGGGTCCTGGCCCCCCGGCACCCCTCGCACCGCGGCACGGCGGAGGGGATGGGGAGGGAGAGGCTGGGAAAGGGCTTTGCCTGGGGCGGGCACAAAACTTGAGGCAGATCCCGGAGCCGAGCCGCTGCTCGGATGCCGAGGCCCCCAGCCCTGGTGGTGTTTTCCTCAGGGAAAAAGCTGCTCAAACAGCAGCAGACCCGGCGCCAGGGGCTCGGAGGTTTGGGGGGCTGGTGGCACTGCCGCATCCTTCGGTGAGCGCAGAGCCCCAGCGGCGGCAGAGTCCCCAAGGAGGGTGCAGAGGGCTCACCCAGACCCCCTGTCTCCCAGAAATCACTGAGATCCCAAGGCAGTGTGGCTGGGAGCCAAGCAGCAGTGGGATATGGGTGGGTCACGTGGGTGTCCTGAATCTGGGGAATGGGTTCCCAAAAATTGGGGCCCAAATGCATTTTTGTATCGTACGGGGCTTCCCCAATGATGGGTGCAGCCTTGCTGCTTGCCAGGGAAACTGAGGCACGAGGGTGACCAGAGAAGTTTTGGCATCAGGGTTATTTCTGCCCCTCCACACTCTAACCCGGAGCCCCTGCCACAGCCCCAGGCTCAGGAGCAGCCGTGTGCCAGAGCCACCCAAGGCCAGGCCCTGCTGTGGGGCGGGCGGGAGGAAGTGGGACCGGGATAATGCTGCGCCCCAGCCCTTCCTCCTGTGCCGGCACATCCCTGGGCTTGGGGACAGTCTGTTCCTGCCAGGCCATGGCAGCAGCGCGTTCCCTGGGGGGGAACAAATATGGCCCAGGGCACATTTCCACCTGCCCCCCCCCGGAGTATTTCTGGTAAGGACAGTCCCCAAAAGAGGGTGGGCTGAGGATGCTCCTGCACAGGGGGGCTTTCCCAGAATCCGGCCTGTGAGCGGGGAAATGGTGCTGCTGTGGGACAGGGAGTGGCACGCAGCCTGTGGAGCTGCTCGGGGCAAGGCGGTGGCTGTGACTCCAGCAGAGGCACGCTGACTAACGGGAGGTGGCCGCTGGCAGGTCCCAGGGCGGACGTGACTCGGTTTCCCTGTGCACGCGGCCGTGCGCGAGGCACGGAAACGCCGCTTCCCGCAGGCACTGCCCCACACTCCCTGCACACCCCTCCAGCCAGCCAAAACCCCCTGGAGGGGTCTGCTGAGGGGGAAACTGAGGCACGAGGTGCCCAGATCTGGTTCCCCTGGGGTACAGCCTGCACCAGTGTCCCAAGGAAAGCAGAGCCTAGGCTTCAGACGAGGGCTGGACTCGCAGGATCCTCCTGGACTGTTCCCAGCAGCCAGCCTGGAGCTTGGCACATCTGCGAGTCGTGGTGATGCCTTTCCGAGCCCAAAGGGAGCAGCCACCCCACCAGCCCCCCGCTCCCCAACACCACTGCTGCAGCTCTGGGTCTCAGCAGCTCAGCCACGGCCGCGCTCCAAAGGCAGCCCTGGAATTTCTCCCAGGCTCTCGTCTGCCCCCAAAAATGCCGTTTCCTCCAGGAATGTGCAGAACCAGGGGGGCTGCGGTCCCAGCTGCTGCCCTTCCCCGGCACAGGGGCCTCTCCTGCCCGGGCTCTCGCAGCGTCTCCCAGCTGCTCCCATGCTCCCGACTTCCTGCCCAGAGGCCCCCCGTCCTCCTGCCGCTTTTTCTCACGGCTCTCGCAGCACCAGGCAGCTCTGCAGCCTGTGAAGGGCAAACAGGCTGGAGAGGCAGCGCCGGGGTGGGCAGGCAGCCCACAGCTGCCCAGGGGAGTCTGCAACCATCCTCGCTCCCAAATGCTCTGCTATTTTCTTCACCTCCACAAAAGTACGGGTTTGATTTCCAGCCCCTTTTTTTCCCCCTCCCGAGCTGGACACCAGGGGATGTGGTCTGCAGTGTGGGCTTGGAGAATCACAGAATCGCTAAGGTTGGAAAATACCGCTAAGACTGAGGCCAAAAGTCAAGCCAGCCCTGCTGTGTTCACCACTAAAGCGTGTCCTTAAATGCCGTGCGTGAGGCACTGGAGACGCTGCTTCCCCCAGGCACTGCCTGACACTCCCTGCAGACCCCTCTGGCAGCCCTGCCAGCCAAAACCTCCCTGCAGGCAGCTCTACAGAGGGGGAAACTGAGGCACGAGGTGCCCACCCACACATTTTTTAAAGACTTCCACTTCCAAGGGTTCCAGAAGCGGGAATTGTCTTCTGGATGGTTGGACACTGCAAGGGGCTGATGTAGACTCTGTCACAACCCACTGTAATGCCGTGGGAGATGGCCAGTGGAAAAATGTCTGGCAGTGGTTGCCTCTGCTATCCCTGCTTCCCTTTGGGGAGGCCACCAGGCACCACCTTCCACCTGAAGAGAGCCCACAGAGGAGGAATTTGGCTCCCCAGGGCTGCTACCAGTGCGGGTCTCAGGGAGAAGTTGTGTGCAAACCCTCAGCAGTTTCCTGTATGTGTCTGACGTATGTGTCCCTTCCTGGCAGGGAAGGGACATCCCAGGTCTGTGATGACCTTGGATTTGGTTATTCCTTAGTTGCAGCTGCCTGGCCTGGTGTGGCAGCCTGCCATCCCCAGGCCCCTGCTGCTGCCCTGTGCTCAGGCAAGCAATCTTGGAAAGCAGCAGGATGTCCACACTGAAGCTTGGCACTGGGGAGGCAACAGGTTCTGCATTCTGGTTAAAGACATCTGGATTTTTGTATTTTATTCTGAAAGGTGAGACCTCAAGGTAGCTGTTACAGCCTCTCTCCTTTTGAACTCTGTTGTTCCCCTGGGACTCTTTCATATGGACACTTATCTGGACCTATAAGAGCATGAAAAGCAGTCCCAGTCAGGACATCACAGTTCAGGCCTAGCTTTGGTGGGAGTTTAAATTCTGTAGGGTGGCACAAAGCCATAAAGTCAAAAATGCTTGTCTGGGTGGTGTGTCCCAACAGCTGCCTACTGGGAATGCAGCTCTGCCAGGGAGCAGGACACAGGGCCCCCAGCTGGACATGCATCCCCCAGCACTGTGACCTGCCGGGACCCCGGCCTGGCTGCTGGGTCTCCCTGGTTCAGCTCACACGGTCCCAAGCCGATTTGGGGCGAGATCCCCTGAAAAGGCTTCATTCTCCCCTGATCGCATTAGGGAGGATAAGCCCTGTGCTGAGAATGGGCACAGAGCAGGCAGGAGCAGTGCTGGGGCCCTGGGAACCTCTCCCAAAACCATGTCCATGCTCTTGGCACCGTGGCAAGACAAGGGGCACAGCCCCCAGCTCCCCCAGCTGTGCCACCACTGCCTTCGACCTGAATGTCACAACCTACTGCCCTTCACTTATGTATTTTTATTGTTCCTCTTCCTTTTAGCCACCATGATGGCCTGGAGTCTGGCAGTGAATACGTGAAGGTAAGACACAAAGTGTGATCACATCCTGTCCCAGCTGGGTGCCAGGGTGGAGAGGGGATGGTGGCCCTAGAACTGCCCAGATCTTACACCAGCAAGCTGCTCAGTTCTGCACCCCTCCTCCCATCTGGGCTCTCTCTTTGGCCCTGGATGATATTTCTGGCAAGGCCAGGGAGGACAGAGGAGACGCAAGCCCTACGTGGTCGCCCCAGTGCTGTTCCCACAGGAGCTGCTTGCGTTCCATGTTCCCAGATGCTTGTGAACGCCCACAGACTCAGCCTCCTCCCTCCGCCCCCACGTAAAGAAACGGAAGGGTTTGAGCCACTTTCGTGGCTGTCACATGAAAGTTGGTGTAAATCTCTCCAAATCTTTTGCTTATCCTCCAGCAAACTATTAACATTCCTGAGGACTCTTCATGTCTGGCCAGAAATTCATTAGTGAGGCGCCTGGCTCTGGAGGAGAGCGGCCCTTTCGCAGGAGGCTGCTGGCACGATGGGGTGCTGGGCAGGCACAGAGGAGCCAGGGGTGCTGTGGAGTTTGGGCACAGAGCACTGAAACCCACTGAAGTGACAGGGTGGTCACTGCCATGGCGTGGCCTTTGGGGTGTTTGTTTAAGGAGAGTTGGAGCTTCCTGAGTCCAGTTGCCCAGTGGGGATCTAATCTAGTCTGCCACTGGGCAGATGGGGTTCTTGGGAAGTGACTTGAGGTGCCCAGCTTGGGTGGTCTAATTAGCACAGAGCCCTGCACCTTCATTTTTTGCACTAGGGGCTCATGGTGGTGGCTGTAGGCAGACATGGAAATGTGGGAACCCCCTGTGGCAGCACCAACTGGCAAAGCTTGGGAGAGAGCTGGCTGGACCCTGAGCTCATCTGCTGCTTCCAACAGGGGTCACCTCCCTGTACACCCATCCCTGGGGCTAATGAGGACCCCACATGTCGAGTCTGGCAACTGGCAGCCCCTGGGCAGTGGGGTCAGATGAGGTTTTTGTTGTGTAGCAGAGCGATCCCGCGGGTGGGATGCTCTCCTTTGTGCCCTTAAGCCATGTGGGACTGGCAGACTGGGAGCTCACAGGGCTGGGAGTGGGACGTGTGCCAGGACAACAAAGCTCTGACTGGGCGTATTGGGTCTGGCTGTGATGTAGTTCATTTTCCCCTGCAAAGCCAATATACTGGCCTCTGCAGGGAAGGGCCCTGGTGTGGGGACTCAGGATATGCAGAGAAACTCTTGTGCACACAGGCAAGTCCTGTGAGGGCAAGGAGGAACAGAATAGTTGGGGGTGTTTTCCTTGGCACTGTCAGTGTGTGCACCCAGAGATGACACATTTTACGGCTCATGATTTAATAGACTGAAATAATACAGGTGGGGAACAATGGATATGGCTCTGCCTTTGGGATCAAGCACTTTTTGGTGAGCCAGGAGAATTGCCTACCATACAGTCAGATCCCAGACCTGAGCTATCTGGCCTTTATTTCTCATCCATCACCCTGGTGTCCAGAAACAGCCCACGGGTTGTGATTTATACACCACTTCCCTTTGGTCAGAGAAGCAACTGATGGCTGCAGTGACAGCAGCTATTTTAGTCAAATCAGTAATTATCTGGAGTGTGAGTGACCGGGATGACAGGGACACTCCAGCTGATTGCAGGCGCTGTGCCTGGCTGGCAGCCCGTGCAGCTGCAGGGTGCTCAGCACCCAGCAGTGTTCAGCCCCAGGTCCTGCAGGATTTAGGTGGTCCTGCAGGATTTAGGGTGCTGTGCCTGCCTTTGGAGCAAGGGAGGACGGGGCTGGGATCTGCCACTGGTCAGTGTAGTTGGGAAGGAAACAAGCAGAGGGGAAACACTGGTGAGGAGTGAGCAGAGGAAAGATAGGAAGAAAAGAATCAGTGAAGGAGAGGGTTAGGAAGAGGGAGAGGATGTGTTGCAAAGCCCTCATGAGCAAAAACTGACAGGCAGGTCTGTGTCCAGGTGTGCACCAAGGATCTGCCAAACACCAGCCCTTGAGCTTCGGCTGCAAAACGGCCAGGGCTGGTGCTCCTATCACTGAGCCTGGCCTGATTGGATGTACAACCAGGAGCTAGAGAGGGTTGGAAAGCCAGGATCAATAAGCACTTGGTAATTAATGTGCTTTAATAATAGCCTAAGGGCTGTTATTTCCAAGCTGCCTGGGGATCTGCACGCTCACCTCTCTATTTCAACATCCCAGCCACCCCGGCTTTGGCCTTTGTGCAGGTGAAGGAGCTGCAGAAAGATGTTACCCTTCAGGAGAGCAGCAAGCAGTAACGCTGTCACATGTCCTGTGAGAGCTCAGTCGGGGATTTTCAGCTTCCCTGTGAGGAGAGGCAGCACAGTCACAGCTGGAGGACTTCACCCTGCAGCACCCCATGAGGCTCCCTCTCACTTGTTGGTGAAAGCCTCGGTAGGAAGCCATGGGGAGAAGCCCCATCACAGGGGAGAAGCCTTGGCAGGAGGATGATTCACCATTGCATCTTTTTGGAGCAGCATGTCCCTGCAGTGCCATCTGCTCTGTCCCTCAGCCCCAGGCAGGAGGCGAGGAGGAGAGTCCCTGTCCATGCTGGTGGGGCTGCAGGCACCCATGGGACCCGTGGGACCTGCTGCCCATGTTCCCTGCCCCCAGGCTGTGTGCTGGCACCAGTTCTGCCGTGCCTCAGCCCTGTCCTGCTGTTCAGCCGTGCTGCTTTCTTGTCTCCTCTCTCCCCTGCAAAGCCAGGAGCAGAGTGAGAGCCCGGCCAGCGCCTCTGAGCCCTTTCTTCTGCGCAGAAGGGCTGCTTGCTCAAGCAGGGACCTGTATCTCATCAGCCTCGGATGCTGTCTCCTGCCTGGTAATGTGAGGGGCTCGTTTGAATTAATTAGCAGGAAGGCTGCAGGGTTCTGTGGTTGGTGGCAGCAGGAATGCCTCTCCGAGGTCACAGCGTCGCCTGGGAGGCGTGGGGCTCCTTGGGGCAGGACATGCTTTGCACATGGGAGGGTGAAGCCCCCAGTTACTGAAGCACAGCCAAATCCAGGCCGTGCAGTGCAGGACAGATGTGGAGGAAGAACAGCAAGGTGCAGGTCCCTGTCACTGCCAGGGCTGAGGGAGCCCCTGTGTCTCCAGCACAGCTGCCAGCAGTGGGTTCAGGCAGGGCTTTGGGGGATTTATTCAAGAGTCAAGGCTGGAGCAATGCTTTGAGTCATCAGTGCTGCCTTGCACATCCCATACGTGATACTGTGGCCTTAATTAAACCGAAGCAGAGCCTTAATTAAACACAAGTCAGAGACAGCCTACACAGGAAACAGGCAGCTGGCTCCCCGCCATGTGAGGTGGGCACTGGTGTATCTCCCAGAAAGGTATTCCATGTGGGGGTGAAGGAAGACAGGATGGGCAATAGGGGACAAGGCTGCCCCTGACCCACAGGCATCACTGGGGAGAGCGGGCAGATTTGGGATGGGGAGAAAAGGGGTGCCGGCTCCCCTCAGGGTGTCTGATCCCCTCAGAGGAGCCAATTTCTCTCAGAGCACCGGCAGCCAGGGGTGCTGGTTCTCCTCAGGGGTGTCTGTTCCCCTCTGAGGAGCTGAGTCACCTCAGAGGAACCAGTCCCTCTCAGGACATGGGTCACCGGGGTGCCGGTTCCTCAGGGATGCCCGATGTCCTCAGAGGTGCCGGTTCTCTCCAAGGCACTGGCAGCCACGGTGCCCGATGCCCTGAGGGATGCTGCTTGCCTTTGCAACATGGGATTGCCGGCTCCCTTCAGGGGTGCCTGATCCCCTCAGGGATGCTGCTTGCCTTGGCAACATGGGATTGCCGGCTCCCTTCAGGGGTGCCTGATCCCCTCAGGGATGCTGTTCCCTTTGCGGCATGGGTTTGCCGGTTCCTCTCGGAGGAGCGGGCTCCCAGTTCCCCTCGGAGCACAGGTGCCCGATGCCCTCGGGGATGCTGGTTCCCTTTGTGGCACGGCAGCGTGGGCTCCCCTCGGAGGAGCCGGCTCCCCCGCAGGGCGCGGGCAGCCGGGGTACCGCTCCCCCGAGCCGCCGCTTCCCCGGTTCCCCGGAGCCGGGGCGGCCCCCGGGGCGGGCCGGGGCGGAGCCGCCGCACCGTGCCCGCCCCTCGCCGCCGACAAGGGATGAGGTAATCGGGGAAGCGGCTGAAATTGAAGCCCGGCGGCGGCGGAGGCAGCGGCGGTGCAGCCCGGGCCGGGGCAGCCCCCGCCGGGCGCGCCGCGCCATGACGGAGCGGTGCAGCCTGTGGAGCGCCCTGTCCGCGGCCGCCTGCTGCTTCTACCGCGGCTCCTTCATGCAGGTGCAGGTGAGCGGGGGCGGCCGTGGGACCGCGCCGGCTGCCCCGGCTCGGCGCGGAGCCCCCGCGGTGCCGCACGCGTGGGGAGGGCGGCGGGAGGGGAGCGTGCGGGGGACCCCGGGCACGCACCCGCCGGGGGATGTTTGGACGAGCGGGGGAGCCTCCCCGGGGAGCCCCGCGGTGCCCCCGCTCACACGAGGCTGCTGCGGGCAGCGCTCGGCGAGCGCGGGGTGAGCCGAGCACAGCTCCGGGGCACAGCTCGCCCCCCTGCAGCCGGGACCGTACGGCCAAAGCCACCACAGAGCCAGAGCAGCGCTTTGACAGGCAGAAAAGTGTCTGCAGGGAGCCCTCCCCTGCAGCAGACCTCATGAAGGGGAGCGTTTAGCATCCCCCAAAAGGTGGCATGTGCCCGGAGCATCACTGAGCACAGGAGGGAGATCGAGCCCAGATGAACACTCAGCTTTTTGGCCCGGGTCTCCATCTCTGTGCTGCACTGCACAGGTCTGACTGGTGGGAGAAAGCTGAGATCCATCTGTCACCTGTCCTGTGGTGGTTCCAGCACTGCCACTGTCTGGGCACAAGTCTAGGCGTCCTATTTTTGGACTCTGGCATTGGCACAAGGGGTGCACGGTGTTGGGAATTGGTTCCCTCATTTACTGAGTTTGTGAGCAAAGGTGTTTAGGACCGCAGGAGCCAAGCAGGCTCTGGTCTGAAGCACGAGCTGTAGTGTACTGCAAGTTAGAAGGGAGCCGGCAGCCAAGAGAGCTGGCAGTCTTGTTCAGTACTCCTGCTGAGCGAGGTGGGTGCCGAGCTTTAGAGATTATTCTGGGTAAGACGGAGCCCAGAAGCAGCATTTCAAGTCTTGTCATGATTGCGGCTGATCTCAGCGCAAAGCCAGGGATTTTGATGGCTGGTGGGGGTGAAGAGGGAAAAGCAGCAGAGCTTTTTCCACTTGTCCAAAGGCCACTGAGGAACACGGGGACGTGCCCTTGGGCTGCACATTGCAGGGGGTGAACGGGTGCTTTCAGCCAGCTGCTGCCAGAACAAGGGAGGGACAGGTGAGCATCTGGCTCTCGTGTGGGGATGTGAGAAGGGATGAAGGGCACTCCATCCCAACCCCAGAAAGAGTTAAAAGTGAAGCCCTAAGTGCTCACCTGGCTCTGCCAGATCTTTCACCATCTATTTGTGTCCAAGCGTGCCCAGCAAACACACACTGAAGTCCCCATGAATGACTGGAGCACTTCCAGCTGACAGCCGCATCCCTGCTCACCGCCAATGGCGGTGCACCCAGCCTGGGAAGCACTGACATCATTTCTGGCCAATAGCAGCTCCGAAAAGGGATGCAGCAGCAGCCGCTGCCGCCGTCTTGGAGTGAGATAAGTAAAATATAGATGGATGGAAATGTGTGTATACACACACACCATCACTGCATTGGAGACCTGCTCCCCTGGGGCAGTAGCAGCAGCACACTCCACCACCCCCCCACACAACCTGGGGTGCTTGTCCCACCTTAGAGCACCCAGATGTTCCTGGCCATCAACCCCAGCTGCACCCCACCCCTGCCAGCAAGATAGAATTGCTCCAGAGCTGCCACAAAGGAGCATGGGCAAGGGGAGAGCAGACCATGAGGGTAGCCAGGACTAGTCCTGGGAAGGGCTTTGAACTCCAGAACAAAGATCTTGAGCCAAGATCTGCCTTCAGTGGGAAGTAATGGAAATGTGACATAACCAAGAGATGCCTTCAATCACCTATGGGGTGGGCAGATAGGCTGATGGCTTCTCAGAAGCCATTTAGGTTTTTAGACTAATTGCAAGAGAGAACAGAGGAACAAGGATTTTCTTTTCCATATGGATGTCAAGATCAGCAGGACAGACTGGCTCACAGCAGGACATGCAAACTGAGAGCGAGCCCATAACAACCTGGGGATTGTTTGTGGGATTTTCTCATGGTCACACAGGGTGGAGTAACCATTTTTGGGTGGTGCCTGGACTGGTGAGTGCAGCAGTCCTGCATCAGGCAGGCAGAATGGTTCTTGGGTTTGCTGTGAGGGTTGTTTTGGAGCAAACACCTGCTCAGCAAGGGTGTTTGCTCCAAAACACATCACTGGAGTAGCCCATTGCCAGGTGTGGAGGAAGCAGAGAAGGCCCCTCATGCAAGTCTGTGGCTTCCCCAGACACCTATTCCCAATGGCTTGTTACTCCATTTCCTCACAGTTCTGCTTCCCAGGCCCCAGAGCTGCTCCAGCAGCCAGAGCAGAGGTGAGAACTCCAGAAGGAGCTGGGATTTCCCTAGCCAGGGTCCCAGCACAGGGTAGGCAGCATGAGCAGGAGGGAGAACAGATGTGCTTGGTGCCTTGGGGTTAGTCAGATGTTATCAGCAGGGTGGGGTGTGAGTACACCTTGCTCTCCAAGCTGACTTCATCCTCATCTGCAACTCCTCCAGGTTGGGAGGGAAGAGCAGGAAAGCAGAATGGAAATCACTCCAGTTTCATAAGATTACCTCTGCAAGGATAGAAATCCAAACGCCAGCCTTTGAAGCTCTCCTTCGAGCAGGCAGAGTGACAGCTGCTGGTTTTATACACACCACAGGCATCAGCACCCTCCATCCCTGCAGCTCTTGCCCTTCCACTACCAGTTCCAGTCCTTGCCACTCAGCTGGGAAGCACGTCCTCCATCAAGAAAGCAGCACAGAGAGTCAGGAAGCAGGCAGGGGTGGAGAGCCTCAGGAATTGCCGTCTCATGGCAGCTTCCCCATTGCATGGCTGCTCCAGAGGATTCCCCAGCCCCAGGACTGTGAAACAGCCCATCGGGGCACTCTCCTTTCCCCAGCCAAGCCAGCTTGGCTGCTGGTTGGGATTCCTCAAGCAAAGTTTGGCATCATCCTGGCAGATTTTGAGCTGGTTTATCTGGTGTGGCTGGTTTGGAGAACCGCTCCAATCCCCATTTCTTCCTGCTCAGCTGGAAGATGCCTTGGGCTTCTCCATGCTGGAGCCCGGCACCATACACTCCAGCCAGATGCTAAAGGGAGTCCAGGCTTTTCCCCACACCCAGCCCCGTGTGCAGGACCTCACAGGGGGCCGGGCACCGTCAGACGTTCCCTTGGCACGGCCGGGAGCGCGGCGCGCACACATCCGCTCGCGCCCGGCTGCCGGTGCCCGGCTGCCCATGCCGCCTCGCCAGGCCCTGCCATGCCAGGCCCTGCCAGCGCCCCGGCGCCCGGCCAGCTGGCAGCCGGGCTCCTCCGAGACACGCTCCCGACGGAGCGGGGGGAGCTCCAGCGCTCTGGAGGGCTCGGGAGGAAACACAGCCCTGCACAGCAATGGGGAGCCCAGCTCCGCACAGAACGGGAGCAGGCAGGTGATTTGGGCAGCATGTTGGTGTGGTGTCAGGACTCACAATAAGTCTCAGTTATGTCACACCAAGGACAATGCTCCCTGTGGTCAGTGTCATGCTGCCTCCCCAGCCATCATAGCCTGACAGTCACTCCAAGTGTGCTTTCTTGGTGGCCGTGCAAATCAAGTGGTGTCTCACTGCTCAAGCAAGGAGCTGAAGGGACAGTGCCCTCCACGTGGCTGGAGAAGGTGGCTCCTGACAGCCTCTGCTCACAGCTAGGCTCCCTCCCCCATCTGCAAGATGCAAAACCTTCCTTGCGTCTCCCAAACCTCCTGTTCTCTCCTCCTAGCTTAGCTCATGGCTCTTGGCATGGATGCCAGCCAGCTGCTGCCCAAATCTGGGCTTGGAGACACCGGGCACTGCTCAGCTGGGCTTGTGTTTTTGTTGCCCTGCACATTTGCATGGGGAGGATTTGGAGGAAACCCAGATGTACAATGCTGAGCAGAACAGGCGCTAATCCCTGCTCCAGGGGTGGTGGGGGGAGAGCTGTAATCCAAACTGCTCCCAGCTCAGCTCTGATGGCTTTCACCTGCACAAACAGCAGAGGTTCCTGGGGGGTCCCTTGATGCCCCAGAGTTTGGGGGAACCGTGTCACAGAGAGGGTGCTGCAGTCAGGGGTCCCCCACACCCCTCGGCCAAGCCAGGTCTGCTCCGTGGCAATGGATTTGTCGCCATGGAAACAGCATCTGCTCGGCCTGGGCCCCCCAGGAGGCAGCCAGACCCCTGCAGCCTCCGCCAGATACCATTTATTCCTAATCGGGCTCAGCAGCACCGGGTGGCTTTGTCTCCAGGAGGGCCAGAGCAGCTCAGCTCCCTGCAGCCCTTGGTCAGGGGGGACAATCCACACATCCCTGCAGCTCCAGTCAACAGGACCCCCTCATAGGGAGAATAAACATGGTTGGATGAGCAAGTCAGAGTTCAATGCACACTGTTTTCATAGGCTGCTTCCACTCTCCCACCACCTTTGACTTGACAGGAGTTGAGAAGGGAGGAATAAAGGCAGGTCCAGGCTGGTGAGGGCAAGCCCTGGAGAGCACAGTCCAGGGCACAGGCCCTTTGCCACTGCCTTCTTCCCCTTCCCCAGGCTGGAGCAGGGTCCCCAGGACAGGATCTCTGCCTGGTTTGGTGAATGAATGCAGCTACCAGGAGGGATAAAACATCTCCTCTGGGGAAGGAGAGGCCTGGGGTCAGGGTCCTGCTGAGGGATGCTGTGGGGTCCACAAGAGCAGTGGGTAAAGGCAGGAGAGCAGCTCAGTTCTCTACACTTTCCCTTGCTCACAACCAGTAGAGGAGCAGAGGGGATCGATGCAGGACACAGAGCATGAGGCACTGGGCCAAGAGGTCAGCTCCAAGGCAAGTCCCTGAGGTGCTGGCGTGGGCTGCAGCCCCCTGTGCTCTGGGGAGCCAGCTGCCACACAGGGCCAGCTGTGAGTGCCAGCCTGCTCCTCTGGCACTGCCAGAGCAGTGTCAGCAGGGCTTCAAGCCCATGCCTGTCCTGTGAGACAACAGCAGAATCCTGCCCCGACAGGCACCGGGGAGCTGGGCCAGCCCCTGCTGCCTCCTTACAGCTGGCACTGCCACCAGAGGGGACACAGGCCACCAGCCACCCTCGCTCCTGGGAGCAGAAGAACAGAGCACCCCAGCAGCCCCATCCAGGCTTCTCAGTCCCTGGCAGTGGCACACGTATCCCCCTCTCAGGACACCACACGTCTGGGATGTGGAGGGAACCCAGGAGTCTTGGCTCCCAGGCCCTGCTCCATCACACAGCTGTTGGTACCACAGCAGGATCACTTCAAAGCCACTGTGTCAAACAGAACTGGCCTCGTGTGAAGCACACAGGAACCCCAAACCTGTGCTCACATCCCCAGCCATCCCCTGGCTCCACCATGCCAGCAGCTGCACTCTGGGAATACTGGCCCAGCAGCAGGCAAGGAGGGAGGTAGGCAGGCTCCAGCCAACAGACACATGAAGCCATCATCCCTTATCTCTCCAGGGAAAAGGAGGGGGCAGATTGCATCCTCCAGGCTCAGGTGCACCAGTGCTGGTGAAAGCTAATTTCTAAAAGCTAATTTCAATGCAGAAGGTTCCCTTTACATTTGTCATTACTATTTATGCTGTCATCAGGCTAAACACAGCGAGTTAACCCTTTGAAAGAAGAACTGTAGTAGATATTTAAAGGAGGAGCAATAATGCAGGTTTCCTCCTGAAAGAGTGCCTCTCATGGCAGTTCAGCCCCAGAGATGTTTGAAGGGTTTTCTCCTTTCCAACCACGGGCAGCACACCAGGCACAGGGTGGCCAGGCACGACAGGGATGTGCCACCAGGAGCCCCTCCAAGTGCTCCTGGTGGCAGGACCTGGCCATCAACAGGCACGTTACGCATCCTTTGCCACAAGCAGTAATCCTCACACTCAGCTGAGTTACCTGGCCTTTGGGGACAGTTGTGCTCCTGGCAGGTGCTACAGTCCCCATGTGTGGGGATCCTGCCAGCCCTTCCCTCCCCAGCCCCTGCACTGCCTGACACTCTCTTCTCCTCTACAGTTCTCCAAGGAGAAATACATCCTTGACTCATCACCAGAAAAGCTTCACAAGGAGCTGGAAGAGGAGCTGAAGCTGAGCAGCACCGACCTGCGCAGCCATGCTTGGTACCACGGCCGCATCCCCCGTGAGGTGAGGTGGGGAAGGTGGGTGGCTCCGGGCACCCTTCACTTGGAATGTTGTGGGAGAGCACTCTGAGGCCACACAGAACCTCCAGTCCTCCTGGGAAACATCTGGTCAAGGGCTTCATTAGCTCTGAGCTGCCTGATTTTGCCACAGCCAATGCCTTGTGGCTCAGAGCTGGGGGCAAGGGGAACAACCAGTGCCCCAAATAACACCCCAGCAGAGCATCCCCTCATGCCCTGTGGTGGCTGGGGCTGAGCTGTGCCCTGTCCCCCTGCCAGGTGTCCGAGAGCCTCGTGCAGAGGAATGGTGACTTCCTCATCCGTGACTCGCTCACCAGCCTGGGTGACTACGTGCTGACGTGCCGCTGGCGCAACGAGCCGCTGCACTTCAAGATCAACAAGGTGACGGTCAAGTCCAGCGATGGCCATACCCATGTCCAGTACCTCTTCGAGCAGGAGAGCTTTGACCACGTGCCTGCCCTTGTCCGCTTCTACGTGGGCAACCGCAAGGCCATCTCGGAGCAGAGCGGGGCCATCATCTACTGCCCCATCAACCGCACCTTCCCGCTGCGCTACCTGGAGGCCAGCTACGGGCTGGCCAACGGCAAGCACGGGGGACCCCACAGCCCCTCCTCCCAGAAAGGGGGGCACATCAAGAGGAGGAGCATCACTATGACAGACGGTCTGACCGCAGACAAGATCACCAGGGCTGAGGGGTGCCCAACCAGGTGAGAACATAGTGTCGTCGCAGCTCAGCTGAGGAATGAGGCGGGGCATGCTCAGTCACTGCTCTCTGGGTGCAGAGCAGAGGTTGGGGATCAGGGATGGAAAGGGGAGACCAGCAGAGGCATGGGGGGAAGAACCAGTACTCAGCTGGAACTGGGTTTTTCTCCCAGGCTGGCTGCCAGCCATGCTGAGCTACCACAGCAGACACCCAGTGAGCAGACATGACTTTAGCATCTCAGGCCAGAAGCCAGAGAGTATTTTACAATCACCCAGTCCAGATTACCAGCATGTCAGGGCTTGTTAGAGCCATGGAGCTGAGCTTTCCCAGGCAAACATGAGAGGAGAGTCACTCCCAGACACCAAGACAGCATTTGTTGTTTGGTTTTGAATGGCCCTTTTAGTTTCAGAGCCCTTTCCATTCAGCATTTGCAAGGAGTTACCAAGCAGAGTTGAAAGCCTAATGGGCAGGAGGAGACTGATGGGTCTGTGCTGATGGAGTTTGCACAGACCCTGGATCACAGCCTTCACAAAGCTGAGCTGTTCACATTAACCTTGGCCAGCTGGGCTTCTCCAGAGGTGGAGGAGGAGACTTCCTTTGTATGGCTCAGTTTTGGCAGTCCCAGGCTGCCCAGAGCCCTGCAGGGAAGGCAGGGCCACACACATATCCTCACATGCAGCAGCCAAGGGCAGACCCATCTAGCCCTGCCTCCAGCAGGACACAGCCTGTTGTTAAGCCAAGCTGCTTTCTCACCACCCTGACCTTCTCAGCCCAAGGGCAGGGTGAGAATGTAACAGCAGAAAACAGGCAACCAACTGTTATGGCTGGGAAAAAGAAAACACTCAGACTTCCAGAAGAGCATATGTGTTTCCAGAAGAGCCCAGATCCATCAGTCTTTCCTCATCACTCAACATTTTCCCCAAATCCCTTATCACCACCTCTGCTGTCCCATTCTCCCACTGCTGAGGCACAGTGCTCAACAGCAAACACATCCCAGCAGCCTAGCCCACACCCATGGCAGGGAGGGCAGTGAATTACCTGCCATGACTCCTTGCAACCCTCCCTGCACTCAGCATGTTTTGCAGCACCATTGACACACAGGGTTTGCATCTGGCCACCACTTGCTGCTCCACCAGCCCAAGACCTCATTGCTTGTTATGTAACTTCCCAAATCCCATTTCCAGGTGCTTTCCAGCTCTCCTAAGCTTTGGGTCAGAGCAACAGCTCACCCAACTAGCACAACACAGCTCCCAGGTAGAAATAGAGTAGCACAGTGTTAGTTACCACTTTGCAGCACAACCCTAGGAAACAACTGTCCCTGACTTTGCTAGATCCACTTCCCCACAGCACCTTGGAGTGCTGGACTGGAGTGGACCAAACTTATCCCAAGTAGCTTGGCTTGGCATGGCATATGATTGCATTGCTGTGCTCTCCTCTGTAGGACCAGGGTCCCTGCAGGCAGCTGTGTCTCTGATTTATGGGGGTCAGGGTAGTGACCCCTTCTGCTCCCAGCTGCTGCAGGGACTGCCCGCTCACTGCTCCAGCTGAGCTTGTTATGGGTGGTTATGGAAGGAGGTGATGATCCAAGAGAGGTGTTGGGGCAGCAAAGCCTCATCCCAGCCCCTCTGTGCTTGCCTGGGCCCTGCTTTAAGGGACTAACCTGTGCCCTTTGTCCCCTCCCCAGCGTGTCCCTGCCCCACCACAGAGACATCATCCGCAACTGTGCTGTCAGCGTGGACCAGATCCAAGACCTGCACTCCCCCATGTCCCCCATCTCTGAGAACCCAGCATCACCTGCCTACAGCACAGGTAGGCATTGCCCCTCCATCCCTCTGGGGACAGCAGGGCTGTGGATCAGCCTGGACTTGGCACTACTGTGATGCAGGGACCTGAGGAGAGGGACCTTAGGGACAGGACCTCAGCCAGTCCTGGGCTGCATCACTGAGCAGCTGTCCTGGGATCAGGTGGTTCTGTTTTGGCAGAGGGGTTTTCCCTGAGCCCCACGTCCCTGGGCTGCTGCATCTGCAGTCCCTGTGCGTGTGTGCATCTTCAGGCTTTGATAAGTGTCCCCTCTGCTCCCTGCAGTCACACGGCTAAAGCCACATGCCTGCCAAGCATCTGGAATCACCCCAGCCTCTCCGGTCATACGAAGGTCCAGCGAACCCCAGCTGTGCCACGGGAACAGCAGCAAACCTCTTCCAGACCCTGCCCACAGCTCCCATTCCACTCCCTGCCACGGGTACGCCCGCGCCTCCCCCTCTCCCTCTGTGAACAGCTACAGCGAGCCGGACACGGGGCACTACTGCCAGCTGCACCCCACCTTGCCCATCAGCAGGGACCGGCCAGCCCACGACACCAAGCAGCTGCCAGCAAAGAGCTACGTGGAGAGGCTAAAGGTGGAGGAAGGACAGAGAGGGACTGTGGAGAACAGCTCTGGGGAAGCAGAGGCAGGGCACAGGCTGAAAGCAGAGCTGGACTTCAAGGGCTTTGTGCCCCCCACCATGGAAACAACCTCCTCCTTCAACCCTGCTGCCTTCCAATCCCTGCTCATCCCCCTAGACAACAAACCTCTGGAGATGACTGTGCTAAAGAAGGTCAAAGAGCTGCTGGCAGAGGCAGATGTGAAGACACTGGCCAAACACATCACCAAAGTGGACTGCCTGGTATGGCCAGGGCCTGGAGGGAGGGATGGGTACTGCTGCCCTCCAGTCAATCTGGGCTGGCAGGGATCAGTGCATCCCTGAGCATCAGACAACCCCTGAGCTCTGGAGCATCCCTGCTGGGCCCTGCCTGGTGTATCAGCCAGGGCAGGCAGAGGCTGGGTTGGGGCAAGAGGCTGCCGAGGACACTTCAGCCTCTCCTCAATTAACAAAGCTCTAATCAGCCTTCACCTTCCTTGCCAGGTCGCCCGGATATTGGGTGTGACAGTGGAGATGCAGCGGCTCATGGGGGTGAGCTCTGGCATGGAGCTGCTCACCCTTCCCCACGGCCACCAGCTCCGCCTGGACCTGCTGGAACGGTACGGCACAGCACGGCCACAGTGAGCCCTCTGGGCTGCCCTGCACGGCCTGCTCCAGCTCCCCTGGGTGTTCCCAGCCTGGCAGGGGAGGGGAGAGGAGGAGCCCAGTCTGAGCCCCCAGAGCATCCCCTCCCTATGCTGACCCCGCTCTGTGTCTTGCCCCTTGGCAGGTTTCACACCATGTCCATCATGATTGCTGTGGACATCTTGGGCTGCACGGGCAGCACGGAGGAGCGGGCAGCCCTGCTCCACAAAACCATCCAGCTGGCTGCCGAGCTGAAGAGCACCATGGGGAACATGTTCAGTTTTGCAGCTGTAATGAGCGCCCTGGAAATGACACAGGTACGGGGACACTCCTTTAGTGCTCATGTCCTGGGCTCAGCCCCTTGCTCTAAATGCATCCACCTCCCTGCGTCCTGCAGGCTCCAGGAGTCATTGGGATGGGTGAAAGGGGAAAATGCCCCGGGTGGGAGGCATGGGGCCACATCCGCTGGGATGCAAGCAGGGAAGGGGAAGAGCCATCCCCTCCACGGAGCAGACAGCCTAGTCCCACCAGGATCCAATTGTTTTTCGGTGGTTGGGCTCTTTGTTTTGTGCTGGGCTGCGTTCCTGGGAGGAAATGAATCTGCCCTCCGGTACAATACAAATCAGTCTCAAGGCTGTGGCAGCAGCGTCTCCGGGCCACACTGCTCCCTTTGGAAGATGAAAGGAGATTAAAATTCAATTTCAAATCGAGCCCAGCTGGGAAGTCTTGCTTCCTGCCTGCACAAAGGAGGTGGAATGGCTGCCCCCTCCCTGCATCTCATCTTCAAGGCCAATGTGATGCAGGGAGGTTGCTGTCCTGGGGCACAGGCAGGGGAGGAACTCCTAAGCCCAGCCTCAGTGCCAGAGCTGTGCCGTGTCTGGCCATGAGCACTGGTGGAGGAGGCTGGTTTTGGGAGCATCAGGCACTGTTGTGTGCAAGGCTGGGGACTGTGGCTCCAGGGTCAGGCTGTTCTCCCTGGTGCCTGGAAGCTGTGCTGCCCCAGCACCTTCTACCTGCCCCGTGTCCTTTCAGATCGCCCGGCTGGAGCAGACCTGGATGGTGCTGCGGCAGCGGCACACCGAGGGTGCAATCCTCTATGAGAAGAAGCTTAAGCCATTCCTGAAGAGCCTGAATGAAGGGAAAGGTAACAGGAGCAGCTCCCCTTGTCTCACTTGCTTTCTCTTTCCCACTTTTGTCTGGGCACGGCGTCACTGTTTGAGAGCTCTGACCCTCTCTCAGCTAGTGCCAGACACCCTCAGGCTGCCGAACCACCCCAGCACTCAGAGCCTGTCTGGCCTTGTTTGCCCCTTCCTTCCCTAGGAAACATTTCATAACTAAATAAAACCAGCTGAGCCAAACTGTTGTGCTCGCATGGCAGTGAGTCCCAAACCAAGGGACAGGCCAGCCAGTTGGAAAGATGAAAAGCCATGGGTCTCTAATGCCTGGTGCCTGCAAACCTGCTCCTCATTGCAGCCCCACGAAATGCAGCCTGAGCATGGCCATCAGCTTTCCCTTCCCAGCAGAGCCAGAAACCCTGGCTGGGAGGAGCTGGTGTTGGACAAGGCAATGGCCCCAGGCACAGGGATGGAACAGACACAGCAGCTGCTGTGTCCAGCTGAGCCTGGAAGCCTCTCCTGGGAGCATGGTGGCAGCCTGGCTTCATGGCAGTGTTTGGCCACACCAGCACTCCACAGGGAGATGGGGAGGGGGACGCAGGGTCACGGGGCCATGAGGGGTCCTAAGAGTGCCTCTCTCCCCAGAAGGGCCACCGCTGACCAACACCACCTTTCCCCACATCATCCCCCTGGTGACTCTCCTGGAGCGGGATGAGGCTCTCACGGAAAGCCCCGAGCCCTGGGAGGCCACGGACAGCGGCGTGGAGGTGGTCATGGCCCACCTGGAGGCAGCACGGATGGTGGCTCACCACGGTGGGCTCTACCACACCAATGCTGAGGTGAAGCTGCAGGGTAAGCACAAGGGACAGCAGAGCCCCTTTCCCTCTGCCACATTCCCAGCACCGGGATGGAGCATCCCCCAGGTGCAGGGGGTGCCGTCCCAGGGAACTGACTCTCCCCCTTGCAGGTTTCCAGGGCAAAGCGGAGCTGCTGGAAGTCTTCAGCACCGAGTTCCAGCTGCGCCTGCTCTGGGGCAGCCGTGGGGCTGAGAGCAGCCAGGCTGAGCGCTACGAGAAGTTCGACAAGGTCCTCACTGCCCTGTCCCACAAGCTGGAGCCAGCAGTGCGCTTCAGCGAGCTGTAAACCCCCCCAGGCCCTCGGAGACCCCCAGCTCCCAGCTGCATCCCGCTGTGGCTGTGGGGCAAGGGAAGGGACCGGGCACCCAGCATCAGGAGGAGGAGAGATGGCCCAGAAAGGCACAGGCACGGGTTGGCAGTTTTGAGACAAAGAGGAGGAAAAGCAGACACTTCAAATGTACCACCCACCTCTTCAGGACACAGCAAGGCAGGGGTCCACACTGCTGCTCTGAAGAGTGGGGACAGTGTCTGGGCCAGCCAGCACTGCCCCCACACCAGCCCTGCCGAGGTCTACATGGTGCCCCTCACCTCACCCTTTGGTTTTGTTTTTCTCCATCTCCATCGTGCCCACAGCTGCTGGATCCTGTGTGTAAATATATTTTCACAATTACTTCTTGATGTACAGACTTGTGAAGGACAGCCCTTGTTGTAAATAATTAGGCTTATTCATTTTGTCGTGTAAATACATGTACATATCTCATGGGTTTGGTTCTTACATACAATAAACTTTTATCCTGTTCCTCAAGGGGACCCCCTGTCCTGTGGGTGTCCTTTAAAGAGCCCCCCTGGGGGAGAAGAGCATGGGAAAGGCTGATGGGGGGAATCACCATGCTGAACCTGGCCCCAGACCCCATGGAGGCGCAGTGGCAGCCCTTCTGAAGAGGGCTGTGTGGTGTCACAGAATGGTTCAGGTTGGAAGGGACTGCAGTGGGTCATCTGGTCCCACCTCCCTGTGGACTCCACGCCCTTTCTGGACAATCTGTTCCAGTGCATGGTCACTGCACAGTAAAGAAGTTTTTACTTGTGCTCAGGTGGAACTCCTGGGCATTGGTTTCTACCTATTGCCATATATATATATATGTACACATACATGTATATATATACACACACATACATGTATATATATATATAAGCAGAGATGGAGGATCACCTCCCTGACCAGCTGGCAATACTCTTCCAAGTCCACCCCAGGATCACACTATCCCACTGGCCTTGTTGGCCCTCAGGGCACACTGCCGGCTCACAGACACTTGCTGTCCACCAGGACCCGCCGTCCTTTTCTGCTGCGCTGCTTTCCTGTGTCAGCCCAAACCAGCCCCGGTGTTCAGGGCTGTTCCTCCTGGGTGCAGGACCCTGCATTGCCCTTGTTGGATTTCAGAAGGTTTTTCTCTCGAGAGGGTAGCGGGTCCCCCTGACACGAGGGGACAGGGGGGGACATGGTGGGGGGACAGGGACCCTGCCCGGGTGGGAGGCGGGGCGATACTGGCCAGGCCCCGCCCCTTGGCGCATGGCCACGCCTCTTTCCCATTCGCGGGTCCCCCTGGCACGAGGGGACAGGGGGGGACATGGCGGGGGACAGGGACCCTGCCCGGGTGGGAGGCGGGGCGATACTGGCCAGGCCCCGCCCCTTGGCGCATGGCCACGCCTCTTTCCCATTCCGTGTCCTTCTGGCCCCGCCTCCGCGCGGGGCACGCTGGGAGTTGTAGTGCGGGCGGAGCGGCAGCCGCGGCCGCCATGGTCCCCGGAGCGGCCCCGGTTCCGGCCCCGGTCCGGGTGCTGCTGGTGCTGCTGGCGGCCGCCGCCCGCCCCGCCGCCGCCTGGGACCTGTGGGCGCTGCGCTGCGGCTTCTCGGCGGACTGCGAGTGCGGCTTCGGGCCCGACCTGCGCGGTCAGCGGGAGCGGCCGGCCGGGATGGGTGTGAGGGCGGGGAGCCCTGGGGCGGGGGCGCGCAGCAGCGAGGGGAGCCCGGGAGCCAGCGCGTCCCCGGGAGCATCCCCTGCAGCGGGGTCTCCAGCCGGGGATGGCAGGGCCCAGCGGGGCGGCCCCCGGGACGGGACGAGCGGTGACTGCCCGCGTTCTCCAAGCCCTGGTGTCGCTTCGTTTCAGGTCTGGAGTTTGACTTGGCCACGAGTCTGGTGGGGCAGCCCCTGGTGAGGCAGCAGGTGATGAAGGGGCTGAGGGAGTTCCTGGAGAACCCGAATCCACTGAAACCCCTCGTGATGTCCTTCCACGGCTCGACAGGAACAGGCAAAACCTACGTGAGCTCCATGCTCATCCGCTACCTCTTCCAGAGCGGGCTCCAGAGCCCCTATGTTCACCACTTCTCCCCCATAGTGCATTTCCCCCACGCCGAGCAGATAGAGCAGTACAAGGTAAGGGACACGGCTCAGCAGTGCCACTTCTCTGGGGGGGTTGGCTGTGTCTGGCTTGATCCTCAGTACATATGCATTCAAGCTGTTTCCTGAAGTGCAGTAGGAATAAAAGCTCTTTGTTTTACCCTCTCAGACAAACATAGCTGAGAGAGTGGCTCCATACACTGGCTGAAGGATGCACTAGTAACTGCAGTACACTCACTTATTACTTTCGGCCTCTCCACAGCAGTCCCTGCCTTGATTATATTCTCATTCTTAAATATTTACACAGCTCTTTGAACACACAAACAAAAGTGCTTGGCTTAGATGAAAGGCACTAAAATTTTCCCATTGCTTTCCAAACAGCCTGATGGCTGTAAAAAGCTGCATATCACTAGAATTGTAATCCCCTCCTCACAGAGCACACAGCTCCCTAACAGCAACTCCACACTCTCCATGGTGCCATTCTGTTTCTTAGAGCTGAGAAAAGAGAGAAATCAAAATGCCAGATTTTCAGCAGAGTGAGAATTCAGCACACCTGGACCTTCAGATTATGGGTGTTTGGAGAAATTATTTGTTGTATTGTGTCCTTAGAGGAAATGCTTTTGGAAAAGTAAATCCCTTCCTGGCTGAAGTGCTTCAGTTAGGAGTTTCACATGCCCCCAGGCCATGTGAGTGGTTTTGTGTGGGCTGGGAAGTACCTTCAGCCATGATAAAGAGCTGTTCTGGGTCAGTGCAGGCACATGTTTCTGCATCACAACAGGAGCTGGCAAGAAGCTGGGAACTGTGTAGATACAACAGAGAACAAGAAGAACGTGGGGAGCTGTAGGAGTCTGAATCTCCAGCTTTAGTGTGCTGCCTCCTCCTCTACATCTGTATAAAAAGACCTACAATGGGCTAAAAAAGCTGGTAAACAGCCTCTGTGTGAAACCCTGAATAAAGGGGCCTCCCCAGCACTGGGTCTTTCAGCTCCAAGTGTGTGGTGCTGTGCAGGGACACGCTGCTCTCAGCACCTTTGGCTGTGCTTGAGCTGCTCCCTCAGCCTTTGCT
Organism: Passer montanus; assembly: GCF_014805655.1. NCBI lineage: Eukaryota > Metazoa > Chordata > Aves > Passeriformes > Passeridae > Passer > Passer montanus. Next base: position 5,324,230 of record NW_024369151.1, read on the forward strand.
CTGGGGTGCTGAGCCTTCCTTGCCTGCTCAGTGCCTCACAGCTCGGTGGGTGTCTTTCCCAGGAGAGCCTGAAGCGCTGGATCCAAGGGAACCTGACCAGCTGTGGACGGTCGGCGTTTCTCTTTGATGAGATGGACAAGATGCACCCAGGCCTGATTGATGTGATCATCCCCTTCCTGGGACCCTCCTGGGTCGTGTACGGGACCAACTACCGCAAAGCCATCTTCATCTTCATCAGGTGAGAGAGGCCTCTCCGTGGGCCCTTCCAGCTCACTGCTGCCCATTTGGGCAGAGGTTGCACCTACTTGAGGGCACAGCTTGTTTTGCCTTTCCTTCTCCAAGCCTTGAGCCTCTACAAATGCCAAGAGATGCTATCTCACTGTGAACAGACAGATCTGGAGAGTGTGAAAAAGCCTCCTCTGCTGTTATTTGGCTGCCTCTACAGGAGTTATTTTGGGCCAGGCAGCTGGGAGCTGCTGGCTTGCTCTCTGCAGGCTGGTGGGTGTCAGGTGCCACCTGAGACACCATTTCACCATTTTCCTGGCAACACGGTGGATAAGGCTCTCGTTCTCGTGCAGCAATGCAGGAGGGGAGCAGATCAACAACGTGACGTTGGCTCTGTGGCGTGCCCGCAAGGACCGGGAGGAGATCAGCCTGCAGGACCTGGAGCCAGCCATCTCCAAGGCCGTGTTTGAAAACCCTGAGAGTGAGTCCCTGGAGCTGAGCTCCTCCTGCAGCCCCACAGCCCAGCACAGGCAGCCAGGCCTGTTCTAGGAAGCCACCCACACCACCTGCCACCTCCCAGGCAGCCAGAAAAGGACAAGGGGGGTTTGAGGGATTGGAACTGCAATCCCCTTGAGGTTTCCTTCCTTCTGAGCCAGCAGACCTGTTGCTATATTTAGCATAGTTCTTGGGAGACAAGGTGTATTTGCAGCTGGGGGCTGGCAGACAGCACAGCACACTTGCCAGAACAGCACTGAGCTGTATTGATCCCCACTGCCTGCCTGCATCTCCTTGCCTTGCCCTTAGCACAGGGAGCAGAGCTTAAATTCTGACTAGACAAGCTAAATCCCCCCATTCCTGGAGAACAAATCTGTCTGGGGGGGAGGTGACAACTGATGGGTTCAAAACCAGCAAGATCTCTCTCCAGCAGAGTATTTTGGCTTCTCACAAAGCAGCTCTGTGAATTGCAGGGACTGCAGAGACTCTCTGAAAGTAAAACCTTCTCTTCCTTTCCTTGTGCAGGTGGCTTCTGGAAATCTGGGATCATTAATGAACACCTCATTGACTTTGTTGTGCCTTTCCTCCCTCTGAAGCACCACCACGTGAAGCAGTGTGTGGTCAGTGAGCTTGTCCAGCAGGGCCTCGAGGTACGCCCCGACGTCGTCCAGGAGGTGGCTGACAGCATCCCCTACTTCCCAGAAGAGGAGAAATTATTCTCATCAACAGGCTGCAAAACAGTGGCATCTCGCATCAGTTTTTTCTTCTAGTCACTGGCAAGGGCCTCTCTCAGATCCATATGGAGCTAGAAGGCACCCAGGGCTGGTGGGATGTGCAGTGGGAATGGTGTGTCACCCCCCACAAGTGCCCTCCTGCTGAACTCTCTCCAGCTCCAAGGAGCCCACTGCAGGATGCAGCTGCAGGACCGGGTGCAAATTATGTTATTTAAAGCACTTTACTGATTCACTCTTGGCCAGGTAAAGGTGGATCCACCACCTGAGACGTGTGTGATGACATGGGGAAGATGCTGAGAGGGTCAGGGAGGTTCTCACCCTGTCCACAGCACCCATCCACAGCTCTCCCCACTTCTGGCAGCTGTTGATACCCAATATGTTAAGATTCTGAGCCCACAGTAGAATATTTCTTCCTTACAGCATTTTAACAGTTTTTTTAAAACCTTTTTAAGCATAGCTGTGCCTCAGCTCCTTGGCACAACATGAATACTGGTGCTGACTCCTGTGAACACCTCAACATGGCAACCAAGTTTTCTTTTTAAGGAAGTTTTAGAGCCACCCACATTCCAGTTCCCTTTCACTGTGAAGAGGTGCTTGGTAGCTTCAACACCAATGAGGGGGGTAATGTGAGAGGGGAGCACCTGATCTGCCATGAGCCAAGCTCCCCTACCACCCCTTCATCCATCTTTCCCCTAAGAGCCAAAGGATTTCCCTCTAGCAAACCAGGAAAACAACAACAAAAGACTTCTTGCTTGCTTTACCAGCCGTGAAGAATCTCATCCTACCTCCAGGGGAGCCCACAGTGCTGCTAACGGTTTTGAAAATTCCTTTTATTCAGTGACGGTTTCTACAGCAGGGTTGGTGCTGTGAGCTGTGGAGCTTCTTGTACATCCCTGTGCTGGTCAGACCTTGCAGGCTTTGGCTGGGCCAGCAGCCCTTCAGCTTCTGGGGAGTGTCACAATGGGGGACCTGGGGACAAGTTAGAGAAGATTAGTGCTCCAGACTGCCAAGCATGGGATGCACAGCCTGGCTTTTGCCCTGATTTTAATATCCTCTGTGCTGTTACAGAGTAAGAGGTCAGAGGAACCAGAGTCTAGGAGCAACCTGCTCAAGGGAGGGGTGTAAGGACACTTCAAAGCTTCCAAAGCTCTGCTTGTTGCCTGTATGGAAATGAGCTGCCAGTGCCTGGGACCATTCCAGCTCCAGGCCCTGAGCTTTGGGGATTTTAGACGCCACCCAAAGGCTGCCCAAGAGCTGGCCCAAAGACAGATGCAAACATTCTGCCTCTTGCAAAAATATGAATTTCTAATTTTAAAATAAATCTTACACGAATGAAACAGTTGAGGTGTTTACACTGACTCCTGACTGCAGGTAGCATGGAAGGACTTGGAAGATTTCCAGTTTCCAGCACAGCGAGGTGTGCAGCTGTCCGTGCCCCGGCAGCGGGCTGTGCCCTGGACCCGAGCTGTGCCCTGGAACGGAGCTGTGCCCCGGCAGCGAGCTGTGCCCTGGAACCGAGCTGTGCCCCAGCAGCGGGCTGTGCCCTGGAACCGAGCTGTGCCCCGGCAGCGGGCTGTGCCCTGCTGGCCGGTGCGGAGCCACCGCGGGCTGCAGGCTGGTTGGGGAACGGTGAGGAGAGAGCTGTGCTTCCCCATCCAGCCCTGTGCCACGGGGCAAAACAGGCACAAACACAAACCACGGGGAGCAGTCCTGGGCACCCACGGCTCCTGCGAGTCCCTCGGGGCCCCTCAGCGGAGCTTCTCGCGGGCTGTCGGGGACAGGCGGTCCCCAGGCCGCGGCCGCCAGCAGCGCCCGTTAACGCGCCTCGGCGTCCCCACCACAACCACCCCTAGCACCCGCCGGTCCGCCGGGCATTGTCACAGCGGCGACACCTCCCTCCACACCGCCCCCGGCACGGCGGCCCTGCCCCCGGTACCGCCCCGGCACTGCCCCGGTACGGCCCCGCCGCCCGCTAGAAACATGGCGGCGCTGCCCGTAACCAAGATGGCGGCGGCGGGGCGCGAGGCGACGTGGGCGGGACGCCGAGCGGCGCGAGGGCGTGACGTCACGCGGGCCAGGAGGGCGATGCTGGCGGCGGAGGTGGCGGGGCGCGCGCGAGCGCTCGTGGGGAGGGGGGGGCCGCGGGGGTAGTGAGGGGAGCGGGAGGAACGGGGCCGTGAGGGGAACGGGGGGAGCTGGACTGTGAGGGGAACGTGGCCGTGAGGGGAACGGGGCTGTGAGGGCAACGTGATTGTGAGGGCAACGTGACTGTGAGGGGAACGGGGGAATCGGGGGAACGGGGCTGTGAGCAGAACAGGGTGGACCAGGACTGTGAGCCGAGCAGGCGGAGCAGGGCGGTGAGGGCAGTGCCGGTGGGGATCAGGTCATGGGCGAGCACCGGCACGGTCAGGGCTGTGAGGGAGGCACCGAGGGAAGAGGGACTGAAGGGAATGCTGTGGGGATTGAGGCTGTGAGGACCCAGCCAGCTGCGGGGAGCATGGAGGGAGCAGGTCTGAGTCATGCTGGAGGGGATCAGGCCCGTGCAAGGGCCAGGGGCCTGATGGTGGCCCCTCACAGCCCTGTTGACACCTGCCATGCAGGTGGCCGGCCTGGGCAACTATGGGCTGCGAGGCACACGGCACAGTGTGGGCATGGAGGTGCTGGACCAGCTGGCCCGGCAGCTGGCGGTGGCCGAGGGCTGGCGAGTGGACAAGCGGTGCTGTGCTGATGTGGCCCTGGCCACAGCCCACGGCCTGGAGCTGCTGCTGCTGAAGCCACGGAGGTTCATGAACCTCAATGGTCTCAGCGTTGCCAGTGCTGGTGAGCAGCTGGGTCAGCCCCAAAGGCTCTAGTGTCACCAGCCTCCTGTGACAGCCCTGCTGTCTCCCTGCCCTCCACGGCTCACTACAGCCCCACTCTGCAGAGCCAGGGCCTGGTGAGTCTGTCTCCCCTCATTTCTTAAGTTGTATTTCTGTTTCCAAAGCTGAGATCTATAGCCTTGGCCCTCAAGACATTTACCTGGTTCACGACGACCTGGACAAGGCCCTGGGCAAGGTGGCCATCAAGCTGGGAGGCAGTGCAAGGTATGGGGAGCCCCAGCTCCCTGATTGTGTGAGCTGGTTTGAGGCTCTAACATGCCCATACAGGTTCATGGGATGTTCTTGGCCCCATCCCACCAGCCTTGCAATGTTTCAGCTCTTGTCCTGGGCTCGATCTATTGCAGAGGCAACAGCTGGCTGTTTGGGCAGCCTCCCAGTTCCTGCCCTGGCAGGGAGGGCAGGGAGCCTCCTGGAAGCAGCTATGGGCTGGATTCAGCCCACTGACAGCACCACGTGGGCTTTTTATAGCGCTCTGCCTCCACTGTGCCTGCCCAGTGCCAGACCTAGCTTTCCTATTTAACCTAGGACAGCTTCCACTGCGGGATGGGGCAGGAACGGTGCTGGGCCCCGGTGCTCAGTCACACATGCACCAGCTGCAGCAAGAGCTGACACACACAGAACGTGCTGTCCCAGCCCTGCATCCCTCCAGCCCCCAGCCAACTGCTCTGAGCCCCAGGGCTGGATGTTCCTGCAGAACCAGGACATGGGGACTGCAGCCCTTGGCTGGGACCACATTCCCACATTCCTGCAGCAGGAGACCCCGGGGCTATATGGGGGGCTGTCCCTTACAAACTAAGTGTGGGTTTTCTCTTTCTCTCCCAAGGGGACACAACGGGGTCCAGTCCTGCATCAGTGCTCTGCAGTCCAACGTGAGTGAGCCTCAGGGGAAGGGGATCAATCCTGTGCCCCCCTCAATGCACGGCTTGTTTCCCCACTCCCTTTTTTCTGATTCCTCTTAGACAAGCCCCTGCTCCCTTTCCCCCCTGCTCTCCTTCCCCTTCTTCCTGAGGGCTGTTTTCTGTTTGGCTGCCATGGAGGACATGGAAACAATTAGTTTGAGTGCCTGTGCCAGGCCTGGCGGGAGCCTGGGATCTCGGCACGGCCCAGCAAAAGCCTCTTCCAAAATTATGTTTCTTGGAGCAAGCACTCAAAACCAGCTGGAAAACATGAGGAGCTGCTCCCTTGCTGCCCAGCCCCACTCTCAGCACTGTCACCTTGCCCAGCTCTGTCTGAACACTTGAGGGGAAGCTCTCCCAGCTCTCTTCCTTCCTCCCCAGGAGATGACCCGGCTCAGGATCGGCATTGGGCGGCCAGAGGGTGATGTGACAGTGCCCGACTATGTCCTGTCCCCGTTCAGTGCTGGGGAGCGGGAGAAGCTGGAGCAGATCCTGGCCCAGGCAGTGACCTGCCTGCTGGAGAACATCCAGAGCCGAGCACCTACAGAGCCAGGGGACAGGGGCTGACACAAACCCACGGGGACCCTGGTGGCTGATGGACAGGGTGCTGCAGGCACTCCGGAGTGACCGTGGTGCGGAGCAGAGCTGGCCCAGCAGTGTGCTTGGGAGCTGGGGCAGCCTCCTTCCATCCCCACACCAATCCAGGCAGCTCGTGTCCCGCTTGAATCCCTGCAGGGGCTCCATTCCGTGCCAAACTGCCAACCTCAGTTTGGCACAGAAATTAAATAAACCCTCACCCTAACTCTGCTCCTGCCTCTCTTCCATGCGCCGCTTGCCAGGCTTGGGTTGTCCTTGGCACTACAGCTCCAATCCATGTTCCCATCCCTGTTCGACCAGCACAGTCTGGAGGGAGGCTTCTAGTGAGAAATGGGGAGCAATAGGAGCTACTGACTCTGCCCTGCTCCTGCCTCTCTTCCATGTGCCACTTGCCAGGCTTGGGTTGTCCTTGGCACTGCAGCTCCAATCCGTGTTCCCATCCCTGTTCGACCAGCAGTCTGGAGGGAGGCTTCTAGTGAGAAATGGGGAGCAATAGGAGCTACTTCTGTAGAGTCCAAAGGCACTTCAGCTTTGTTGAGGAACTGGCAAACATGGAGAGCCTGGAATCTCATAGCGTGCTGCTCCGACTGAGCTGCAGCAAGTTTCAGGGCTGGCCTCACAGTGTTTTTGAGTTCAGTGGTTTTGGCCAAAACTGGAGTTTCCAACAGCTGCAGGAGTTCTGGCTTCCCGCAGACCCATTGCAGGTCTCGTGGAGAGCACAGACTGAGACAGTGTGTCCTCACCACTGCTGTGTCCCAGAGTCCTGGCTGTGCCAGCATGTCCTGCCCAGCTCTGTATCCCAGCAATACTGAGACACCCAGCAAATCCCAGCAGGCACTGGAACAAGCACTGGGACACTTGCTGGCTGACGTATACCACAGCGTTGCTGTCGCTTCCATCCTCTGCTCCAGCTGGCACCAGACATTCTTCTGCTCCATCCCCAGCTCCCAAGCTCCTCCTGGAGCACTGAGGCTGTCTGGACCAGGGGAAAAGCTGGGAAGCAAAAGTGTGCCCAACCTGTCATCCTTCCTCACCCGTGTCTGTACTGGCTGGGACCCTGCACTTGCAGAACATGCACTTGGCCATCTTCTCCCTGTTCTCCAGGAGATCCACTTGGATCTTCAGGTCCCCTGTCATCTGGAGCTGGTTGTTTTCCTTTAGGAGGTCCCTGCTGTAGCTGTTCAGCCTGCCCCAAATGATGGTTTCCCGAATCCCTTGGCAGTCCCAGACATCTCACTGGGTTCTGCTACCAAGGCCTCCACCTGCTGCTCCATCACCTCCACTCCCAGGGGAGAGCTGAGCTCCATGAAGATGCCACCCACCTTTCCCACCCAGACCCCAAGGGTGAGCTTCAATTTTCCTCCCCCACACCTCTCTCCTTCCCTCTCTTTCCCCCTTACAGATTTCATTCCCAAAGTTCCCGGCTGGGGGAACTGCCAGACCCTCACCCCTGCAGCACCGAGGTGACCCCTGGGAGCTTGGGGCAATGCCAGCACCCAGCACATCAGCTCAAACAGTCTGCTTTAATCCTCCCTGGGCTTCCACCCAGGCATGGCATGAGGGACAAGCCCAGTCAGTGGCAGGAGGCCACCATGTGTGCCAGCCCAAAGTCCACTCCCCAAAGTCCAGGCTGGTGGGAGACGGCAGAGTTGGCATTGATTGGGACTGTCCTGGAGATGTGTCCTCAGCACAGAGAGCACAGCGCTCCTCTGGTCTCTCCACTTGGCAGGGAAAGGCTTTCCTGGGGCAAATCCTGCCTTGGGTGGATTCGTCACATGCAGATTTGAAGAACCCTGTGGGGCTCTGTCCAGGGCAGCTGCATCTCCTGAGTGGGGGTGGGCAGTATAAGGCCCTTGCCCGTGGTGCTCCCAGCTGGATCACAGTCCCTCATCCCTAGAAGACATGGACGCAGTCAGCGGTCACGGCAGGAGCAGCCCCAACGTGTTCACGCCTGCAGCCGAGGCAGTGGGAGGGCTGTTTTCCAGCCTCCCCCGGTCTGGCAGCTCCCAGGACAGTTCTGCTGCCAGGACAAGCAACCTCAGGCAGGGAAAGTCTGACCCAGCATTAATTGTGTCTATGCTGCCCTGGGGCTGAGCCGGCGTGGGTCGCCTGCCTGCCTGCATGGCCAGGCAGACGGACAGCCCAAGGAGACTCACTTCTGAGGGGAGCAAGCAGTGCTGGGGTGAAATGTTCCCTTGGGACATGCCCCAGCTCTTTCCACGCTTTTGCAACAGGCAAAGGAGCATTTTCCCTTCCTCACTTCAGGGGCTGGGGAGCAGCATGGACTCAGGGAGATGGAGGGTCCTGTCCCCATATCCTCTCCAGCCCAGTGCAGCCCCACATGGGACATCTATGACCCCACCCCTTTCCCCACCTTGATGAGACAGTCTGGTCTGTTTCCCAATGCTTTGAATCTGCCAGGGAGAGCTGCTGCCCCATGACAAAAACAAGCTAGGCATGTGGGACACGTGAACATGGCACATGCAGGGAGATGCTCCCCAGCTGCTCTGTCCCCTGTGCCCAGGTCTCACGGTCTTGCTCACCATCAGAGCTCGTCACGGGTGGAGCGGAGGTGGCCAGCACTGCCCCGTGAGTCCCTCAGTGTCTTCTGCGAGCCAACCCAGTCAGTCTTCTTGGCATCATCATCCCAGATGGTGGAAGTCTCGGTGTCACTCAGCCAGTTGCTGTCCCCAGCATAGTGAGTGGGATAAACCAGCAGGGGGTGAGCCGAAAACACCAGCAAGTCCCGTGGGGAGAAGTGCCGCTTGTAATCCTCACTGGGGAAAGTGGAGCAGACCCGAGAGATAAAACTGCTTACAGAGCATGGCACAGAGGAGAAAAAGCACTGGGAAAACCAAATCAACCACCCAGGGAAGGCTCCATGCAGGACACGGGATAGGGAGGGGTGTGGGGTACCAGGCATGGAGCCAGAGAACGCTGGGCAGGGACTGTGGAGGGATTACAGAGAGGACAGGACCTGTCGCTCCCCATCAGCTGGGGCTGGCTTTTGGCACAGAGTGGGTCTGGCACAGCATCCAGCTGGCCCTGAGACAGGGCTGTCTGGTGCTGTTATGCCTGTAAGCAAGGGGCTTCCAGCTGCTGCTGGTGCACATCCAGAGCCCTAATCCGTCCCTCCGTCCACCTCCAGCCTGTCTTTTACATGCCCGATCCGTGTGTTTCTCCATCCTGTTCACTGGGTTTCCCAATCCCTTCTCTCCCAGGACACCCACCCACTGGTGCTCACTCACCCCCTAAATTGCTTTCCCCTCCCCAGACAAAGCCTTACCGCTGACCCCCACCCCAGAGAGGGGCATGAAAGTGCTCCAAACTGGGGCTGAGACCCCCAACCAGGGGCAGGGGACCACAGAGCCCCCCCGCCACTAGAGTACAGGGGGCTGGTCCCTGCTCCTTGCCATGGGGCCAAGACCCTGTGCAGGGCCCACACCAAGCCCCAGCTCTGTTCCCATTCCCCCCCCATGCTGGCAGAGGGCCATTTTCCAGCGGCCAGTGGCCAGGCAGCGGCCGGCTGAGAATGAGCTCATGCTACAGATGTTTTCCTCCAGCATGAGTAACGCCTGCAAGGGGGGGAACTGGGTGAGGTGGTGACAGCAGAGAAGAAACACATTGTCCCACCCTGGCATGGCCAGGCCAGCACCCTCCTGCACAGTCTGCTCCTTACTTGGGGTGCTTGTCATACATGATGGGCAGATACTCGTCCACGGGCAGCATTTTGGAGAGGGGGTTGGTGGCCAGCAGCTTCCGTGCCCCCTGGTGGGAGATGGCGTAGGCCAGTGTCCAGTACGAGTACCCGGCCACCACCAGGTTCCGCACGCCTTTCACAGGTGCCTCATCCTCATCGTTCACCTGCTTCCTCCCCAGGTAGCTGTGGGGCGGCCAGGGAACCATGAGAGCCAGCCTTGGGAGCCCCACCCCACATCCCCCTGGCCCAACACCTACATGAGGTCCCAGTCCTGCTGTGCCCGCTCCAGCTCCTCCATCAGCCGCTGCAGCCGTGCTGGGAAGGCAGCCTCGAAGCGCACATCATCCTCGAAGACCACTGCCCGCTCCAACCTCCGGGACACGATCTGTGGAGGGCAGAGGTGCCAGCCTGTCCCAGCTCTCCTCTGGGCTGTACTGGGGCCACTGACCCTGTAGGACACCCCTTCTCCCCAGGTCCTCCAGACATCTGTGATGCTCACAAGGTCCCTGCCCACTGCTGGTGGCCCTTAGGGACCCCATGGCCGCTGTGGCCCCATACCTCCTTCCAGATATTGTAGTGGCTGAGGAAGCAGCCAACCTCGCCCTTGGTGAGTGTGCGGCCGGAGAAGGGATCGTAGTACCCGGGCAGCAAGTCCACACCCAGCACCTTGATGTCACTGCTGTTGAGGGTGCTGCAAGGAGAGGGGCTGCATCAGCGAGGTGTCCCACCAGACACTCCCCGTCCCCTCACCAGGCTGACACCAAGGGACTGGCTGAGTGGTCCCCCATGGTCACCTGCCATCCACAGCATCCACCACCCGTGGAATGATCTCCAGCTCCTGCAGGGATGCCAGCATTCGCTGCCGCCGGTCTGGCCTCCGCACCAGGTTGATTAGGAAGATCTGGGGAGGAAGAGGAGAGCCCCAGCAATGGGGCGTGTTGTCATGGGGACACACAGCCTGCCCAGCTGCTGCAGGATGGGGACAGGGGTTTGGGTTTTGCCATGGATAGATGCAATCAGAGAGATGGATGCAACCAGAGCGATGGACAGGGGAACACAAGTGGTTCTACTGGGCACTTACTTCATCAAAGCCCATTTTTGTGAGTGGCCTGGGCAGGAGAGAAATATGTCTGGAGCGCTGCATGGGGGGACCATCCACTGTGGAGAGAGGAGACACTCTTCAGTGGAGCCCAGATTCCCCTGGCTAGGAGCTGGGGCTGACAGCCCTGTCAGGATCTAGAAGCCTGCAGGACCTCTCCACCCATGAGCCCTCACCCATGGCCTCCAGCGTGAGATGCACAAAGTTGGCATGATCATCCTCCAGCGTCTGGTGGGCCTTCACAGGAACATTGATGTAACCAAAGTGGTGCTGGTTGCACACATAGACCTCCACACCTGCCGGATGAGACAGGTGAGCAGCACAGCCCCCCCCGCCCCTGCACCCCCCAAAACCCCCATCACCCTCACCAGCCTCCTGGCAGGAGTAGGCAAAGACAATGATGTCGTCGAAGGCCCAGGTGTAGTTGGGGTGGGGCGGGTAGAAAGCCAATTGCAAGGTCTCCTCCTTGCGCAGGTCGATCAGGAAGCTGGCATAGACCATGGGGACACGGAAGCAGCCCAGCCGCTGCCGGTTCTTGGTGGGGAAGTAGTCGGCTGTCCGGCGATAGAACCCCTGCGGTGTGCACCGGCACAGTGCCCCCATGGCAGAGTGCTCCTCCACCATGGGCTGTCTCATTCTGCCCGGCTTTCTGGGGACGTACCTGGGGGGTGATGCCACACCAGAAGTTGGAGTAGAAGGTCTGCGAGTCCAGCATGGGGGCCACCACTGACTTGTTCTGCGCCATGAGAAACTTGAGGGTCTGGTTGTTGGTCAGGATGGTGTCGGTGTCCATGAACTGCCGAGACAGCACAGGTTCTGGAGATGTGCAGAAGGCCACCTCAGCCCCCACCCACCAGTGCCCCAAGCCCCTTACCAGGATGTAGTCTGCTTGCTGCTCCCGGGCGTAGGTGAGAGCTTCCTGCTTCAACTTCATCACGTTTTCATAGCGTTTGTCACTCCAGTGCTTGGGACCAAGCTCATCAGGGTAGGAGCTGGGCAGGGGGAGGCAGGGGTTAACCTCACTTGGTGGGAATGCACAAACTCAGTGCAGGCTGTTCGTGCAGGCAGGCTGAGTCAGCCCCACTCTGCTTTGCTCCTCCTGGTCACTGGCCAGGGAGAGTTGATGCTGCCCCAGGAGCCCCTCAGCCCACACCTGCCCCCACCCAGCCTCACCTGGGCTCCTCTTGCACCTTCCAGGCCACCGAGTGATAGTCCTTCCCCACCGCCCCCAGCCACTCCTGCAGCATTGCCGTCGTGTTGTCCGAGTTGTGGTCTGTTGCACACCTGAGATGAGGGGACATCAGCCTCTGGGAGTCCTCCTCAAGGGACAACCAGGCCTCACCCTGCACTAGAAATGCTCACGGGGCCAAAAGACTGAGCCAGTGACAGACTTGCTTGGGAATGTAACATGTAATTTGAAGGAACCAAGGCTGCGCAGGCAGGCGGGGGAACACTAACTGGTAATTTCTTCCTCAGTGCCACCGCCAGCCAGGCTGTTCCACAGCTCCCACCCTGCATCCCAGTGGCAGCCCTGGACATGTTCTCCTCACCCCGGCCTTGTGACTGCCCACCATGAGAATTGCAGCACAGCCACTTTGTCCCCCTGTCCCTGCACCCCACAGTACCCCTGTGCATCCCACTGTTCCAGCAGTGAGAGGAAGACTCAACAGCAAAAAATCCCCCTTCCTGAACATTCCCTTTGCCGGGCACCATCACCATTCCCAGTTCTCCCACCCGTCCTCAGAACAATGTTCACAGAGAGCCCAGCACAGACAGAGCTGAGCCCACCTTGCACTGGGCCAAACCCCAAGTTCCCACACCCCTTGGTACCCTCGACCTGTCGGAGAGCCGCGGGACATCCCCCAGGCACTGGCGTCACGGGGATTTGGCGGATTCAGGGGAGAACACCGGATCTGTATCCCCCCAGCTCCACGGGCTGCTCAAACACCCCGCAGGGTCCTGCGGCCGGGGGTTCCCAGGGGCTGCAGAGGGTAAAGGTGAGGACCCCCCTTCCCCTTCCCCTGCCGGCAGCTGACCCCCGCCCCAGCCCCGCCAGGATCCCCCCGCCAGCCCCCGCCTCAGCTCCCCCGCAAAAGCAGCTGCAGAAAAGTTTCCGACAAGTTCAGGCGAGAGACGGCGGTGGCGCAGCGAGGAGACAGGAGACTCCTCTTCCAGCCAACCCCCAGCACGGTGAAGGGGGCTTGGGGGTGTCTTTGGGAAAGGGAGCCTGAGGGTGAGCCCTGCAGGGAGGGGGAAGGCAGCGCCTGTCCCTCATGATGCAGAATCCCCTTGTGCACAAGGGTCCCCTCCCTCATCAGCCCCACAGCTTCCTCAGGGTGAGGTGAGGGTCCTGCCCCTGCACCGCGGGGCAGCCCGAGCCCCTCCCCGTTCCCTGCTGGGTCCCACACACGGGGCAGAGCCACCCCTAACATTCTGGGGCTGGGGACGCTGCTACCAGCGGGGTCCCTGTTCCTCCCGAAGGTCCCTGCCCCCTAAAGATCCCCATTCCCCGCAGGCCCCCATTCCTTCGAATCTGTTCTGTCCACCCAAGAGCCCCCAGTTCCCCCACTCTCCCTAGCTCCCCTCCGCACTGTCCTCCGGGTCCCTGCTATCCTCGGCTCTCCATTCTCCTCACAGCCTCCCTTAATCCCCGGACCCTCCTTCCCCCACTCTCCCCATTCCCCGGGGCTCCCGCGGTCCCTGTGACTCCAGCATCCCGGCTCCCCCCGAGATGCCCATTCCCCCACAGCCCTCTCCTCCCGCAGGATCCGTGCCGCTCCCCGGGGGTCCCGCAGCCTCACCACAGGGCGATGCTGCCCGCGGGATAGTCCAAGCGCTCCAGGGCTCCCAGGCAGTGCGGCAGCGAGTGCTGCGCGTTCCGGGCCAGCAGGGCGAGTACCAGGCGCGGCGGCCCCGGCCGGGTCCCGGTGCCGGTGCCGGTGCCGGTGCCCAGCAGCAGGAGGAGGGCGCAGAGCGGCCCCGCGGCGCCCATGGCGGAGGCGGCGGGCGGGGAAGGGGCGGGCTGGGACCCGCCGTGCTCAGCGCACCCCCCGCCCCCGGCCCCGGCCCGGCCCCGCCGCCGCAGCGAGCTCCGGGGGCCGGTGTGGGTCGGGCTTCCTTAAATAGAGTCGATATCGGTGCAGAGCCCCGCATAGCCCATGGCTGGGGGGAGAGAGACCGGGGACACCCCGGGACCCCCTCCCGAGGATGCTGCAGGGCATCCCCGTGTGCCCGTGGCCGGGTCCCCACGGTGCCTGCACGGCGTGGGTGGGTGGGCACTGGGATGGGGGTTTATGGTTTGGGGCAATATGGCCAAGGGCGCTGGTTGCCGGGGACATCATCTCCAGGGGCTCATGGACAAGGGATCGTTTGGACAAGCCAGAGGGGTTTGTGGCTGAGGGGGGCTTGTGTGGCGGGCGGTGGCTCAGGGGGCTCAGGGGGCCCAGGGCTGCCGTGCTCCCCAAGGCAGCACACCCCACAGAGCCGTGTCCCCCGGGCTGTCCCCCACGGCTGACCAAGGCGTGTCCGTGACGTGTCCGAGCCGCAGGGGCAGGCCCGGGGCCTGTGGGACGATTGACCAAACCTTCTGGTTTTCCACCCAATCCATAAATAAATCCTTGCTCGGCTCCCAGAGCAGCGCAGGCCTGGAGGTGGTCACGTCCTGCAGGGCAGTGACTCCGCACTCCCCACCAGCAATGCCGGGCACCTCTCACTGTGGCGGCACCAGAGCCCTGGGGAGGGACGGTGGGTGCCACGCGAGGCCAAACCCGTGCCCACCCGTGCCAGGGTGAGGGGTGCCCCAGGGCCTGCTGTCGCCGGCTCCCTGTGGAGCTCCATCAGGGTGCAGCAGAGGGCTCGGGAAGTGAACAATCCAGTCCAGGAATACCTGAAAGAAGCAACAGAGAGGGCGGGGGACTCACAGGACCCGGCAGAGACTGCAAGGAGAGAAAAATGCTGTTTACAGCCCCGGCTCGGACAAGAATTTCGGGAAGGACTCGGCGCCAGCGCAGCCGGGAATTCCCAACCACTGAGGAGCTGCGGGAAGGCGCCCGAGAGCCCAGCAGAGCCGGACCCACCCGTGCCCGTGTCGGGACCCCACCCGTGCGCATCCCCCGGCAGGGCTGAACGAGGGCAGCCCCGGAGCACGGCCCCGCGGCCCGGGAGGGGCTGAGGGCGGAGCAGGGCCCGCGGGGCAGCGGGAATGCCGCGGCCCCCCCGGCCCAGGGGACACCCCCGCGCCCCGGCCCGGCCGCTGCTGCCACCTCCCGGCGCCGCCGCGCTCCCGGTGGGGAGCCGGGCTCTGCCCCAACTGGATCTGATCCCCACAACGCTCTCCCCCTGCCTTCCTGCATCCCTGCATTCCATCATCCCTGTATCCCTGATCCCCACACCCCTCCAGCCCTTCACCCCTCCGTTCTTTCATCGCTGCTCTTCTTCATGCCTGCATCCCTTTTCTTCTTCATCTCTTCATGTCTCCATCCCTGCATCCCTTCCCTTCTTCATCCTGGTATCCCCACATCCCTCCATCACTGCACTGTCCCTCAGCTGGCCCTGCCCTTCCCCTGGCACCCCAGCACCGCCGTGGCCCCACTGGCCTGGTACAGCCCTCACCAGCACTCCCCAGCCGTGGGCTCCAGAGCAGAGAGGAGAGGGGGACACTGCCCTTCCCACAGCCCCATCACCCCAAAGGTGGAGGAAGGGAGACCACCATGTGGCATAGGGAAACTGAGGCACGAGCCAGGGCAGTGTGCTGCACACAGGCAGACTGGGGCTGCTAGAGGGACAGAGCACCCTGTGCCTGTCCTCCCAAGCTCAGCTGGGGTCAGAGTTATCTCTGCCTTTGCAACCTGCCTTCCCCTCACATCCTGGCTGCTGCTGGGCTCACTGTGGACCCTCAGAGCCCACGGAGAGCCAAGTGGCACCTTACGAGCAGTTCATGGAAAACCAGCCCTGGCTGAGCTCGGGAGAAGGGGACACGGAGATACCTGTCAGGGCACCTGCTGTGTGGCCCTCAGGGTGACATCCCACCCAGCTCCGTGCTGTGGCTCAGCAGCTCTGTCTGCACAGGGCTGTGACACTCCTGTGCCCCAGGAGCAGGCCTGGAGGGCAGCTGGCATGTCCCCACAGGGCCCAGGGTGTCCCCAGGGGGCTCAGGACATCCTCACAGCTCCGGGCACTCATGGTGATACCTGCAACACAGAGCCAGCATCGGGCCTGCAAGCATCCTGCCTGCAAAAACACCTTCCATCCCCAAGGCTCCAGCCAGGAGCAGCTCTGCACAAAGTTTACAGGAGTATGTTTTCTTTTTTTTACAGGAAAAAGTTGCTTTTGGATACAGGGATGAGGATTTTGGTTACCTCCCACCTCTCTCCACCCCTTCCTTGAAATTTTCTAGGATTTTCAGCAAAGCCTTTGAAAAGCTCCAGTTTCCTCAAATGTCCTATTTTCTGCTTTAAAAGGCTCAACCTTGGTTGCAAAAGGCAAATATATAAAGATATGTGTGTGTGTATATATATATGTATCTATAAATGCAGAAATTCTGTGTGTGTGTACACGGCTGAGGCCACTACAAGGCCCTTGGTCAACAAAAAAAAAAGCATTAATCTTTTTTCAGAAGAAAAAACATCCTGGGGACCCAACTAGCTGCCCAAAGCCCATGGTTCTCCCAAGGGTCCCCATTCCCACGCTGTGACACTGGCCAGATGATGCTGTCCCCTCCAGACATGCCTTCTCCAGACCTCCCCTGACTTATCCAGCCTCAAAACATCAGCTGTTTCCTGCTGGGGAAACTGAGGCACGGAGCCCTCCCCCTGCTTCTCAGCCTCCCAGCAAATACCTGTCAAGGGGGAACTCCGGACAGGGAGTGCTGTGGATCCACCATGCCCTGTGCTATGCAAGCCCCTCACCCTGCACCATTCCAGCTGTTCCAGCTGTTTTCCCCACCTCCCAGCTGTTGGGTAGCTCAGGAGGCCAGCGCTCCCCTCTCAGCTGGGTTTTCCTTCCAGGGCTCTGCTAAACCCATCACATCCATGGGCGCTGCTCCACTTTCCTCCTCTCAGGCTGCTCCTGCAGCGAGCAAAAACTACAGATCTTCCCACACAGAAAAATTCAGGGGAATTTACGCCATCTTGGAGGGATTTTGGCCATCCTGGGAGGGATTTTGGCCACCCGGGGGGATTTTGGCCCACCCAAGAGATGTTGTGCCAGAGGAGCTGGGGGCTGATGGGAGCAGCATTCTCATCCTGGCTGTGGGAAAAGGGGATTTGTGCCACTGTAAATGGGGCAGTGACACTGCCAGTGTCCCCCAAAGCCCAGCACACTGGGAGGCCAGGTGGGGTCTTCCTGGTGGGCTGTGGAATTCTGGGGGTGTGAAGGTTTCCTGAGGGTCCTTCCTCACGTCCTGCTGGGAGCAGGAAGCCGTGCTCAGCTCCACCTGCAAGGCACTGCCACCCTGGGAGCCACGCTCGGGCCCTGCAGGGCCCAGGCCTGACCCTCCCGGGTGGCACAGCTGGTTCTGCCTCACGATGGTCCCTTTTCTCCCCAGTCTGGATGACATTGGCATCAGGGCCAGCAGCGTCCTGGCTCTGGCTGTCAAAGGGGACCCCAGGCACCTGTCAGTGGGCAGAGGGACACCTCCTGCAGGCAAGGGGAAACTGAGGCAGAAAACCGACACTAGGCTGTCAACACGGAGAGGCTGCACACCCTGAGCTTCACTCCAGAGCCAACAGGGAGCTGCCCTCTGTCCCCCCAGTGCCACACCTCAGACAGACAGTGACAGAGGGTACCCGATGGGCCAGGTGCCCCCTGCAATGCCCTGACTGCTGCACTCCTGTCCCCTCTGTCCCCTCCCTCCTCTCAGCCCAGTGGGGCTGACGGTCGGTCCCGTCCCAGCCCGGGGCAGCTGTGACCGAAAACAAAGCTGTCCCCTTCGGCACAATACCCTTCTGTCCCCCCCCAGCTGCTGACCGCTGGGGTGGGCAGCGGCCGGGCTGGAGGCGTCGAGGGGCCGTGCCAGGCCCCCGCTGGCAGGGGACAATGTTGGCAGTGATGGAGAGTAGGTATTTCAAAAGGTTTTGTTTTCGGGTTGACCCGCCGAGCCGGCGTGACCCCGCAGCCCCCCACCCAGCCCTGCTCCTCCGTCCCAATAGAAACCGGCCACATTCCTGACCTCGGGGGGGGGGGGGAAGTTTCAAACCTCCCCGGGAAGGAGACAATGGGGGTGTCAGGGCAGTGATTTAGGAGGGGGGGCTCTTTCCATCACAAAGGCGAGACAAAGGCGCTCGACGCTGGGAAAGGGGCTTCGGCGGCGGCTCAGGAGAGGGGCCGTGCATTGTGCCTGGCCAGCCGGCCTCGGCAGCAGGACTGCCAGGGCCTGCCGGGTCCCACCGGGGCTCACCGGATCCCGCCGGGTCCCACTGGGTCCCACCGGGTGCCAGCAGGTGCCACCGGGTCCCGTTTGGTCCCACCTGCCTCTCCACTCTGCGCTGCAGCCTTCCCGCGGCCACCCCGGAGCGCACGGCCTGGTGGCTTCGTGGGTGTCACCGTGCCCCGTGGTGGGAGGCAGCGAGGGATGGCGGGGGCACCCCTGCTCCCCGCAGCTCCCCATTCCAGCGGGGCTGGCCAGGGACCAGCCCATGGTTTGGGCACCCCGAGTTCAGGGCTCAGAGTGGGGCCGGGTCCCCCCCGGGCAGCTGTCCCTGACGGGGACAGACCCAGAGCCCTGAGCTGCCCTCCCGCGTGTCCAGGCTTCCATTCTCCTCTGCGGTGGCCATTCCGGTTCCGAGGGCCGGCGGGGGATCAGCAGCTCCTCTGTGAGCAGCTCAAAGGGGCTTTGTGCGCCCGGGGCTGCCGGCACCCAGCACCGCCGGCCCCCGCCCGGCACCCTGCCCGCACCCCGCGCCCCCCGCAGCCCCCCTGGGCGCTGCCCCTCCTCCTCCATCCCCGTGGGTCTCAGCCCCCGAACCGTGGCACAACCGGCACAAAAAAAAAAACAAAAACCAAAACAAAAACAAACCAGGAAACTGTTTAAGTAGACGACTTACGGTGTCTTCTGCTGCCGAGCCGAGACCAAGTCTCCAGCGTGTCCCAGTGACGGCGGGATCGCAGCCTGCACGGAGAGGGGAGGCTTTTTACAGGAGAAATGTTTTTCTCCCGGTGCTGGACGGCTGATCCGAAGGAAAAGCTGGAAACAAGTTCATTGGTTTTGCTCTCACTCCCTGTCCTTGCCCTAATTTTTTTTCCTGGCAGCTGGTGGGAGGAAGGGAGCTGGCAAGGTGATGCTTTTTGGGGAAGTGGGGAACTGCTGAAAGAGGCATTCACCGCCCCGGGAGCCTGGGAGAGCCTGATGCCCGAGGCTCAGGCTGTGCCCAGGCTGACCCCCGTGCCCAGCTCGGGCTGTGCCCAGCTCGGGCTGTGCCCAGCTCGGGCTGTGCCCAGCTCGGGCTGTGCCCGGCTGACCCCCGTGCCCAGCTCGGGGTCCTGCCGGGGTTCACGGCCAAGCAGCGCCCGGCGGCAGGTGGAGGGGCGCCGGCGGGCTACACCAGAAAGCCAATGACATCATGTTGTGGGTTTGTTTTCTTTTTTTTTTCATTCCAGGATGAAATTTGCAGACAACTTCCCCGACCGCCCGCGAGCGCTGGGGCTCGGCGGCGAGGAGCAGGACAGGTCTCGCCAGGACACACAGGCGCCCATCGAGGAGAGCAGGGCTTGGCCAGGGCTTTAATTTTTTTTTCTCCTTTTTTGTTTGAAGAGCTACATTTATTTCCTAACCGGTGGTGCCGTGCAGAGGCTCCGCAGCACACGGAGAGCAGAGCAGCCCCGCACAGCCGGCGCCAGAGCCCCGGGGGGACCCCCCATCCCCACGGCGGGGCAGGATCCACTCCCGGCCGCCCAACCTGGGATGGCTCCTTTCGCCTCTTCCCTCTTAATTTTGTTTAGAAACTTGTCAGGTTGGTAGATAAAGGAGGTGGAAAGATCAATCCCGGCTTTTCATCAGTGTGGGAAAAAGTATTTCACTAATCCATATTTATTGGTGTAAGGAACCGGGGGGGGAAGGAGGGCAAGAGACCCTAATGGTCAGAGCAAAGGACAGAAGGGACAGTTTAAGGCTGCCCTTTTCCGAGAGGTCACATGTCACCAAAATCTTTCGGTTGTCTCGGGATTGGTTACATTCTGTTCTCTTTTTTTCTATTGAGGTTGCCAAGCAACTGGCTAAGACCAGCCAAGATATTTTCTTTATTACAAGTGGAGCAGAAAGCAGCAAGGAGGAGAGAGATAAAAAAAAAAAAAGAAAAAAAAAAAAAAGAAAAAACGGGGGAGAGAAGAGAAGTTTAGACAATTAACATTTATAGGATCACATAACTTCATTAACTCGGCTGAGATTTAGGAAAGAGACTTAAAAAAAAAAAAAAAAAAGGGTGGTGGGAAGCGTTAGGAATTAAAACAAGTTAAAAGGTCCGGGGCTAAAACAATGCCAGAACAGCCGGAGCAGCAGCGACAGGGGCTTCCCTCGGCTGGTTCCTGCTTCCCAAAGAGTGGCCAGTCCCAGGCAATGGCTGCAGCCCAGCTCAGGGGCCTTCAGCTGCTGCTGCTCTTTTTTCTTTTTATTAAATGCTGGCTTTCTTTTGGTTTTCACACTCGTAGGAAGTGGGTTTATTGCTACTAGCGCTGGCAGGGATGTGCTGGGATGCAGAGGAGCCTTTCCGAGGGAGGAGCATGGCTGTGGCAGGAGCTGGGCATCCCCTGGCCCTGGCCCACGGGGAAGGGGCTGTGAGGATGTGGCTGTTCCCAAGCCCTGGGACACCTTCCTGCCTCTTCAGGGTGGGCAAAACCTCCCAGGGAGGGAATGAGACTCTGTGGGAAACCATGTCCAGTGGCAGATCCCTGTCGAGCTGGTCCCGGGTCAGAGTTTGGGCCTGACAGCCTCTGACACTGTCCCTGGGCTCCAGGGGTGAGGCCTAAGGCAGGGGACACTGCTACGGGTTGGGGACAGAGGCTGGGGTCACCCTGCAGCTCCGTGGGGCTGGGCTGCCCCGAGCATCCCTGCGGGAATTTCTGTCCCAGCCCCTGTCCCCGTGTGCCCAGCCCTGTGCAAGGACAGGAGAGAAGGAAGGCGAGGCCAAGCGGGATCTCCGCGGTGAACGCTCCCAGGCTCCCGTCCAGCTCTGCCCAGGACCCTGTGACACCCGCGGTGGTGGCAGGCAGCCGTGGAGAAGGCTCCGGCCACTCCATGCTCTCCCCCTGGACTGCGGGGACCCTGGGCAGGCTGGGGCCGGGGGTCCCCGGGCCGAGAGAGGCCGGCGATGTCCCCGCTCCTCCGGCCGAGCCCGCAGCTGCCGGCCTGGCACCTCGGTAATACTCATTAGGGGAAAACAATGAGCATTATTTATGCCCAGCACTTCCCCTGCCGCTGGGGGGCCGAGTTGGGGTGCAGGTGACCCCATACCCCAGGGGGTACCCGGGCAGTGCCACTCCCGCGGCAGCGGAACGGAGGGGGTCTCCAAGGGGGGCCGAGTAGCTGGGAGGGGACCCCAGACCCAGCTCTGCCCGGCGGCCCGGGGGGATCCCCACAACCCCGAGTGGGGCCGTGCCCGGGGCTGGGCGCCGAGCCCCCGGGCAGAGCGCACCCCGCGCCCCGGCCCGGCGGTGCGGCGGCTGCGGGCCGGGCCGGAGCCGGGCTTGGGGAGCTGTGTCTTTAAGAGATGGCTGGCTCCAGGTTGCAGCTGCTGTTTCTGTGCTATAGAGACAGTGGAGATTCATTACTCCTAAAACACAATGGGCATTTATCACCCCGTGGTGTTATTCAAATCCAGTACCAATTGAAGGTCATCCCCATTCTTTTCTCGCCGGCTCTGCAACACATTTATTGTTGTGCCGTTCAACTAAAAGCCCTGCCCGGCCCCGGCGCAGCCCGCAGAGCCCCGGTGTGCGCATCCCTCCCGGGCGGATTTGGGACCCTCCCGGGTGGATACGGCGTGGAGGAAGCGGGCAGAGCCGCGGCAGCTCGGCCGGGCTCGGGGCTGGCAGCAGGTGCGGCGGGAGCCCCGCCGCTGTG